>NW_024426552.1:85335225-85935225 GCF_017311325.1 Ursus maritimus
GGCGGCGGCGGCGGCGGCGAGGAGGGGAATTTCCTTGTGCCTCCATTCCCGGGAGGGGGGGAGCGGCGTCGGAGGCCACCGTTTCCAGGTAAGCGCTGGGGGCCGGACCCCGGGGTGGGGGTGGCCGTGGGCCGGGGCGGGGGGCGCGGGCGGAGGCGGCCCGGGGGGCGCCGGGCCGCGGGGGGGGGATGGGCGCAAGTGGAACATGCATTTTTCAACTTGGCCCTTTGGGGAGCTGGGGTTTTGGTGGGGGAGGGGAAGGCAGGGAAGGCATTTAGGGTGCCCCATCCCCCCTTTTTCCTCTCTCAGGCTTCTTTGAAATGCTCACGTGCCTGCCCACCCCCTACCCTTTCCTGATCTCGGGGATCCTCACCCTTATTATGTTGTTGTCCCCGAAAATGTGCACCTCGGCCTTCTCCCCCGCTTCCACCCTTCGTGCATTTACACCCCCTTTTTGTGTGTGTGTATGTGGGGGGAGGCTTTCAGGAAAGAATTTGCAGCAAATTGAATCAAGGAGCCATCATGAGGCCGACTCTTTTATAGCCTATTTTTAGCAGAGGAGAGGGATCTTTTCGGTGCATGTTATTCTGTTAGCAATGGAAATCTGCTTCCCTCCCCAGGCGCGTCCCCGGTGCAGGCGCGGCGACCCGGGCCGGCGTGCTGGGGGCTGCGGGCGGCTGTTGGGGCCGCGCGTCCGGGGCGGGGGCGCCGGCGGGGGAGGGGCGCTCAGCCGCGGGGCCGCACTCCGGGACGTGTTTATTTGTAACTTAGTGCCTTTTATCGTCTTAAGGAGGTATTTGCTAGAGCCTCTTTGAAGTTGGGTTCAGAAGTGTAGAATTGGCAAAGTTATTGCCAGCTTCCTGGTAAGTTTTGGGTGGCACAAAGTCACATTATTTTCTGACAGTGTAAAGGCCACGTTGTGAGGGTGGTTTCTCGGTAACTTCCTCTTTGCAACCGATGTCATTTTTTTGAACAGAAGCAGAGTTTTATTCAAGTGAAATTATTAATCTTAAATGGCAGCTCGAGGGAAACCATGCATGTGTTAACATGTTCAGTATTTTTGGAAGTTCCTAATTTGCTGAAAGAGGCATCACTTTGCAGTGGCAACCGAGATTAAATTTAGGTTGTGAAAATGGTGTGTTTCATGTGAAATGTGGGTTGTAACGGCTCTTAAAAGAATGCTCCTTTTACTAGGTTACCTAATAACATTCTCTAAAATAATTTGGTGATTACAAATGACAAGTGTTGGAACCTAGTTAAAAATTAGATTTTTTTTTCAATGTCTGAAGTTTACTTAATACTTAAAATCTTGGACTGTGTAGACACTAAGGCGAGGAGTTTTAGTGCCTATGTCATTTACAGTCGACTTAGGGAAGTTTACTATTGGTTTTCTTGTTTTCCAAACAAGAACCCTATGCTGTTCTAAACGAGCTTGTTAATAAAATGTGGGTGAAATGATGGGTTATTTTTAGTCTGAATTGCCTATCTCCTCCCCCCCCCATGTAATTAAGTAATCATTTGCCTCCTCCTTTTTTCCTAAAGACTCCTTTATCAGATTGGATAATATAAGGCCCTGGTGGTGTTTTCATCTGCTTACTAAAGCAAATTATAAAAAAATATCCTGGTTACACATTGAAGATACAGCAAGTGACTTTTTGGCTTTCCCAGTGCTGTTCATTTTCATTTTTGTTAAATAAGACCTGTGCTACATTGGTGTATTTTAGTAATCCTTATTTCCTGGGACTGTATGTTCTCACCATTTTCATAAGTTTATAGTCTAGGGAGATAGGGCAGCTTTGTCTCCATGAAAACTGTGTCTGTTGTATTGTATCATGGGAGTTCATGGCAAGCAAGCTTCAGAGATCATCATTGAGGGTTCTAGACATAGTTATCATTTACCTGTGGAGGAAGTGTGGCGGAAAGAAAATATGCCTGAGAGTGGTTAGGCATGTGATGTGTGTTTATACTTTTTGCTCTGAAATCGTATTTTCCTGCCCGTTTGGGATATGATTTTTTCCCCCAGTTTTCTATAATGCATTGTGTGATGTATGTAACCACAACTGTTAAATCCACAAATAACTATTATTATTATTATTATTTTTTTTGCTGTTGTGTAGATTCAGACCTATAGGGCAAAATACTGCACTCTCTGGAGTATTAAAACAATACATGGAAAAAGTTTTTCTTACTGTTACAAAAGTTAATTAATGGACTTGTTAATGGCTTAAAAATTGTTGCAAGGATAGCCATCAGTTTATAAGATGCTTTTCTTCTCATATACCAACTTTGGTTATTAATACGGGAGACACATGTGGTAAATGGTGTGGCCCCTTGTGGACCTTGTATTTTTGCATTGGTTGCCTCAAAGAAGTGAGAAACATTTTAATAACTTTTTACATGGGTCCAGGAATTTTTTTGTTACTTGTGTTATCAACATCTAATGAAGGTTTATCATGATTACCTTGATATGTGCCTAGCAAGAGAATAAGAAGTAACTATTTTCTGGGAGCCTTTCAAGCTAATAAGCAGAAAGGGCAAAAGCTTAGTATAAATATAGGGGTTACTGATAAAAAGAGATATGACTAATGGACCTTTGAAACAGCAACCTGTTGAATAAATACATCTGTTCATATATAGCAATGAGGTATAAGTACAACCTTGTAAAATGAGTAGCTGACAAAGGAATTCTACTTGCACGGATTATTCCAACAGTGTTACTACAAAGAATTTTTGACTTAATGCACTTTGATGAAGTTAGTAGAAATAATTTGTTGGGTTTATTCAATTCCTATGTTTTTTATATAAAAGAGGAATGTGAATGACAGTAAGTCAGGGGAGAGAGATGCCAGAAATACTGGGACTATCCAGGACTGTATTTTTCTCATGCATGTGAATTTGACTCCTTTCATAAATAACATTTACAATATAAGTCACTAAAATGGAAAAAAAGAAATTAGTAACATTGAGACATTTATACATCCCCATAGTATAGAAGGGTTAGGGCTAAAGGCTGTTTAGTAAGACTGTGGTCCAGTTTGGAGACCACCATGGTGGTATCTCCTGTTCTAACACCAGCAGAAACTTGAGTTAAAAAAAAAAACCAACTGTGTGAGAGAACTGATGCTGGAGAGGTTTACTGTACACCACCTATGGGATTAGACTACAGAAGAGTACAATCAATTACCCTGTTACCAAGAGCCAGAGCAAAGGGACTGCAGTTGGGTTATGCTCTAGGAAAGGTGTGAGGTGCTTTCTATGTCATTTATACTTCAGGCTAATCCTATGAAGTAGGGAGTACTGGACTCTGCAGATGATGGAACAGAGAGGTGCAAAGTTAGTTCACTTGTCCAAGGCCACAGAGCAATCAAGTGATGCGTTAGGGTTCAAATCTAGGTCTGTCTGAACCCTAGTCTGTGCTCTTTCTAGATGACTGTAGCTGTGCCAGATTTTTCCAGCTGTCTTGTCAGTTTTGTCTGTCCGTGTCCTTGCAAAAAATTAGTGTTTTGAATCAAATTTATAATTCTGTAGTTGGGCATCTCCACTAACTGGGTCACGTAATTGCATGGATAAGTGGAATTCCTAGGACTCAAACATTAACTCTCTGGAACCATTTAATAAGGTGCAGTCTCTTGTAAACTGCTGTATTTCCTATCTTAAGACTGACAGCCCTGAAGTAGCCTCTCCCAAGTACTGCCAGCAGAAATACGAAAATATGGTTTTATGCCTACAGTTAAGAAGGAAAAGCAAACAAGAGTATGCCTAACTATCCTTCAGGGTACGTATTCCTGAAAACTTGTGTAAGAACATCTCATGAAGGCTTTTCGTGTAGCATAGTGGTCCATCAGGGGTCCTTGAGGCAAACTGCCTGGGTTCAAACTCAGGCTCTGTTCCTTACTAGCTATCCAACATTGCGAGAGTAACTCCCTCTTTATCTCAGTTTCCCCTTATGGGTAATGGGGATAGTCAGCTTCATAAAGTTGAGAAGATTGAGAGAATTGTATGTGTAAGGTGCTGAGAATAGTGCTTGACGTACAAGCATCATGGAAAAGTAGGCTGTTTAGGATGATGATGATGGCTTTGGATTTGAAGTTTGCTGCTTTGTATTACATTTTATGTGTTTGTTATTTATTTTAGTGCGGACATGTCTAGAAAACATTTGGCAGTTTTATTTCCTGAGTAAAATGTTTGAAATAAACTTAGCTTAATGTATTTACTCCTGAAGTTGTAATTGAAGGCTTACCTTGAAGAATTAGATCGGATTTTAACACCAAGTAGGAACAATATCCAGTTACATTGTGTAGGCACAGTGCTGGGTCTTTTGGGTGACTTTTATTGCTGTTCTTTTGTCACTTGGGCTTGGACTTCTTGAATGTTGCACCATTTGGAACATTTTCCAACTCTTTAAATAAAGGAATTTTGTTTTGCAGGGCTAGATCCATCAGTATACCTAGGATCTCCTTTTTAGATTGGAGCGATGACTTGAAGTAGGTTATTGTTTTCTCCAGGCTTGACCTTTCATCTGTGTTCTTGTTCTGTATTTTCAGCTGCTGTCAAGTCAGTTCTGTTTGGAAGTTCTGTTGCTCTGAAGTGTCTGTAAGCCTTGTCTTATTTTCACTTCCCCCCCCTTTTTTTTGCCATTTTTAATTCAGCAGTAATGTTAACTACTAATATAATTTGTGTGTCAGGACTGCACAGCTGCTTTGACAAGGACTTTGACAATCTGAGTGGCTGATACCCAGGTTTTAAGAGCAAGGAAACCTAGGCTTAGGTAGAAAGGAATGCACAGAGGGATTTAGGCCCAAAGTGTCTGATTTTTAGGCCAGTGTTCCTAACTAGCAGTTTACGGTCTTCGCTGTGAATGAATGAGAGACTGAATGAATGGTTTTAGGTCTCAGTTATTACATTAATTTTCTAGTGGGTTGCTCTAAGCAGCCATTCTATCTTCTGTAACTTCTTGGCAGTGTAATTTATTTAAAGTATTGGTTTCATCACGTCAGTTCCTTTGCTGGAGAACCCATAATGGCTTCGCTTTGCCAACTGGATAGAGTTCATAAGCTTCAGTGGGGCTTTTAAGGCTCTATTCTACCTGTTCAGCTCTATTTTCTTCTCTTCCCCAACTGTGATTCTGGCCTGCCTATCAGAGACTGCAGTTTTGCCATACTCATTACTCCTCTGCTTTCGCTCATGCTGTTCCTTCCTTTTGCCCTTTTTATAGTATAGTTTCAGTCCTGCTTCTTCGTTGAAGCTTTTTCTGGCCATCTTGAGTCAGGATAGTTCACTGAGATTCCATTTTGTTTAAGGAATATCACAAACTCCATAATTACTCATTGTTTCATGGGTTTGTGTCCCATCCATAGCCCCAACTACATATTTCTTGAAGGAAAGGACTTTTTTTCTTATGGTATTAGCAGAATTTGTGATTTTTGTACCGTACCATCTGTGTGTTAGAGTGGATTGTTTCTCCGAGGCCCATGTTAAAATAAGCAGTGGTGGGTCCTGTACCACTGTTGCTGCTGTGGCAGAAGTTCTAGGCCTTCAAGGTTTAGGTGTACTATGGTAGCACTTACTGCTTAATTGGAGTTTTGACGTTGCCAGTGTTGACAAAGAAGAAACTTTATAAAAAAAAACTTTATCAAAATGTAGAATGAAATGGAAATTGATAGTTTTGTCCTCTTAATCCTGGAACTGTAGCCATGACATTGGTGAAGAACCTAGTCTGGTTGGGAATCCTGTCACACTAAGTTGGCTTTATTTGGTTATATTTGTTATAATGAAACTTAAGATCTTGGACTTTATTTTTTTTAATCTCTTTGGCTTTTTTGCTCATTATTTTCTCTGTAGTGTGCCTAAGTAAGATGGCGTGTTTAGCTTTGTTTGACAGCATTCTGACCACATTGGAGTCTCATTTAAGTCAGTACTGTGAAGGTATTAACATTCAAGATAGAGTTTATCTGTTATATAGTGTAAGTGGGTTTAATTTACCAGAAGAAAGTCATCATAACCATCCCTCTTCAGTAGGTTTTTATGGTAAGGCTGTGCCATATCACTTCTACACAACGTGGGTAATTTATTCTAAAGCGACTAATTTGGTATTACATCCTTTGGAAATTTTTAATATTTGGAGTTCTAAAGTATGAATTTTTCAGCATGGTTTTGTTTGCATCAAACAAAATGGTTGATTGTTGGTTCCTGCTTTCTGAGAGCTTAGATTCTTAACTTAGAATTAATACAATCAAACTGTAAAGGTCATGTTGAAAGATCAACAATTAAATTTCAGTAAACATAGAAAGAATATCCAGTTTAAGAAAAAGATTTATGTGAAGTGAATAATTTGAAGAGTAAATGAGGAAGAATAGGTATTGAATGTTTAAACTGGGGAGTTTGCCACCTGTTTTCCTCTTAAACGTTTATAAATTTCTTTCAGGAGGTAGAAACAGAAGAGCATGGAAAGCACGGGTCAGAGATAGTCATTCCAGTATCTTAATAGAATAATAATTCTTTATATGAAATTGTACTCTGGACTCAAACTTTTTTTTCCAGTGAGATGTTTAAAATTTTTAATTACCTTAAAACAAAAGCAGTGAAGAATTTTTACTTTTTAGGAACTAGAAATCCATGTACTTCTTGATATCTTCTTTATTTTGTCTGAGATCAAAGGTAGTATCAGTGCTTTTCTTTCTTTTTTTTTCATTGTGTCCTTTTCAGCACACTGTGTGATAGGACATTGTAATGAGATAATCAGTTAAGTGGATGTTTGCTTTTGTGTTGTTACTGTGCATCTACTTGAATGGTGGGTAGCATTTTAACATGGATTCAGTATTAAGCAAATGAATTTTTATCATCTTTTGCAAAGCCATAGTTACGTGGGTAAGTCATTTAGTTTCTAGAAATGCATACTAAGAAGGGTCATGTGAAGTATTATGTAAAGTTAGCTCATTCATTCAAGCAATACGTAAATAGTCAATTCCTGTATTAAAATTCTGAGATTCTGTCATTTATGTAATTTTTTCGAGGGAGATCTACATGGAAAATTTGCTTAGAGTATTTAAAAGCTAAAAATCTATAGTCTTACATAGAGTAATAGAGAGCATTTGGCATTAGCATAAGCAAACACCTCTGGAGAAATTATAGTAATGGTATATTTTGCTAGTTACCTTCAGCTGCTAATAGAATACAGTTTATGGGTTAGTGAGAGGTGTTTTATGCTTGTCCCTTAATTTGAACAGGCTAATTGGGTAGAATGTATACTAATTTTGTTCCATTTCTATTTTTCGGCTATCAGATGTTATTAACTCAGCATAAGGCAATTGGGTCATCTACTTTGGGTTTCTGAAATAAGGTAATGGAAGTAGATAATGAATGAATTTCCTTAATGTCTTTTTTTTCCCTGTATAATTGTTCTTTTATGGGATAGAATTTATCATACATGAGTGAATTTTTAGATGGTATTTGTAGTTATAGTAGTGTTCTTTGGTACCTTTTTATATAAAAATGTGATATACTGTGTACTTAAATTTTCTCCCACTAAAGTGATGAGTTTTCTTTAAATTACCTTTCTCTGTCTTCATTAGTAAGAAATGTACATTTGTGAGATCATAGACTGGGGTCAGGAGTGCAGTCTGTTACTGTGTCAGGGAAATAGTCTTCCTATTCTGTGTAAAAACTAACATGCTCGCATGGGGGGTGGGGTTACTACTTTGACCTTGGGCTTCCTTATGTCCTGCTAGCAAAGGTCACCAGTTTTAACATTTGGTGAGAGATGTTTTGTGTGAATTTTTCCTTGAAGATTTGTTTGGAATCGATGTTTATGACTTTCTTGTTAGTCTTTATAGGATTTTCTCAAAGATATATTTAAAAACAAAAAAAGCAAAGGCAGAAGATGTAGTCTGCTGCCATTTTAGCTTACAAAACGGGAGAATAATAGAAAGGAGGACACAGACATGATTGGAGAGTGTTTGAGTTTTATATGCTCAGGGTGACTCCAGAAAGATACACAGGAGACTACTAACAGTGATTTTAGGGAGTGGGGTTGGGATGGGGCGGTCATGTGGTCAGATGTGGGAGAAACTTATTTTGACGTATAATCTTTTGAACTGTTTGAATCTTGCAATGCTAGTAATACCATTTTTAAAAAAGTATTGATTATGAAAAATCACGGCATCTAGTTAGGAATTCTTAATCTTTCTTTCAATTTGGAAAGTCAAAAGAAGAGAGAAAACATAATTCTTCCCATGCTTTTCAGACAGTTTTTAAGGAGCTGGAATTGTGTATATTTCTGCAAACACTTATTTTTATTTCTCAGATTTGTTGGCAAAATTAGAGCCACTGAGTGATTAAAAGCTGTTAGTTCTGTTTCATGATTGGGTCATCAGACCAGTTGAAGTATTTAGTAATAGTGATGTGATTTTCAAGTCACATCCAAGATTGATAATTAGGAATTTATTCAGTGCAAATATTAGAAGGAGATATTGGTTGTACAGAAGTATATAGGTGTTATCCGATTTCAGAGGTGTTTTTCCAAGGGTTTGGAAATCTGGTGAGAATTGTGTTTCTTATAATTGAGTAGTTGATTTTTAATAATTGCGATAGTCTTTGGTATAATGGGATTTGTGGGACTGTAGATTCTGATACTTCACGGATCCTGCCATGACTTGTGAATTTAGACGTATGTATTGTTGACACAAAGGGGACATATAAATCTGATTCTGATTCCATTTTAGCTGGCAGTTGGTGGTACTTGTAATTGTTCATTAGCTGTTTACTGTAAAAGGTTTTGCCTTCTAGTTGTGCTTATCGTTTTCAAATTAAGCTGGAAAATCTCAAGAGAAAGGTGGCACCTGTTTCTGTACATTTAATTCTGCTTCCGTGTGACCTGCTTCCCTGCGAGTATTGCCTCTCTCTTGAGTGATAAGAGGGCTAGGTAGGGTGTGTGTCTGACCTTAGGTAATTAACTCTTACTGTAGTATGTCACTGTGGTGAGAAGCTCACACTCTGGAGCCTGGCATACCTGGCCTGTCACCCCTACCTATTAGTTGTATGGCTTTGGAAAATGATGTAATCATTCCATTTGGTTTCCATTGTGAAAAATGGAAATAAAGAGTAATTAATGCTTTCCTTATAGAGCAGTTGTGAGGATTAAAATGTGAATACATGTAAAGCAGTTATCCCAGGGCTCAGCACATAGGAAGCACCCAGTAAACGCTCCCTGCTAGTTGGTAGCTCTGTTAGCTGCAGCAGCAACAGCTGTAGAGAGAGGCAGAAAAGTGACACTCCTTCTGTAAACTTGTCATGGCTTCCTGTGGCAACTGCAGAACACTGATGGCTAGAATTCCCAGCTCAGAGGGCTACGACTGCATTTGGTGACTGAGCTTTTGTTGTTCTAATTCTCTAAAATGAGAATGTGGGGACACCTGGCTGGCTCAGTTGGAGGAGCATGTGACTCTTGATCTCTGGGTTGTGAGTTCGGGCTCCATGTTGGGTGTAGAGATTACTTCAATAAAAGTAAGACTTAAAATGAGAACGTGTACTGTGTTTGTCTCGAATACATATGTTTTACAGAATATTTTATATTGAGTTTGGTCATATCTTGATATTTCAAGAAAAAATATTACTATCTTAAAAAAGTTTTCTCTTTGATCACACACTGTTCTCTGGCTCTCCAGAGGATGCTACTTATATGGATCAGTTATTTCAAATACACTTATGACTTGTTATGCAAACTTTGACTTGGACTTTCATATATATGACATAACAGAATATGTATATGTGCAAAAATATTGCAGTAAGTTCCTTTAATAGCTGGCACACATTTTCTATAATTTTTCATTTAAAAACACGCTTTTATAAACTTCTAATTTGATTTTATCATTTTACAAGTGATAATGATTTTATTTGCTGAGTTTAGAAAATACTGTTTTAAAGTAGTGTCAAATTACAATTCTCTAAGCTTTATGGATTTAGAATCAGTAATCAAAATTAGAAACAAATTTTCATTTTGAATGATAGAAGATAGCACATTTATTGGTGGTAATTTCTTTAGGTAGTATTCTGAGGCTCTATTAGGATTCTGAAGTTCTAATCCTCCAGTTTTATAAAGTGTGCATTCAAAGTAAGATATAGAGGATAAGGAAATTTGTTTGCTAATAAAAAGGAATATAAGAATTTTTTTGAGGGTTAATCTGCAAACAGCTCTGGATTAAGAACTCTGAATGCTGCTTATAAAGAACAGTTATTGGCGTGCCTGGGTGGCCGCTAGCATCTCAGGGTCCTGGAATCGAGCCCTGTGTCCCGCTCCTCGCTTGGAGAGGAGTCTGCTTGTCCCTCTCCCCCTGCCCCTCCCCCTGCTTCTGCGAGCATGCACGTGCTCTCTCTCCCTCAATAAATAAAATCTTAAAAAAAAATAGAGAACCCTAAGTATTAACAAAAAAATAACCATCATACTCAGTTTCTTATGTTTCATTAAAGAAATTTGGATAGATTGTTTTATACAGTTTAAAAACTGACATACCACAGCATGTTGGCTGAATGAAGTTACACCATCTGATTGAAGATTAAGCTTCTTTCTATGACAGTCTTAAATTGACATGCTGGGGGCACCTGGGTGGCTCAGTCGTTGAGCGTCTGGCTTTGGCTCAGGGCGTGATCCCGGCGTTGTGGGATCGAGCCCCACATCAGGCTCCTCTGCTGGGAGCCTGCTTCTTCCTCTCCCACTCCCCCTGCTTGTGTTCCCTCTCTTGCTGGCTGTCTCTCTCTGTTAAATAAATAAAATCTTTAAAAAAAATGTGGATAATTTTATAAAATAAATAAATAAATAAATTGACATGCTGGCCTGTGACCACTAATCATCTGTTTCTAGCACAGACCTCTCCTTGATTCAATCGTTGGCTCCTATCTCACTAGGCAGGGCCATCTTTGAGGACAGTTGTGTTTCACCCATCTTTATCATTAGCATCTGGTACAGTGCTTGGCACAGTCTTTCAGTGATACTTTAATAAATAATTTGTATTTGTAAATAAAAGTTTTAAAATTCATGAACAAATTTTTTTTTGAAACTGTGTGTCTCACACACTGGGTGGGGAGGGGCAAAGGGAGAGGGAGAATCTTAAGCAGTCTTCATGTGCGGAGCCCCACACAGGCTCGATCCCACAACCTTGAGATCATGACCTGAGCCCATATCAAGAGTCGTATACTTAACCCAAGAAGCCACCCAGGTGCCTCTCATCAACAGATTTAAAAAGTTACCAAGATTATTATTTTCACTTTTCTTTGAATGTTGTTAAAACAGGCAAGGTATTATGAAATGAGAAGAACAGAGAATTTATCTTAGAAGGTTTTGTGTTACCCTTTGTCTGCTTGTCTGCCGGAAAGTACTTTTTGTTTAAGTAGATAACTTAATCTTCTGTATCCTTAGACACTCACTTCTTGAATGTAGGTATGTTTTCTAATTTGGTGCTCCTCTACTTGGTTCGTTCCCGTTTTTGGGTCATAACTTTCATGAATAGCTGGTTGCCTTATTTCATCTAATCTCGTTTGCCCTTCCTGCATTTTCTTCTAGATGACTCATGTATGTTTTGCAGGTAGATAACATTGGTTGGTTCATTTGGTCTGACAAATCAACGTAGAGGTGACTTCTTGCAAGTGAGAACTGGTAGGAACAGGAAAAGTGGCTTATTTTTTAGATTGTGTGTAACAGCATACTAATGAGCTTTGATAAATATGGTAAATGTGCATGGTATAACTTACAGAAATGCATATATTTTATAGAATACACAGTGGAAACATTTATATATACTGTTTTGCCGGGCACTATAAAAGATGCTCAGTAAATGTCCGTTTTCTTCCCTATTCCCTACTTGATGGGTTTTTCATCACACCTCGCTGTAAAATTTGAAAGTCCTTCTCTAGGCTGTGAGGGACCCCCAGCACTAATCTGCCCTGTGGCCTCCTCACAGTCCTGTTTCACATCACCCTTCTTTCCCTTGTTCGCTGTGCCCGGACCTACCAGCTCCACTCCCACTGAACAAGCTTGTTTCTGTCTCGGTACCTTAATTGCTTTGCTCTCTGCCTCAGGCTTTGCCCTGAGATTGTCATGTGGCTAATTCTTTTATGTCATTCAGATTTCAGTTCCAGTGCTACCACCTGAGAGGTCACACTGAAATAGCTGCTCACTCCTTAGCCATTTTCAGTTTCAAGACCTTCATATTTTCCTCATAGCACTTATCTCTGAAAAAGCCTTGATCATTGTTTTTGTTTGTTTGTTTGTTTTACGCATCTCTGGAACTTACATTCCATGAGAACAGGGACAGGTTCTGTCTTGTCACTCCAGGACATAAAACAGGACCTAGTAGGTGTTCTGTAAATATTTGAGCAAATTGTTCTCTCAGAAATGCTTTTGTAACCAGCTGATAGCTTTAACCTGGTTCATCCCTACAGTAGAATACTGGAAATAACTCATTAAAAGGCAGCATTTAGGGGAGGGTTGGAAGAGGCTTTATTACATTGGTATTTACCATTTGGAAGCCCAGGGACATATGTGAGTGCTGTATGCTTTTCTTGGAGGAACTACTTACAGATGGTATTTGAATCAATCTGGAAAAAACAAGTAAATGGATAATTGATCAACCAATTTGAAAATGTGCTTCTTTTATAATAAATGTTAGATATTAAGAAGTTAACACATTTTTTAAGTTAAAATACATATTTCATTCAAGTTATATGATGACAGCTAGGTACTCCTCTTTGTATTTTATATGGTTAAGAAGATTTTATAATTTACCTGTGGTAGTCTGTTGTGATTAATCGTGGCTTAACTTTACCAAGTTGGTATTGAGTCAGAACTCTTAGTTGTACAGTAGAAATTCAAGTTAGCTTAAGCCAAAAAGGGGGATTCATTGACACATGAAATCCCAAAATGGATTGAATAACTCAACAATGGGAAGCGCGTTGAGGCTGTAAAGCTTTATGCACAGCAGGAACCAGAGCCTGCTGACAGAAGCTGTGTGTGTGTGTGTGTGTGTGTGTGTGTGTGTGTTGATAGGTTGGTTTCATTCTCTCACAGAAGATTTTGACTTTCTTCACATGGTGGAAAATGTAACTTCAGTGCCAGACTTTTTATCTTTTGTCCGGCCCCGTCCGGCACCCTCCCCCCCCCCCCCCCCAGAGGAGGGACCGCCTCTTTATCTCCTTTGGAAAATTCTTGAAGTACTGATCGGTTTGGTTTGGGAAGGTACCCACCATGGCCAGAGGCCATATAGAAACTATGGGTGTTTCTAAGTACCTGGTGGGGGTGGGGATAGAGCAATGGGAATGACAGTTGAGTAAACAGGGGAGCTGCTGGGCAGACAACAGCGTCTTTTCCCCATCTGCCACAACAAAATATGTGTCCATTTATACTTGGGAAGATTATGCCATTAATCTGTGATAGAGTGTTACTTAAATTTCTCTTTTAACTGGAACTGGCACATACTTTGTTGTCAGCCTTTTCAAATACATATCATTTTTTAAAATGAAAAATTGAGGTTCCTTATGTGATAATAATTGTAATCTTACGTACTCTGTGGCCAATACGGGTGTTCAAATGAATTTATCTTCTCTAAATGAGTTACATAGTAAAAAATTTAATGCTATTTATTTTGGCTTTGTTTTTAATATTATTCCACTACTTAAACAGCTAATGGAAGCTTGAATTTGAGGGCAACTGTTAGAAAATTATCAACAGATTAATTATACATATTTACGGGATATTTTAAACCTTAAGGAAGAAAACTACCATGAGGAAGATAACTACCTAGCATATAGCAAAGTTAATGAGTTTTTTTAATGACTTGTATATTCTGAACAGTTGAGTACCGTTTCATCAGTCCACTAAAATAAAATGGTTAGCCATGTAGAAAAAGCCTTTTGTGACCCAAGAGATAGTAATTTTTGTGGACTTCCGTTGCTTTATCTTTAAAATACTGAAGTGGGTCTCTGAGGTCTATTCTGGATCTAATGCTCTTTGACCCTGTAATTGCACATATAATTTAAAAATTAAGTCAGTGTTCAGCCAAGTTAAATGGGAAATATACAGTACTGATTTCTTCGGGTTAATTATTATCTGAACTGGTTTTTCTTAAATATTTTTCTGACATCTTCTTAATTTTGAACAGATTATTCTCAGAGAAAATATTTTTTAGGTATCTGAAGAAGAAACTTCTGTTGTTTTATCTATTAATCTCTGAGTTCTGATACATTTGTTACCTCCCGTTTTACCGTAGAGAAAACTAAAATGACACCAAACATATTTATGACAACTTTTTCTTTAATGCCCTTATTTTTAATTATATGATTGCTGAATGTGATAGCCAGTAATTTTTTTTTAGTTTTTTCTGTGTCCTACATATTTGATCTTTCTCTGTGTGCTGCACATTTTAGAAATTGCGTTAAAAGTATGTCTCTTAAGTACAGTGAGAAATGCTGTTCACATGAGTAATTTTTTAACTAAAATACACGTGAGGCGTTGCCCACATTAACTACTAATTTAAAATCTGTGTATGTTAAAAGAATTTACAGTGAAAAACAGATGTGTGAGTGGTATAACAGGAGAGTGTAAAGATGCCAAGCAGGTTGGTCTTTTCTGGAAAAGTTTGGTTTATGTGTAGCATATGGTTGGTGAATTGTAGAGTGATGAGAACCAACAGGAAAGGTAATTGGGGTGGTATCATGAAGTGACTTCTTTGTTGTGTTAAGGGGTTTGGACATTCTTCTGTGACAGGAAACTCGGGAAGGATTTTAAGCAGAATAGCAGGATTATGTTTCAGCCCTGGATGATGTAGTGCAGTGAAGGATGAGCTGATGGCTTAGCTCTGGATGGGAGAAAGTCGAGCTGGTAGCGTGGTGGGTAAGAATGACACCACGTAGTTCTTAGAGTATTGCAAACAGGTCCACATTTCTGAATTCTGAAAGAAAGCATTTGAAAATTCAAGAGAGAGTGATATTAAAAAGAGCTGAGCATCCAGATTTTCTTCTTTCTGGCTTGCTTCTCTGTGGAGAAGGGGGGTATAAAGAATGGGGGTCTGTAGGGAATGAGGAATTAATTTGATAATCCAAATAGCTAATGGACAGAAACTGGAGGGCAATACCAGGCCAGGGGGCGGGGAGGAAGGGCTGCATGGGAATGGGGAATTCCCTTGTAATCATGATACCTTAACCAAGGGATAATTAAATTAGGTGCTTCTTCGAGAGTAGTCATAAAAATAGATTGGTATAGAGTAACTAGTTCATGAAGTTTCTAGTGAGTATAATTTTTATGGAGTTCTAGGTTAATCACTGTATATTTTCAAAACTTTTCTAAAGGTTTGACATTAATATAAGTCATTAGAATCTCAGTTTGATAACTTTAGGAAGTTGATCTGAATTAACTACTGTTTAATTCATTAAAATTACATTAATATTCCTTTTTGTAAAACTTACTATTTTGAAATAATTTTAGACTTACAGAAGAGTTGCAAAGATAGTGCAAAATCCCTATGTACCCTTCATTCAGCTTCCCCAGTGTTAAAAATCTTAGATAACTGTGGTATGCTTCGCAAATGTAGGAAATTAACATTGATATTAAACTAAACTATACACTTGATTTGGATATCCCCAGTTTTTCCCATTAGTTTTTTTTTGTTTTTTTCTTGTTCAGGATCCATTTTGGGATCTACAAGTCAACAGGAAATAGTAAGAACTCAATCAAGACAGCACGGATTGCTTTTAGGAGCACATGGGAGGGAGTTCTTAATCCACTGTTGGGCCAGGTATAATATGGAGCAGGTCTCGGAAAATGACTACATCTTAGCTGGATGTGGGATTGAGTGAAGAGGTAGAGGAAAGATAGGAGAAAGGGAAGCCATTTCATGAAGAGGAATGGCAGTGCAAGGACTACTAGGGTTAATAATTTATGAATTGGATCTAGAGATAAGCGCCTGGCTATGAGGGTGGTGGTGGAAGGGATGGGAGGAAGTGGTGGCAGGATCCATATCGTGAGAGTCTTGAAGGTAAACTAAGCATTGGAAAGTTGAGGGACTTTTGAAGGAGTTGGAGTTGGAAGCACCTTGGAGGGTCTGTTGACTTCTGAGAGGCTATTGCTATGATAGAGGTGAAAAGTGAAGTCTTAACTAAGAACTGTGACAGTTCTCAGATGTAGTGTGGATCACCAGGAGAGCTTATTAAAACACGTATTTTAATTGCTCTGCTCTATCCGCGGAGTTTCTGATTCATTAGATATGGGCTGGAGCCTGAGAATTTACATTCCTAGTAGAGTCCCCCCAGGTGATACTACTGATGCTGATATTGCTGGTTTGGGGACCACACTTGGCATTCACTGAGCTGTGATATAGAGAATGAAGAAAAGTGAATAGGTGGAGGGATTTGAGGAGGTGGCCACTGGATATTTACACTTCCTGATCTTTTTGTTCACTACTCATATGCAATCTTGATCTTGGTCTCTTATGTCCTTTAGAGGTGCTGGTTTTTTTTGATTAGTGAGGAAAGGGTGGGGATTAGTTTTTGAAACATTTATGTGGATATATGTGCAATTTGTTCTGTATATTATCGACTGAAAAATTGTATGCTCCCTCCATTACTAGAAATCTCTGTCATTTCTCTGTTGAGGTCTGATTATAATAGCAACTGGTTTTACAGTGGCACTGCCTAGTGGACATGAAGTGCATAGTTTCCAAAAAGTTTTAATGTTATAGAATTATTTTGGATATTTTTTTATTAAGCACATATGGCATGTCTCTTTAGCTTTGACTCTTGAATGATGTTTCATGAAGAAATGTGACTGAAAGGTGAATTTGATTTTTTAAAAAATGATTATTAATCTGAACATGTCAAAATAGTGTTTTTTTTTAAAGAGTGAATAGTTGTAAGATTTGTAGATTTAGCTTTGTTTTTGGTTGCAAGGTGGTTATAATTATTTTTTCTTTAGCTTGATTATACAATACATAACTAGAATTAATATCTATAAAGAAATCCGTATCCATGAGATTCAGTTCTTAATGAAATTTGAACATACTGAAGTGATAAATCCCCATTTTTTTCTCTGTTGACTAATGATAAGTATTATCCAAGAAAATAATAGTAGGGGCACCTGGGTGGCTCAGTTGGTTAAGTGCCGGACTGTTGATTTCAACTCAGGTCATGATCTCAAGGTCCTGAGATGGAGCCCGTGTTGGGCTCTGTGCTGAGGGTGGAGCCTGCTTGAGATTCTCTCCCTCTCCCTCTGACCCCAGCCCCCACTTGTGTGCATGCTCTCTCATAAAGAATTAAAAATAAAAGCAAATGCAAACACCATCACTGCTTTAACAACTGAAATGAAGTTTTCATTTTGTTAGAAGGACATAATGTGTGTGTATATAAATGTGCTTTCAAGTTTTAGGGTTCAAGAATACTAAAATAGTGAAGGAAAGCAAATTTTGTGGAAGGTTAGAGGACAGAACGTTAAAAAGCTAATTGCTTAGTTTGTGATGATTGGTTATGGGGATAGGTATATGTTTTTAGAGGGATATGTCTTTTTCAGGCTTGGACAAAGTAGTGCTGAGTATTTCCTCTTCAGTTGTAGTCTTAAATTCAGACTCTTGAGGGGTGCCTGGGTGTCTCAGTTGGTTAAGCATTTGCCTTCGGCTCAGGTCATGATCCCAGGGTGCTGGGATCGAGCCCTGCATAGGGCTCCCTGCTTGCCCTTTGCCCCTCCCCGCTCCACTTATGTTCTCTCTTGCTCACTCTGCTCTCTGGAATAAATAAATAAAATATCTTTAAAAATTCAGATTTGATACTTTTTAAGGATTAAAATATAACAACAAAATAACTTTAGTCCGGATTAAGGTACTTTTTTTGGAGAATCTATGATCGTTATACATTTTGCATATTTGTACAACTATCTGTGTATAGCAAGTGAAGTATAGGAAGTGAAGCTGGTAACTGCTTCAAAAGTGATTTGACTTTTTAGTAATGTGAATGTATTACCTAGGCAAAAGTATTCTTTCTCCTCTTGTTCCCCTAGACCCCATATCATTCAGTTACTTTATTGGAGTCAACCAGTATTACCAGTTTCCTCTGTATCTTTCCGAGGAATACTATATACTATGTAAGAAAGCCAGTAAGTATACTTTACAACCTCTCCTTGATATTGCTATAAACACAAATGTAGTCATTGCTGTAAATTCCTTTTTTCCACTAATATTTGGATTTCAAATCAACACATAAAGAGCCTTCCCTCTTTTTTAATGGTGGTAAGGTATTCTGTGGATGTACCATAATTTAACTGGTTCCCCCAGTTGATGGATATTTAGGTTTAGTCTATTGCTATTACAAACAGTGTTGCAGTTAATAATCTTGGTACGTGTATCATTGTGTATGCATGTAAGGATATCTGATGATAAATTACTAGAATTGGAACTGCTGGATCAAAGGATGTGTACATTTGTAAGTAGATAGCTGCTCCCAGACGGACTTCTCAGAGGCTTCCTGCTCCCAATTTGAGTCTCTTTACCCATACTCTTGCCAAAATAGCGTAGTGTTGCCAGATGTTTTGCTCTTCCCTAATCGGATAGCAAAGATGGTATTTTACTGTCTAATTTTTTTTTTTAAGTAAACTGCATGCCCAGTGTGGGGCTAGAATTTACAACCCCAAGATTAAGAGTCACGTGCTCCACTGACTGAGGCAGCCAGGCACCCCTTGTTTTTTATTTTGACTGAGGTTGAGTGTCTTCTATTATACTTGGGTCATTTCTTTTAGTGGACTATTGTTTTTTGGACTCTTCCAGCATTTTTTTATTGTGGCATAGTTACATAAGGTAAAGTCCATACATTTTAAATGTATAATTTTGTAAACTTTATTTGAGGTATAATTTACTTCCAATAAAAGTAACAGATTTTAAGTGTACAGTTCTGGTGAGTTTTGACAACTTTACTTGACCATATAATTTATCCCAGTCAAGATTTAGAACATTCCATCACCCAGAAAGCAGTGCCTTCAGACCCCCCTTTCATTCAGTGTTCTCCTCTTTGCCCTTCCAGTAATCACTTTCTTCATTTCTCTTACTGTAAATTAGTTATGTCTGTGAGTTTTTATTGTAGTGTGCGTGCGTATGACTACCAACAAGATCAGGACAGGGCAGCCTCCTTTGTACTCTCTCCCAGGCTCTCCCCACCGAAAGAGACCACTCTACTGGCCTGAACCCGCTGTGGAGCATAGATTAGTCAAGCTGTGAGTCATCATCTTTGTTGTGTCGAGCAAGGCTTGTTTTCTTTTCCATTGCTATGAATATGGATATAGCACTATTACTTATCTTTTTGTGGAAGGACACACATTTGAGTTTTCCCACCTTTGGGCTATTTTGAATAAAGTTGCAGTTAATATTCCTGTGTGTGTATGTGTTTTGAAAGATTTAAGTACTTGTATCTTTTTAGCGTATTAGAAGTGGAATTGATGGTTATAGGGCATATGTATGTGTTTGTTGAACTGTCGTAGATACTGGCACACAGTTCCTCAGTTTGTTCCAGTTTGCACTTGCACTAGCAGTGTTTGAGAGTTGCACTTGCTCCCTGTTTGCTGGCACTTAATGTTTGTCAGTCTTCTCTCTTTTAGCCATTCTGGTGGTGGGAGTATATTTTATACTTAACAGCTTTAGTTTTTTCTATTATATCCTATTTTTCCAGATAAATGAGAGGGGAAATATATATGAAATAAATTGGTTAAAGTATTCTCCCTAATTTTTCATATTTAGAATAAGACTCCTGAGTCACTTTTTGACTTATTAGTGTGTTTTTGTATTGTCTTCTGTGCCTGAAGAATGTTGGGGGTGGGGAGGGGGGAACGACGTTTCTTTTTTCTTTTTTTTTTTCATGTTTTTATTTAAATTCCATTTAGTTAATATACAGTGTAGTATTAGTTTCAGGTGTACAGTGTAGTGATTTGGTAATTCCATACATCAGCCAGTGCTCATTACAAGTGCACTTCTCAATCCCCATCACTGATTTTACCCATCTCCTCACCCTCCTCTCCTCTGGTAACCATCAGTTTGTTCTCTGTAGTTAAGTATGTTTCTTGTTTTGCCTCTTTCTCTTTTTTTCTTTTTTCCTTTGCCCATTTGTTTTGTTTATTACATTCCGTGTATGAGTAGATATCCTATGGTATTTGTTTTTCTTTGATTTATTTTGCTTAGCATAATTACTTTCTGGCTTCATTCATGTCGTTGCAAATGTCAAGATTTCATTCTTTTTAATGGCTGAATAATATTCCATTGTGTGTAGGTGGTATATATACCACATCTTTGGGCTGTTTCCATAATCTGGCTGTTGTAGATAATGCTGCTGTAAACATAAGGGTACATGTATTCCTTTTAAATTACTATTTCTGTATTCTTTGGGTAAATACCCAGTAGTGCAATTGCTGGGCTGTAGGGTAGTTCTATTTTTACTTTTCTAGGAACCTCCAGACTGTTTTCCTCAGTGGCTGCACCAGTTTGCATTTGACGGGTGGGGTGGGGGAGCATTTTTGAAAAGAATGTAGAGAAGAACTAAAAACCATTGGTGCTGTGCTCTTAAGCTGACTTTATAATTAGGTTGACCTAGCTTATTTTTCCCCCTAGCTTTGGGTTTAAAAGAGTGACCCAACTATGTATTCAGGGTTTTTCTCCACAAAGTTGCTGGACTTGGTAGGTAAGGTTTAAAAGAGAGCCTTACTGTTGTTTCAGGATTTTTCTCCCCAGTGCCTGACTGCCATTCTACAAATGTTGATGCTGGTTGCCCACTTACAAACAAGGACAGATAAGACATGATGCTAGCGGGCCAACACTAATTGTAACACAAATCCTGATTTTATACTGTCTTTCAGTTAATGAATACAGTATGAAATCAAAGAAATGCATTTTTCCCCTAGATATGTTTGAATTATTGCCGTAATTTAAATAAATCGAAATATTTGTCCTGTTAAATAACTGTAGTTTTTGCGTGCGTGTGTGAGTATACGTGTGTGTGTGTGTGTGTGTGCGTGTGTGTAAAATTTAGTTCAGAGAGGGGAAAATAAACTGCTGTATGTGTGGCTGAACTGTTTGCTGCCCCTTAGATATTCATAGCCTTGGCCACTGTGTCTTGGGGGAATCGGTCTGGTGGTCATTGTACAATAATTATCTTTTATGTAGGATTATACATTCTTACTACTGAATTCAGAGGCTTTGACTTACATTTTATTAATTGAAAATGGAATTAACCTAACAGGTTCATTAGGTACATAAAAATGTGAAGGTAATGCAGGGAATAATCTGTTTGCCTACTGCTTTTAGAAATTTCTGGGGCACGTGGGTGGCTCAGCCGTTAAGCGTCTGCCTTCGGCTCAGGTCATGATCCCAGGGTCCTGGGATCGAGCCCCGCATCGGTCTTCCTGCTTGGCAGGAAGCCTGCTTCTCCCTCTCCCACTCCCCTTGTTTGTGTTCCCTCTCTTGCTGTCTCTCTCTGTCAAATAAATAAATAAAATCTTAAAAAAAAGAATTCTAGTGAGAGTTTTGGGGAAAAGAAAAGGGCACGTAGACTAGCTAAAATAACCACGTGAAAAAGAGAGGCAAGAACTGGCAGGATTATGGTGATAATAGGAAGGCAGAACAGAAAACCTGCAAACCATAACTTAGCATATAACAAATGATAAAGTATTGTGTTGAATAAACATTTATCAAAAAAAAAATCCCTAGGCATGTTTGTGTATATTTATGTATATAAGATTGTTATTTAACTGGCTTTGATTGTTTATTTAGTACTTAATTATACATTTATAATTTTATTAAGGATTCTAGGGTGTTGTAGACTTCAGACTTGTTTGATTTAGGACTCTCGAGTTTTCAATAAAACCCAGTAATTGAGAGGTTGATGAAAAAGGAGAATTTACTGGAAAGAATCTCATGAAACTTGGTGCAGGGATATATCCTGGAATTGGGAACACTGGGAACGAGGGACACAATGGAGTCTGTGCTGGACGTTATTTCATTCTCCTTTCTCTCTGTAGACTAGATACTTCTTACATGGCCCACAGATCCACAAAACAAGGCTTCCAGCAGCTCTTTAATTTATGTGTTGTCTGATCTCCTAGAGAAAAGCACTCTTTTTTTCTCTCCCCTCCTATTTTTTTCTTTTCTTTTCTTTTTTCTTTTTTTCTTTTCTTTTCTCTTTTCTTTCTCAGTTTAAGTGATGTACTTGGTATCAGGTGCAAAAGGCTCTCTAGCCAGCTTTTAACCACTACTAAATACTATTAAGTTAAATGAAATCTAAACTATGAGGTTAGGTATATGAACCCAGGGCGTAGTATCAGTGACCATGACCTACTGATAAAGCTTTTTGAAAATTTAAACAGATAAACATGCTAAATTTTACTAAAACAAAATATTGAGTCCTTATGAAGATGTGTAACTAGTGTCTTTGAAACACAGCAGCATAGCAAGTTGAGTTTGAGGCCAGAACAGCTTGTTGTAAAAGTATGAATGGCCTTCATCAGTCTTCACTAAGCCCTCTGCACCGCGGTGGGTGCAGGAGGGTTATCTGCTTAGAGAGGGCTTTCTTGGTGTCATAAGAGCTGGTACTTTTTCCTTAATATTTACTGCTGATTGTAATTATACATTTACATGGATGACTTTTTTTTTCTCCTTTCCCACTAGAATGTTAAAGACTAATGTACCTTTGTGCTTAGAAGGGGTGTTATAAATGCTTATTTTAAGAAAGAAGAGAGAATGGATATAAGAATTCACGCTGTTAAAATGTGATGAGAATTTTATGTCTTTGTGTTTTCAAGTAGTTATTTTGATCAGACTTGTCATTTATATGTGTGTAAATTATATATATTGACTTTATATAGTTTTTCTTCTTAATAAATCATGCACTTCTCATAACAGCATTGAACGTGCTCTATTTTAAAATAGAGGGTCCTTATTTTCATAAATTGGTGCTCTAAAGTGGACTGTGAGTGGTAAATTACTTACCATTTTAGAGGGAATCTTTTTGGCATTAGAGAATTGATATAATTTCAAGAAGCTTGTTCATTCCGTTTTGGAACTGAGCTGTTTACTTTCCTCAGTAGCAGGAATCAGGCCTAGCATTTTAAACCCGGGATGGAGACTGATTTATTTTTTTCCCCTTTGAGAAAACCCAACCGAGTGTCACATAAGTGAGAAACATCCTTGTCACTATAGGAATTAGAAAAGAATTTTCCTGGTCTTCTTACATTTTAGGACAGGGGAGCTAAAGTTCTAACAGGATATGTCTACATCGAGGCTTTTTGAATGTTAATTTTAGAGACCAGATTGTATTTTTACAGCTTTTATAGTTTTGGAGGTAGGGAGATAAGTCCTTTTAGTGGTCTCAGTAGTTTAAGTGTGACCTCTGGATGGATGTTTCTGATGGATGTTGCTGTTCATGATTTGGACTGAGTTGTGTATAGAAGAATGATATTAATTTAGTATTATTGCAGAAAGGCTAATCTGGGGGCTTGATACAACCTTAAGGTTATTAGTGGTTGTCCAATTTTCTTGAAGGTAGTGGTGCTCGATCAAATGATTTCCTAATGATGCTACAGATGATTTCCTAATCACTTCCACACACAGGTTAGTTGGCTTCTTAGCTCCTCTTAGTTACTGCTTCTGAACTGTCTCCTAGAAGCAACACCATGGCAACACATAGGATTCTTAGTCATTAATGTTTAATACGTAATTTAGGAATATATCACTGCCAGAGTTGTGGTCTTGTTATAAATTCCCGTATTTGCATTGGAATTTACAACAGGTTTTTCTTTAGAAATAATGTATAGAAAATGTTTAGTTCTCCAGTGGTAAATATTATTTCTTCCCTAGTCATATAGTGTTTTACTGAACAGTGTCATGGCGGGAACTTAAGGTATATGAGAAAGACGGTTTGGAGAATTGAGGTTATGGGCAAATGTGTTTAAAGCTTTTGGCCGGGAAAATGTAACCAAAATAAAACACCTTGTAAAGATATTATTTATGACTTTAAAAATAGACTGGGTTGAGGTGTACTTTGTGTACTATAAAATATACCCATTTGAAATGGTTCATTCACTGAGTTTTGATAAATACATACATCTCTGCAACCACCACAATTCAAGCCAAGGCACATGCTCATTACAGAAACATTTCCTTGTTCCAAGCTGTCGTTACTTACACTATTTACTCCCATCCAGGCAACCACTGATCTGCTTTCTAACACTACTGATTAGTTGTGCTGCTTCTACATTTTGTATAAATGGAATTCCATTACATTTTATGGTAGGCAGAATAAAAGCCTTTCAAAGATGTACATACTTGAATCCCCAGAACCTGTGATTAAGTTAAGGGCCTTGAGATGGGAGATTATCCAGGTAGGTCTAATCTAATGTTCCAGTCCTTAAAAGCCATAGTCTGAGAGATGACTGCTGAATAATGGTCAGAGAGATCCAGTTTAGCAAAAAAACAGGCTTTGAAGACGGAGGAAGGGAAGCACAGGAGCCAAGGCTGCCTCTTAGCTGGAAGGGTCAAAGAAATGATCTCCTTTGTAAGCCTACAAAGAGGAATATGGTCCTGCAGGCACACGTTTTCATCCATCCAGACCTGTGTCAGAATTTGGGATAATACGGTTTTGTTGTTTTAAGTTACTAGGTTTGTGTTAATTTGTTGCAGCAGCAATAGAAAGAAATGTTCGGGGCGCCTGGGTGGCTCAGTCAGTTAAGGCTATGCCTTCGGCTCAGGTCATGATCTCAGGGTCCTGGAATCAAGTCCCACATTGGGCTTCTTGCTCCTCAGGGGAGCCTGCTTCTCTCTCTGCCTCTGTCTGCCGCTCCCCCTGCTTGTGCACTCTCTTCCTCTTTCTCAAATAAAATCTTAAAAAAAAAAGTAGTGTTCTATGCTGTTATCTTTTGTGCCCCCCCTTTTAAAGATTCATCATGCTGTTGCCTATATTGATACTTAGTTGCTTTTTTATAATTGCAGTCTCATCCTGTGGAAATAACATGCTTTTTTAACTTACCTATTGATGGACCTTTGGATTGTTTCCAGTTCTGACCTATTAGAAGTGAAGCTACTTGTGAATATTTGTGTTCGGGTCTTTGTATGGACATGAAATTTCCCCTTCTTTTTCCTTAGAGTGGGATCGCTAGGTCAAGTGGTAAGTGTATGTTCAGTTTTACAAAAAACTGCCAAACTGTTTTCCAAGTGCCAGTGTACATTTCCACCAATAGTTTCTCCACCTTGGAATTCCTAGCCTTTTTAATCTTAGCCATTCTAATTGATCTGTTGTATTATCTCTCAATTTTTTTCATTTTGTTGAGGACATTCATGTATCTTCTGTGAATGGTTTAAATATTATTTATTTGGGTTGTATGTTTTCATATTGTGGTTGCTTTCTTTATGTATTCTGGATACGAGTCCTTTGTCAGAACTACATAGACTATTTTTTTCCATTATATGGCTTACTTTTTCTTTCATGCTTTTTTGTAGAGAAGTTTAAAATTTTTTTTTTTTTTAAGATTTTATTTATCCGACAGAGATAGAGATAGCCTGCGAGAGAGGGAACATAAGCAGGGGGAGTGGGAGAGGAAGAAGCAGGCTCATAGCGAGGAGCCTGATGTGGGACTCGATCCCATAACGCCGGGATCACGCCCTGAGCCGAAGGCAGATGCTTAACCGCTGTGCCACCCAGGCGCCCCAAGAAGTTTTAAATTTGATCGAGTCCCGATTATAAATTTTCTTCTTCCACGATATGTGCTTTTTGAATGTATCCTATGTTGTCTTCTAGAAGTTCTGGGATTTTAGCTTTTACTTTTAGGTCTGTGATCGAACATTAAATCATTTGATTTAATTTTTGTGTATGGGACGAGGTAAATTCATTTCTTTTTCCATGTGAATACCCAGTTGTTTCAGTACTATTTGTTGAAAAAGACTGTCCTTTCACCATGAATGACTTAGCACCTATGTCAGATTTTTCTTTTTCTTTTTTCCCAACCAAGTGGTGCCTCCAGTACAATGTTACATAGGTGTTGGTGGTATAGGACATTTGTGCCTTGTTCTCAGTTTCAGGGGCATTCTTTTGTCATCAGTTATGATGTTGGCTGCAGGATTTTCAGATACTCTTTATCACATTGAGGATATTTGCTTCTGTTCCTGCTTTGCTGAGAATTTTTATTGCTAATGGGTATTGAGTTTTGTCAGGTTTTTCTTGCATCTATTGATATCACGGATGTGTTTTCTCCTTTATTGTTAATATGATTGATTGTATTGCTCTAACATTTGAAATCATCCTTGCTTGCATTCCAGAGTCATGATGTACTATCCTTTTTATGTATTTTGATTTCCTAATATTTTATTAAGGATTTGTCTGTTCATGAGGAATTGACTTATAGTTTTTGTTTTTTGCTGCTGTCTTTGGTTTTGGTATTGGGGTAATGCTAATTTCAGGAAATGAGAAATGTTTGCCTTCTGTATTTTTTCAGAATTTTATAGATTTGGTGTACTTTTAATGTTTGATACAATTCAGCAGAAAAGTCATCTGGGCCTGGATTTTTCTTTGTAAGGTTTTTAATATACCAGATTTCTTTTATAGATAGAGCAGTGTAGATTTTCTCTCTTGAGTCATTTTGGTAATTGGTGTCTTTCAAGATTTTTTTCTTTTAATTGCAGAGCTTAGTAGCTTAATATCCTTATTCTTTTAATGAGTGTGGAATCTGGTTAAATTACTTTTCATTGCTCATGTTTAACAATATGTGTCTTGATCAGTTTAGGGAGAAGTATATAAATTTCATTGATTTATTCAAAGACTTGTTTCACTGCTTTTTCTCTGTACTGTGTCTATTTTCTTTTGCTCTGATTTCTACTTTCTTTCTATTTACTTAGTTTAATCTGATCTTTTTATAACTTCTTAAGCTTAGCTCTGTGATATCAAATGCCAGTTCTTTTGTAATAGAGAATTTAGTGCTGTAAGTTTCCCTTGAAGTGCTGTTTTAGCTGCATCCGACAATTTTTGGTAAGCCCCTTTCACTTTCATTTAATTAATGATGATTTCTAATTTCCTTGTGATTTTTTTTCCTTTGGCCCATTAGTTATTTTAGGCATGCGTTTTCTGATTTCTAAATAGTTGAGAACTTTGTACATGTTTTTTCTTTGTGGTTAGTGAAAATATTCTGTGTGATTTAAATCTTTTAGGATTAACCACTTTCTCATTATGAAATGTTCCTTAGTCCTTTTCATGAAAGTACCTTGTTTGATATCACTGTAACCACTACAGCTTCCTTATGTAATTTTTGCATGGTATGTGTTTTCTATTCTTTCATCTTTAATCTGTATATTTTTGTAGTTAAAGTAGGTTTCTTTTAAACAGCATGTAATTGGGTTTTTTTTTTTAAGAAAAAAACTAGGTTGACAATTTGTCTTTGAATTGGATTTAGATCATTTACATTTAATGTAATTACTAAAGCGGTTGAATTTAAGTATTGTCTCATTTTTTTCTTTTGTTGATTTAGTAATTTTTAGCATTTCATGTTGTTTCCATTATTGGCTTATAAGCCTTATTTATTTATTTATTGGCTACCCTGCAGTTTACTTTTTGCATACTTTCACAATGTGTCTCCAAGAAAAATTATACCAATTTATGTATAATATTATGGTGTCTGTTCTTCCTCCCTTTTTTGTACTATTACTGTTCTACATTTTATTTCCAGAGGTGTTACAAACTCGAGGATATATTACTTTTGCCTTAAACAGTTAATTACATTTTAGAGGAAACTTAAAGATGAAAAGTTCTTTATATTTGCAAGCATATTTACCAGTTCTGGCATTCTTCATTCTTTTGGGTAGATCACAGTGCTTACCTGTGTTGTATTTTCTTTCTGCTTAAGAACTTCTTTCAACATTTCTGTTAGGTCTGTTGGTAAGGAATTGAATCAGCTTTAGTTTGCCAGCTTTTCATTTTAATTTTTGAAGAATATTTTCACTGAATATAGAATTATGTGTTGTCATCTTTTTACCTGAGCCGTTTAAAGAACCTTTCCATTATTTTTTTCCTCCCATAGTTTTTGATGAGAAGTCTATGATTCTTTGTTCCTTTTTGTTGTTGTTTTCTGGCTGCTTTTATGATTTTTCTCTAGCACTGATTTTCAACAATTTGATAGTGTGTATACCTTTCTGTGTAGAATTTTGTAGTTTTCTGTTTATTTTACTCAGGTTTATTTGAGTTTCTTAGATCTGTGGATTTATACTTTAATAGAATTTCAAAAAATTTTAAGATATTTTTCTTTTCCACCTTATTTTTGCAACTCCAACTCCATGTATATCTGGCTGCTTATTATTCACACAGTTTACCATGGCTTCCGCCCCCCCAATTAAAAAAACATCTGACACCTTTTAAAAATCAAATTAAAGTCTTAAAGAATTGTGGCTTCTGAAAGATGCTGCATATCACTGTTTTCTCCTCAAATTTAAAATGTTTTGTGTTGTCCTTGTGAGTTCACTCGGGCACTATAGGGTGCTTCAGTGGCCTAATTGGGAACTGTGAGCCTGTATCTGTATTCAGAACTTTTAGGAAGGTCTTGAGATCTACTCATGTGTGTTAAGGACCTGTTATATGCAAATTTTATATGATTGAAGATGCTGTTCACTATATTCTAGTGTCCTTTCTGTAAGGACTTACGACAGAAACGTCTTTATGGTTTTTGGAACAGGAATTGATGTGCTGTCTTATTGTGTCTGTGAATTTTTGACCCTTTTTAGCACATTTAGGTTCTTCTGCTAGAAAACTTTTTTTTGGGGGGGGTAGAATAGAATATAAAATTTACCATTTTAACTGGTTTTAAGTGTGCAATTCAGTGGCATTGAGTACATTCACGGTGTTGTGAATCATCATTATCCATTTCTAGAACTTTTTCATCATCCTAAACAGAAACTTGGTACACGTTAAAGAATAATTCCTCAATCCCCTTTATCCCAGGTAAACTTTTATTATACTTTCTTTGTCTAAGAATTTGTCTATTTTAGGTACTTTAACATAAATGGAATCCTCATATTTTTCTTTTGTGCCTGGCTTATTTCACTTAGCGTAATATACTTTATAATATACTAAGTATAAAGTATATACTAAGTATAAAGTATGTAAGTATAATATTTTCCCCCAGCTTTATTGATATATAGTTGACATAAACATTGTATTAGTTTAACATGTGCACATAGTAATTTAATATATATTGTGAAATGATTATTACAGTGAGTTAACATCCACTGCTTTGCATAGTTACAAATGTTTTTTCTTGTGGTGAGAACTTTTAAGATCTGCTCTCTTAACAGTTTTCAAATATACAGTTCAGTATTGTTAATTGTAGTCCTCATGTTATATGTTACATCCCCAGAACTTATTTATCTTATAACTGGAAGCCGATTACTGATGAAAAAGTATTTCTTTTCTTTTTATGACAGAATAATACTCAGGTGTGTGTGTCTATATCATATTTTGTATATCCATTCATTTGCTGATAAACACTTGTATTGATTTCACCATTTGGTTACTCTGAGTAATGTTTCTGTCAGCATTGGTGTACAAATGTCCCTGTTTTCAGTTCTTTTGAATATATACCCAGAATTTCTGGATCAAATGGTAATTCAGTGTTCAATATTTTGGGGCTCAAATGGTAATTAGATGTTTGCTATTTCGAGGAACAGCCATAATATATGTTTCTCATAGTGGGTACACCATTTTACATTCTCAATGCGCAAGGGTTCCATTTTATACATATCCTCATCAACACTTGTTATTTTCTGGTTTTTTTTTTTAACTTTTAGAATTATTTTAGTTATGGCAAAATACAACTTAAAATTTACCATGTCTGCTTTTTATTTTTTTCCCTAAGATTTTATTTATTTTAGAGAGATGGCGAGAGAGAAATAGGGAGAGAGAGCGTGAGACGGGAGGAGAGGGAGAAGCAGGTTCTGCGTTGATCAAGGAGCCCAATGCAGGGCTCAGTCCCAGGACCTTGGGATCATGATCTGAGCCAAAAGTAGATGCTTCACAGACTTAGTCACCCCAGGCGCTCCATCACCATGTGTATTTTTTAAGTATACCTTTTAGTGGTATTAATAAGTAAATGAACATGGTTGTGCAACCAGTCTCCAGAACTCTTTTTATCTGCAGAATTGAAATTCTATCCATTAAATAATAATTCCCTATTTCCCCCTTCTAGTCCCTGGCAACCACTCTTCCAGCTTCTGTTTCCATGAATTTGAGTGCTCTGGGTATCTCATAAGTGGCATTACGTGGTATTTGTCTTTTTTGTGACTTTTTAAATATTGTGTTCTTCGAGGTTCACCTTTGTTGTAGTATGTATCAGAATTTGCTTCCTTTTTAAGGTTGATTATTATTTCATTGTATATGCATAGACTATGTTTATCCGTTTATTGTTTGATGAACACTTGGGTTGCTTCCACCTTTTGGCTATTATGAATAATAATACTGCCATGAACATGAATGGGCAGATATGTCTTCAAGTCCCTGCTCTCAGTTCTTTTACACCCAAAAGTGGAATTGCGGGAACATACAGTAATTTTACTTAAAGTTTTTTGTGGAAACACCATACTATTTTCCATAGAGACTGCACCATTTTACATACTCACCAATAGTGCACAAAGTTTCCATTTTTTCCACCTCTTTGCCAGTACGTTATCATTATTATTATTCGATAATAGCTATCTTAATGGATGTGAGATGATAATGTGGTTTTGATTTGTAATTCCTTAATGGTTAGTGATATTGAACATCTTTGCATGTGCTTATTGGTCATTTGTGTATCTTTTTAAGAAAAATGTCTTTTCCCATTTAAAATAGGTTTATTTATGTTTTTTTGAATTGTTGTTGAGTTATGGGAGTTTTTTATTTTGAATATTAATCTCTTACCAGATATGAGTTGCAAATATTTTCTCCCATTCCCTATGTTGTCTTTTCACTCTGTGGATTGTATCATTTGATGCACAGATTTCTTTTTTGTTCATTTGATAGTAGCTATTCTAACAGGTGTAAGGTGGTATCTCACTGTGCTTTTGATTTACATTTCCCTAATGATATTGAACATCTTTTCATGTGCTTATTGGCCATTTGTATATCTTTTTTGGGAAAGCTTAAGATTTGAACAAGTGTTTTTGTTCATCAGCTTCGTTCCTGTTTCCCTCTATGTTTCTGTTTTTATTTGTATTATGCATTAGTTTAAAATTTTTATTTAATATTCTATTCATTCTTCTAGAATTCTCTATAATTCACTAAATTATTTTTGAAATCTTGCTGGTATAATTCTAGGTAAGATGAATTTTTGCCTGGTGAAGAATTATTTTATACTGTATTAGATGTTGATCTTGCCATTAATCAAATATGAGGCACTGGGCAGGTCAGTTTATTTTTTTTCTGGGTCCTTAAAAGACAATAATGATACATGTCTTGATTGCAAACCAAGTCTTCGAGGACTGTGGTTCTGCAGGATAGCATCAGCTGAATAGGAATATGAGAGTGGGAATTGTAAAGAACAAGAGCTTAACAGACTTTTAGGAAAGACGTGTGGAAAACAGAAAAAGAACAGAGGGAGGTGGAAGCAATAATAGTTTGATTAGGGCTAATCCAGAGCAAACTAAATGGGATGGGATGTCAGATGCAGGGGAGGCTCTATAAATGATGGCTACAGAGATCTCCATAGAAAATATTGAAATATGTAGAACCAAGGTCAACATTGCCTGAGTAGGTGAGGGAAATTATATATGGATAAGCCTTCTAAGTTTTCTGCGAAAGCTTAGAGTAGAAGGGGGCTCTAAGTAGTCAGTCATTTGGCTCTGGAGAAACCAGAGAGCGAAGGGATGGTGGTCTAGGAGTGAGAAGTAAGGTGTATCATCCAGAGTGAGTGTAGCAACTTAAAAGTCTTGTAGACTGAAAAAGAAGGTTGATAGCTGGGAGCATTTTTGGAAGAAATTTTGCAACACAGCCAGGCCAATTGAATTGAGTAGTCTAAACTTTTAATTTGCTGTAATTGTATTTTTATTCCTGAAATTTCCTCATATTGTTATCTGTTTGAATCAACTTGGAATAAATTGTGGTTAGCAGCATTTAGGGCATAAACGTATTGTATCTAATGGGAAAATTCCTTTTACTCTTAGGAGGTGAAAAATTATTCTGAGATTTCACCATACCTGAGACAGGGACTATATCACAGGTGTTTGGGAGTATAGCTGGTTTCACACTCAGCCTTTTTACTATTTTATGTAAACCATCACCAACAAAGAGAATATACTGCAACTGGTTTTTAATGCTGTTTTTGAGACACACTGATAAAATTAAGCTATATTGAGACATATATACTTAAAAAATATTTTATAAGTGGAGGTGGTATAATCCAAAAATACATAGTTTTAAGCGTCAAAGATCTGGCTCTCTTTCCTGCTTTGGTTTTATTTATTTTTATTTTTTTTTTTAAGTAGGCTCCACGCCAGCATGGAGCCTAACATGGGGCTTGAACTCATGACCCTGAGATCAAGACCCTAGCTGAGATCAAGAGTCGGATGCTTAACTGGCTGAGCCACCTAGGTACCCCACTGCTTTGATTTTAAATACCACAGTAATGCTGGGCAAATGACCCAGTTTTCTCTTTACCAGAGCTGCGTTATCTGTAAAACAAACGAGTTGAACAGCATCTTTAATCAGCATCACATCTAATTTTGTGTTCCTGTTTTGATACATTATTATTATTGGTTTTTCTGAGCTGCCTTGGAAACAAGTACATTATACGTAGCCTTATTTCTTCTTTTTTTTTTTTTTTTTAAAGATTTTATTTATTTATTTGACAGAGAGGGAGACAGCCAGTGAGAGAGGGAACACAAGCAGGGAGAGTGGGAGAGGAAGAAGCAGGCTCCCAGCAGAGGAGCCCAATGTGGGGCTTGATCCCAGAACGCTGGGATCACGCCCTGAGCCGAAGGCAGACGCTTAACGACTGCGCCACCCAGGCACCCCCGTAGCCTTATTTCTAGGAGAGGATTAGTTTTGAGTTCTCAGCTGACTCACATCAGTGAGTCTTTCATCAGTGGTGGACTTGAGTTATGTGATGAGATCAAATCAAGATTCTCACAAGTTCCTTCAATATTGTGTCCTAATTTTTAAATGAAGGTAATGTAAAACTTTGAGTATTTCTCATTAATTAATACCTTTCTCTACTCCACTGTCATCCTACTTTAACTGAGATTATGTCAAAGAATCCTTACACGATTACTTTGTTGGTTGCTTTCCTCATGGCACTTGAACAGACTTACATATGGCCTGTATTTTTTCACACAGCCAGTCCTTCTGGGGGTTGCAGATATCAGATAGAGCTGGGAACACTACCAGTAAATGGGAATTTTTTTTTCCCCCTAAAACATTGTTAAACTGTATGGGAGGGAAAAACTGTCAGAATCTGAGTACTTTGAAGGGTCAAATTATTATTATTATTATTATTTTTGCTAGAAACTGTAGTTGCTGATAAAGGAAGAAAGAATCAGAGACTGGTCAGTTTTCAATTTTAGTGACCTAGTGACTTTTGAGCCCTGGATTTTGGTATGCAGACAAGGCACCCTGCTATGAACATTTCTTAACAGCAGCATGGTCCATTTGTCTGAGTTTTCTCTTCTTTTGACTCATTTTGCCTAGTTTTAAGGAATTGAGGGCTATACCCTACTGAAAGTGTCAACCCCTTTGACGCTACACTTCGTTTTTCCTCTTCTGAATTCTTGAATGCTGTTCTGTCAACCCCCTGCCCCTCAAAAAGAATATTCAATTATTTTTTAAAAATCTGCCTTGCTGCAAGTTTTTTTCCCCCAATTTCTGAAGGAAATGAATAGTCAGGCACATTTGGCTCTCGGTCACCTGCATTCTCATTTCCTGAAAGTAGCCTTTGCGACACTAACTCCTAGTCTGATGTTTACCCTTGCAATGGCAGAGAAAAAAAGTGAGAGACAAAAATGGGACTTTCTGGTTTAACTTTAGTTATGAGGTAGATTGTGTGGTGCTATATGTCTCATGTTCTCAAAGTAGATAATCAAAGATGATAGAAGTACATACATTCCTACTTGAAGATTTACCTACATTGGCATTTCCTCACTTACTTAGAATAATTTTAGAGCAGAAGTTGGCATACTGTTTCTTCTGTAAAGGGTCAGGTAGTAAGTATTTTAGGTAACCACTCAAGTCAGCTTGTTTGTGGTACCATAGTATGTAAATGAATGGACAATAACATTTACTTAAACTAGATAGACACTGACATTTGAAGTTCATATGATCTTTACATTCTTCTCCCTCCTCAACCATTTAAGAATGTAAAAACTGGTCTTGTGGATTGTGCAAAAAGGTTGGATTTGGTCCATTGGGCATAGTTTTTAGAAGAATGATGATAAGTTTCAATTGCTGTGTTGTACTATTTAAGTAAGTAATTATAGAATTAGTAGAATATGAAAGTCACAAAATAAGCTTTCAGATCTAAGAAACCTGTTATCAGCATATTACCTAGCCATCGTAAGCCTTAGTTTTCTTTTTTTTTTAAATAAGCCTTAGTTTTCTTATATATAAAATGAGAATAATGTAAGTATTGCAAATTATAGTCTTTATTATGAACAAAACCCACCCTGGCTATTATAAGCAGAGTAGGGAATTATTAAAGAATATTACATAGTTTCCAGAGTCAGTGGGGAAATGCTAGAGATACAGACTTAAGCCCAAGCTTCTGGGAACATTTCTAAAGCAGAGCTAGTTTGAGAAAGTCACTGATGCCGAGCAGTAAATGCTAGATACTCAACTTGATTACAGGTGCTGTTACTGTTGGCTCTGGCGCTTTTTCAGTGATAGGAGCTCTTATGTTGTAACCAATTGGAAATGGTTGGTTTGCTGCTGCCACCGTCAAAAACCAACTATGTCTGTTGCTTTGGTCATGAGCAAAAATGGAGGTTCTACTCATTGCCTACTTCCATGTCAGAGCTTCTTGGAGGTTTATATTTTAGAAATAGAATAGTATACTGTGTCTCTTTGGGAATTTTAAATTCTAATTTTTATATTAGAAATAGTATGAGTAAGTTGGAAATTACATTACTTTATTAGGTGGTAGATCATAAAATGTAGTGGAAATATCCACAAATTAAAAGTTTAAATTTTTAGTAGTGATTAATATGATGGATGTCCACAACAGTAAACACGTAATAGTCCCCCATTAGCATGTGTACCTCCAGTTGTACTTAAACTTCAAACAACTATACAAGTTCTTTCCTAAAAACTATAATTTATGAAAGGTTTGTTTTCTAAGTTGGTGTGTGTGTTGGTTATTTAGAGTCTATGACCTATTCTCCCTTCAAGACCAGAAGGTTATAAACAATGGACTTCTTTCCAGTGTAGCCAGTATAAGGTTGTTTACAAAAACCAGTGTCTGTTTCATGGAGATAAGTTCTTTGACGATGGAAAGATCCTGAGTGTTATCCGCTTGCTGCTACTAGGGGGCTTTTGTCCACTGTGAAATAATGTACTTGGTGTGGAGGTGAGAGGGACTCAGTTACTGCTTATGGTAGATTGTATTATTTAAAAGTATTTGCTTCTCTTTTTTAGTGGGCTTCTCTCTGCAGACTTCCTACCTGTGGGGGGAGTACTTCTTCGCATTGACACCAGGCTTGGCCATGGGACTTGCTTTGGTTAATGGAAGATGAGAAGTGATGTATGTTGTGTCTAAGCAGAAGCTTTCGGAGCCATTTTGTGAATTGATTTTTGTTTATTTTCCTCTGCTGCAAGAAAAACAGGTGCCAGATAAAGGCTCATTCTTTTGCCAGGATCCCAGAATGAAGAAGATACTGTAGCCAACCCAAAGCCAACAACAAAAATGAGAAACACATTTTTGTTCTTGTAAAACAGTTCTCACAGTGCTGCCTGTTGAACTCAAGACCCATTAAGGGTTAAAACTATTTTGGTAACAATATTTCGGTGCCTTATTTACTGTCTTTTGACCTTGCATTATGGTTAAGTGATAGTGGGAGAAGGTGCTGGTGCCTTAGGAAAAATCAGCGCCGTTGCTTCAGACTGTGTTCTTTATCACCACATTTTTATAGTTAAAAAAAAAGTTTTACTTACTGTCTTCGATGAAGCAATAAAAGTTATTAATTGAAAAAAATCTTAATTCTGCGTTGTTTTTTACAAGTCTTTCTGATGAAACAGGAAAAGTTAGAAGGACTTCTGGGTGCTGAAGTATGATTGTCACAGGAAAGTACTTGTGCAATTATTTGAGTTATGGACTGAACTAGTCTCTGATGAAATATCACTTTCACTTGAAATAGTGATTCACTAACGTTATTCTAATGTAGCATTTGACAGACGTTTTCTCAAGTGAACAAAGTGAGCCTTTTACATCGAGGAAAAACAACTGGCAGTATTTGTTGCTAGTGATAAAATCTGAAATTTCAAGTGAAAATTAGAATTTTGGAAAGTTGTCAGATAATGTAAGCTTGCCGGTTTCCAGGTAGTTAAGCTTTTTCTGATGAGCTTGGTAATGATAGTCATGAATGTAATTAAAATTTTTTTTGGTGCTATATAATGAAATATCAACATTTGGGAGATTACCTAACTCAGTGGACCAATATTTATGATTGATGAATGATGTTACAGAATTATGCACGAGTAAAAAATCCATTCATATTGCCAAACCGATGGATTTTAACAAATATGAAAAGTTCATTGATAGGGTTTAAGATTCCACACTTCAATGAATTTTCAAGACACTGTCTCTTGTTGAGTTTTGGTATAGAATCAAATAGTATTCATAATTATTTGAAAAAGCCATGAAATCTTCCTTTTCCAACTGCATATCTTTTGAGAGTGAGGTTGGATTTTCTTCATATAGTTCAATCAAAATGACACATTGCCGCTAATTGGGTGCAGAAGCAGGTAGGATGACCCAGTATCTTCTCTTAAGGCAGACCTTAAAGAGATTTGTAAAAACGTATACTTTTTTTTAGAATTTTATTACTTTATTCTTTTGGAAAATGTAGTTGATTTTAAAATAAGAAATTTACATTAATATGTAACTGGCTTATTTTTAAAATGAATTAATAAATATAAATACACATTTTAAAAATTCTTCCTTTTAATTTCTAATATAGTATATGTAGCTATAATTCATATTAACCAAAGTTTTTTGAGATCCTCAATTTTTAAGAGTATAAAGGGGTTATAGGCCCAAAATGTTTAAGAACTGTTGTAAATGATTACGATTTTTAGGGGTTCTTTGTTATATCATAACCTAGAGGGAGATAGCACATTGGCAGTAAGATAAGTCGGTCTTCTTGAGAAATACAAGTTGGTACTATTTGTTGACCCTCTGTTTTGTTATTATGACTTATTTTTTGTGAGGCCATGAAGTAGGCATTGAGTTTGCTGAGGAAGGATTTTGACTGACTTCCAAAATATGGATTATTGCGTCTTGCATGATTCCACATGACTATGTAAGTCTCCTTTACAACAGGGACTTTTGGTGAGCCTTCACATGGGACAGAAATATTTTCACACTTGGTCAGTCCATGCATCCATACTTCTCTTCCTTAAATTATTCTGCATACCTCTTTCATGTAAGGACCTGACCTGGAAGTCTAGCCATATTAATACTCCCCATTTAAGAATTGGTATGAATCTCACTGTTTCCTTTTCTCGATAATGCAGAATATGAGATGTATTACTCAGTGGGCTGCTTTCTTTTTTTTAACTTAACACCTACTTCAGATGGGACTGGAGTACGGTTGAAAGAATCCGTTTCTGGGTGATAACTAGCATGTAATGCAGAGTCATGTGTAATCCGGGCTCGTATTTTTTCTCTCTCAATTAATTAGCTAATCATTGAGAATGAGAATCTCCTATGTAGTAGATAGGCCTTGTCTGAGGAAGAAATAGCAGTGCATGAGGAGTAGGCACACTGAGAATGTGAACCATCTGCTTATGCTTCATAAGCATCCCGACTCTTGTTCTGTGTACACTACAACCACTTGATGATGGAGTATTTCTGTCACGTCAGCTTTGACTTTGGATCAGATGATAGTTACTGCTGGCAGCTCAAGTTTCATAGTTACCTGTGGTTAGATCTTCATTCTCTACCAGTATAAAAAGTACAAGAAATATTTTCAAAAGACAATCTTGGTTTGGTGAAGAAGATATGGTTTTGCCCTAGAAATTCTTAGCGGTTTCTGCTCCAGCTCTCCTAGAGGGGCTTGTTAATAGCTCCTTGTGGCACTGATCTGTTGACACTTTGTGCACCATTGCAATGAGAGTTCATTATGGCCACGTGGCATAGCTACTTGTACTTGCATCCTGGATTGGCTAGAGAATTTTTCTGTTCCTCTGGGCCATGCTTAAAACTGCTGGATTTCAGATCGCTCAGTAAATAGAGACGTGCATGTATATTGGTAAATGTTGTTTCCAGTGAGGCCCACCAAGCTTTCTGCTTCTTTCTTTGTCGTAGGAAGTATAGGGTTTTCATTTTGATGGGCATATTCTGACTTGCCACGCTGCATTGGCTCCTAGAACTAAGTAGTGGTAGCAGGACCCTATTTTTTCTTGGGACTTTTTTTATTGGTCTTTTGGCATACGTGTCTTATTAAGACATCTAGAGTACTGCTATTTCACAGGGTCTCACTGACTTGATTTTATCAATGTAGTGGACCAGTGTGATGTGCAGTGGGGTGGTGAAACAAGGTCATGTGAAAGCTAGAAGCTCAACTTTGCTTGAGGCAGTATAGTTAATATGTACTACTGTCCCACCCAAATGAAAGCAAATTGCTTCTGAAGTTCTGTTTGTAGAAATAGAGAAACCATTTGTCAGAACTATAGCTGCATATCTGGTACTGTGCTAGAGATCAAATTTGGATTACCAGCTGTGCTTGTAGTCGTTAAGTTTAGAGTACAGTTATTCTGTATGAACAGTTGTGTGTTCCGCATCAGCCAAACAGTTGTATTAGATGAATATCTGCCAGGGCTTGCAGCCCTTGCATCTTGTAATTCTTTGATAACTCCACCAGGAATGCAGTATTTTGTTTGGGAGGTGGTGCTCCCAGGGGTTTATGTCTGAACTTTTGGATCCATTATTACCGCACTGTCCCACCTGCCATGGCGGCATTATGGGATTTTGTCAGTTGGTAGTCAGCCGGGACTACCCTTTTCAGTTACATTTTCAGCACCTGAGGAAATAACTTAAGGTGGGGGGATTGCTCTGCTCTCTGATAAATGGCTTTGGGCCGAAACTTGATATATTAGTTGAATACTATAATCTCTTATTCTGACACATACTTCACAGTGGTGCTATCTAAGAGGTCCTCAGGGATTGAAGTTAGATTTTTACACTCCCAGAAAGGTCAGGGTATTTCCCTTTCCCAAGTGCATGGTTACCCTGATAAGTGGCTGTTGTTCTTTTGTGGGAAGCCAAGAGGAAAACAACAGTATTTGTGTTTGAAGGGTGCTTTGCCTTACCTTCATTCTAGAGGTGTGGGGTGTAGGAACTTTGAGAGGCTGTGATTTTCTGTTTTGGTGGCTTATGTCCCCTCTGTCAGCCTCTCTGTGCCATACCTAGAGTTAGTTACTTGTGTAGGTTGGGGATCAGCAAACTTTTTCTGTGGGTGCCCACATATGAAGTGTTCGAGTTTGTGTGCTGTAGTCTCTAAAAAAACTCCCCAACCCAGCCATCGTAGTGCTAAAGCAGCCATAGATAATACATAAATGGGCATGTCTGCGTTTGCATAAAACTTTATTTTCAAAAACACGGTGGGTCATATTTAGACTGTGGGCTGTAATTTCTCTGCCTCTAGTACAGATCTTACAGGATAATGGTGGGATGTCCTAATATTATGATTTTAGGGACTTTCCGCAATTCTCGCAGACAAACCAGTTTGATAACCACTAGGTTCCTGTTTCTTTAACCTTGTTTGGTTCCACTTGATGTTATAATTAAGCAATCAACAAAATCACACTGCATTTTGGTCACGACAGCTCGAGAGCAGGGATTGGCAAGCTACAGCCTACAAGCCAAACGTGGCCTGCACTTGTTTTTGTTGACCCACAAGCTAAAAATGTTTTTCACATTTTTAATAGATTGAAAATGATAATCTATAAGTGAAATTATATGAAATTCAAATTTTCATGTACTATGTAAGGATTTCCTGGCACACAGCCACATTAGCTTGTTTACGTATATAGTTTATGGCTGCTCTTGCTTCACAGCAACAGAGTTGGGTAGTTGAGACAGACACCTTATGGCCTTAAAATAATGTCTGGTCTGGCCCTTTATCGAAAAAACATTTGCTGATCCCTGCTCTGAGATAGGAGAAAAATTCTTTTGTTTCACACTAACTGCCTTGTTCTCTGTCAGTGCCTTGACTCAACAATTACACTGTGAATATGTTGCTTTCTGTTTTTGAACTCCAGTTAGAAGCAGTGTCGACCTTGTGTGTCGACCTCAGGTCTTTCATAGCTCTCCACTACTCTGTCTCCACTTGGTCCCCAAAGCCTTGTTTTAAAGGCACTTTATTACAGATGACTGCAGTTGGTAATTTAATTTTGCCATAGTCTGAATAAACTATCAGAGGCCCATCTTATAGGATTGTTTCCTTATTGCATTCAGACCCAACTAGATTAGGTAACATTCTCAGATTCCCATTACCTTGAAGGTTTGCTCATCGCCTCAGTGATTTCAGAATTTAATGATATAAATAATATTAGCCAATATTTTATTCAACTTTTACCATGTGCATACACTGAGCTAAGCACTTTTCACACATAAGTGCTTAGTATAGTGCCTGCCACATCACAAGTATTCACAAAAGATTAGCTGACATTTATTTTTTCATTTAGAAATAAATGCCCCTCCCTCCATACTTCATATATTATAAAAAACCAAAAAATGTCATTGGCCACTAAAATTTTAAAAATCACATTAAAGGTAAATTGGAGGGAATGGCATAAATTAATAGTTTTTGTTTATAATTCTGCTTTTTAAGAAGTTTGTAGATGAGTACAGTAGATTTTCATTATTTGCAGTAGTTAATGTTTATGAAGTTGTTGTGAACACTGAATTAGCACCGAAATGAACCACTGCTCCTAGGGGAAATGCAGGATTAGGTTCCTGTGAGCCTCTGGTCAGAACATTTTCATCAGCTGATCAATAATAACCTTGTTTTGTGTGTTTCTGTTTAAAGACCTCTTATTTTATATGTATTGTTGATTCATTAATGTTGCCTTCATGGCCAACAGCATTATAACTCCATGAATGGAACCCATCTATCACACATTTTCTCCATGAGGCATGTCACACAGCCAGGAACTTTAAAGGACAAAACTTTAGCACTATGCTTGGTGCTGAAAAAATAGTAAATAGTAAAATCACCAGCAAAAAAGGACAAAATACAGAAATTTGGCACTAAATGTACCACACAAAGGACGTTTGTTTATAGAATGAGAGCTGAAACAAGAAAGCAGAATGCTGTGTTATTTGCTGGGTATGTGCACAGTAAGCAGCTCTGGTTTCTTGCTGTTCTGTAGAAGTCTAAAGATTGCAAAGGCACTACAAATATTAATTTTGTGGTCACATAAATTTTAGCAAGTAGGAAGATTTCACAAATATGAGAGCCGTGAATAATGAGGATTGACACTGTCTCCCCAGATGCCACAATTTTTCATTTTAATTTATCCTTTATTTGTGTTTTAATTCTTTCACTTTTTAAATTTATTTTTAAATTGTGTTAAAATACATATAACCTAATAGTTGTGTTAACTGTATTCACATGGTTGTACAACCAATCTCCAGAACTCTTTACCTTTGTACTCATTAAACAACTCCCTCTTTCCCTCTCCCTTCATATCCTGGCAACTACCATTCTACTTTTGGTGACTTTGAGTACACAGGATACCTCATGCAAGTGGCATTATAGTATTTGTCTATGACTGGCATCTTTCACTTAGCATTATACCCTCAAGGTTTATCTATGTTGTAGCATGTGTCCGTTTCCTTTTTAGGGCTGAATAATATTCCACGATAGGTATAGACCACATTTTGTTTATCCGTTCATCCTCTGATGGACATTTGGGTTGCTTCCAACATTTGGCTATTGTGAACAATGCTTCTATGAACACAGATGTGCAAATTCCTCTTCGAGACCCTGATTTTTTTCCGACAGTGGTTTATCTTTTATATGTCACATAGATATTACAAAAATGAATGTGTTGACTAAGTAGAACAGATGTATATTGTGAAGCAACAGGTAAAAATTGTCAGTTTGGGATGCCTGGGTGGCTCAGTTGGTTAGGCGTCCGACTCTTGATTTTAGCTCAGTTCATGATGTCAGGGTTGTAAGAGGGAGCCTGTGCCTGGCTAGTGCTGGGTGTGAAGCCTGCTTAAGATTCTCTCTCTCCCTCTGTCCCTCCCCTTCTCTCTCTTTCTCTCTCTCTCTGTCTCAAAAAAAAAAAAAGGCTGACAGTTTGACCTCATCTCATACACCAGAGATAGTTGTTAGTTATAGTTTGGTGAGTATTCTATCATACGTACACAATTCGAATGTATGTATAAAGTATGTAGAAACTATTTAACATGGCTTATTTACATTTACAGTTTAGTAGAATTTCGTATTAGTTGGGATCCTGTGCATACTGTTCTATATATTGTGGATATTTCACATAAATGTGTGTGTGTGTGTGTCTTACGCACTATCTAGTACTCTAATTTCTGTTGTACCATACTTTTTAAAAATCAGATATAAAATTTCAAAGTAATACATACATGTGGTAGAAAAGCTCCAGACAGTGCAGAATGATTTGAAGAAAGCTAAGAGTATCTTTTCTTCCTTTATTTTTCCTTATTCCCTCCCAGTCTTATTTCCTAGAGGCAGGCTTTGTTTGCTGTAGTAACTTTAAATGATAAATTATACTTAAGATTCTTATTTCTTGATCTGTTAACCATAAGGCACATCTAATATGAAAGTTTTGAGGAAATTAGTGGATTTATTCTTCTGTACTTCCTCTTTCCAACTTTTAAAATATTACTACAGAGTACAAATTAGACTTTGCAACTACTTAGTTCTGTTACCTCTTTTTGCTATAGGATGTTTTTAGAAACTGAAAAAGAATTAGCAATTTTTGTGTGTAATATATATGAGAAAGGAATAGACCACTGTTATTACACTTCTATTCAAGGAGAATCTCCCACTGTCAGTGAAAAGAGTATCCTCTTTTGTTTTCTCATATAAGAAAAATTTAAATTTTTCAGTTTCTAAAAAGTCTTTATTTTGACTTTTGACGGCAAATCTGACTAGTGAGAGCAGTGCTTTGCAGCAGCCCTTTATGTCATGTGTATAAAAACTGGTACTCTTTGGGGGGTGCAGCTGCTTGCAGCAGAGGTCTCTGGTAACCTGTTTATTTGTAGCATACATGGTGGGGCAGCTCTGGGTTATAGGAATCTACTTTCAACATTTTTTTTCCTGCTCTGCTGTCTTCTAGCATCCAGTATTTCTGATGAGAAGATGAATGTTAGTTTCTTGTTTCTCTTTGGCAGCTTTCTTGGTATTCTGGAATTTTACTAGCATGAGTCTGTCTAGTCATGGGTCTTTTTTCATTTGTTATGTTGTTTTTGTTTTGTTGAATCTTTTCACTTTGATGACTGAATCTTTATTTCTTGGAAAGTTTACCATTTCTCCCGACCCCCCCCCCTTTGAAAATCAATTTCCTTCCACCTCTGTTCTCCACTTTTGGATGCTTTGTGTAAGTGAATCTTGGACCCCCTAAGATCTTAATTCGTATTTAAATTTTTTTTACAGCTTTTACTTTTTTGTTTGTAGGGGTTTTGTCTTGCTTTTTTTCTTTCTTTCCCTTTCTTTCTTTCTTTCTTTCTTTCTTTCTTTCTTTCTTTCTTTCTTTCGTCTTTTCTCCTCTTCTTTCTTTGTTTTGTTTAGTTTGCTTTGCTTTACTTTGCTTTACCTTGGAAGGAAGGTAAATCGCCACAACTTATAAATAGCGTGGTGGTAAATCATGCCCATTTTGTCCTGGATTTCTGTTTTTTCTGTTAACAGTTCTGTTTATTTAGTTCCGTTTCATGCTGTTAGATTTCTCGACATGTTTCGTGGGTCTTGGTTAGTACTGGCAGTTGAAGTGTGCCTGCTGCAGTGTGTACTTCTCCAGCCGTCTGTCTTGAATGGTAGTTTTGGTGTGGTAGGTTCTGTGGAGGTGGTTTAGGTGTGGACCGGCAGACCGGGCCTCCTTCCAGGACTGGGGGGGGGGGGTGTGGGGTATCACTTCGATGATGGTGTCTTTAAATACTGCAGGTGGGTGTGCTTTGATAGATTTCACTTGGCTGGCTTTAAGAATTGATCCCTTTCTCTTTCTTCACCTGCTTCCACCAACCCCCTCCATTTCCCTTTTTGTCTTAGAGGTCTGATGTTCCTGCCATCTTGCTGCTCTGCTTTTCTCTCAAGCCTGGCTGCTCTCACAGAAAGACTAACTTAGGCAGAAATGCCTACTTCATAGAGATCACTTCTTTGGCTTTATCCCAAAGGCCACAAGCTGCTACCACCATGTCTCTGATCCCAGGTCGGAGGAAGAGGGGTCATCTGTCCATAGGAAGGTAGTGCAGCATCCTGATGAAACATCTGCGTTGTGTCCTCCTCCTTGTAGTTGTGACCAGTTTGATTATAACTTGGAACTTCTCTGGCATGTCCTTGAAAAGATTTTGGTGTCTTATATATATGCTTTCCTCTTTTTCTTCCTGTTAATCCAAGTCTTTCCTACTTTCTCTCTGCCCAGGTTTCCTGAAAATTTATGATTGTTCGATAACTTCTTGTTTTGCCACAGTGCTATCATTTCATTTTAATTTAAATCTTTTTCCTGTTGTTTCAGGGGGACCTTGGGAAGGAGGAGAGAAAGAGAGATAAATTTATTTAGTCTGCTACCTTGAGCTATAAATGACTAATTTGTGACTGATTTTAAAAGGTAGATAAGTTCTCAAACACATTTTTCTTCTTTTGTGCCTTAGAAGAATTATTAAATCATCTTTTTTTTTCTCCTAGTAACAAAGAACATTTGAATTTTCAGTCTGTGCCATAATGCTCACTGCTGTTCCCTGGGCGTGTGGCTTCTTGTAGAAGAAAGCAGCATAACCGTAGTGACATTGTTGCTCGTCACCTTCCGAGTGTGGTTTTTGGTTTTTGGGTTGTTTGTTTGTTTTACATAAAGTTGTATGTGTGAGTGAAGTCCTCTTTTTTTAAGAGACAGTATATATTGGATAGTATTTATTTAATCACTCATGGAAATGGTCAGAAAACTGATACAATTGGGTTGTTACCTCTAGTGAAGCATAGCAAAGTAGAGAAACATTTTTGAAAATGATTTAGTAAAAGCCTGGGGGAAGAGAGTGAAAGAACAGCTAACTCATTTTTGTTCTTTACCATCTTATATGGATGTGTAGTGTAGTTTTTAGCATAAACTTTGCTGGAGGCGGAGAAACATGGTACTTATCTCCCACATACCTTTTTACTTACCACCTTGTAAACCTTGTTTGATTTTTGTTGTGTTTTGCTTTTGTAATGTCTTGAGGATATTAGGTGAAGGGTTTTACTGCCTAAATGCATTTAAACATTAGGCCTTTGAAAAATTGAGAAGATAGGTCAATGCATACAGCTGTAATAAAGACAGTGCTTATGTCTGTGGCTTTCAGACTTTTTTGATCTGTAGTCCACAGTAAGACGTGCGTTTACATTGCAGCCTTGTACATGTGTGTATATGACAATGAAATTAAGAGTTTCATGGAACAGTATTTGCCCTTCACGTGATACACTTACATTGCCTACTTCATTAGCACAGAGGGTACGGTCCACTAACTTTATTTCATGATCCACTAATAGGTTGTGAACTGCAGTTCGAAAACCCCTGGTTTAGATCCTCATCTATTAGAATAGTGGGAGAACGGAGGGATTTGAATTCAGGAGACCTAGGTAGTTCTAGCTTTATGGTCTTGGGTAATTTCCTTCTTGGAGTCTGTTTTTGCAAGTGTAAAATGGGAATAATAATATCTAGTTAGCTTGATTATGAGGTTTAAAAATAAATGCAAAGTGCTTAGCAGTGCTAGGGATAATAGTAGATATTTAAAAATCAGAAAGTTTTTATTATCTTTGTTATTTTTACTATATATACCACCTGTCATGTTGAGTAGGCACTGAGATTCAAACATTCTTGCCTTTCGGGAGGTAGATAACATTTTATTAATACAGAGACACAGACATAACTGCCTTACTGGTGAGAAGAATGTTAGAATATGTAAGAGGCATAGTAACCTAATGGAGGAAATTAGAGTTGGGCAAGTACAGGTGTGCCTTTATTTTTAAAGTTTCAAGGAACAGGGTCCCTCAAATTACCTCTAGCTGTATGGGGTTTTACCTTACGGATACATAAAGGAGATCAGGAGAAACAGGATTTAAAGCTGCAGAGATAGCTGTTTCAGAGAATTGCCATTTTGTTTTGGCCATAACTGATTTCATTTTCTGACTTCATGGATAATTGGCACATCTTCTACAATATAATAGAATGAATTCTCATGTGTTTCCTCCAGTAGTGGCAAGACTAGGTCTCCAAGTCCAGTGTTCTGTCATTATAACTCAGTTCCCTCTCTCACTAGGTCACGTTCTGTTCTTCTTTGCTTTATGATTTCTGCTGGAGTGACTGCTGACCTCTGTCACACTCTTGGCTTCTTGACTCTCGGTTTTTTGGTTGTAAGGAACAGAAGTAGACTCCAGATACTGAAGCTAGAAAGAGGAAAGTGGTGGTTCACCAAAGCGAAGAAAAAATGAACAAGAGATCTAGGACATAGGAATCCGTGAGCTGACTTGGCAGTGGTTATATTCAGTTCAAATTATTTTCCTTTTATGGTTTTTCTCTTTACATTCAGATATCTGGGAGGGAGTCTGATTAGCCTAGCTTGAGTTATGTTTCTATCCTTTGGCCAGAGGAGGGGAGGACACTCTGATTTAAATTCCAGCCAAGACTCCGCGGTAGAAGCTATGTGGTTCCTCTAAAGCAGAATTAGAGTGCTGCTCCAGAAGGGAGACTGGGTACTGGCAGCCAAAACCAGCAGATGTCCAGTACGGTGTAACTGTATGTTGTGTTTGTGGAGGGCTGTATGCATTTTACTCAGACTCCAGAAAGACAGAATGGTCCGTAATCATTATCGTGGCGTAGAGTGTGTTAGTGGACATACATCTGGTTTAAAAAGCGAACAGAACCTTGGGACAGTATGTGACTAGGGCTTAGGGCACATATTTTGAAATTATGTGATATGAGAAGAGAAAGATAATCAAGATAATGCTGTCCCTGTGAAATTATATGATCATATTTATCTTATAGAACCCTTAGAGGCATTATAATGGTTAGAGTTAGGGCGAATGGCTATGTGAGGAGATAGAGGCAGCAAGGCCAGTTGGAAAGCTATCAAATTAGTTGAAATCCAGATTTTTAAGGCTCTCTCTGATCATCCCATCTCGTTCTTGGATTTAACTTTCTGCTGTTTGTCCCTTGTCTACTGATCCGTATTTCTAGCCGTATTTGTCTTCTGATCCAGTGGAACCTGTTTGTGCCTAAGAGCCTGTCCCTTGCTTGGAACTCTCTTCTCATTTGTACCGCAGCTCATAATGTCCCTTCCTTGTTTCCTGGCTATTTTTTCTAATCCCATTGCCTGTGGATTTTTTCACTATCAGATTATTCTGTTTTATTTTCTCCATAGCAGTTACTTACCATTTTTCTTTTTTAACTTGTTCTGCTAACAGTGGCAGGGAGGAGGGTTTGGTTGCTAAAGGAGACTCACAGGACCCCAAAACACAGTGCTGATCAGTCTAATTTATTGCTGCAAAAGGATGTATGGTACAGTAAGTGTCTTGAAGTAAGGTGACACATCACAGCCAAAGGTTGCCTCCTAGCAGTGGACCTGCGGAGGTAGTGTGGACTCCAGCTTTTCTTCCCTCTGTACGGTCATACTGGCCTTGTTTTCTCTGCAGACCAGGATCACGGATGTGTGAGAGAAGCGCCGTGAATCCAAGGAGCTCACAGTGGATCTCACCTGGGTCTTCTTATGTCCTGCTGACCACATAGGCCTTTGGCAGAGTCCTCTGGGAGGTCTCAGCAAAACCAGGTGCAAGCCATCCATCTCATTGTTAACAACGAACAGTGCTGACCAGCAGGTACAAACAGCCCAAAATTCATTGGACCCATGGTTTCAGGGCATCATTATTAATCAGTATGTGTTGTGCTTTGACGGGGCATCGGTGTCACGAGGGTACCACTTTTATTTCAGCAGTTTACTCAGGCCAATTACAGGCCTACTGGAGTTTACTATGAGTGCTTTTTGCTTATGTGTTTGTTTTTTTCTCTTCCACTAGAAGGTAAATGGCAGTAGAGTATGAATTCTGTCTGTGTTGGAAGATAGCAGTGTTTTTGTTAACGTGTGTAAGATTTAACAATGGATATTCAGAATGTCCAAAAGTATCTTTCCCATGTAGGTCTTTTTCTTTTTCTTTCTTCTTCTTTCTTCTTTCTTTTTTTCTTCTTTCTTCTTTTCTCTTTCATCTTTTAGGTTTGGAAGGACCAGGTACTTTATGCAGTGTTAAGGTCAGGTCATAGTGAATGTTCCCCTTCTTGTTATTTCTTCATCTTTCTTTGACTCCCTTGTAAGGGTCTTTATGATTAGGCAAATAAGATAGTTTCCCTTTTTTTTGTATTTTGCCATGTGTCTTTTTTTTTTTTTAAGATTTTATTTATTTGAGAGAGAGCATGAGCAGGGGTTGGGGCAGAGGGAGAAGCAAACTCCCCACTGAGCAGGGAGCCTGCTGCAGGGCTCTGTCCCAGTACCCTGAGATCATAATCTGAACCAAAGGCAGATGCTTAACTAACTGAGCCACCCAGGTGCCCCTGCCATGTGTCTTTGAGAAGGAGTTAAACATACAACAAATTCTCTCTCTCTGAACTGTCTCCCACAAAAAAAAAATTACAGTATTTTTACAAGAAGGTAAGACAATTAAAGCTACCTTTTTTGAGTGCCTTTTACTCACCAAACACTGTGCTAAGTTTTCTGTCTTTTTGAGAGAGAGAAAATGCGTGTGTTCTCAGCGTGGAGGGGAGGGGTAGAGGCAGAGGCAGAATCTTAAGCAGGTTCCATGCCCAGCGCGGAGCCTGATGTTTGGCTTCATCTCACTACCCTGAGATCATGACCTGACCTGAAATCAAGAGTCAGATGCTTAATCCACTGAGCCACCAGGCGCCCCTAAGTTTTGTTTTGTTTTTAACATACATTATCTGTAATCCTTATGAGGATACCATAAGGTGGACAGTAATGTCCCTATTTTAAAGAAATAGAATCTGAAGCTCAGAAGTTAAGCTTCAGGGCTTTATATGTTCAGGGCTGTTCTTAGTAATAACATGGACCAGGTAGATATGGACCTAGGTCACTAGAGCTCCAAAACTAGAGTTCTTCTCATTATACCATGTAGTAGAAGTAAAAGATGGCAAGTACCTTATAGTGAATGGTAGAGAGAGAACTTTTCAACATGTGATAGAAATATAGATGAGAAAAAAGTCATAGTTCTGCCCCTTAGAGCTTGCTGATTCCATGTTAACCATAATTTCTGGTGCTTTGTCTTACTTCTCTATTTCTTTTTGTACTTAGTATTTAGAACTCTCTTATCTCTTTTGTTGAGTTCATGTCAAATAATCAAATAGGTATCTCGAAGTGGATGCTCCCAATGTGCCAGATAAATTGTGCTGCTTATATTCTCTGAAACATAGATTTCTGTTGCTGCTGTGTTTCTGACCTCACCATAAATCTCAGTAGTTTAACTCATTTTACAGTCTATCTAAATCCTAAATATTTTAGCCTTTTAAAACATTTCTCGATTGTCTTTCTGTGAAAGATGGTAAGCATTTTTATAAATCTAGGTTCTGGTCATCTCTTTATGGGTCTTTAATTTTGCTTCCCATTCAGGTAATTATTTTTTAACTCCTTGTTTTGAACATTGAACATCTTACATAGCTCAAGTTTAAAATGTTACAGAAGTATATACATTGATAAATCTCATATCTGCCCCCCTAGCCACCTAATTCTTCTCCTTGGAGCATTCAGCGTTAGCACTGTCTTATGTATCCTTCCAGAGATGATGTTATTATATATAAACAAATTTATAATCAGTTTTCTCTCAGCCCCTCCCCAGTATTATATATTATACACAGTTTTTTGCATTTTTCCCCTCTTTCTCCTTTTAACCTAACAGTAAGTATAGCATGGTGATCATGCCCTAATCAGTACCTGAAGAGTTTATTTATTCTCTTTTTTTGACTGGATAATATGTCACTATAACAGGCTTCTGTTGATGGACAGTAGTTTGTTCATTTGTTTTGTGAATGCTGCAAGAATAACTGAATGTAAGTTATTTTGTATGTATGCAAGCATGTTTTGAATAATAAATTCCCCACTGTGAGATTTTAGGATCAAAGGATTTGTGCATTTTAACATTTAGCTGCGATTGTCTCCATGGAAGTAGTAGTAATATGGACACTCCTAGCAGTAGTATTTAAGTATAACACCACAAGGTGTTATAACACTTTTTTTTTTTTTAAGCACTTTTTATCTTTACCAAACTGGTAGATGAAAAATACTATCTTGTATTTTTTTTTAAGATTTCCTTTTCATTGTAACATCATAGACATAATATGTAAAAAGGTGATGAATTTTACAAATTAAACACACCTGTGTGACCACTACCCCAGTTATTACTCTATCCCCAACCTCTGGAAAGATAACTGGTATCCTGACTTTACATCATCAATTATTTTCATACTTCCTGGAAATCATACAGTATATGTCCTTATTTATGGCTTCTTTGCTCAGTGTTGTATCTTAAGATTCATCCCAGTTGTATCAGAGTTCTCAGTTAAATCTTGATTTGCACGTCTCGTACAAGGAGAGAATCTTCGTGTTTCAAGCTTTAAAATTTTTATTTTCTATCAGCTCTTTGTTTCCTGTATCCATGGGTGGATGATCATTTTCTTATGGATCTCTGTGTAAAGGAAGCTAACCCTTTACATGGGATAGGAGTTGTACCTGTTTTCTAAAGTTAGTCATGCCTTTTGACTTGGCATATGAGGGTTCCTACCTGAAGATTTTTATTTTTTCTTATTTTTTTAAAATTTTATTTATTTGAGAGAGAGCACAAGGAGGGGGAGGGCAGAGGGAGAGGGTAAAGCAGACTCCCCACTGAGCAGGGAGCCCTTCCCAGGACCCTGGGATCATGACCTGAGGCGAAGGCAGAGGCTTAACCAACTGAGCCATCCAGGCGCCCTACATGAAGATATTTAAAAGTACATAATTTTTTTTATGGCCATTAAATTTTTTTCTCCCATTATATTTTTTCCTCAGTAGGCCTTCTGTTTTCTGATCATCCAATAACTTTTCTTAAATCATACTTTAACGTCAGTGAAGATGCAAGGGTAATGAAGAAATGAAAAATGATAATGCTGACAGTGAAATTTGAGTCAAATATAAATGGGGTATAAGAAGAAAATATTATCACTGTTCAAGAGACTGTGGATATGTGGTCAGAGGAACTTAACAAACTTAAGGGCAAATGAGGAAAGTCGTTGTGATGAAAAGGCTGATATTCCAGAGGAACTAATGCTGGCAAAAATCTTTACACTAATGGGACTCTTTCAGAGACATTCATGACCTTTGGAAGTGCAAGGGCTAGAATGTTAGAAGCTGGTCCCAACTCAAAAAGGAGTATGACAGTTCCTCAATGTGTATAAAATATAATAGATGCTCTGTATTAAAGTTATAGCATGAGAGGAGACAAATGTGGTCAAACTACTTGATAAGTTATTTACAAAGAGATAAAGCACTTTGATTTACAGTGATTCTAATTTTAAAGTTATAGTATACTAAATATTTTTTAAAATATAATTTTATATAATAGATATGTTTATGATTTTATATAATATAAAAATATTTTATACTTTTACTGTATTTTCTTGTATAACAGAGTTTTTAACGTTTTGTTAATTTTAAAGGTCACAGAACAGGTCCCACTGATTAAGGTTTGCTGTTTCATCTCACATGGTCATTTCTATGACCACATTACCATACAAAATGAGGACTGCCAGTATATGTTTAAACAGACAACCCACCCCCCAGTTCCTTAAATTGACCTCAAATGTTTCAGAAATTGATCTTTTTATTGTCCATTCTGACCTTGGAGTCCATCATCGATTAAGTAGAATTGCAAAAATGGTATGTGTTTCATGTACTTAGGACTTGAGTTCTTGGAGCTGCTCTGGATCTCATTTCTTTCCTAAATTGCCAGATGTGGATCTTGATAGTCTCATGAACTTTATGAAGAGGACTACACAAAATCATGAAGGACAAAAACAGTTTTGTGTATTTCTTCAGAACCTATTTATTATATATTAGACATGGTGTAAAGATGTGCAGGCAGATGAAAGTTAATATAATGAGATTGTATAGAAATATCGTAGAAGAATTAAAGTTCATGATACTGAAAAATTGAAGACATTTTTACAGTGTTGCTGAATTCTTTGCTGTATTCTGTGATAATGGTGGTTCCACCTTGTTTTCAAGGAAATTCTTGGAAACTATATATGCAAATTGAGCATCTTTATCTAGGTCAGCTGGCAGCATGTCTAATACATGCCATGAAACAGATATTTTAATGTAAATAACACATTACAGAAATACTTCTACTTGGGCAGCAGGTCCCATACTGTTTGTAATCTGTCTATGGCAGATTAATGTTTAAAACAACAGCCTAATTTTGGATTGTGAATGCGTTTTAGGAGCAGAGTAAGTTAATCAACTCAGGGCTTATATTGTAAGTTACCATTGAAGCTAGGGTTTGAACCTCCCAATTCAGTGTTCTTACGCCTGAAAAACCTGAAAATAAATTGTTAAATATTATAACTTAACGTCATATATCGTTATTTACAAAAGATTTGATTTTCACTTCATTTCTCTGTAGAAGTTTGGTTACTGCGTCTTCATTTTTTGGGGGGATGAGATGAAAGTTATTGGTCCTAATTATTTACTGAACACATTTTTAGTCAGTATTTTTGGAGAGCCTGTGCTGAGAGCTCTGAGGGATGTAAGAATGGTTGTTGGCTACCGTGAAACTTTCATAAGTCTTGAATACAGATAACTGAACAAATAATACAGCTGACAGTCATTATCTTATGGGTGGTACAAGTGAGGACTTAAGTTCAAAGGCGTGAGCAGTAACTTCCAGCTAGGAGAATGAGAGCAGCCTTCATGGATACAGTAGAGCTGATCAAGGGCTTGAAAGATAGCTTATGGGCACGCTAACAGTAGCATGTACCGATTGGAGCAGACAACGCTGGAAAAGTCCTAAAGATAAAAAAGCTGCTCTAATGTGTCTTAATTGTATTACATAACCTGTTTTGTTTAATGATGTTTGATAGTTGATTGTTGGATTAGTAACATTACCAACTTTTGTTCTCAAAAGAATGCTGCTGTATGATTCAGGATTGTATAGTGTAGTAGGTCTCAAAGTGTGGTCTCCGGTAGCATCAGAGGCTTCCTGTACCCTGTTAGAAAAGCAGATCCTTGGTTCCACCCCAGGCCTAGTAGTTGGATCCAAAAGAATAGGGGGTGAAGACCCAGCAGTCTGCTTTAACAAGCCTTACCTTGTTTGGAGAGGGCCAGGGATTTATAGTCCATTATTACATTTTGACAAAAATCTGTATCACCTTTATTTGGTAAAGCTTACTTTTTTTGTATGTGATCTTTCTCTAGAAGCTATTAATGATTAATTGCCCGTTTGGTGACCTTGATTAAAAGTCCTTGCTTTCCAACTTATTTTACTTTGATTATAAAATTTTTGTCAGTTCGAAGGGTAATTTTTTTACGTGGGAATCTGGAAATTATATAGGGGGCTATTTTAATTGCCAGTGGTAATTATAAAGAAAATTGTTAGTACATCTTCTTGGCACATCATATACACTTGCTGTTTTATTGTCACCTAGAATTTAAAGCTGAGGTATTGTGGTCATTGGATATATAGGAAGGAAGCGTGTCCTGATATGGTTTTTTATTTTTATGAAATCTTTTAATGACACCTGTCAATTTTATACTAATTTGTCTTGAAATTGTAATTTGTTATTTCTAATTAAAATCTCATTGAGGGGGGCGCCTGGGTGGCACAGCGGTTAAGCGTCTGCCTTCGGCTCAGGGTGTGATCCCGGCGATCTGGGATCGAGCCCCACATCAGGCTCTTCTGCTATGAGCCTGCTTCTTCCTCTCCCACTCCCCCTGCTTGTGTTCCCTCTCTCGCTGGCTGTCTCTATCTCTGTCGAATAAATAAATAAAAAATCTTAAAAAAAAAAAAAATCTCATTGAGGAACTGCCAGACTTTTCAAAAGTGGCTGCATTTTACTTTTTTTTAAAGATTTTATTTATTCATTTGAGACATAGAGATGCAGAGAGAGAGAGCATGAGCAGGGGGAGAGGCAGAGGGAGAGGGAGAGGCAGGCTCCCCGCTGAGCCAGGAGCTGGACGTGGGGCTTGATCCCAGAACCCCGGAATCATGACCTGAGCCGAAGGCTGACGCTTAACTATCTGAGCCACCCAGGCACCCCTGATTTTTACATTTTGACCAGCAGTGTTTGAGGGTTCCAGTTTGACCACATCCTCAACCACCATTATTATATTATTTTTACATTTTATTTATTTATTTTAGAGAGCTAGAGAGAACATGAGGAAGAGCAGAGGGAGAGGGACAAGCAGACTCCTTCCTGAGTGCAGAGCCCAATATAGGGCTGGATCCCACAACCCTCAGATCATGACCTGAGCTGAAATCAAGAGTCAGACTTTTAACCAACTGAACCACCCAGGTGCCCCTCAACCACCATTATTGTTGTCCTTTTCTTTCATTAGCCCTTCTGGTGGATGTGAAGGTGGTATCTTATTGCGGTTTTGATTTGTGTTTTCCTTATGGCTAGTGATGTTGAAGGTATGATCATGTGCATATTGACCGTTTGTATATTGTGTTTGGTGGACTAGCTATTCAGATATTTGGCCCATTTTAAAATTAGGTTGTTTGCTGTCTTAGTATTGAGTTGTACTATTTCTTTATATGTTCTAGACACAAGTCCATTATCATGTTGTGCAAAAATTTTCTTCTGTGAATTTTCACTTTCTTTGCAGTGTCCTTTGGAGTGAAAAGGTTTTAAATTTCGTTGCTTGTGCTTTAGGTGTCCCATCTAACCATTGCCTAATCCAGAGTCACTTAGTTAGATCTTTGATCCATTTTGAGGTAATTTTTTTTTTATATATTATGGAGTAGGGTTCCAGTTTCATTCCTTTGCATGTGGATATCCACTTGTCCCAGCACCCATTTCTTATAGTGGCAGATTTTTGTGAATTTTTATCTATACTTTCTAAATCTTTTTTGTAGTTGAAGAGATTCTGAGTTTTACTGACTACTCCTACCCCATTGTCCAGAAAGGAATACATTTACTAACTATTGAAAAGATGCTGTGAATAAAGCACTGTGTTCTGTTTTAGGAGCCATATTTTTAGAAGGACACAAACTGGAGCAGGTTTTTGTAATTGTTATGTCACAAATTTTTTAAAATGGGAAATAGAACACTTGGGGGTGAGAGACTAGGAGAAAATCCTTCCAGTAGCTAAAGATTCTCATTTAAAGTAGAGTTAGGCCTTTTTGGTCTATAGCTCCAGAAGGTCTGAGTATGAATTCAGGTAAATACATTTGAATCCTAGAAGAAAGAACTTTGAAACAATTAGAGCTGTCTAATAATGTAGCAAAATAGCACCCTTAGACAGAAGCACTCAACATTGGAGGAGCTCAAACAGAGGTTGAATGATGCATCATTTTGTCGTTAAAATTACAGAATGGATTTCTGCATAGAACGAAGTTTGTTGTAGGTTTTTAATTTTCCTATTGTAGTTTGCTTTCACAGTTGTGAAGGGTTTTCTCTTCAGGGTTCATCTTTTTCCAGACTTCTGTCAAGTAGGAGAATGAGGGTGAGTGAAAATAGATTATTGTCTTGAAGGATTACATGACTAAATGATACTCTTTGGTTAGCTAACATTATCATGGATTATTCTGAAAATTAGTCTTATTGCATGAGTTAGTGTGTATTTTTGTGTATGTGTATGTGCACATCTCCAACCTTGTTGGAAAACATAATGAAGAGTGGTGATGAGGCACAGTAGCAAGAGTATTAGTCTAACGTTAAATTTAGGCATGGTTGTGATTTGTAGATTGTAAAATGAAGAAGGCTTGCATAAATGCAGGAAAATGTAAATTGTGATAGTATAAGGGATTTCATTTTCTTTGTAGAAAAATCTGTAAGTTACCCTTCCTGATTCAAGGAATTATGTTCTTACTTTGTAAATGATCTCTTAGAAGAGTACAAATTGTTAAAGGAGAAAGTTTACTAGTGTGCATTTATACTTTTATGATAAGTGTATTTAAATTGTACGTCTTAAGGTTTGGAAGAAACCTGATCATTATATAAGCTGATTGAGGCAAAAGAATTTAAATACCTGGCCCTTAGGCAAAATAATTTAAGGACCTTTTAGTGATAAGATTCACACTATATGCTCAAAATAGAATTGGGAACATGAAAATATCAGATGTCTTTATTTCTTTGAAGTGAGGTTTTGGACTGAGCCTTAGAGAAAAACTTTTGAGCTTAGCCTGTTCCATGTTTTAAGCATTTATCTTGTTTGCCCAACTTTAGAGGTTTTACCTTCGTTTGTTGTTGTTGTTGTTTTAAAGTAAGCTCGATGCCCAACATGGAGCTTGAACTCACAACCCTAAGACCCAGAGTCGCATGCTGTACTGACTGAGCCAGCCAAGCGCTCCATTATTTTAAAGATTATTCCAAAATCTTACTTTGAGCATACCTTGGAATCTTGGTTGGGAATACTTGGCTTCAAACAAAAGCTTTTTTCTTTATGTGATGTTGGTACACGTATGCCTTAATGAGCAATTGGTACAAACCTGTTAAAATGAAGATGTCTTCTATAATTGTGGCTTTTTAAGGCTTAAATTTAAAATGTTTGTTAATGTGTGTATTCTTTTATGCTTAAAAATATGAAAATATTGTTTTTAGTATATATGAATTTTCCCCTGAAGTTACTATACATTAAAAAAAAAATTAAAGCATACTATCCAGGTTTTCTTTTCCTTTGCCTGTTTTTGAATGTACCGTCTAAAGACTGCTAATGTTTATACGTCTCTTTCCGCCTTCCCTATTGGTGGACTTGCAGTATTTTAGGTTCTAACCTTTTAGGTCAGAGATCTTGTCTTCTTCAAGCACACAAGAGTTCAAAGTATTATGTGTAGAGCCAAATTTGACATTTGTGTTGGAACCAGATGTCATCACAATATTAAGGACTTCAGGTCAGTACTTGGTAATTTTCAGGGGATGTGCTGAATGTTTTGATGTTCTTCTCTCTGTTCTGTCATCTCACCTCTTCTATTACCCCAACCTGGAGTGACGCTCTTTTCATGCATTTCTGGATGCGTTGACATGGACTTGTATAGCAGTTCTGTGTCTTTATATGTCTTATTTTAGAGGAGGAGGAAATATTTGAATCATACTCTGTAGGACCAAAAAGAACGTATTTCATTTCGTAGGCATCGTATTATGGAATAAATAAATTTGACAGTTGTGCCCAGAAGCAGAATTTTGGTGAATGTGTCAACACAGATGTATTGTAATTTAAGTATATCTTTTATTAATAGAATAAAACTTAGTATATTAATCATGCTTTAGTTTCTAATGTACTTCACAATTTTGACTTCACATCGATTAATTGGAATGTTGGGATTACTCTCATTTCTTCATCTCTGGGATTGGGGCTGAGGTGGTTTTTGTAATTTCTTCAATCCCTATCTCATTCTAGGTTTCCAATAATCTGTGACTCTTAACTACTTGCAACTTCCATAGATTTTGCTTGTTTAGTTACAAAAAATAGTGTAAAATCTGATGGAGAATCTGATGTGATTGCAGCTTTACCAAAAACAGGCTTGCCTTCCTTACATCTCCAAAGAAATAGGCTCAGTGGGGTTGTAGGAATTTCGTTCATTTCCCCTGTGCCAAATGTCAAAGAGATACTTGAATTCAGAGCCAGTGATGAAAGATGGTGCCTAATCCTCTTAGGCCACCAAATTTATGTTAATCATCAATAAGACTTTTTCCCTCAGGGAGTTAAGGGTTTAAAGAGAAAGTTAATGTAGGGGAAGAAAGAGATAAAGAAAGGGGGGTAATCAGAAGGGGGAGGGAAGCATGGGAGACTATGGACTCTGAGAAACAAACTGAGGACCTCAGAGGGGAGGGGGGTGGGGGAATGGGATAGACTGGTGATGGGTAGTAAGGAGGGCACGTATTGCATGTTGCACTGGGTGTTATACGCAACTAATGAATCATCGAACCTTGCATCAGAAACCAGGGATGTACTGTATGGTGACTAACATAGTGTAATAAAAAAAAATTTTAAAAAAAAGAAGAGAAAGTTAATGTTCTCGGCCTGCAATCTACATGAATTTAGTCTGGTTGAAAAAAATGGCATGTTGTTTGGAAGTAAAGGATAATGTCTGAAAGAAGAAAGATGTGTGAAGGCAAATTTGAGACTTTTTTTCTGGAAAGGAAGAAAGATGAACTTTCTGTACATACAGGAAGATTTCTCAGCCAAGAGTTTATTTTTATCAGCTCATGGTCAATTGTCAGTTTTTTTCATCTGTCTCAAGAGTCGCAAACTAAGACATGGTTTTGGTAAATAAAGTGTTTTGGAGCATACCAAGCCCATTCATTAAATTACTGTTTGTAGACAGTCTTTGTGCTCCAGTGGCAGCATTGAGTAGATGAAACAGAGACTGTATGACCCCCAAAGCCTAAAATATTTACTCCTTGGCCCTTTACAGAAAATGTTTGCCAGTCCCTAATCTATATGCCTACCCATTCCTCTCAACAATATATTTTTTCGGCTTTCCTGTAAATATGAACTCTCTCACATATCTTTCACATAGATAGTTTTTGCACATTTGCTTTATATTGTTAATCATCTCTTGTCATTATTTTTATCTCATAATTATTTTAGTTGAGCCATTTAAGAATAAGTTGTACACATTATGATTATTTACCTGTAAATATTTGTGTGTGTCTCTTAAGAACAAGGATATCCTCTTACATAACTGCTGTGGTCAGATTCAGGGGACATTTAATTTAACACTGATACAGTATTGATACAACTTATTATTTAATATATTCCATATTCAGATTTTGCCAGTTGTCCTATTGATCTTGTTAATAGTTGTTTTGCCCTAATCCAGGATCCAAGCCAAGATCACGCACTGAATAATCTTTAATTTGACATAGTTCCTTAGCCTTTCTTTGTGTTTTATTACTTATACGTTGACCGTTTTAAAGAATGTTCTTCAGTTTGAGTTTGTTTCCTCAGAACAGAGTCAGGTTATGTTAACTGTGGGGGCGCCTGGGTGGCTTAGTTGTTAAGCGTATGCCTTCGGCTCAGGGTTCTGGGATCAAGCCCCACATCAGGCTCCTCTGCTGGGAGCCTGCTTCTTCCTCTCCCACTCCCTCTGCTTGTGTTCCCTCTCTCACTGGCTGTCTCTCTCTCTCTGTCAAATAAATAAATAAAGTCTTTAAAAAAAAAAGATTATGTTAACTGTGGTTTTAAAGGAATGAAAAGTATGGAGTCACATAACAAGAAAAAGCTATACGTTAGAATTGAAATAATTCTGGGCCAAGTATCAAGAGTGAGGCCTGAATTATAGTTATGGGAAAATAATTGCTTGTCCATTATCTCCACATAGTTTCCATTGTGTATTTAAAAAAAAAAGAATTACAGTATGCTATATTTAACGAGCATGGACTTTGAAGGTGGTGACATAGTTTTAAATCTTAGCTGTATTGTGAGTAATTGTATAAAGGTGAGCAAATTACTTAACGTCTTAGAGTCATTTGTAAAGTATGTCTGATTGCAAGTTTGGGAAAGTAAATGAGATAATATATGCAAAGTGAAAGGATGCTACGCAATGTGTTATTTAGTGAAATATAGTAAATTTGGAAAAGAGGAGAATTAGTCTGAGTTAGAACTGTCGAAAAAACTTTGAGTGGAGAAGATTGCATTTTACCTGTGATTTGAAGGATGGGTTGACTTTGGATAAACCATGTAGGTGTGAAGAATCCATTGGAAGTTCTGGAGTGTGAGAGGGGATAAGGTCAGATTATTAGTGTAGGAAATAATGTTAGAGTGAGGAGATTGGTAAAAACAAAAATTTTGGACTTTGAGTTTGAAGGTCTGTATTATAGTCCAGCCTTTGCCATTGGCTAGTTGTATGACATGGGCTACATTGTTTCATCCGTCTGGACTGTGTTTGGCATATTACCAGTGATTTTCAGAGAGGAGAGACATCACTGATAGGTTGGAGCAGTAAGGGAAGGCTTTAAGCAGGAAGGAGTTGAGATGGGTCTTTTAAAGTGGGTAGGCTCTTGATAGGAGAAGGAAAAGGGAGTATCATTAGAAAAGCATGCTAAATTAAAGAGAGCACTATTGGAAATAAACCTATTGTATCAGAGGTTAAGGAGTGGTGCATGTTGGAGAGTAACGAGAAATTAAGGTTATCAGTTCTGAGCTCTTTATAATTATGTGTGGCATTTACAGTTGGAGTAGAAAAATGACCCTCTTAGTTATTTAAATGTTGGCGAGATGCATATTGGAATATAACTACATTCACTTGGTCCAAAATTTTTTTTGGGGTGGTGTGGTTTTTGCTTAGTTTCCACAGGGAGCCTAAGGGCTTTCTGTTGGAGAGGAAGATACCTCAAACTCTCTTCTCCCGGAAATTTAACGTAAGAAATACCAAAACTTAGTGGAAAGAAAGGGCAGCTACAATACAGCAATGCAATGACCTCGAAGTAAATGAGTGAGGATGAACCATAGGCCAGTTATTGGGTGTATAGGCTGAAGAGTCTTTGGGATGTTTCTGCATGTCGGTTGATTCTGGAGCTTCTGCAGACCCAGTCACTCAAGTATAGCAGTTGACTTTGGAAGAAAGTTGAAGTGTAAATAAAACAGTTTGCAAAATTGGTAGCCAGTGCTGCCTGGACCAGAATCTAGGCTAGCTGTGTTTCACCATGTGGTAAATGACCATTGTCTGTTCAGAGTAAATTTCAACAGTCCTCTCATGTGGCAGTCAAAAAAGAGAGTATATGAATAACTGTTCTCTGTACGTCTGTCTCAGGATTAATAACCTTTCTTCTGGCAATGATCCGTATCTTTACCGATGTATTAATAAAATCTGTGGAAGTCCTAATTATATATGAATCCAGCTATTCTGTGGAGAAATAAGCGGGATGGGACCATATTTGAAACAGGTTCTGGGAACAAACTTAATTGGGTAGAGTGGTTATATTCTTGACTCATAGAACTGCTATTGTTTTGTGGTTTTTTTGTTTTTTTCAAAACCTGGCAGTCCAGGTCTTTCTGAGCTCATGCTTTCAGTAAATCCTGTTTTTAGTGGTAAACATAAGTATTTCTTGGTTTTATAAAAGTTAAGAAATTGAGATAAGACAGTTCCTATTTATTACAACATGCTCATTTTGTTTATCTGTCCTCCCCCACTATATGATCAACTTCAAGGAGTTTCCTTACTGTTCTGTCCTTAGCATCTGAAATGGGAACCTGGCATATGGTAGGCACTCAGTAGATAGTACTCAAATTGAATGAAGAGATAATCGTATTTCAAAGCGTAACATGAAAGTAAGCCTATTAAGAGAATTTACAAATGAAGTCCTTTAAAGTTTTTCTAAAGTTTTTATTCTTACACCTTTTCTCCTTCTTTTGTTTATGGGTTTTGTTTCATTCCGTGGAAGGGTGAGTATGACAAGCTACATTTTAATTTTGTCTAGGATTCTTAGTCATGCCTTTGGATGACAATACCATGGCCACATTTTTAGCCTTAATTGGAAAAGACACTTAACATCCTTTAACAGAATAAAGCCAGGGACACCTGGGTGGCTCAGTCAGTTAAGCGTCTGCCTTTGGCTCAGATCATTATCTCAGGGTCCTGGATTGAGTCCTGTGTGGGGCTCCTTGCTCAGCGGGGAGCCTACTTCTCCCTTTGCCCCTCTCCCTCTTGTGCTTGCTCTCTCAAATAAATAAATAAAATCTTAAATAAAAAAAAAAAAGAATAAAGCAGCAATTTTAAAATTTATTTTATACTAATGATTATTCAAAATTTAAATCTTATTTGGTAAAATCCCATACTTAAAGAATTTCTACCTAAAAGTTATATTAATTTTACTAAGATACAGCCAGTCATGGGGGTGTGCAAAAGGCAAAATTTGTTATCTGCATAAAGGAAGTTTATTTCCTGTCCCTGGGTGACCTAGAAAATCAGAAATTTCAATACGTTTTTTTTAATACCACAGAAGTAATGAACGCATATAATAAAATTTTAGAAAAAAAATGGGGCTTCTTGCCTAGTCCTACTCTCAGGAGACAACAGTGTTTAAGATAGCTGTGTTTGCTGCTTTTGGTGGTTATCATTATATGTTTGTTTAACATGTCTTTCTTCATCTATTAGCTTTAGGCACAATTTATTATTTTCCTTCAACTTTTAAGATGAAGTGTCCTTGATAATGTTTTAGTGAAATATGTGTTCTTTAAATAATGCCTGGGGAGAGAAAATTATGTAGATTGGTGTAAAACATGAGAATGCAATAAGAGGATTATTGGGCAGGAGAAATATTGGGAACTGTCAGGAAAAACATTCCTGTGTTTTCCTTTACTCACACACACAATACTTCTGATACTTCTGATCACCACGTGGGTGGTAATAATTTTCCCAACGATCAGTTCTCCACAGTACCAGCTGGGTGTCCTATAACTCAACTCAGTTATGATATTGTCTGCATAGAGTTAGCTTCCGATCCCACAGGGTAAGGGCTCGGTCCCATGTAACTCTCCTTCAGATGAGGAGAGTTCAATTTGAAGTTCAAGTTCAATTTGAAGTTAGACTGATTCAAATTGTTAACATCTTTATTACTACACTAAGGAAGTCTCAAGTCCCAGGTTGTTGCTTTTGAGTGACTGGCTATGAGTTGAAGTTCCCATGACCCCTCTTGGGTTTGATAATTTTTGAGAACTCAGGGAACCCCTTATATTTATCGGTTCATAATAAAATGGTATGATAAATGAATAAACATTCAGGTGGAAGAAATGCATGGGGCAGGGTACGGGGGAAGAGGCGCAGTGGTCCCATGCTCTAGCTGCCAGTTCTACCCTCACAGGATCTCTATGTGTTCAGCAATCTGGAAGCTCTCTGAATGCCATACTTTTGAGAGTTTTATGGAGAATTCAACATATAGGGCGTGATCAGTCATGAACTCAGGCACCAGTCCTCCCCTTCCTGAAGGATGGTGGGCGGGCTGACAGTTCCTGAGCTTTAAATCGTGGCTTGGTCTTTTTGGTGATCAACCCTCATCCTGAAGTTATCCAGGATCCCACCAAGAGTTGCATCTTTATAACAAAAGGCACTCTTAACATGCAGCAAATTCCAAGGCATTTAGGAGTGCTGTATCAGAAAGCAGGGTCAAAGACCAAATATTAGAACCAAAGATATCCTTAGTGCTCTTATTAGGAAATTATAAGCTTTAGGATCTCTTTGCCAAAAGTCTAGTATTTCTCTGTGTCCTCCTTGTAGACTTATCCTCAGTCTAGGAATACATCTCTGACTAGAGTTGGACTTCAAGGAGATTTAGCCTCTGCCAAGTCATTCTCAGTTCAGAGAATTCTTTGGGGACTTGGAATTTGAAGCAATTCTAGAAGTTTATTTTTACATGTATAGTATGGTTATAACTACACTGTTCTTTTCTCCTTTACGGTGTAAATTCTTTGGTCCATAAATAGGCTTTGAATGAGTGAATGTTCAAGAACACTTGAGAGTGAAAAGATTGAATGGTTTTGAATGAACAGGCCGTCTCTATTGGCCTGGAATGGAACCAGTTTCTTAGAATGTGGTTTAAACAGTAGTCCTTACTTGAACATTCTACAATTATGTCCTGAATTTCTGCCTGAGAACATGGATAAAATAAGTGAGGGGGGACAAAATCTAAAAATTTATATACTATATAGTAAGAAAAGTATAAAAGGCCATTGGCCCTAGCCTTCTAGTTTCTGACTGCTTAGTACTTAGCACAGCATGAAAAATAGCAAATTGATGGGGTCAGAATGTTCAGTGGTCTTGGTTGATAATTCACCTTATGCTGAACCCATTCTGCTCTTCAGTACCGGTTTTCTGCCCTTTGAATGAAATAGCTAGTTTTACTCTGTATTTCTCCCAATCAATAACATGGAAATAAAGTGGAATTTATTAAAGCTCCAAGTGGGACTTGCTGACTTCTTTCAAATTAGAAAATTAGTCACTGTGCTAGTGGAATTTGAAGTTAGACTGATTCAAATTGTTAACATCTTTATTACTACACTAAGGAAGATGCATATTAATAGAATTTATAGAACATGTTAAATTGTCCAAGGTAGCAAACATTAGGGAGAACTGAGAGCTTACATTGCCTATAAGGAATTTCCTAGAATGGGAAACTGCAAGTTATTTCCTATTAACCTTAAAAAATTTTTTTTTTGATATTCTATCTAGAAGGAAAATAATTTCAGGCTACACAGATATTCAGTAATTTATATGACATTCAAAACCAAAATAAAGGTACTATTTTTAAATACAGTGTAATTAGAGAGAAGGCTTAATGAAAGCCTTATTAAATTTACCCATTATTTGCTATCACTGAAAGTATCCTTCCCAGGAATTCAATGTTGCTGTTAGGCAATAGTTTTATGGATTCTTAGCAACTACTTGGAAGCCAGGGTACAGGAATAATAATATTAAACTGATATTTCTTTTAAAACATGGACATTTGATTATCTGGTACCCATTATAGATGATTGGTTATGGTGTTAATTAAAAAATGAGTATTATTTTTTAGAGGCCAAAATCTTGACCCACTCCTGCTTTTGTGTCCATTAATTCTCTTTTTTTCCTATTTTATATCCAGTATTTAATCTAGACAGGATGTGTCATACTGTAGTAGCAGTCCGTTTAAAAACAAAGTCATATTTCTATTTTATGAAATAAACTTCATTAACATTCATGGAAACAAAGTAAAACATTCTAGACATTTAGATTGAGTGTACTGATTGATAGTTTAATTAAGTTGTGGTTCTATTAAAGGACAGCTCTGTGTGTCCCATCATACTCAAAATCTGGTAAAATAATGACTACCCTTAATTAAGTGCTTTTTATATTTTCAGGTATGATTACATGCTTGATACGCATTATCTTCTTTAGTTCTCATAACAGTATCCTTCTGAGTAGATAGTGTTAAAATCCTCGTTTTACACATGAGGAAACGGTTAAGAGAGATTAAATAAGCAGCCTCATGTCTGGTGCTCAGTAAGTGGTGAAGTCACAGTATTCTTGCAGTTGGTTCTGTTGTAGTTCTCTGTGTAGTTTCTTCCACCTTAATTCTTAATTTGGTAGATAGTGAATTAAGCTGTAGAGTGGAAAGCAGTGTAAATATTTACTGAATAAGTGAATGCGCTAATGTAATTGAGTAATTGTAAAGAGCTAGAGGTTTGTGTGTGACTGTTGTATTTTGTGAAGTTTGCAAATGAATGTCCTGGCCTAAGATTATTAAATGCATGTGGGAAAGAGTAGAAGATTTGGTATGGTTAGAGGAGAGCAAGGATATGAAATATTCAGGTTGTTAGAGAGGGGGGAAGCAAAAAGTAAAAGTAATAGGAGGTATGAGAGAGGGATGTAATTTCATAGTAGCCACCAATAAATCTAGAAGATCTGAAAATGCAGAAGAACTTCATTATAGTAAACTTGTAAGGGACATACATCTATATTCTTTCAGATGTTATTTCCCCCAATGTTAAAATGCCAGTAGAACAAATTTGTCTGTCTTTCTTGTCTTTCTTCCTGGGACCTTAGGGTCAGAAACTGATAATGAAAGCATCCCCCCTGCCTACTGTAAGCTGTCTGATTTCTGTCTGATTTCTTGAAGTAGTCTGTCCAGTCTTTGTAGAACAATGAAGGAGAAATAGCAAACCTTTAGCCTTTCTCAGCCTTCCCAGTTTTTCTGCTGTGGCCTAAAGTAATCAAACTGTGGGATCAAAATCAAACTGTGTACCCTAAAAAAGCAAAACTTATGGCTTTTAAGAGTAACTGTTATGTTTTCAAATTTGAGTGTACATTTTAAACAGTAGTGCAGCATTAAAATGTTTCACCAAGATGTGATTGTTAACGATAATGTGTTTAGGTTATAAAATATTTCAGAGCTAAGTGCTTGCTAAATATTTGGCCATAGTTCTGGAACAAAAATTATTCTTCCGGTATTCTGAATTTCAGATATGGTGTGTATCAGACTAACATTTACCTTCGTTGTTCCTGAAATTATTTTGTGAGGGAGTGAAAAACAATCCAGCAATGTTATTGTTACTGATTTCTATTGTACTGTGTAGATAAGGTCTTTGTTTTAACCACTAGCCCTTTTGTGAGAGGGGTACATTTGTACCACATATGCATGCTTTGTTCTAGGCATCTAGAGTTGTAAAGCTGAAGAAGGCATCTTTCGAGATCTGTACCTTCTAGTGAAGGGGGATGGACATACAAAATGAGTATCTGCAGTGGTGATAGAGCTTAGGTGGGATGTAGGTGATCTCAAATTTAGCCAGATGATGTAGCATCTCCAAAGTCATGAAGGCACCGGGAACTAAAACGTACTTGTAAAGTAACACCCTAGAGAAAGAAAGTAATGGTGTTTGATGATTGATTAGCTATAACTGTAGGATATAAGGGAGGAGAAAGAGCCAGATTTTTAGTTTGGGTGGTTGGGAGGATGGAGCCATACCCAGATGTAGAGAATATAGGAAGAGGAACAAGTTTGGGATGGGAGATGAATTAAGTGTATACATAGTAAGTTTGAAATGCTTTGGAGACCTCTCTTGGGAGAGTGATGTCCAGTTGGGTTCATGCAACTGAAAATACTAGTTTAAAAATCCAGAGGCAGGAAGTTGCAATTATTTTATTCCCTTGTTCTTACGTGAGGAATTCAATCAAGCCTTGGTTGCTGTTGCCTTGGTTGAAAAATGGCTACTGCTTCAGGAGGCATCAGGTTTAAATGGGAAGAAGTGCTGCATCTGTTACCTGTTTACAGGAAAACAAAAGCTTCCCTAGCTGCCTCCCATGCTGGGATGGCTGGGAGCCCCTATCCCCACTCCTGTTTCTGTTTAGATTTTACTAGCTAGACTGTTTCACACGGCTACCTCTAGCCACAAGAAAGGCCGATAAAGTGTTGATGTGGACATGTTGCTGCTTTGAACAAAAATTGCCATTATGTTAGCAGGGAGGCTGAAAGTGACTCAATAGTTGTTATGTAAATAAATACCTAATTAAGCAGTGACCCAACAAAGAGACCCACTATTGTCTCTTTCACTTCAAAATTTAAAAAATAACTGAATTTTCAGATAATCAAGTGCGCTTCCATTATAAATTTTGGGATGCATGCCTGTTAAAAATAATTTGGATTTTAGATTTCATCAAAGTTGTAGGGGAAGGAGATTGAGGGGTGTGGGTGGTGGGATTCAAGGAACCAGCAGGCATTGTAGAAATATTTAGGAAACAGAATTGACCAAATTTAATGTTTGACATGGCTGACGTAGGAGGCAGAGGGAAGAATAAAGGATGATTTTTAGGCTTTTGATTCAGGTAATGAAGATGAAGCCAAAAGCAACACAGTATTCGCTGCAGAAATGGCTGTGGTGCTTTTATGCCTTCTAAGACGTTTTGATAAACTTCCAAAGTAGGAGGGTTATGCATTTTAAAATTTCATGCTTTCTTATGAGTACTGATACGTAATTTAAATAAATTTAACCAAACTCTTATCAGATGAAGTTACTGAATTCTGTATCTGTTTTTAAACAATTAAATCCACATGATATTTCAAGAACTAGTTAGTTGTATGAAATATTCTAAGTCCAAAGTATATGGAAACTGGGTGGGGGATGGGTGACAAAAAGTAGTGTTTATTGGTTGGTGGACTCAAGCTGTCTTCTGGTGGGTACCTGTGATCCTTGCTGTACTGATTCTCTCCTACCTGTGGCAGTCAGAGAATATGGATCTAGATCTCTTTCTCCTAAGTGATAACTTTCATGAAAAAATCTTTATCACGTTGGAATAAAGGAAACTTTTGGGAAACAAAAGTCTCTTTGAAAAGAGACTCAGGGGACTTAGGAGAGTGGTTAAGAATTTAACCTGGCATCTGGTGTCCACTTACTTGACCCCTTATTAATTGTCGATCTTGGTCTAGGAACTGCTTTGAGCATTAGTTAACTAGTTTTTGAAACAGACACAATACTATATGGCTTGTTATAAGATTTAAATGATAGTAAGTGTGCAAGCAGTGCAGAGTTTCATATTTTGTTATTTCTGGTAATGATATTTAACCTCCGGGCCTCAATTTCCTTTTGAACTCGACTGCTTTTCTTTAGCTTCATTTAGCCTTCATATCATCAAAAGAGATTTTCTGTGCTATTTGTAAGGTTTTTTGTAGCTTGTTAGTTTGGTTTTATGTCTGTGTTGCCGTATTTCTCAGTTCAGTTCAGTCAAACCCAGTCATTGCTTATAGGAGGGAATCAGTCTCATAGAAGCTTTAAGCTATAGGCCCAAGAACACTGACAGCCTTAGAGGCAGAGTAGGAATGAGGCCCCAGGTGTGTTGTGAGGAAAGGACTCACCAGACCTTTTCTCCTTCTTTGGATAAATAACGGTGTTCACTTACCAGATAAAGGCAGCATGTCCAGCAGTATTACCAGCCAGCACGAGAGTGTGGCAGCCTGGCCCCTGACTGGTGAACGGATCTGGACTGAGAGTACCTATGTGGAGGGAAGATGTGGTACATTCTTACAATGAACCATGTCCTTTGACGGGTTGGGTTCCTGAGAAGTTATGCCCGTGAAACTCAAAATGATACTGGTTCCTCTGTGGAGCTTGGAGTTTTTAAGCTGAGGTAGCTTCCACGTGCTTTTGTGAATTCTTGCCCCTTCCTACTTGAGCAGTGAAGTGGTCTTGGTAGGAGGAAGAGGAGCAGAGACAGTAGCTCCTGGACTGCACATTCTGCTGACACGTCTGGCCTCATGCTACCGGATAGTCCTTTCCTGTTCTATATCCTTGCATTTCTGAGTAAACTCAGTGGCCTTCTTAGGTTTTGTGAGTTCGTCTAATCCAGTCTGATTAACCCTGACTGGAGATCAAGAGGCCAGTGAAGAGTCACACACAACAGATTTTCATCCTCTTTGTGGGAAAGATCTTTTCCTCATAGTATTCTTTTTTTTTTTTTTAAGATTTTATTTATTTATTATAGAGAGAGAACACTTAGTGGGGGGTGCGAGGGAGGAGGAAGAGCAGAAGGAGAGGGAGAAGTAGACTCCTGCCTGAGTGGAGAGCCTGATGTGGGGCTTGATCCCAGGACCCTGAGATCATGACCTGAGCTGAAGGCAGTCACTCAACCCACTGAGCCCCCCAGGTGCCCTCCTCATAGTATTCTTGAAACAATTTCTGGCTTACATACTTAAGAAGAAGAGCTTAAGATTTTGTTGCCCTTTCCCTATCACCACAGATTGTCACCACCTACTCCTCATTTAATACTCATTGGAATCCAGAATTATGTCTTACATATGATAATAGGCACAGTTATAGAGTTAACTTAATATTTTTCCAGGAATTTACAATGGAAAATATTGAAACAAATTCAGCTAATCTTTATAGCTCTAGTTTTGTGCATTTTCATAAACTGGTCTCACTGTCTCTTTATTTTAGTTCTACTCAAGAATATTAAACACAGTGTAGGGGGGAAGACCAGCAGTTCTTAAGCATTTGAGGAAGCCTTGGTCTGTATCCACATTTGTGTTTTTTTGTTTTTTCCTAGTTCAGTATTTTAAGGTAGCCTACGATGGCAGGTAAATACATACAGTACCAGGCACAATGTAAGCATTTGCTGGATATTTAAAAATTGAGACTATGTCTAAACTGCAATAGGACTTAAGTAGACTTTCCATTGCAGTGGCATTTTTTTCTGTTATTTTTGTTTTTGTATCCTGTGTCTTGAAAAAGTTCAAAGCTTTTTGATGTTAACTGTGAAAGAATGCTTCTTTAAAAAATAATTTGACTAAACAGACTCTGGGTGACAGTTACAAATGTTTTTTGTGTTTTTTGTTTTTTTAAGATTTTATTTATTTGTCAGAGCAAGTGTGCACAAGGAGGGGGAGAAACAGGCTCCCTGCGGAACTCGATCCCAGGACCTTGGGATCATGACCTGAGCCAAAGGTAGACACTCTTTTTTTAATTTTTTAATTTATTTTTTTTAATGATTTTTTATTATGTTAGTCACCATACAGTACATCCCCGGTTTCCGATGTAAGGCTCGATGATTCATTAGTTGTGTATAACACCCAGTGCACCATGCAATACGTGCCCTCCTTACTACCCATCACCGGTCTATCCCATTCCCTCACCCCCTCCCCTCTGAAGCCCTCAGTTTGTTTCTCATAGTCCATAGTCTCTCATGTTTCATTCCCCCTTCTGATTACCCCCCTTTCTTTATCCCTTTCTTCCCCAACCGATCTTCCTAGTTCTTATGTTCCATAGATGAGAGAAATCATATGATAGTTGTCTTTCTCTGCTTGACTTATTTCACTTAGCATTATCTCCTCCAGTGCCGTCCATGTTGTAGCAAATGTTGAGAACTCGTTCTTTCTGATAGCTGAGTAATATTCCATTGTATATATGGACCACAACTTCTTAATCCAGTCATCTGTTGAGGGGCATCTCGGCTCCTTCCACGATTTAGCTATTGTGGACATTGCTGCTATGAACATTGGGGTGCATATGGCCCTTCTCTTCACTACGTCTGTATCTTTGGGGTAAACACCCAGTAGTGCAATGGCTGGATCATAGGGTAGCTCAATTTTTAACTTTTTAAGGGACCTCCACACTGTTTTCCAGAGTGGCTGTACCAACTTGCATTCCCACCAACAATGTAGGAGGGATCCCAAAGGTAGACACTTAACCAACTGAACCACCTAAGCATCCCTACAAAAGTTTTTTAATTTAGCATATCTTCTTTCTCATTTGATAACATTTATGATGACCTCCATAATATTATAGTACTAAATATTTATTATTTTTAAATTTTTAAATTTTATTTAAAAAATTTTTTTTCAAGTGATCTCTATGCCCAACATGGGGCTCAGACCCACGACCCCAAGGTCAAGAGTCTCATGGTCTGACTGCGCCAGCCAGGTGCCCCTATAATGCTAAGTATTTAGATAAATCTGTCATCTGTAATGCCTAATATTTATCTTAGAATTACAGCTTTATGATGTACAGGAGCTATAGGCAAGAACGGATAGTTAGAGAAAACATTAGAGTAATTGAAACATAAATGCCCTATTTGGTAAATATGGATGTTCCAGGTATGGCTTCCAACAAACATGAAAATGACATTAAGGTGACAGCATGAAGGTAAGGCACATCTTCATGCGTGACTGCCTGCATACAGAACATAGAACATACAGTAGCTTCTTGAGTATCGTGTTGCTCTCGCTTGATACACAAACTTGTTCTGAGCATCCTACTTACTGCTGCAACCTGGGGGCACCACCCCCTCCTCACAGAAAACTCCGGAACCCCTCACCCTCCTTGGACCTTTTCCTTTTTCATAGCTTGTCACCTTGTACATAACACTTAATTCTAAATTATGCTGGAATTCAAATTCTGCCAGGGCAAAGATCATTATTTATTAATGTATTTCAGTAAGTTTTGTTCCACTGTTAGTAAAGGACTAACTTTAAAAATTAACATTCTAGTAGAAAGGTTAGTAAAACTTTTCTTCCCCTCTCTTTTCCTCCTTTCTCCCCACAGTTCTCTTGTCTATGGTGGGACAACTCTTACAGTCAGTAAAAGCAACAGCAGCAATGACGGTTCTGCCATCGAACTTGGCTGAGAGATAAAACATAGGCTTTAAGGGGCGCCTGGGTGGCATAGCGGTTAAGCGTCTGCCTTCGGCTCAGGGCGTGATCCCAGCGTTATGGGATCGAGCCCCACATCAGGCTCTTCCGCTATGAGCCTGCTTCTTCCTCTCCCACTCCCCCTGCTTGTGTTCCCTCTCTCGCTGGCTGTCTCTATCTCTGTCGAATAAATAAATAAAATCTTTAAAAAAAAAAAAAAACAAAAAACAAAGACATAGGCTTTAAATTACGTTGCTTCCTAATTTCCTGACGAAGAATCTGGCTTTTTGGTTTCTGTTTTCTTGAGTAACTAAAGCATCACTAATGGAGGGAGTTCATTTCTAGTATGTAGGTCCTTTGTTGTTGATGGAATCTTTAGTTGCTTCGATATTAGAGAATTGGGAAAAGATAAGAAAATTGATATTTTGTTTTAAATGCAATTCTGTCTATAGATTTATGAAGTTGATTTAAAAAATAATTACAAATACACAGTTTGTTTCTTTTCTGTATTTGTTAATTATATTATGACTTATGGTTGTTTAAAAATGTAAAAAATATCTTTTGCTACAACATTTTAGTTTACATTATAGAAGTGATTTTTGGTGTCCAGTTGTCATTAAACTATGTCAGAAAGCTAAAATACAAGCTCCTTTGCTCTTAATTTAAAATATGCATAACAATTCTCATTTCTTCTCGCCCACTACTTGATGAACATCAGCTAGTTTTGGCAAAGCTCATGGCCAACATGTTTTCCTGTTTCCATTTGCTCTGGTGAAGAGGGTTCATTTCCAGGACTAGTCTGGTACTCTGTGCTTTCATTGTTCTCTTTCTTTGTTGTTTGTTTTTTTTAATACTTCCCATTGCTATTTTTGTAATCTCTTGGTAAGTCATAAACAGTTTTATTATTATTTGCTCAGACCCTGAATTTTTTTTATCTTTTAATACTATGGTATTCTTAACCCTTTTGTGTCCTTTTAAACTAAGCATTTATAATTGGCTGCTATTTATTAGTAGTATGTGTGAAAACATCTTTAGGGACTTAATAGGATTGGTACTCTCTTGTTTTTAAAATCATAGCTATTGTTGTTTTACAGTAAACCGAACTCTGTGTCCATATTTGTCAGGCAATCGAATACACAGTCTCTGTAGAGTATTGTATTATATAATAGCCTCAGTTTACAGATGAGGACATGCTTATGGTTATATGAATTTGATGTGAAAGAACTGAACGTTTAAACAGAAAGAGTAGCTATTCTTTCCATTCTACTTCCACTGTCTTTTAAGTGTCCGAAGATCACAGAGAACTACTCAAGTTTTAATACTTATTTTTTTAACTGAACTTCATTGTTCTGTATAATGTCACATAAGATGATATTTGAACGCCTTAGAAAATTTCTTTCCCATAGAGTGGCTACATAGTTTTAGTGGAGGATCCTTGAATAATTTGTCTTTTACTTCATCAGTTAGTTTGATTTTTTTAAAAAATATATTTTAGCTCATTTAACCTAATAGATTTATGCTTCATCCTGGATCGGTAGAATTTTGGGTGGTTTTGGGTATTTCAGTAGCCAACATAGAATATTGCTTGTTGCCCTTTTGTGTGTGTGTGTGTGTGTGTGTGTGTGTGTATGAATAGTTTCATTGGAAAAAGTAATACTCATTCCTCATGTATTGTCTGTGACTGCTTTTGCATTATAACAGTAGAGTTGAGTAGTTGTGACAGAGACCATGTGTCTTGCAAAACCAAAAATACTTAACTTTCTGGCCATAGTTTGCCAGCCTGTAGACCATTGCTGAGGAGTGGCTAAACAGACGAAGCAGTTGCAGTATTCATATAGTTGCAGTCTGTACTTTATTATAACTTGAGTGGTAGGCAGGGAGAGGAGAGTGGTGTTCTGTATTGAAATAAGTAAATTGAAATTACTTAAGAGAGGTGGTCTTCTTTCTTTTCATGACCCCTAGAGAGAGAGAAAGAGAGGCTGTGTGTGAGTGTATCTGTCTGTTTCCCTGCCCCTGTATTTGTGTGTCCTGAGTGGATCAGGAAGACAGCACAGCTTATATCTGCTTGTTTAAATGTTTCATTTTAAATTTGGTGAAAAAGTTAAATGGAAACCAATTTGGCAAACCAACATCAGATGAGAATTGACATTTTTTAGACTTATAAATGTCATTTATCATATAAGTTTAGAATGAATTATATTAAGAGACAGGATAGCCGTGATTTCTTGAAGGACAGTATTTCTGACAGTTTTTTTTGATAGAAACATGGTAGTTAAATGAGCTTGTTTTGATTTACTGAAGGCAGAGCCTTTATTGGTACTGTGTAGATTATAACAATCTTAAAAATACGAACTCAAAGCAACCAGTTTCTGAGTTTTTTCATGTGAAAATCTGTAAAGAAATACTGAGTAGAGACACATAAGAGTGACTTTTACATCCTTCAGCAGTAGATAGAAATACATCATTTTAAAATTCTCAAGCTAATATCTAATTTAATTTAATGTACATACATTTTTTTTTTTCTCTGTGCTCAAAAGATTTCATGAAGAATTTTATTTTATTTTATTTTTGGAGAGGGAGAAGGGGGAAGGGGCAGATGGAGGGGCAGAGAGTATCTCCAGCAGGCTCCCAGCCGCAGGAGCTGATGCAGGGCTCAATTCCATGGCCCTGAGATCATGCCCTGAGCCAAAGTCTAGAGTCAGACGTTTAACCAACTGAACCACCCAGGTGTCTCAGAATGACAATTTTCATGTTCTTAATTTTTTAAAAAAAGTTAAGAAGCTTATCCTTTTCTATTACAAAGTGAAAGTTGAAGATATCGTTTTCAGGTGTGATTGAGAGGCTGTCTGCTTCACTGAGAGGGTCAGGTGTGTTCCTTTTGTCACCTGGTGTTATCACACTAGTAAGGTGTGTTCATTGTCACTGTGTGGTTGCACAGGACTACCGCCATGTTTGGGCACACTCCAGATCTGTTCTAACTTAAAAGTTTTATCAGTGATCGATTGTTTTGAGGAGTAATGCAATTAAAGGAACTCACAAAAGACGGAATGTAACGGTAGTCTGCAGTCATAGTGGCACATGGCCCAGTAGAATATGAACGGGCAGTTAGTGCCCTGGGTAGGAGTGCGCGGCCAAGGGAACGAGTGGGTGCTGACATCTGGGCTACCGCTGTCAGCCACGCCATTTCTCTGGTATGGCACTTCGTCATTTCAGAGGGAAGGGCTCCTTTTACTTATAGTTATTATTTAAAAATGATTGTATGAATCTTACACCAGGCACTGTTTAGCACTTTACAAATATTAAGTTATTCAACTCTTATAACAGTTTATTTTCCATATGTGAAAACTGAGGCACCAGGAGTTTAGCTTGTCTTGGATGGGCTAGCATGCAGTTTCCAAGCCTGGGAGTCAAGTCCAGTCTGTGTGGCTCCAAAGGACGGGCTCTTGTACCCCCTGTACTGTGGTACAGCCTTTTTTTCCCCCTCCTCATTTGTTCTCCTGGAGTCTAATTTGCACAGAGGTGCCACAGAAGCTACTGGTGGGCCTGATAGTACACGTGAATGCTGAGTTGGAAGGAATTGGAGAGGGCACATGTACGACCCCTTATCGTGTGCCACTGTTGTCGTGCTGAGTGATAGATCCAGGTTTTGTTTGAACATTTCAATTGATTTGTGTGACAGTTTTCCATCATATTGAGCAGAAAAAAAAATACCTTTCTATAATTTCTACCTACTACTTACAATTTTGTCACATGTAGCAGAGTCTCACTCGGGAGACTGTCTAAATGTAGGTATCAGCGCTGCTCCTTTTGTGGTTTTTAAATGATAACTTCTCTGTTCTGTAGTCTTTTTCTGGGGACAGAGGTTGAATTTATCTTTTGTTCCTTATTGTTAGCCTTAAAATCAAATTAATAAAACTTTTAATGTACTTGATACAGTACGATTCCCACCCTAATTTTGAGAACTAGTCACTTTGCAATGCTAATATTTGAAAGAATTGATCCCTCCATGCTTCCCCACCCCCCAGCCCTGCCCATAGATTATTTATTGGAATCTGACTCGTGAAACTCCCCATTCTGCCCTTTCGTGCCACGAAGTCCAGTGGTTTTTAACCCCCACTAGAATCACCTGGGGGAGCTTTTCATTGCAACTGATGTGCAGATGCTACTCTAGACCAATTAAATCTGGGTGAGGGACCTACTGTGTCACAATTAGGTTAGAATCTGCAAGGTGTTTCCGTAGGACACTTAATCAAAGACCCAGCATCACTGGCAGAACTGTTTCATTTCTGCTGGGAATGTATTGTTCAGCAGAATGATTTTCGTGTTGTCCTAATTAGCTGTTCAAATTCTTGGTGTCTTGAATCAAATATTCAACCCTTGGGAAGAGTGAGAAACCCAATAAGATGTAGGAGTTATATCAGTTTTTTCTTCTAACTTGTTAAGTGCTAAGGTACCTGCCTACCTACATATGTGGCCATAGGCAAAATTTGATTTTTCTTTGCATCCTATTATTTCTTAGATCCTGATGCTATTCCTGTTGCCTCTTGTCACCCCTCTACTTGTTTCTTTCTCCCAAACTACTTTAAAAAAAAAAAAAAGGTGAGCTATTATCAGCTTTGTGTTAAGAAGAAAACAGTGTCAGGTCTGTCATATTTTTAAGGCATCATAAATTATAAGTTGCACCATTAATTTAGTTATCAGTTTTTTTGGAAAAGGAAATTATAGTTACTTTGTTGATATATTCACTGTTATTTTTAAAGCAACTGACAGTAGTGTATATTTATCCATATGTTTTTATATTATCTTTCTAGTACCACAACTCAAGTTCGAATCTAAGCCTTTTCACATGTTTGCATTCTCTTCCCATTTTGAAAGTTAGTGAACTGGAAACTTCTGATGGGTAGATGTAGTGCCTGAAAAATAAATTTGACTTTCAGTAACACCTGAAACTGCCCAAACCAAACTTCAATTTTAAAAACTCTGTGGCTTACTATAAGAGAATTTGTGTTTTCTATTGTCGTTAGTTGCATGGCTTACTCTGAGAGGCAAATTTCAGGGTGCTTGATCACTATTTGTCTTATTCTTGCGCAGTCATGATTTTGTATAGATTTAATGCAGAATTCAACGCCCATGATGCTACCGATGAAACTAACTCAACTGAAGTAAGCAGTAAGAGTGTGATAAGGCACCCGTGCATGTTTACCCGGGTTTGGTGTGGTTTTGTGGTATTGAGGACGTCTGATGTTTAGGAAATTGGGATCATAATATACAGCTTTTGAATCCATTTTTCCTGGGTCACCTAAATAACAAAGGCAAGTGGAAAATTATAGCCAGTGATGGCAGAGCTGTTCAGTCTGACCATTCTGCCTTTCAGTCTGACCTCAGGGTTGGTTTCCTTAGGATATTCCTTCAGTTATAGCTTTTTTCCCCTTTTCACTAGCTTCATCATCTGGATTCCTGGAATGTTATCTGTGTACGTGATTGGGTGAAAAGTAGGAATGGGGAGAGGGGGGCGCCTGGGTGGCATAGCGGTTAAGCGTCTGCCTTCGGCTCAGGGCGTGATCCCGGCGTTATGGGATCGAGCCCCACATCGGGCTCCTCCGCTATGAGCCTGCTTCTTCCTCTCCCACTCCCCCTGCTTGTGTTCCCTCTCTCGCTGGCTGTCTCTATCTCTGTCGAATAAATAAATAAAATCTTTAAAAAAAAAAAAAAGAATGGGGAGAGGAGGCCGCAGACATCTAGATCCTTGGAGGCCTTGATGAATAATGAATGCTTAGTATGTTATTAGAAATTGCCGTGTGGAGGAAGACAACAAAGTCTTGTGAAACGGATCAGTGGAATTGAGAAGATTCAGTTGAAAGTCTTTGTTTGACAAATATTTTTTTCTTTTTTTTAATGTTCCAGTTGCAGGTAATCAGTGTTTGTTGTGTTTTTAGTCATGTGCTAAGCACTTTAATTTGGGCTTTTCTGCGACTTTTCTTTTGCCAGGAAGTTCATTTAATAAACATCTTTCTGAGCAGATTAATTATGTTAGGATTCTTATGTTTTTCTCTTAACTCTTGGAATGATTTCCCCAAATTCTCCTCAAATTTGAATTCATTTGTAATTTCTATTTGTTAAGGATACCATGTACAATTTCTTTTTTTTTTTTTTTTAAGATTTTATTTATTTATTCGACAGAGATAGAGACAGCCAGCGAGAGAGGGAACACAAGCAGGGGGAGTGGGAGAGGAAGAAGCAGGCTCATAGCGGAGGAGCCTGATGTGGGGCTCGATCCCATAACGCCGGGATCACGCCCTGAGCCGAAGGCAGACGCTTAACCGCTGTGCCACCCAGGCGCCCCTCAGGTACAATTTCTTGAATTTGTTTCTGGCGACTAGGTTCTAGATTAGATTATGTTGCTACTTTAAATTATAAGCACATTTTTGTTTTGCTTATACCTTTCCCTCGAGAAAGAACCCATAATCCATTAGCTTTTCAAGAAATCTGTAAATCAAATAAATTTACTTCTAGAGGTTGCAGGGTAGTAATTTTGAAGAATATGCTGTTGTGCTGTTTTAAAGGATTTTTGCATCTTAAGAAACAAATTCTCCTAATTATGTGTAGGGGGTAGATTTTTAAAAGATGTCTGCTCAGTTAGCAGTGTCTATTTCTATGCTGAAATCCTATTCTAAAATTAATACCTCATCTACTTCAGGTAAAAATGTTCTGAAGTATAGATTGTAAAAGCAAAGCTTTGTAGAAAACCAAAGCCTGCAAACATTTTTTGCATCACAAATAAAGCAAATGGGTTTAGTTTATGTAGCATGTGATTGATCACATGTTCTTAAGTTTTCTTTTAATGCAAAATATCAGCCTTTATTTGCCACTTCCTGGAAGTGTTGCTGAAATTACTGGGTATAGCCAGGCTCTCCTAAACACTTTTAAAATAAAAATCCACTGTTAAGTTCTCCCTTGCCAATGTGATATATTTGTGCTGTAATACAGTCTCTATTATGTTTTATTTTTGAATATGTATCTATTCCCACATTATATTATGAGTAATATAATACTTAGTCAATTTACGGATCTTAAGATTTGTGTATGTTCTGTTCACTATTCTTAGGTCTTTTGTGGTACAGCAAGGTGAACAAATAAGTCCCTGGTGTGAGGAAGTCTGGTAGGGTAGGCATAAGAGAATAAGGCACGACACAGTCATAATAAAGGAGGCTCGTATGTGTCTCAGTGGGTAGTGGGGTGGATAATCAAGGGAGGAAGGTGATTTGGGCTGAACCTTGAAAAATTTGGGCTAGGTTTGTGGCCAGAACCATAGCAGAAGGAAATTTCTGGTAGATGAACGAGTAATGTCATGGCAGCCAAAGTGTGCAGAAAACAGAGGGACTGGTGACATGCTATGGTGAGAGTAGGAGATGTGGGGCAAGTGAGTTTATAAAGGCAAGTGTAATGGATACACATTTTGGTTTTTTTGGACGACTTGAATTACTTTAGTACGAAGAGTTTTAATACACATTCTGTCTGTAAATACACCTTAGATTTTGTAATTCTTTTATAGAATATATAATTCTATCCTTTAAAATTCAGATAATTCATTTTATAAGCTGAAGAATTGTGAGATATGCGTTATAAGTGCACTCCAAAATGGCCAGGGCACGGCTAAATGAGTTGACTAGGAGAACAGCTAATGTAGAAACCAAAATATGGCCCAGCATATATATCATCGTGTCATATCATATATCATCTATATTTTCAAAATCCCTCCATTTTGGAGCACCTGGGTGGCTCAGTCGGTTAAGTGTCCGACTCTTGGTATGTACTCAGGTCATGATCTCAGGCTGGTGAGATGAAGTCCCACGTAGAAGTCCATGCTCAGCACGGAGTCTTCTGGAGTCTCTCTCCCTCTCCCTCCCCTGACGCACAAGATCTCTCTTTCTCTGGAATAAAGAAATAAATTTTTTTAAAAAAAGGAGTTCCTTAGTTTTTCAGATTGTATTGTATGTGCAAATGGGCATACCCATTGACATATCATATTCCACCGATTTATTCACCCTTCAAATCCTAGAATCAGATATTGTTAAACTACTTAAATGTTTATTAAATTACTGTTATGACCCTTTCCCTTAAAGAGGGATAGTCTAAAAGGAAGAACTAAATGAATCAATGAAGAAAATAAAAATAGAGAGAGGATGATCAGAGAAAACTGAGATTAGAGACCTCTGTGAGCATGATGAAAGAAAGACTCAGTAATCACAGAAAAGTAAGAGAATCAAGCAGAGGAGCAATGATCTAATTTAGAATTTTCCAAAGGCAGATTTGTGAGTTTATGTGTGGTATGTGTGTATACACCGTGTTAGTGAAAACAAATATTCATTGGGGTACAGGGCTCTATTAGTCTATTTATCTTCATTTTTTAATTAAAAAAAATTAAATGTTACTGATATTTAACATAGGGATTCAGATTTGTACCCCTATTTAACCCGATGTCAGAAAGTCCTGTCTAAGGTGTCACGTAAAGGGATTTGGAGGAGTGTGTGCTCCACAAAGCAGCAGTGGCCCTCCCAGTCCTTTGCTCCATTTCTGGGAATCACCATGTGTCTGAGCTTACTTTTATAAGTTTACTTTTGTTTGATCATGTAGATTTATGGCTTATATTATCTAGCTTTAACCAGCCCCCACAAAACAGACTAATAGTTTAAAGATTTATGCAAAAAAACCTGAATATAAGAAATGTGAATAAGCATAGGAAACGAGATAATGGTATTGAGTTGATACTTAAACTACTAGAATGAGCTTTTCACCTGCCACGATCTAATCATTTTAGAAGATGGTTGAGATTATCAAGAAGGATATTTGATGTGCGGGCACACATCTTTTTTTTGCTTCTGTTTTCTGTGTTTTAAAATATATGTAATTCAATAGCACCTATTAATTACTTATAAATAAGCAGAATGAATGTGTGCCAGAACTCTTCTCTGATAGGGGTACTCTGCCAGTGTTTGGATAACAAGTAGCTCTGTATAGCTTATAGCTCAAAAATTCATGAAATCTTTATGATAAAACAATTGACGTTTATAACAAATAACCCGGAGATAAACAGAGCCTGGTGGTAATTCAGTTTTTGTTTGGACTCAGTCATGATGTCTGTAGAACATTTCTCCAGTAGATGTTAGAAAGGGTCTATCAGCTAGTTCACAAGTGTCTCGTGCCAAAACACCTTGGTACTCGCTCCGGTGTCTTGAAGCACCAGTGACTGGTGGGATCTTGTGTGTTGACGTAGCTGTCTATAATTTCAGTAAGTGCGTGCCATGTTTAATAAATATTATTTTAGGGGCGCCTGGGTGGCACAGCGGTTAAGCGTCTGCCTTCGGCTCAGGGCGTGATCCCGGCGTTATGGGATCGAGCCCCACATCAGGCTCTTCTGCTATGAGCCTGCTTCTTCCTCTCCCACTCCCCCTGCTTGTGTTCCCTCTCTCGCTGGCTGTCTCTATCTCTGTCGAATAAATAAATAAAATCTTTAAAAAAAAAAATAAAAATAAATAAATATTATTTTAATTCCTAGGTAGTGTAACTTAACTACCTGGAAGTTCTGTAGTAGCACTGAAGTTGTTTAGTATGGCCATGGAGTTGGCAGTGAGCACAAATGCGAGTTCTAGTCAATTAAAGATAAGATCAGAGAGGAGCAAACTTCAAGGGATTAAATTCTTTCTCCAGTTATTCAGTGTATTTGCTTAGCTATCTTTTTAGTGTTTACTGACTTAATTCACCAGTAAGGTGTAGGAGGTAATAAAGCTCCTGGTTTCCTTTCTGTGGCCACTGCTTGCCCTCTTGCATGAAACTGTGCTGGAGCCCAGCACATGGTGGAATCTGCCGTGGTCAGCATTCCGCCTGAGAGCCGCCGCTTTGACAGGGTGTGCGAAAAACAACTTGTATATTGACACAGAAGGCACACAGAAAATAACGTGCTGTGGTTTAGCAATTCAGATGATTGGGTAAACTCTGTAAAACGTAAACTATGAAGAGATTAAACTTGAAACCAATCATGCATCTGTCTTTATTAAACAGAATATGTAGAAGGTAATTTGATACCAGGCTTTATGGCTCATGATCATAGATGATGAACACACTATCCTGGGCCCTGTTGCAGTAACGTTTGCACAAGTTAAGTTGAATGGGGGTGAATGTACACTTTGTGCAAATTCATCTCTTCCAATCTCATTTTGTTCATTGTGTCAACCTTTTAGGAATGTTGTAAAGATTCAGTGCCTGCCACATACTACTCAAAAGTTGCTGCTGTTGTTCATGCTAACAGTTGTTGAGGGATAGAAGGATAATCGCTGGTGGTGGGAACCTTACAGATGTAAATAGAATTTGATACATGAAAATTTGGTATGGGAAATTTCTTAAGCTGAATTTGTTTTAGGGCACACTGAATATTTTACTTTCCTTTTTCTCAGCATCAGCAACTTGTGATTGGCGGTACCGGATATTCAATTGCACATCCCCACATCAATGCACTGCCAATGGTAAGAATCCTTCCCACTCCAAATGCTAGTGTTTTAATTGGTCTTTTTATTATTCTCTTATTTGTAAGCATCTATTAAGAATTTTTTAAGTTTCACACAGTTTGACAAAATACATCTATGTTCTGGAGTAAAGAAATGTTTTAAAAAATATGTGTAATGTAAGGCACTTAAAGTAATTTTTGATTATTTAATTATAAAAGAAAAGGGTGAACCCTTACTTTGGAGATGTCCATTATCCGTAGATTTTATAATGCCGTGGCTGTGGTTGCCAGGATAACAAGTATTATATAACGATGATCTTGTATTTTAAAAAATGGGCTGAATTTGTGAATAAAATTTTCTTGTTAAATTTAAGCTATAGCATCAGTAATAGCTCTTGTGTTTTTGTCAGTCATCTTACTAAAATAGTCTTTTTGCATATTGTATTTATCTTAATGTTTTTAGATAATGGGCAGTTAAATGGCTAAGAGTCTACCTGTTTTTAGTGAGTGAATGATTTTCTGGAGAGCCATTCTTACTATTTAAAAAGATTATTTTTAGAAACCTTTCTCTGTGGAATAAAAATCAGTGAGCTGTGTTACAAAGCAGAAAAGCCACTTTGTAGGAGTTGAGATTTGCTTTCTTTTCTGCATATGTCTTAGATGACTTTTGGCAAGAACTCTTGTAAAATTAGAGGATAAAATCGGACTAGATTTCTAAAGTTTATTCTCACTGTAGGCTGAATGATCTCATTACGGTTAACTAAAATCAGAATGATTCTCCCATACGAAAAATAATCCCTTACCTAAATGGTATTGGATGTATTTTAGAGTTCAAAAAATAGTAGAAGAATGAATTTTTACTTTTTGGATTTTTTTAGAATTAATTAATGATACTCTGTTTCAAAATATTTTCTATAGTACACTACTAAAATTTTTAATTATTAAATTTTTATTTTAAACATTGAATCAGGTAGCTACAGACTGATAAAGGCTCATAGAACTTGGTGGGAAATAGTATATGCATCAGTCTGAAATAAAAGCTACTAAAAACTAGAACCAGGAGAAGTGGGTGAGATGAGTTATCTGTGAACATATTCCTAGGAAGTGATTGATTTTAAAGATGGACTTGTCAGTATGAGGAAGATTTCTTCTCCCTGTTCCCTCTCTCAGCAGTTAATGGGGAATGTTGAAGAAAATAAGAATTTTTTGTGCAGCCTTACCTAGCATGAAGGATGCCATGCTTCTTCATTAATTTATGAGGCACTTGCTGGGTTCTTTAGGGTGTTTGGGTGACTCATTAGCCATTGTTAAATCTGCTGTTTCCTTTGGAGCATTACAGTTTCTCATGCAAGAAACAACTCTGTGGTAAATCAACTCCATGATTCGGATTACCTGCCCTTGGCTTTATGTTCAGAGTTCACATTTGAAATCTGTTGGTTTTCTTGATTGTTGGAGCCCTAGCAGTTTATGGCATGTCACCCGTGAGAATCCGTTGTGCAGACCTGGTGGGCATCTGAGGCGCAGATGCTATGCAGTTGGCTCTCTCTTCTCAGTGCTTATCTTCAAGTGAATTTTTCAGTGTGCCCCTCACAGAGACGATACATTGGGTTGTTTTTGCGGTGGCTCTTAGACTGTATTGCAAATCAGATTATTTCCAACTCATTTGCCTATTTTGTTGAGAAGTCCTGAAATCATTTTTAAGTCATGATCACAGAAATTTATGTTCATTTATGTTGGTTCTAAATAAGTGTTAGTGTTAGAGATGCAGAAGGCCAAGATTACAACAGGCTTGCTTGTGGTCTAGCTGAGGACACCACAGCCATTTGTACACGTTTGCATGATGTGGTAATACATTTATAGGTATTGGTTCACAGTGGTAGTTTTCTCATGAATCTGAGAAATGCCGAGGTTTTTAGTGAAACCTGTGCTATGTAGTATCCTGTATTTTTTTCCCCTGAAAATGCCATAAAGGAATGTTTTGTGGGAATGTATACCTTACCTCTACCACCCCCACCCTCAACTTTGTAATATAAATAAGGATGAAGGATTTGTAATATTCTCTTTTGCTTACTCTTCACTTGCCTAGGTACAAGTTATTTTAACTCTAATTGTCCCTTACATCATTGTGATTCACAGCTACTCTCCTAAATAAATGTTGCATACTCTTTTCTGTAAATATCTTGTTGTATTAGTAGAACCCATTAGTACAACAAGTGTGTATTATTATCTTAACTTTTTATTGCGCACGTTTTCAGACATACACACTGAAGAAGACAGAATAGCATAATGAACTCTCATCCAGCTGCAGTAGTCACCAATTTTGTTTCATCTTTAACTACTTTGTTCCATATCTCCCTCCACCACCTCCCCCCAGTTATTTTGGAGCCAATACATGTATCACATGATTTCATTCGTAAGTATTTTAGTATGTATCTATGTAAAGTACGAACTACTTAAAAATATATACCATGATACCATTATCACACTTTAAAAATTGACAATAACTTGTTTTGTATTTGAGAAGGGATTTAAGTATACTTTTGAAAAATTTTAGTAAAACACATAAAATTTGTCATCTTCAGCGTACTGACTCTGCACTTAAAAATATTTAAGTGTAGTGTTAACTGTATTCACATTGTTGTACAGCAGTTCTCTAGACCTTTTTCATCTTATAAAACTTGTACCCATTGAACAAAAACCTCTCATTTCCCCCTCTTAGCGGCAGCTGGCAACATCCATTTTATTTTACTTTCTGGTTTTATGAATTTGATGTTAGCTACTTTATACAGTATAAGTGGAATCATACAGCATTTGTCTTTTGTGACTGGCTTACTTAGCATAATGTCCTCTAGGTTCATCAGTTCTGTAGCCTGTAACGGGATTTCCTTCTTTTTAAAGGTTGAATAGTTCATTATATGCATATACCATATTTTCTTTATTCATTCGTCATTGAACATTTAGGTTGCTTCCATCTTTGGCTGTTGTGACTAATGCTGCAGTGAACATGTGTGTGCAAATCTCTCTTCAAGATTCTGCTTTTACTTCTTTTGGGCATACACCCAGAAATGAGACTACTGGATCATATGGGAACCTCCATACGGTTTTCCAGAGTGGCGGCACCATTTTCCATTCCCACCAAAAGTGCACAAGGGTTCTGATTTTTCTTTTCTCCACATTCTTTCCAACACTTGTTATTTTCTGTGCTGTTCTCTTTCTCTCTCTCTCTCTCTCTGGATAGTGAACATTCTAATGGATATGAGATTATGATGATAATGTTTCTACAAAATCCCAACAAAACCCATACATTACATTTGGTTGGTATGTACATCTTACTCTTCTACCTCTTTACTTACTGCATTATTTCCCTTTTAATTTAGTTGCCATGTGAGGTAATCTCATTCTGTGTTTAGTTAATTACATTCTTGTACTAAAAGCCTCTCTTTCCCTTGTGCTTTTTTTGCAAACGAGTAGTTAAATCTAATAGCTTAATCTAATTAGGTTTTTTCTTACTTTATTTTGTGGTGTCGAGGTGACAGAATATTTCGTAAGGAGGTCCTTAAGTACTCCATGAAGACATACATACTTAGTTGTCTCTGTTTGTGATATTAGGTGACTTGATCACTGCTTAGTTCTCTTATTTCAATGAGAACATGCAAAATGTTGATATCCTAATTATATCAAGGCTTTATTTATGACCTGTAATATCTCTATAAAGAGAAACTTCTCTCATCAGATACTTGGTTACTCTGTGGCAAGTTTGCACAGGAAAGGCATACTAAATACTTGATGCTTTCCTTTATTTATTTATTATTTATTTAATTTTTAAAATAGTTTTCAAACTATTGAGTTGCTTCCTAGAGTCTTGGAAAAGTAGACCAATGAGGATTTTTTTTTAAGTATCATTGAGCTTGTGGATTTAAATATTTTATATGTTTATTGCATTGCAGTTTTTATTCTTACTATGATGCTCAAATGGTCTTGGCCAAGGAGCCTTTTTAAGTTGGCTTTTATGTAAACTTTTTTCTTTTATATATTTATAATGTTATGTGTTATTTTTATATAAATGTAATAGAAAATATATTGTTAAAATATAAAATATATAAGTGAAACATGTAAGATATAAAATACATATAGAACTCTATTATATGTAATATTATTTGTATCCTTATGTATATTTCTATATTTAAACCAGTACCACTAATATGATTCCTAAAAACTGCTTTTATGGCCTGTGTCCCACTGAGGTTTACAGTGAAAGTATTATTTTTATAGTACTTGAAGTAAATCCACTTGTACGATTTTTCTGCCATCTTGTTATATAGTTAGGTCCATTTATTTAATTTTATTTTTAGTATTTAGAATTTAAATATTTTGATTTAGTTTTGTTTTATAATTATATATAAAATATTTATGTTACTTCAAAATAAGGTATGTTTTTATTTTCTTACTCCCCTTCTAGGTAACTGGTTTTATCTATATTGCTAGTTTAAAAAAATATAAGCAAATTGGGAGATCATCTTATAGCACTGTATAGAGTCAGTCCTCATTCCTTTTCATGGCTGTGTGATAGTCCATTACATGGATGTACCATATCTGTTTCAGGAATGGGAGTTTTAGGTGTGATTTTAAATATGCATTTTTTTTAAGGCAGTTTGCCACATTCCCTTAGGCATTATGGCATCTTATATCCCTTCCAGCAATGTGTGAGTTTGCCTGTTCACTCACGTGCGAACAGTGCATAGTCGCAACTTTGGGGTGTGTGTGTGTGTGTGTGTGTGTATTTTTAATCTGGTAGATGAGAAATGGTATCTCACTGTAGTTCTAATCTGCAGCATTTTGTATGTTTTAGAACTGTTTGTTCTTTGAACTGTTCAAAAGATAGATTCTTATTTTCAAGAATATCTGTCAACTCTTTTGACCAGTCCTTCAGACCTCCTATTTTCTCATGTTCTGATTCTCTAGTCATCCCACAACTTTTTAAAATTAATTTGGCTTAACAATAAGATTTTCCTACTAAGAAAAGAACTATGCTGACCAGTTGTCTTAGATTTGATTTCAAGGAAATCAGACCCTTGGTAGAACCATTTTACTTGAAAAGTGAACCCAGAAAGTTCCTGTGGGGGTGGGGAGTAGTGGGGAAGTAAGAAGAGTTAAAGAGGCCAGGACAGATGCCTTAAAGAGTAGGTTACTGTTGTGGGCATTTGGGGCTCACAGCCTTTGGGTATCGCTGGGAGACAGAATAGACCATGCCTCTGAGTTGTTGCACTCAAGGGGCAATGAAGCTGGAGTAATTTGTCTGCCAACTCCCATTCCGCGTTGGTGGAGATACGCTCTAGGGTGGGGAGGACATGAGCTCCTCAGCAACTCCTCCCTGACCTAGCCTGTGGCCAGAGAGGACCCTCAGGTGTTGTGGAAAGAAGCTGCTTAGTTCCTGAGGGAAGTTGAGTGGTGAGGAGATGACTGGGTGCTGCCAGCATCTGTTGCATCAGTGAATGTTCCAGGCTGTGGTTACGTTTCTCAATGTAAATTAATAAATCATTCTTCTCATTCTTATATTTCTCTAGTGTATTTTGTTAACATCTATTCTCGCAGAACTTGATTATCCTAAGAGAACTGATAAACGTTTTGTCTTGCTAGATTGAAGATAAGGCCCCAAAGAGTTGCGGCCCTCCCAAGAAGCAGTGACCCTTTTAATTTCTGCTTTTTTTTCCTTTTTTTTAATTTAAAAGATTTTATTTATTAGTGAGAGAGAGAAAAGCAGGGGGATGGGGAGTGGCAGGCAGAGGGAGAAGCAGGCTCCCCACAGAGGAGGGAGCCGGACGCGGAACTCAATCCCAGGACCCTGGGATCATGACCTGAGCCATGGCAGGTGCTTATCTGACTGAGCGACCCAGGCACCCCCCCCCTTTTACTGTCTACTTTTTAATCATATCATCTGTAGATTAATTTGTTCTTTTCATTGTAGAAAAGTTCGTTGTCATTATCTATCCTCTGTCTTTCACTGTCCCGTGATTTTGAAGTGGTGTTATTAAATGTGAAGAATGAATGGCCTTACCATATAAATGGCATTGTGTGTGAAGTATTTTCTTTTGGTTGAGATTTTATGCCTCTGGAGAACTAATTTTCAAATTGGTAGTCAAATGGTTACATTGAAAAACTCTTAGTCTTTAGGGTATTTCCCCCCATTAATGGATGAAGCTGAAAAACACATACAGGCTCAGTTTCTTTCAAAAGGGCTCATGCCTTTGTACGTGTCTGAGCAGTGGTCTCTTTGAAAATGTATGGTTTATCTTCTATTAAAAATGAAAAAAGATAAACTCAGAAAAGCGGAGCACATACATGTTGGAGTTTTAGTTAATTGATCCCCTGTATCTTTACCATTGGATGATTGTTACGTGATGTGAAGCTTCTATAACTAAAATGGGACCCGAAAGATTGTGGTTATCTATCATCAGAAAGTCAAAGAAAGCTTGAATTCTTACGTGGACTTAAGCCTTATATTAAATGTTGTAGTAGAACTTGTTATGGTGGGTTGCTCTTATTATATAAAAATTTATCTTCATGCTTCATATAATTTTGGTGTCGGTTCCATAGGTTCCCTAGGCACCATGCAACCAGAAACAAAATCTAGCTCTCTTCTTATCTCAAAGAACCCAGAATAGAGTGAGAGCAAGAATTTAAAACCCACATAGAGGTAGAAGGATGAGCGATTGATGGAATAATGTTAAAACAAAAAGTGTCCTATCCCTGCTTGTTTTCTGTCCTTATTTTGAAGTATTTCCAACTTTTCAAACAGCCCAGACTGTGTTAAATTCAGTCTTACTAGGTTCTAACATATTCAGGGTTGGACCACATGCTTTCATACTAGCAATATAGCCATAAAATTTGAAACGGCAGGCCATTGCAAGTTTCTTGGGTATATTGAAGCCATTAGGAGTCTCTTTTTTATTCATTCCTCCTTCCTTTCATCAGTCCATGCATCTCTCTAGTGCATGGTAATACATTTTTTTTGTTACTTAATTTTTAAGTTTTTGCTCCCAAAAGAAATTAACTTAGTAAATTTTGGTATGTAAAAGACAGGAATTTTTGGTTTTAATAGGTATCGTTTGTTCTCTTCTCCATGTTCTGCCCTCTTCAAGCCAGTTGCTTTCAGTCATACCTTTTGACTGTTTTCCCTTGGCTCATTGGAACAGAGATCCTTCACATGACTGTTTTCTCTCCTTCCCTGTTATTACTGTTTTCTCTCCTATGTATGAGGAAATATATTTCACTATATTTTATAAAGGACAGTCTGATTTGATGTTTATTTCCAGTCAGATGTTTAATGGGATCATTTTGAGTTCATTATAATATGATACCCTTTTTTAAGAGAAAGAGTGGGGAAGGGGCAGAGGGCGACTCCAGGAGAGCGAGCATCTTAAGCAGGCTGCACACCCAGTGGGGAGCCTGATGCGGTGAACTGACGACCCTGAGATCATGACCTGAGCCAAAATCAAGAGTCAGATGCTTACCCGATGGGGCACCCCCTATAATCTGATAACTTTTTAAAAATGGCTTAGGAACATAAGGGTGGCCAGATGAAACCTGGGTGGGACCCTAGATTCTCACAAAGATCACTTGTCCTTTATTTTGCATGAGAAACAATTAAGGAATAAAATTGTTACACTGTCCTTCAAAACGAAAGAAATTGTATCTGTTTTAAAAATATGTAGAGGTTTCAGTATTTGTAAATGTACTTAAGGTTTTTTGTTATTTTCATTCAAAAGAGGGATTTGATATTTTCATTGAAATTTCAGAAACTAAGTCACAATAAAACTTTTTTTTTTAATTTTTAAAGATTTTATTTATTTGACAGAGAGAGAGACAGCCAGCGAGAGAGGGAACATGGGGGGGGGGGCGCGGAAAAGGAAGAAGCAGGCTCCCAGTGGAGGAGCCTGATGTGGGGCTCCAGGATCACGCCCTGAGCCGAAGGCAGACGCTTAACGACTGAGCCACCCAGGCGCCCCACAATAAAACTTTTGATTTGATTATTGTGTACTTTTGAAGTGTATTTTGTTTTTCCTTCACTAATCTTTAAAAACGATTTAATTGAGAAATGTATTTTGTTTTATAATGCCTTTTAATATATTCCCGACATGATATTTCTTCCTCACAGTTGTGAATAGGTGAAGTAAACAGTAGCTTTCATAAAAAGAAATACTTTAAATTCAGGTATTTTGAAATGAAATGAAAGTCATTTATCTAACCCCCCCCCCTTTTTTTTCCTTATAGTGGGCTCCACTCATAGTAGAGATGGCAATTTATTTCAAAGACAAACTTTCTCTGATCTACCTGCCATGTAAGGCTGGCCTTTTTTTTTTTTTTTTTTTTTTAAATCACCACCAGTTTATAGTGTGTGTGTGTGTGTGTGTGTGTGTGTGTGTGTGTGTCCGTGTCCTATGACTCATCCAGACACCTTGGCCCTTGTTTGCCATTGTGTCTCCCTTCCCTTGCCCTTCCACCTCCACATGTACTACACAGTGTAGCCACCAGTGATGTGTGGTATTGAGCACTTGAAATATGACTAGTCATAGTTGAGATGTGCTGTAAATATAAAATGCATACTAGATTTTGAAGACATGGTATAATCTTGACTTTAAATATTGATTACAAGAAATGATCACATTGGGGTTAAATTTATATATATCATATATATTTTATTGGGTTATATATTGGGTTAAGTAAAATATATTATTAGAGTAATTGCCCCCTGTTCTCTTTAATAAAATTTTTCATGTGACTACTAGAAATTTAGAATTATGTGGTTTGCATTGTGGCTTACATTGTATATCTGTTGACATTGTTGCCCTAGACCTTGCTAGTCATGCTGCCTGACCTGTAGGTTCTCCTTATCTGCCAGAAACAAGTAATCAGAGCAGTGAAGAATTTGGCTAATGCTAAGACCTGGGGAAACAGGAGTCACCCTTACAGCATTCCTAAAATTAGATCATGGTATTGCCAGGTGAACTGGGGAAGAGACCCAGCCTGTGTTCCTAAAGTGTTACCAAAGGTTCTTGGTTTTGTCACAAGAAAGAATTCAGGGACAGACACATAACATAGGGGACGAATGATGCAAACAATAAAGTTCATTAAAGTGAAAGTACATACTCTGGAGATGTGAGAGCTGGGGTGGGAGGAAACTGGAGCAAGTGGCTGCATGGCGCGGGAGGGGGGTGGGGAGAGGGGGAAGTATGTTGTGGTGGGGTTGGGTTTCTGTCTTTTATTGAGGGCTGTTAACTAGGGGTTAGAATATTCATGACGTGGGGTAGGGATGCAGGGTTTCTTGAATTTTCTTCCTGATTGGATCAGTGGTTTCCCATCATGGCATCTGCCATCTTGGGCCTGTCTGGTTTGATCGGGCTTCGTGAGGAGCACGGCCAGGGCAGGCCTCTGCCGTTGCCCACGGTTGGCTCTCTGTGACTCCCTCTCCTGCTGGCCTCCAGGTGTCCTGTTAGAACCTAATAACTGCCTTCTCTAACAACGGGACTGCATTATAAAGCTAAGTAAGTTGTCCTCACTAAGTAGGTCCTAATTTTACAAATAAGGAATTATAGCTCAGAGAAGTGATGCTGTTTCACATACTTTGTCATAGCTGCAGAACCAAGACTTGAACCAGATGGCTCTCATAGTCCAGCATTCTTTAAAATTCTGTATCATACAAATTATATAGAATCGGTATTTTTCAGAGATGAATCATGAGAGCTGGCACAGGAGCTCAGGAGGAGATAGGATAATAAGGCTTAAAGTATTTTAGTTAGAAATCTCTGGGTTTTGTGTTTTGTTTACTGTTCAGTGCTAAAGATGCAAAATATTGGGAAATTTTTTTTTATTATAATTGGATATTTTTCTTATCTATTTGTGTTATTTTCTTTCTTGGAAAATCAGTTATTCAGTGTTTGCTTTCCCTTGTACTTGTTATCTTGTCAAATAATTTTTTTCCCTGGGACACCTGAGTGGCTCAGTCAGTTAAGCCTCTGCCTTCTGCTCAGGTCATGATCCTGGGCTCCTGGGATGTAGCCCCACATCGGGCTCCCTGCTCAGCGGGGAGCCTGCTTCTCCCTCTGCTCCTCCCCCTGCTTGTTCTCTCTCTCTTTCTGTCAAGTAAATAAATAAAATTAAAAAAAAAAAATCATTTTTTTCCCCAGTTGTAAAGTTTCCATTTGGCTCTTTACTTCTGAGACCTGTCTTTCCTGTCAAGTGTATACCTTTACCCTGTGGAGTATGGACTAAAATAGCTGCCTTAACGTTTTTGTTTGATAATTCTCACATCTGGATAATCTCAAGATTGGTATCTCATTCTGGTCTTTCTTTGAGAATTGGTTAGATTTTCCTGATTCTGTGTATGTTAAGTAATTTTGGATTGTATCTTATGAATATTGTGGGGTTTTTGTTTTTTAATTAAAACAGGTAATCCGTGTGGTTAGTTCTCCTTGTCTGTGCAACAGGCACTGTCAGCCTCCACTGCCAGTTCAGTGTTCGTAGCCGTTGATGTGCTGCTTGGGGCCTGCTGCTCGCACGCACCACTCAGGGTTAGTGTGGGACCTGAGGAGTGGCTTATGTCTGGTGTGTTCTACATACATGTCTTGGGATGCCTTTGGGACTTGCGTTGGTTCATGGGCAGAATTACAGTATTCCCTCCTCCAGCTCTCATCATCTCCTGCTCCCAGAGGCCTTTTCTTGGTTTAGTTTGACTCTTTGGATCAAAAGGGCCTAGATCAGTCAAGCCCTTGAGGACATGAAAAAAAAAAAAACCACAAAGAGATTTGTCGATTATAGTTTTTTCGAAGTGGAAAAATAGGGAGTTATAATTTTAAAAATGAAGCAGTGGATCCTCCTGGACAAATCCTCCCACAGATTGTGACTACAGCCTCTAGATAATATGTGAGAAAACATGTGGACACTGCAAAGCAAACAAAAACAAGTAGAAACTGGACTTGAAGTGGTTTCTTAAAAAAAAAAAGGGAATGGCCCTTGGGCGAGTTTCTCATCTTGCTGGTCTTTTGCTTCAGGCAGGCTCCTCTTGGCTTGTTTGCAATCTTACTGGCGTGAGGAATCAGATCAAATTCAGAAATAGCACAGCAGCTGTAGGGTGATGGGAGTCCAGCAGGAAGAAGAGGGAGGAAATCCCGGAAAAGAAAGAACCACAGTGGTGGAATACCAGATTCTGTGTAGAAACTGTGCCAACTGTGTGGCTGACCCCTGAACCGGACACAGTTCAACAAGAAAATAGATAAACTGCTGCGTACGTACAACACAATACTGCCGAGCAGTAGGAAGAACAGAGTCTTGATATTTGCAGCAACTTGGAGTAATCTCTGAAACAGAATGCTGAGTGAACGTAGCCTTGTGTAAAACCAGAGGGCATAATAATGATTGCATTTCTGTGATGTCCTAAAAACAGTTAAATTTACCTATTGTGTGTTGGGGTGGGGGAGGCAAACCTAATGTTTAAAAAAAAAAAAAAAAAGTGGCCAGGCTTAGAAAAATGGACTCATGGGTGTTGGGGACAGGGATTCAGTGGGAATGGGCATATGAGAACTTTGTAGAGTGATGGTAATACCCTGTGTCCTGTTAGGGATTTGGGTTACTTGAGTATATCATTGAATGGTAAGCCTAATATCTATCCATTGTATTTTATGTAAATTTTTCTTTCGAAGAAACACTATTAAACACTGTATTAAGTACTTTACTGTAATTAGTAACAGAAGCTGAAGGGTATATGGGGAAAGTATATGGATCTGCAATTTATTTTGAAATGCTTCAGAAGTTAAGATCAATTGAGAGAATGGTAAGACAAATAATAAGCGTTAATTCTAAATCTCAGTGATGGCCATGTGAATACTTTCTTTAGAGTTTTTAAAATGTTTTCTGTAGGTATGAAAATTTTCACAATAAAATGTTATAAAAATATTAGTAGGTAGTATTTTTCTAAACCAGTTTCCTGTTTGTTAATAGGTTGTTGTTAATAGCTTTTATCAAAATTGATATTTTTTTAAATTTGAAAATATTTTAAAAAGTTTATGAGTGGCATTTTTGTGCCTGTACACTGAGCTCTGAACTTTATAGGATACAGAAAGATACAGAAATAAAAATGAAGAGTAAAAGTGAGAAGACAAAACATACCCACACAAGTAATTTGATTACTTCAAAGTGATATAGCAAAGACTCATTAAGATCATTTATAATACATAAATTCTGAGGGGATGGATACATAATTAGAGTATGCTTGAAGTCAAGTATGATTAATGGGAGATGGAATCTCTTGGGTTGCTTATTTTGAACAAGTTTTTGAAAATACTATTAGAGGCAATTATTAGATTATCTTCCCATTTTTAAAATTGACTAGTTGTCAGTTGTCATTTGTGAGTTTTTGCTTAGGACACATTTTTTTTAAAAGTATGTTGTGTTCGTTAATCAAAAGAGGAATGCTGCATAATTTTTATGGTAGAATTGTTAGCCAGATTAAATTAGAATTTTTTCTTTTAAATCTGTATTTTAGGAATATGGTAACAGTATGTTAATGAGTTGTTGGGTTAAAAGGCAAATGATCATTGTTCCAGAATTTTGTGGTTCTTTTATAACATTTTTTGAGAGACAACTGTAGCGCCATTAAAATATAATGCCCAGTATTAAGATGACCATTTATAAAATACTGATTCATTTTTTGTCCTTATTTACCCTTAGAAAATCTATTCTGATAGGCTAGAGTTTTAAAATGTATATATCAGAATAAATTTTAAGTAGGTGAGGATGAGAGAAAAGTAAAACAACATTAAAATAATTAGGGGGAATGAACTATGAGAGAGTATGGACTCTGGGAAACAAACTGAGGGCTTCAGAGGGGAGGGTGGTGGGGGATTGGGATAGGCCGGTGATGGGTATTAAGGAGGGCACACATTGCATGGTGTGCTGGGTGTTATACGCAAATAATGAATCATGGAACACTACATCAAAAACTAAGGATGTACTGTATGGTGACTAACATAAATTATTTTAAAAAATTATTAATTACAAATTGTAATAATGAGATGTGAGATTTATAGCTATTAATTTGATCAACTCAGTTTCTCTTTTCTTGGCAGTTTTTTCTTCCCCAGTTCTGAAACAAGAATTTTCAACAAAACTAAGCAGTTACTAAATATATTTTAGAAAATAAAAAGTTATATGAAATTGTATGATGTTATAAGGGCTTCATATTTTCTTAGTAACCAAAATAGTCTGAGTTGGACTTATTTTTGGTCTTTTGTCTTTTTAATCTTCAATTGTATTGCAGTAATAAAAAGAATTACCATTTCTAGTTATTATAACTTTTTCAAAGCACTTGTGCTGCTATGTTGTGCCCAGCTATAGCCATTTATATTGTTCTAAGAATTCTATATTATTGATAACTAAATGAGGTATTTTGGTCTTTAAGGAAATCATATACCATGTGATGAGTTATGTAAGTGATGGAAAGAATTACAAATGTGTTTATGTTCTACAAATAGAAATTTAGTTAGGAACAATCCAGTGGGCTTCATGCGACATACCGACTAGTTATTTAAATTATAAATTCTCCTTAAGCTGCTGCTGATCTTGGTGCCAACCCTTCCTAGAGAAGAATATTTACCCAAGACAGTAGTTCAGTCCTGAATTTTTGCAGGAGCTGGTTTACAGCTGTATAATACTGGCTAAAAACAATATGGCTTATAGTATTTTATCATTAATAGTGTTCTTGTCAGTAAATAAAACTAAATGTTTAAGTCTCTCTGAAAAAGTCATGGGGGTGGTAAGGTAGATGGAGATAATTACTGGAAACAGCTCATGCTCAAAATAGAGCCCTAAAGTATGCTTTGCATATCCATCCTGATTTCTGTTGTTTGCCATTAAAAGTTGTTTTAATCAGCTCATTAGGATTGTAAATCAAAATACCTAAATTAAAATGGAAAATAAATTCATTGTAAAGGAAAATTTTGTTTCACAGGTGTTTTTATCTCAAAGACACATGGATATCACAACCGTTTTAAGAGTAGCCAAGAACAGATTTCATTACCATCAAGCCTGCTTTAGTTTTGCCTTTGTTTCTACCAACCAGAGAGAATTTTATTAGTGATTCTGAATAACTTATTAGGCAATATATTGCCAAGGTGAAATGCTCAAATGAATAATTAATGGAATTGCTTGTATGCCAAGTTATTTTATAATCACTTTAGGTAATTTGCATAAAACAAGCTTTGAAAAACAAGGTTTTTTTTTGTTTTTTTCACTGACTGTTTCATTGTATCTTTATATCTTTTAAAAGATACAGATTACATTCTTTAAAAGAGTAGATTTTTGACAGATTCTTGATTGTAGAGATAGGTTTATTGGTTCTTATATTCCTGGAGTTTTAAGTCTGCCTGGTAAGAACCGTAGCTTCAACGTAAGCGATAAATAAATTGTAGAATGTCAGCTGATGTATGAACTTAAAATGTAGTATTCAGTTTATTAGATCCTGAAGGATTTACTCGGACCAGGCAATTAATGTTATTTAGGTAATTGCAGTTAGACAACCACCAATTTTTTGAGGCTCCAGAGCCTTTCTATTATTTGTTACTAGTAGAAGCTTGATCTCTTTCAGTGTAGAGAACTTAACACTTTTTAAATGTTTCTGAGTGTCATTGGGAAAAGAATTATTTCAATTAGCTCTGTCAGAAGGAGAAGCCAGGTTCTATTTTGAGAGCTAACCAGGAAAAAAAATTATGCATAGGGAAAATATACTCATTAACAAAGCGGATATCACAAGCATAATTATTTTATTGCTTATTAAAATTAAATAATTGTTTAATTTACTCTAATCATTTTTCTTGGCATTTTACTTTTCGTTCAGCTACTTAATTGGGGACACTCGTGAGGCACTTTATCGTCTGACGTAATTGTTAGCTCACAGGTGTTCCGGCACTGTTTTCTGGATTTACTTGGGCAGTCTGGCTGGCCAGAGGTGAATAGGGTTTTTCAGGTCACGATTTGGTCACTTATTGCTAATCTTATTGAGATGATAATGCCATAAGGCTGATATATCGTAAAAACCTTTCTAGCAGTTAAAAATTATAAAGTAATTGCTCTTTGAAATTCAAAATTTTGTGAACATTGTTTTCATCTCTGTTCCTACCTGCTGTTTCCCATGTTAACAGTTAAACTTCGCTGTTAACAAAAGTCCCACATTTTATTGCTTCTTGAATTTGTCCATAGACTCCTTCAATGTTAAAGCTAGAGGAGCCCTCTCCGATGTCTAATTCAGCACCCTCATTTTACAGATGAGGAACTGAGGCCTTGGACTAGAACAGAGGTCCCCTCACTCAGTCCAGGACTCTTTCTATTACATCATGCTGCTGCCTGATGTTTGTTTACGGGACTCAGCAACATCACGTACAGGGTGAGCTTTTTTTTTTTTTTTTTAATGAACACACACAAAGTGATTTGCTACTCATCAACTGCTGTTCGCCATTCCTGTCTGACTCATTCTCTCCTTTTTTTACCCATACCTGTCTTAATCCATAATATAGTGCAGTTACTCGTGACTTTATTTTGGTGCTACTTGTTCTTGGCATTCAACCGTTATTTTTAAGTCAGACTTTTAGTAAGGCTTTTTGTCAGTAATCACTGAAGCGTTAACCAGGCACTGTAGCAACAGTAGGTCAAAGTTTATGATAGGACGATTTTGTAGAGTTTTACATTTAGATTTAACAAAGAATTACAGGTATGTACAAGAGTATGGATATGGCATCTAAGAGCAGATGGTGATACTAGATACGAGAGCAATTTTTTGTGAAATAATAAAATGCCAAGAAATATTAGCCAACGGTGTGACATAATTGTGATAACAGTGGCCTATCCTGTGAACTCACGGATTTAAATAAGCATATTTGTGTTTTAGACTTTCAAGTTATTTTTTGTATTGATGTTCAGATTCTCCCATATTTGGCTACTGAGTGCCTGTTCATGTTGATTCTTGTGTCCTTCAGATGAGACCCTATTGATTTTAGGTAGCTTCCTTGTTTTCTGGTGTAAGATGTTACGTGGTTTAAGCTATAACATGGTTTTCAGGGGTAACTCAAGGACTTTCAAGTTCTCATAGTATATGATTTATAGGTTTCTATAGGACCAAAGTGTCATTTCCACACCCCTTTCCATTTTATTTTTATGTTTTTTGAACACTGTCCACCATTAATTTTGCTTTTGTGAAAGAGTAGGAAAAAACAGTGTCTGTTGGCTTAATGAAAATTAACATGTTTCTCTTGTATATTCATTTTTTTAATCTGTTCTCTTATGTCACTGGAATAACCCTGCTGTCAACTTTTACAATTTTAAGGTAGACTGTAACACTAATGCTCAACTATGAATGCCGAATGAATTGGTTGGATTGGACAGCATTCCACCATCACAGTCACTTCACACAGATACTTTGTATCACTTACATATTACATATTGTAAAGTTTTTGGAGTTCTTGGACTATTTAGTTATTTATATCAGCCATTTTAAAGGGTCCCTACCCACCTGCCAGATAACTAATTGGATTTTAGGTGAACTAAGTCAGAGGTCTAGAAATGTCCTGTGACAGTTTTCTTGAAAACTTACCTGTGGGAAGAAGGGATGTGGATTTTTTTTTTTTAATTAGTGCATAAGTATATATAAATTGTGTGTGGATTGTATTTCTTATGCTGGAATGGGAGTGTGCTGTATTTTATGAAAAGTTTTTTTTTGTTTTTGTTTTGTTTGTTTTTTAAAATACATTCGAGGAGCGCCTGGGTGGCTCATTCGATAAGCGTCTGCCTTCGGCTCAGGGCGTGATCCTGGCATTCTGGAATCGAGCCCTGCATCAGGCTCCTCCCCTGGGAGCCTGCTTCTTCCTCTCCCACTCCCCCTGCTTGTGTTCCCTCTCTCGTTGGCTGTCTCTCTCTCTCAAATAAATAAGTAAAATCTTTAAAAAAAAAATAAAAGTAAAAATACACTTGAATAGCTGCTATGTGTTCGGTGCTAGGTGTAAAGTGTAGACTGTCTTTTAAATATTTATAATTTGTGGTTGGAAAAACAAGTATGCATAGTAAGAGGTGATATAATGACAGCATTAGCACTTAAATTATAATTGGTCTTCCATACATTCCTACCTACCCTGCCAGGTGTGTAGGTTAATTTTATTCCTGTTTTGCAGAACGAGAAACTGGGGTTCAGGAACTTGATTTAATGTCCATATGTCAAAAGCAGTAGCATTTGAAAGAAGCCATCAACATTCTGATTTCTAATCTGATAATCTTTTGCTACTGCCCAGTTTTCAGAAGAGTAAAAAAACAAAACAACAAAAAACCCAACTGTGATGTTGGTGTTTGAATAGGCTTCATAGGGAGATGACATTTAAAGAACAGAAGAATTTCAGCACTTATAGTTGCAACAAAGAGCCAAATAAAAAGCAGGGGTTTTAGAATGATACACCTGAATATATGCACCTGACGGGTGGAGTAGATTCCAAGAGATATTGTATGGCTAGATACTTTGAAATCGTAGAATTGGGAACTTAAGTGCCTGGCTAATCCGTTTGGAGTGAAATGTGGCAGTTATTAGTAGCAGTAAATATATATGATATAATCAGTTATGTTTTATGCCTTGGTGTCAGAAGATGATAGGAAGAGACCTAGGAGACTCTGAGGCTAATGTAGTAATACAGGTGGCAGGTACTATAGAAAGAAAGGCATGATGAAAGTGGTGCTGTACAGGGAATAGGAGACAGACTCTATAACGTTGCAGGTAAAAGCTGAGATAGGAAGTTACATCCAACATGATACTGAAGTTTCAAGTGTGGTGAATGGTAGAATCAGTGGTAGTTACGGGCGAGAGGAGAAACAAATTTGGGAGTATGGGACATATATTGCCTCAGATAATACTGAATTACGAGATTCAGCAAAGGCATATAAATAGATGTGTTCGTCAGTCAGCTGGAATTGGATTCTCTGAGTGGGAAAGATCGGGGTGTGTGGAGTGGCACATAATTGGAGAGATGGTGGTTTTCTAATTCTTTAGAGTGTTTGAGATCCTTAGTTGGGACAGTAGACAGAAGATCAGAAGGCTAAAAAAAGATGAGCTGTACATATATTAGGGCAGGAAGAAAAATCAAGAGAGGAGAAAGGGCAGATTCAGGAAGCCAGCTGTTAGAAGTTAAAAGACTGTTCTGATTTTCTTCTTAAATGCTGAAAAATGGCCAAGAGTGGAGATCAGGGATTATGAAAACCCATTGGATTTGGCGGTGATTAATAACAAAGTGTTTTGAGTTCAAAAGGTCAAAAAAAGTAGAACTTTAACAATAACAAAAATAATTTTATAAAAATGTATTTTCTTTTATACATTATACTTTAATGTGTAAATGTGATTATTTACATTTTGTACATAAGAGGAGACTCTTTCCTTTTGTCCTCCCCCAACAGTTTATTATTTTTAATGATTGTATAATACATGAATATCATGAATATACTACAGTCTTATTTTGGTACTCTTTTAATGAACATTTATCTTATTTGTTTTTCCTTTTTTTCCACTAAAAAAAACCCAGTGTTCCTAAAATATCCTTAGGAACTTATGTTTTATTTCTCTAGGTTGTAGGGTATGTGTATTTGTTGACTGACCATTTCAGTAACAAAAAAAAAATGTCAAATTCTTATGATTCAGTCTAATATTTTTACTTGTAATAGAGGTTGACAGATTGTTTTTCAAAAGACTTTTTCACATCTTCACTTGAAATATAGGGGAATAACCTTTCTAAATCTTTTAAATATTTACCAATTTTAGTAAGTGTGATTTTACTCCTTGTCACTTTGATATGTATTTCCTTGATAAACTAGTAAATCTTTATGTATTCAGATATAACTGTCTTTTCTTGTATAGTTTTTGAGTTTCTACTCTTGGTTAAAAAGATTTTTTCTGTTCTCTATATTGGACATGTAGCCTCAGTGTTTTGTTGAGATGTATATGTGGAGTATGTGTGTATAGGTACATGCATACACACATTTATTTAAAATATCCAAGTATTCTATCTGGAATTTATTTTTGTCTGTTGTAAAACACGTGTGTCCCTTTTATTTCCTTTCAGATGGATAGTCACTTGTTGCAACACAAGTACAGTACCACTCCATTTTTTCCCTTTGCTCAGATCTTTGTGTCTTCCAGTAGAATATTACGTTTAAGTAAATATTTAATAGTTTTTTTGCTCTTGTAAATGGAATATTTATTTTCTTCTCTGTATTTAAAGGTGCTTATTATTGGAGCAGAGAAAAGCTATTGTTTTTATTAGTCTCTGTATTAAATTCCCTAAAGAAAGGCTAGTAATTTTGCTAATGATATGGTAGTATAGCATAGAAGACCCAACAGATTCTATGATACAATTTTTTTGTCTTTTGTATCTTTTTTTACTTCTTCAGAAAGTCAGCACAAAATAATAGGATAAATAAAAATAAAGATTTTGAAGTAAACAAAAAGTCAAGTAAGTACTAATAACTTTTACCAAAGAAGTGAAGTCACCTGAGATTGAGGGGCTTTTGGTGAGATGGGCTCTTGGAGGGAAGTTAAAATCCATGATGGAAAATTTGATAAGGAAATTAAAGACATAATAAAATGATTGCCAAATGGCTCAGAGGGGCAAAATGATGTTAGATACCATTATGGTTTGGGGTTTACATAAGTGACATGGCTTGAGTGGGAATTGGCAAGACTATTTGAGCTGAATGTCAGGATTATAGCATTTGTTAAAATGTCAGATCAGTAGATTTGCATCAAAATGGAGGGAAAATAGATACGGTCCAGGAGGTATGATGACGGATTGAAGGATACTGAGAAGTATGAGTAATTTGAGATAACCATGAAAACCTGTTCAATTAGAAACTGAGTAGATCAGAGATTTAAGGAATTTACAGTTAAAAAAAAAGGGTGTGTGTGTGTGTTTGTGTATGTATGTGTATGTGTGTGTTATAGTTACAGGACTCAAAGATAGGGAAGTTTTGGAATTTTGTGGCATGATACACAAGTCACAGTTTGCATGCCCTGAGAAACTTGCTAAAATATACATGCCTCGGCTGTATCTCTGACTTGCTGAAACTGAAGACTTTTCAGGGTTGTCATGAAGTTTATGATATTACTTTGAAAAAGCTGCCACAGTTGAATTTGATATGCCATACCAACCAAGGACCAGTGGTGGGCTAGAGACGAGTGTGGTGGGCCTTTTTCTTTTTTCATATTCAGGGTTTGTCCAAAAAGAAATGGAGATACAAGTTATCAGAATTGTGCAAGTAATGGAGATGAAATTGAAAATGGATGAGAAGGAACATGGAATGTTTGTCATTGAAGATTATCTTTCTCGTCTTTTAAAACACTACTGACTAGTAGAAAGAAAGAGCTTTATTCACTGTTTGCAACAAATAATACTTGAGTGCCTTTTGTGAATCGGGCTATATTCCAGGCACAAGTATAGTAGTGAGTAACAAGGATCAAGTATCTGCTGTCATGTAGCTTGCTTTTTTTTTTTTTAATGAGTGTAAGTTGTCATTCATAGAGTATTTGTTGAGTCACCCGTGTTTGAAAAATCTCACCTGTACCACACATTGTATGATCCAGTGTTTATTTTTTCTTTAGAGTAGTGATCTATGTCAACAAAACACTTAATTTCGAAATGAATGCTTTCATTTGTTGCTGTTATCTCTACTTTTCTCTTATTGTTTAAGTATTGCCTTCAAAGTTTCTGTTACCACTAATATTTAAGCAGGGAGAAGAAAAAGGTGAACCCATTTCCACTACATAATGGAAAAAAAGAATATTCTTTTAGTTGCTAGCAGTCTTGAGTTTCAGCACAGTCTGCTTTTTAAATATAGAACCAGATGAAAGGGAAATAATTTCATTCTCCTACCTGCTGGCCATGAATAGATTAAAATTTTTTATTAAGATAATCCAGTGACATCTAATCAAGTAACCAGACACAGGCTGGACGGGCGGAGGTCTTCCTCTTCTAATCCAAATCTCTATAGAAGTTTTGGAAATGATAGCAGATGCTTTGTATTCATCTCTGTTTTGCATAGGCAAAACACTGAAACACTATTTCAGTGGGTTCAGTTTTCCATAATGTTCATACCTAGTGCTATAGCCATTCCTTTTAGTCTTTTAAGTCAGTTTTTTGTTTTAAAGAAGACAGTGATCATATGTCATTGCTTTGAGATTTTCATTAATCCGGACAGCCTACAACAGGAAGGGAAAAATTCTCTCGTTCCATTCAGCTCTAAAACCTTTGATTCTTATAGGTCATATCAGCATTAATTTTATATTAGCAGACCCCCAGAAATACTACTTTCCTCCTGATTTGTATTATTATAATTTATATTTTGAGCTTTTAGGTAAGTAGAGCACCTGTAAAATGCTGAGACAACTAGTAGTAGGTGAAAATAGGTGTTACTTGTGGGAACAGTTTTAGTCTTAAAAATGTATATACCTCAATTCAAATGCTTTTTTAAAAAAAATTGTATAGTTGGCACACAATGTTACATTAGTTTCAGTTGTACAGCATAGTGATTCAGATGTTTGTTTCTAATTTAATATGTATTCATTTTCACTATAACATTTTATATATAACCTTATTATAACAGTAACTCTTATTATAATGTTATGTATTTTGAGGTCAAATGTTCTTAAGAACAATGGCCCAAGCAGAACTTCATATATTTTTGAAAGAATATTTCTTTTTCTTTTCATTTGTTTTAGAGAACTGTGCAAGAAAATTATGTGGAAAAAAAGGGGAATTATTACATAATTAAGATAAAAACAAAGGTTAAATACCTGATTACCATGTGGTAATTAAGGGGGTTTTGCTGTTCTAATAAGAAAGCTTTACTACTTACTTCTTAATATTAGTATTTTTGGAGTAAATCAGACTGATTCTAAAGTTGCTGTCTATGGGTGTAGACAGTTTCCTCTTTTCTCTCTAAACGCTTTCCCTCTCCAAGAAAGAGGTGAGGTCTTGAGCCGAGAAGAAAAGCACTCATTCTCATTGCACGGCCTTAGAATTTTGTTTCTTTAAAACTACTTATTTGAGCATCTGGTATACATTTGTGTTATGTTGAAGGAAGAAGGCTATTTAATACCTGTACTTGAGAAACACTAAATCGATCTGCAGTTTGATGGTAAATGGTATATATATTTCCGATGAAAACCCTTGGATTATGTCTAGATGAACTCAGAGAGAGTCCTCTTCTCTGGAGCTACTTTCCAGAACAGAGTCAAGCCCAGGATTTTATATTCAAATGAGGATCTTAATCTTTAAACAAAGTGAGGTTTAGAAGACTACTAGGGTACATGTTGAGTATGAAGTAACATTCGTTATATTGTCTCTATACTCACTGCCCTCATTGTTACAATTGCCCCTGCCCTTCCCATTAATATAGAGAAAAGGTTAGGCTTCATGTATTACAGTGGTCCACAAAAGATACAAGCCTCATGAGAACCTGGAAGAGGTGAAGGGAGTTAAATTTTTTCTTTTGTCTCCCAAATGACCTTTTCAGATGGTTAGTTTTAGTCAGTATCCAAATAAGGTCTACATACTGCTCTTGGGTTGCTAAATTTAAGCCCCTTCCACTTTTTGGTATGAGAAAACGATTCATTTGTATTGTCGAATTTCCTATATTCTGAATTTTAGTCTGCATTCTTGTACTGCTAACATATTTCACTGTTGGCCTGTATTTCTGTTAAGTGGTAGTTGGAAACCTGATTAAATTCACTTGTAGTTCTTTGATCATGAAGTCTTCTTTTTCCTTGCATTTGCGTGACACCGCCTGAGGCATAAACCAACTGGTTGTGTCACTTTCACTGATGGTGATATGGATTAGTTGGTTCAGTTGTTGTTAGCCTAATCCACCCATTACACAGTTCCACATCAGATTTTTCCCTAGTGGGCTTAGCACCATTCGTGATTGTTGCTTAGATTCATTATTTTCTTAGGGATAGAAATGATTATTTTCTAATTATATCATTGTTTTTGCGTTGATTGGCTGGAATTCTGTAAAGGACTGTTCCTAATCAAGTGTTGTGATATTCTGAAATAGAATTTGCACAAGAAAGGCAGAGTATGTGCCTGAATGTTTTAGTTACCAATTTTCAGAATACTGAGTTGGTGGTACTCTAGTAACCTCTCAAGGTGACCAGTGATGTGGATTTTATTTTTAATTTTTATAATCTATTTTTGAGGTGGTTTAATTCACTTTATTTCTGTCTCCTTTTGACATGACAGGAGTGGTCTTTGGTAGTCTCCTTGCTTTCTTGCATGACAAGATGTTCCAGGCTTCCTGCTGCAGCCCTGAAATTGGCCATTCCTGTAGGAAGTTCTGACTCCTTTTAGTGGACAGTGTTTATTTAGAGACTATAATTCAGTTATAGAGTGCTTTTTACTTGAGGTTGCCATTAACTGCTTGTAGGACTTTTTAGGCCTAGGGAATGTATATTTTTAGTAAGAGAAAAACAAATCACAAATTCCTACTTATATTTTAATTCATGTGTATAATTATAGGGTTTTAAAGCTTGATTGTATTGCGTGAATTTTACTGAAAATATGTCCGCGTATTATAAACTTTCAAATAATTTTAGTTTTTTGTATTCAGTTCCATCAAATACAAGTTTCATAATAAAAGTAAAACGATCAGACGTATTTGCCATCGAGACAGATTGTTCTCTAGGACAGTGTGACACATTGAGCTTCTCACTTCTTAGCTCCCTAGCAGATCGCTCTGCGTCCTCCACACGTAGCCAGCTTGTACAGCACTACGTCATGAAGAGAAGACAAAACAATTTTCACTGCTTCTCTATTTGTATATCTTTTTCCTTTCTGAAAATTTTGGTTTGAAGACTACTGAAAGCAGTTTAAAGTTTCTTTGCAATTCTTTTTTGTCCCTAGGGATTATATGCAGTCAAAATATTGATTTAAAGTATATTAGTTTTCTTTATGACTACAAGTAACTTCACCAGTTTTAAAAAATATTTATTTTCTGTGTATCTTAAGCGTAGATAATGTTGGTTGGCTGTGGCTTTGTTCCATGTCTTCTCACTTGGGGATCTAGGCTCTTAGAGCGTGCCCAGTATATAGGACATGTTCATTCTTGTGGCAAGAGAAAAGAACAAGAGAGCTGGTAGACCTTTGTAATACCTTTAAAATTGTGATTGGCTGTGGTACGTATCATGTCTTCTCAATTTCCATTGGCCAAAGTGTGTCACACGGCCAACGTCCAAGTTGTTGGGGGTGGGCATGAGTAACTCAATTGTAGGAAGAGAGAAGAGTGATTCTGAGCAGTAATACATTCGCCCACATAAAGTCAGTTAAATTGACCCCTGTATGTTGATGCCTTCCTAGTAACCATAATTAGTACTGTTTTGAATTCTGTTATCTATCTGACAGGCATGCTGGGGAAATAACTGAAGGTCAGGGAGAAAAGGCTTTTGTTAACCTTTATCTACACCTGCCATCTGCACTTTTGAAGGGGTAAAATGATGGCATCTGTGTTTACTAATCCTGGGCTTTCCAAACGTAATGATTGTTGTAGGTCGAATTGTGTCATCTACAGTTCATACGCTCAAGTCCAAACTCCCAGTACCTCAGAATATACACTTACTTGAAAATAGGGTCTTTACAGAGATAATTACATTAAAATGAGGTCATCGGGGTAGACTCTAATCCGATATAACCAGTGTCCTTACAAAAATGAAATTTGGACACAGACACAGAAGGAAGACAGTGTGAAGAGTCCCAGGGAGCCATGGTGAGGTTGGCCAGAGTAATGCATCCGTAAGCCGAGGAAGCTAGGAGGAAGGCCTGGAGCAGATCCTTCCTGAGCACCTTCAGGAGCATTGACTGCTCTGCCAACACCTTGATTTTGCACCTCTGACTTCCAGAAATGTGAGGCAATACATTTTGTTGTAAGCCACTTAGTTTGTGCTACTTTGTTATGGAAGGCTCTTTAGTTGATGTTCTGAGACTCAGTTTTTAATGAGGGGTGGTGTTTCCCTCCCCACCAACAAACAATCCTCAGTGACCAGTAGGGTATACCCTACTGGTATCCGAGAATTCATTTCAGTTTTCATACTGTCTGCCAGAGATAGTATCCGATTCCACAGGTTAAGGGTTCAGTTCTGAAAGATTTGCCCTCCCACCCCTCAGGATGCCAGTTACAAGTCCAGGTTGTCACCTGTGCTTCTGACCAACCAGCTGTAAATTAGAGGTTCCCACGGCCTCCTCTTTGGTTTCAGTTAATTTGCTAGAGCACCTCATAGAACTCAAAACATTTTACATGCTAGATCACTGGTTTATTATGAAAGGTTGTAACTCAGGAAAGGTTGTAACTTCCATCACTTTGATGGAAGAGATGCATCAGGGCAGCGTGTGGGGAAAGGACATGGTGCTTCCATGTCCTCTCCAGGCACGCCCCTCTCCCCCCAGTCTCCACATGTTCACCGCTATGGAAGCTCTCTGATCCCTGTCCTTGTGGGTTCTTAGGAGGCTTCAATAGACAGACATGATCAAATCATTGGTGACTGATTCAAGCTCCAGGCCCTCTCCCTTCCCCAGAACTGGCAAGGTGTGGAACTGAAAAGTCCCAACCCTCTAATCACAGGGTTGGTTCTCCTGGCAGCCAGCCCCCATCCTTAGGTGTGGTCCCAAAGTCACCTCCTCAGCCTACCAAGAGACACCTTTGCCACTCTCAACACTTGTGAAGTTCCAAGGATTTGGGGAACTCTGAGTCAGGAACCTGGGACTAAAGCCAAATATATATGAGAAATACACATATTTGGTCATCTGAATGACCAAATATATGTATTTTTTTTTCTTGTAAATAGCAATATTGAAAGCTAATACAGTGACAGTTTCACAATGACAGTTTCACAATGCAGTCTGGCTTGATTGTAAGAGTGTGGGAAGGAATATAAGCCGTAACTGTAGGTTGTTAAATTGGAAGGGACTTCATTGGCAGACTAAAGAATTTTGGACTTGCTGAAACGGTGTCTTGAAATAGAAGTTTGGCAGCCAGGGCAAGAAGAAACTAGCTTGAGGGTAGTTTATTTTTGTAATCTTTATTGCTTAATAATGGAGTAGTCTAGCTGCTGAAGGGATACAAGAAGATGGGTCCTCTGTTTAGAGTACCTTCACATCTCATGTCCTTTTAAGCTCTGAAAAGGTGTAGCATACTTGAGTTTGTTCTCTCGGAGCAGGAATTCTACATTAAATCATATAGTAGTAAGTTTTCTAGTTGGTTAGTTAGGAGAGTTTTAAAAGTTAGGTGTTATGGATTGAATTATGTTTCCCAAAAGATATGCTGAAATTTTAACCCTTGGTACCTGTGATTGTGACCTTATTTGGAAATAAGGTCTTTGTAGATGTAATTAAGATAAGGTCATTAGGGTAGGCCCTATTCCAGTGTGACTGGTGTCTTTATAAGAAGGAAACTTGGACATGGACACACACACACAGTGGAAGATGCCACGTGAAGACACAGACACAGAGGGAAGACAGCCATGTGGAGATGGAGGCAGAGACTGGTGTGATGTTGCCGCAAGCCAAGGAACACTTCAAGGTACCAGAAGCTGGAGGAGGCAAGGAAGGGTCCACCCCCACAGAGGCTTTGGTGGGAGCGCGGCCCTGCCAACAGCTTGACTTCAGACTTTAGCCTCCAAAAATGAGACAATACTTTTCTGTTTGAAGGCATCCCAGTTTGTGGTGCTTTATTACGGCAGCTCTAGGAAACTACGGACATGAGGATTTTGAGAAGCACTTTGTGATCTGGAGAGCTCTTTCTCTCTCTCTCTTTTTTTTTTTTTTAAAGATTTTATTTATTTATTTATTTATTTATGTGACGGAGAGAGACACAGCCAGCGAGAGAGGGAACACAAGCAGGGGGAGTGGGAGAGGAAGAAGCAGGCTCCCAGCGGAGGAGACTGATGTGGGGCTCGATCCCAAAACGCCGGGATCACGCCCTGAGCCGAAGGCAGACGCTTATCGACTAAGCCACCCAAGGGGCCCCAATGACTGAACCACCCAGGCGCCCCTCTTTCTCTTAAATTATCATATTTTGCACATTATTAGAATGCTTTCAGTTGGGTAAACAAGAGGTTCCCAAACTTTGCTGTGCACTGTATTTACCTGAGAATCTTTAAAAAAGTACTTGTATCTGGCTCCCACCTCCAGAAATTGTGGTGTAATTAGTGTGAGATGTGACATGGGCATCAGGATTTTTAAAAGCTCCCCAGGTGATTTAACGTGCAGCATTTTGAAGAATCACTGGGTGAACCTTCTCGCTTAGATATTCTTGCACCCCTCCCTACACATACAGTTTTGTGTTCATTTAGCTTTTATTAGCCTGTAGATAATATACTCTCCTTCACCTCTCCATCCCCTGCTATAAACTCACTTGTGCCTTGGTCTATTATGAGTTTTTGAAAATTGCTCTATTCTTTGTTCTTGCCAGCCTGGGTAGACATGTGATTATATTCATCTTCATATAAGATTATTTATGGATTTGCTATAATGTGTTTATTTGTATTAAAACCAAATTTTAAAGATTTCTAAGTTGTGCACATCTGCATTTGAAAGTTGAACTATATTCGTATTACCTAAGTTGCAAATGAAAAACTACTTACATCTGTATTCAAATAGACTTGCATTTCATGAAATACACATGTAGTGTAATTATTCAAATCATTGTTGGCCATTCTCCTACAAGATTGTATTTATTAGGAATGATAAATTGAAGGACATGGAAACACCCACCTCCTCAAACACTGTTTTTGATTTTCAAGTCTCTCACTTTATATCACTTTTTTCACACTGTTCACAAAGTAAATGACATTTAGTATCTGTGGATGTATTCTGTGTTAGTAATTTCTTCATGAGAAGTTTTAAATTGTGTTTGGCCATGTGCTAGTCGAAAAATAATACAGTAGTCCCCTCCTTATTTCTGTATTTCTATAGTTTCTCTTCCCGTGGTTTCGGTTACCTGCGGTCAGCTGCAGTCCAGAAGCTGTGTGATCCTTCTTCTGAGTGTTGTCAGGTCTTCAGTAGCCTCACACTATGTCACAACGCCTATGTCATTCGCTTACCTTCATCTCATCACATAGGCATCTGATCATCTCACTTCGTGGCTAGAAGAAGGTTGATTACACTGCAGTGAGATATTTGAAGAGAGAGAGAGACCACATTTCCATAACTCTAAGTATAGCGTATTGTTAGTAAGCATTCCTTATTGTGCCTAATTTATAAATTAGGCTCTCATAAGTATGTATGTATAGATATTATGAAAACATAATATCTATAGGGTTCTTATCTGTTTCAGGCATCTGCTGGGGTCTTAGAGTGCATCCCCCTAGGATAAGGGGGGGGTGCTTAAACAGCCCATTTTAGATCATATAAATGGCCACTTTGCCACAAAGTAAAACTATTTGTGTTTATTTTAATCCTGTAGTTTACATTAGACATCAAACACCTTGAAATTGATAAGTAAAATTTTTTTTCTTTTTGAACGCACTTGATATTTTGCTCAAATTTGAGAAACTTGAGTTAAGGAGATGTATTTATGCCTTTGCTATATCCTTGGAAAGCAGAGCACTAAGCAATTATTATTCATTAACATTTTGTTATGTCAGATTGTTAAGCTTGTCATCTACCTGGCCTGAAGTGATGAAATGTTTGTTGGTGGTGAGAGTTGAGGAACTCATGTAGAAAACCTAAAGTACAGGCACTGTTTGAGGAGAGCAGTGGGCTCAGTTGGTTTTAGAGTGCAGGGGTCAGAGGTGGGGTTCAGGGAAGGCGAAAGAAGTTGTCAAGGCAGAGAGTTTCATTGGTAGAATAGTGGTAAGTATGGGTGTGCTGAGTAGGGGGACTAGTCCAGGGGAAGGGGATGATGGGAGATCTTAGGGAGAGCTGTTTTTATGCAGCACTTCTGCCTAGGCCTAGGTTTCTATACCTGGCAAAAGGGTGACAATGACATGTGTTACAAGGACTTCAAAAAGAACGGAAGCCCTATTACCTTATGCTTTGAATTTCTTATAATGTATTCACAGCAGTTGTTGATACAGTTGGGAGTAACAGTGTGTGGACTACTTATTTGCCATGATTAAACACAGATGTGTCTCTACTCCCTAGATTTCCTCTATTCCCTATATTTCCTGTTTGTGTGTGTGTGTGTGTGTGTGTCCTCAGAATGCAGAGGAACAGGTGTGGGAATTGTACCAGGTATAACCTGGAAATCTGACCATAAAGAATTTCAAATTTCTTGCTCAGCTAGCCACCTCTCTTTAATTTCTCGTATTGCTAATAGATTGGAACGATTCTGTAGTGCCAAAGTTTTACGTGATTTGTTTCCATATATATGGTACAGAGGAGGCTGCCATTACCTACTCTTGAATGTATTCCTTTTGGGAAATAAAGGCTACAAAACAGAGACCAGCTTCATTACAGAGGTATAGTCTCAGAAAATGTGTCATTTTTACTCCTCCATATTTTATTTAGTAGATTCCATATGTTTTATCAAAAGTAGAACTTTCTCATGAGGGTGTTTATGGCTTCTTAAGTACCATTTTTGTTTAATATATGTAAATTTGCTAGGTGTATTCCAACATGAACATAACAAATCAAACAAGGTTTATATCATGTTACAATCTGAACAATATTCATGGCTTAAGAGGTCTTCTTCCCAAAAAGATTGCCAAAAAAGATTCGTACTGATACTGCCAAGAAGGAATCAATTTTTATACTAGCAGATATATATTCTTCGTTTATGTTCTTAGTTACATTAATTACTCTAAAGAACTTTTATGTGTGTTACAGCTGTCAATATTTGCTGTACCAGAAATTAAAACTATGAAATTTTATGTTACCAATGTATTTTAACATAACAAACCTATCTATAACATGCTGACACAAACTACATATTGTATAAAAAATAAGTATTTTCCGAGAATTTCCCAAAAAAATTTCATGAGAAGAATGGCATCGATTTACATTTTTGCAAATTTCTATTAATCCCTGGCTTACTAGAATATAGCTGGGTTCACACATTTGCTTCTGCATTCATGTGTTGGGATATGTTGTTATAGGCAAAATCTAGAAAAGAAAAAATCTGGCCTTACAAAGATGTATAATTGGTAATTTTTCAAATCAAAATAAAATTTTATTTTTCAAATGCATTTGAATAGTTTCTTTGATACTACCAAATCTCAAGTGGGTAGTTTAACAATTAGTTGCAGTGCAAGATCTGAAATTGTATCCATGAACTTTTTGTATTATTACATTAAAATCTATTGGTCTCTCTTGAACTTAAAATAGTTCATTTCCTTATGCATAATTTTGTATTGGTGTTTGGGAAAATACTTGTTCACTGAGTTGGGTAGACTTTCCATATGTTCATTATGCAGTATAAACAGCCAGAGTTATTAACATCACCACAGATCTCATCAGACAAGTTTTTGAGTATTGGGGAGCTCTATTTAATAAGCTCATGGTGGCTGATAAATTTTCCAAATCCTAATTTTCTCCTAAAAGCTTAAGTTTTATTCTTGCCAACAAATATTGCTAGTTGTTTTCTTTAAAGTGACAGTTTCACTTTGTTTATTTGCAAGAAAATGTCTGCCAAATTCTCAGTCTGAAAAGCCATACTTTGTCAGTTGTTCTTTGAAGTAAAAATGGTGTTCCATGAAAAAAGTAGCTAGTTCAGCTTGCAATTCAAATAATTGCACAGTGCTTTTCTTTGAGACAAGCATCGTTTTAGTATGCAGCAGAAGTGCTTTATGTGTACTTAATGTTTTGTTATATAGGATATTAAGCAGATGTGTATTTGAGGGTTAAGATTTTAATAAAATCTTAAGCATTTTTCCTGCTTTCAAGGAAATTCTTCAGTGAAGGATTTTTGTGGGTTTTGTTTTTGGTTTTTTTTTTTGAGAGCATGATAGTGAAGAATATAATGACTGCTAAGGTAGTGAGATGTAACCACCTTGATTTGCATTAGGGTGTGAGCAGTTTTACCCACTGCTGCTTTGTAACATCAGTGTGTAAGTCAGTTCTTTGAAAAAGGCAAGTACTGTCTTAGTACTACAAAAGTCATTTTGACCTGTGGACCCCTTAAAAAAATCTTGGGAACCCCGGAGGTCTATATACTTCACTTTGAAACTTTGTATACTAAATAAAAAGCTAGTCAAACTTTCTTATGGGCAGGATAAAGATAGCAAATCTGATTTTTAGTTTTGAGCACTTTGAACAGCATAAGCATTGAAGTACATTTACAGTGAAATGGAAAGAAATATTTTTTTAATAAGATGGTACTAAAAGTCTGTCTTTGCAGTTAGTCTGTACCCTGACTGGGTCGAGTACCTACAAAGGATGGACACTGCAGGGCCTCACTGGGGTTATAGAGTGATTCACTTGATTTGTTCCTATGTGGGCTTTTTTGTTTGTTGGTTTTTGGGGGGAAAAAAAATCTTACAGGACAGTACTGCCATCTGTTTCCTTTCACCCTGTGACACTGACCTCAGACACTTCCTTGGTGGATTTCCCCCAGTTTTCAATGGAACTTCAAAGCCTATCTCAATTCCTATCTGTCATCAATTTCTACTCCATTTTCTTTTGCCTTTTGTCTTTCCAGGTTTACTGGTAGCTAGCTGGCTTGTGAGGGTGTGTGTATTGGTACAGGTGTGTACCAATCTGTTATCTGAGTATTAAACTTGGTTTAAGTTGTCTTCACTTGATTTGAACAAGCATTTATTGCCTATTGGGATGAATGTTGATCTCATCTTGCACTTTTTCTCCCCCATACTTGGACATTTGATGTATATTAATCATATATTTTTGCTAAGAGAACAAGCTTCTGCACATTTTTTACTTTTGCTCTTCCAGATAATTTACCAAATATAGCCAGTCCGTGGACACTTGTTTTGATTCACTCGGGACTCAGTAGTCTTAGTTTTGTCTACTTAGTCCACTCCCTATCTTTTAAGAACCAAAGAAGAGCTAGTCCTTGTACGATAAACTATTTCATAAATACTGTTATAAGTAGTATTTATTTATAATTCTGAATTCATTCATTATACCTGGTACCTTCTCTTTATTTGCTTGTAATATCTCAGTTTTAAGTTTCCATTCATTCATATGATTGTCCTTTTAAAGTTGTGAGTTTGAGCCCCACGCTGGGTGTAGAGATTACTTAAAAATAAAATTAAAAAAAATATATGGCCTGTCTTCTGTTCCATTAGTGTTGTGTTTTAATTTCTTGTCCTCTTCATTTCTCTGTCAATATACCTTGGCTCTAATTTAATCATTCAACACATGTTTATTGAGTCTGTCTTGGAGTTGTGTAGTTTTATATTTTCAAGGGATGTTAGAAGACATCTGCATAAACCACTTCTCTTTTATGTGTGTGGCAAGTTGAAGTCCACATCGGTGGACTATCAGGCAGTTCATCAGAGGCCTTTAGGGTATAAAAGGAAATGGGCCTGTAGTTTTAATGTCAGTTTAACTTAAATCAGGATTGACTCACCACATAATGGATGCTAGTTTACTGTTCTCTGTCTGGAGAGCTTTGCCTAGAATTAATATTGCTTAATTGCGATTCAAAATTAGTGTTCCCTATCCTCAAATCAATGGCAAATGTTCTGTTAAAAAGAATGTTCTGTAAAAACCATTCTCTGTTTTGTAAAAACCACAAGATGTTGTAGGTTGTACAAAAATAGGTGAGGGTTGGATTTGACACACAAGCCATAGTTTTTAGACCCCTGGTGTAGATCACAGTTGAAATAAATGATTGACGTTAGAAATCTCAATTACTAATGAATAATTGGTTTGGTATACCAATTGCTTAAGTCTTTATATATGTCAGTGTTATAAAAGACAGTTGGTCCTAATAAGCATTATGCATAATACTTAAATGTTTCTTAATGAATTTGTTTTCTCTTTCCCAAATTCCTGGAGGTGTCCATCTGAAATCTGACAGTCTTTAAAAATTTGTTAAAAATGCTTTATTAAAAATCACTGCATGATCTGGTAATTCTCTGCTGGCTTGTTAAGATTCATGCATTATACCTTATGTACTTGTACTGACTCTGATGTTTCCTCATTTTTTATAGACAAGGAAACAGAGGCCCAGAAGATTCAAATATTTTATCTAAAATCATATAAGCTATCAGAGATCTTATTTTTTTGTCATATTTTTCATTTATATCTAAGAGCTCTGGATTCCAGTGAATCCAAGAAAGAAAAGAGAGGTAATTTATCCCTTCTAAATTATTCTCACCATACTTCAGTTTCTTAAGACTCATCAACTTTGGAACTTTAGTGACCATTAATCTGATAAGAAAATGAAGTAACAAGAACCAAAAGAAAAAATGTTCACAGCACAAAAATTGCCTATAACTATTAAAAGAAGAAGAAATTAGCCTTTATACTCTTAGAAAAATTACTGGAAGATGCTTATGTGCCAAAATTAGAAGGTAAAATGCCATCGCCTGCTAATTTCCCTTCACAAACTATCTTGTTCACCTTTTAAAAAAATATTTAAGCTACATTTGTTTCTCTTGAGGATGTTATAGACTTTTTACTGGCACTTTATTAAAGTTCAGATTATTAAAAATCTCCCCCCTCCAAAAAAAACCCTTATATACATCAAGTGAAATACAAAGCTTATTTAAAAATGTTATTTTCTCCTTTATGGTGGGAATGCAAATTGGCGCAGCTACTATGGAAAATAGTGTGAAGGTTCTTCAAAAAATTAAAAAATAGAAATACCCTATGATCCAGTAATTCCAGTATGGGTGTTTTGCTCAAGGAAAACAAAAACACTGATTTGAAAAGATGTATGCACCCCTGTGTTATAGCAGCATTATTTACAATAGCCAAGATATGGAAGCAGCCCAAGTGTCCATTGACAGATGAATGGATAAAGAAGAGGAGGTGGTAGAACATTACTCGATCATAAAAAAATGAGACCTTGTATTTGCAACCACATGGGTGGACCTAGAGGGTATAATGCTAAGTGAACTAAGTCAGAGAAAGACAACATCTAATTCCATTCATATGTAGAATTTAAGAACAAAACAAATGAGCAAGCAAAAAAAGATGGATTTTTTTTAAAGATTTCTTTATTTATTTTAGAGAGAGAGTGTAGGCAAGCAGGGGGAGAGGCAGAGGGAGAGAATCTCAAGCAGACTCCCGCTGAGTGGGAGGCTGACATGGGGCTCGATCTCATGACCCTGAAACCATGACTTGAGCCGAAATCAAGAGTAGGATGTTAACTGAGCCACCCAGGTGCTCCGAACAGATACTTAAATATAGAGGACAAACTGATGATTATCAGACGGGAGGTGGGTGGGGGCTGGGTAAAATAGGTAAAGGGATTAAGAGTACAATTGTGGTGATGAACACGGAGTAATGTTCAGAATTATTGAACCATATTGTACACCTGAAACTAATATAACACTGTATGCTAATTATACTTAAGTTTATAAAAAGATATTTTCTCCTTTTTAATAGTGTGAATAAATATTATCTCATGAGATTGGGTCTTTAAAAATACGGTTTAGGGGCGCCTGGGTGGCACAGCGGTTGGGCGTCTGCCTTCGGCTCAGGGTGTGATCCCGGCGTTCTGGGATCGAGCCCCGCGTCGGGCTCCTCCGCTATGAGCCTGCTTCTTCCTCTCCCACTCCCCCTGCTTGTGTTCTCTCTCTCGCTGGCTGTCTCTATCTCTGTCGAATAAATAAATAAAAAAAAAATCTTTAAAAAAATAAAAATAAATAAAAATACGGTTTAAACTTAACATTTATCCTAATGTGAATAGTGGTAGAATTTTTGTTTGTTTTATGGAAACATACTTCTTTGCCTTTCTTTGGACTTAATATCATAGGCAGCTTTAAAAAGATATCCTTAAAGTGTTTGACAGTTAAACCATAGTCGTAGTTCAGGGTTAATACATTAACACGTGTGTGTGCTGTTATTTGCCTTTGATGCTCTAAGAAATCAGCCAGATAATTTTGTTGTACTGGATTTTGTTTTTGTTTCAGTTTAGTTATTAGTATTATATTAAAATAAGCGGAAGTATTTCATTTAGAGCCTGGTGTTCTTTCTTGAGATTATCTGTTTCTAAATCCTAATGTTGTACTTTATAGTTTACAGAAATAATTTGGTAAACGTGATTTCATTTAGTCTAATAAAATTTTGTGAAACGTTATAAGATTTGGCAAGGCAAAATCTTGAGAATGTATTTTATAAATATTTTAAGCTATATTACCAATGACTTTCAAAGCTAAATCTTAAGATACCTTCTTCATTGTACCATATTTTATACATACAACAGTGTTACTGCCTAACATTTGTAGGATTATAATTATTTTTAATGAGGCAGGAAATTAAGGGTTATGCATTTTTCAGTGCTGTTCCCGAGAGTGTTTCGTGGTGGGAAGGAGGGGGCAGTTCAAGGAGAAGGGGCATTGCAGGACAGATGATTATAAAATGTTAATGTATCCTGTTAATCTCATTGTCTTTGAACAAGACGGGTTCCTGAAAATAGAGGCAAATTTTCAAAAAGGCAGATCCTAGCAATTGTGAATTCAACATCGATGATTTTAAAGGCTTCAGATGAATGATCAGTTTTTAAGAATTGGCAATGATGGATATATATCCGTTTGCTAGGTCTGCCATAACAAAATCCACAGACTGGGTGGCTTAAACGACAGACATTATTTTCTCATAGTTCTGGATGTTAGAAGTCCAAGATCAAGGTGTCAGCAGGATAAATTACTTTATAAGGCCTCTCTCCTTGGCTTGCAGATAGCTACCGTCTTTCTCACTATGACCTCTCCTCTTTGTACATGCATCCCTGGTGTCTCTCCCTCCTCATATAAGAACGCCTGTCATATTGGGTTAGGGTCCACCCTAATGGCCTTATTTTGCCTCTTTAAAGACCCTGTCTCCAAATAAAGTCGCATTCTGAGGAACTAGAGGGATTGGGTCCTCAACATACGAATTCTATGGACGGTTCAGCTCATAAGATGGTAGTAAAGCACCATGACTTTGCTAATGAGTGAATTGATTTAATTTCTCTCCTCTCTTTCCCTCCCTACACACATTTTGTTTTTGTTTTTGTTTTTTAGTTATGATAATTTAGTATTTTTGCAGTGTGTTTTATTTTAGCAAGACAATTCGACAAGGGTTTCCTAGGATAACTCAAGTGAGTGATATGGAGCAAGATTTTACTTTGCTGAAATAAACTATTTATTTCCTTTGCTCCACGGCAGATTGAGAACTTACACCCAATGAAGTAGTTTTGATATATGATTCTGTGTGAGTCTAGAAACTGTTATTTAGCAGGGTACCGTCATCCTCTGTGACTGCAGTGGCTGGCTGACCACTGAGGGCTGCCATTCACAGCACAGTCTAAGCTGAGCACTGACATTGTGCACTGTGCACGGGGCCTTGGCAATATATTTTGTAGGACTTTCTAGTGCTAAGAATTTTCATTCTTCATCGTCATTAAATTATTTTACATTATACATTCCATACTATTTTCCTAGTGTGTTTTTTTCTGTACCGAGGAGTGTTTAGTATTTTAATAACATTTCTAAATACATACTATGTCTATATATATAGAAATGCTATTCTCATATGACATTAAAATGAGGAAGTTAATACTGAAGAGGAAATTAAATAATGTGTAGAATGCTTTGCCCCATACATAGCATTTAGGAATTTCTCGATAATTGCGAATATTCTTCTGCTTCCTTTTCCTTAACACTCGAATGAATAAGGAGCAGTGTGCACACACAGGAGCAGACATAACTTGGCTCACTTCAGACATTTGAAGTAAAAGGAAAATGCTCTTCCAACACTGTGCCTGTTACAGAAACCTGTAAGCCACTTGGTTTTACATCCTTTGCTTACCTATTCCCTCAGCCTTAAGGTTTATGCTTTCAGAATTTTCTGTATTTTTTCTTACCCAAGTTGGTATTAATTGTTGTCCTCACAGTAACCTATAAAGTCACAGTGTCCGGCCCTGGTCTACTTCGTTTAGCTTTGCTTAGCCCCATGTCAAGCCCCATAGCCTGTCATAGTGCCTGGGACACTGGAAGTGTTCCACCCAAGTTTTGACTGGGGAGTGCTTTAGTGCATTTTTTCTCCTCTTAGGTTTTGTTAATTGCATGACCATTACAGTGTTTACTTTCTGCTTGTCACTACCCCACTGCCACAACTGTATCTCATCTGCATTTGGTTTCTTTCATTTGTAACCCCCAAAATAATAGAAATAACTTAGGCACAGTCTGTTCCTGTAGGGAAACAGAATCAGAGGTACCACTTTCCATGAGACATGAGCTGTAATATTTTAAGTACTCCAGAGCATTTCTGCTGGAATGTCCTCTGTTTTATCTCTAGTTCAATACATATAAAGTGTGACTTCCAGGGGGCTGTGCTCTCTAGGCACCCCATTTTTATGGGTAATTCTTCATACTTTTAGTCTAGAAACAATTCGAAAAAATTCCCCCCCTTTTTCTTTCCTCCAAATATAATCTATCACTAATTTTAGTCATTTTCTTGTTCTAAAACATCTCTTGGATAATTTCCCCTATGTGTCTGCCTTTTTTGGTTGCAACTGAAAAGTCTCAAATTGGGTTACACAATAAAATTAATTTCTGACTTCTTTAACTGAATTAGAGTGGTAAATTAGTTTCTGATAGTACTTAATCCAGTTGCTTAATAGATAACTTGATGTTATTAATACCATAGTTTCTCTTGTCTTTCTTCTCTGATACCCTTCTCTGTTTCTCTCTCATCTCTGCTCTAACCGCAGTGATGTACATAGTGTCCTTGTTATCTGCCCCTCTCTGAAAGAAAGAGGTTGTCTTTCCTAGAAACCAGCAGATGTCTTCTAGCATTTCATTTACCAGGAGTGATTGAGGTGGGGCAGAGGGAAGTAATGTGTATATGTGGGGGTGGAGTGTCAGCCCTAAGTTGAAGATATAAAATCTGCTGGTTGACTTAGGCAATTAAGTAAGTGCCTTCCTTTGGACTGGGAGGTGCATCTCATTTAAACCACAGGGCTGGGAATGGAGTAGTTCTCCAGATTGAAAGTAGGAATAATGGTGTCTTTTGTCAGACTGTGGCAGTGGAGGCTGTAAGAGGCAAGCCACGGTTTTCTCCATCTTGCTGATTATAGTCACTCAGCAGTTCTCAGTTTCTGAGTTCCAGAGAAGCCTAAGGCATCTTTCCTTCTAGATGGTCTCCAACACCATACCATCCCCAACATAACAATTACCTTGAGCACCTGTGGGTGATTAATATTTATTTGGAAAGGTAACCCAGAATGTCCAAGGTGGCATTGACAGTTACTTGCCAATATTAAAACAATTTTTTAAATATATATATATATATTTGAGAGAGGGAGTGTGTGTGTGTGTGTGTGTGTTGTCGCCAATATTAAAACAATTTTTTAAATATATATATATATATTTGAGAGAGGGAGTGTGTGTGTGTGTGTGTGTGTGTGTGTGTATGAGTCAGGGGAGTGACAGAGGAAGAGACTCTCCAAGCAGACTCCATGCTGAACATGGAGCCCAGTGTGGGTGTCCATCTCACGACCCATGAGATCATGACCTGAGCTGAAACCAGGAGTCCAATGCTTAATGACTGAGCTACTCAGGTGCCCCAAAACAATTTTTATTTTTAACATCATAGTTCTTTTAGCAGCTTTTTATATTGTTGCTCTTTTTCATCTTTTGAATATACAACTGTGGCAGATATTTGTAGATGTATTTACAGATATATTTTCTGTTTTGTCACAATTTTGGTAATATTGAATATTTTTAAATCTTTATTAATGTTATGGCCAGAATGTTTTTATGTTTATTGTTGGTGAAATTGAACATTTTCCTAATGTTTCAGCTAGAGGGGCCATAAATTGGTTTGCTGTCTTGAGTGGACCCAATTTGTTGGTATTCAATAAGAATCAGAATAGCCATGGGAGGAGGGTAAGAGGGACAGACAAAATGGGTGAAGGAGAGTGGGAGGCATGGGCTTCCAGTTACAGAATTAATAAGTCACGAGGTTAAAAGGTACAAAATAAGGAGTATAGCCAGCAATATTGTAATAGCATTGTATAGTGACAGATAGTAGCCATACTTGTGGTGAACATAACATAACGTACACCATGTTACACACCTGAAACTAACATAATATTATGTGTCAGCAACACTTCAATTAAAAAAAAAAGTCAGAATAACCATTTATTCCCTTTGGTCCAGTTATTTACTCGTAGAGACTTTTCCTGATTCTGAGAACTATTCATTAATGCACACCTACCATAAAGAAATGAAAGAGAAACAACTTTAAGCTTAAATATCCTGATGGCAGTCTTAGAGGAATGAAGGTTTAGGATCATCCAAACAGTTGAGCAATTCAAAAATTAAACTAATATGTCTGTTATGAGATAATATGCCACCACTACACATTGTGTAAGATAAAGTCATTTCAGTTAAACATTTGATTTTGGATCATGTAAAGGGTTTCCATGTCTCCATAGAGTGTGTTGTAGGCAGGACATTTAAGAAAATCTTTCTGATTTTATTTCTATCCATAACTTTCCCCGTCTTTTCATTCTCTTAAATTTAAAATGGTTTAAATTTTATAGTTTATAGGTTTATAGTTGGGTGCTGGCTTGCTCCAGGAATGGACTCAGAAGAGAATATATCTTTCTCCTAAGAGAAGCTAGGAGATGATTCAATTTGTGGGGCAGTCATTGTTCAGTGTGTGTATGCTGAACTCAGTTTTGTGATGCTGAAAGTGCTTCCCATACTCGGTTGAACGAATCCTAGCTAAATTGTCTCAGCAGTCCTGTTTTTTGTAATAGTTGTTAAATTATTGTCCATAATGTCTGGAAGTAAAGTATTTCATACTAAACATTTAAAATATTAAGTGTATTTTTAATATAAACACTTGGCTAAATATTAGTTAAGACTAATTTTTATATTTACTTTTGACTAATACAGCTATGGATCTGAATTAAGTAACCGATTGCCTATAACTGATAGGAGTTTTGAATAAACGCTCTTATGAGTTTATAGGCTATTCTGAGAGTTAGGATGGAAAAGTACAAAGGCATTTAATTTTTTTCTTTTCTTTTTTTTTTTTTTTTTTAGAACTCAGTCAAGGATAAATAAGTTTAAGGATAAATAAGTATGATGAGGCAAAATATACCAAAAAAAATTGCTTTAGGTGGGGGGGCATGTGGGTGGCTCAGTCAGTTAAGCATCTGACTCTTGGTTTCAGCTCAGGTCATGATCTCAGGGTTGTGAGCTCCACGTCAGCGTCTGTGCTGGGCGTGGAGCCTGCTTAAGATTCTTTCTCCCTCTGCGCCCCCCCCCCCCGCCCCAAAGATTGTTTTGTGACTTTAGGAAGTATTATTTATTTTGAATGTCTTGTTTATTTAGTAGTCCATCAGCTCCTTGAGGGCAGGACTTACTTTACACATAGTAGCCTCATCAGGCCTGACACCCAGATAGTGTAGGATAGAGATTGGATGAATGTCTCGCTGCTGTTTTGTGGCCTTGTTTAAAGGTAGTTGTACTAAAAAGTACCACAATGGAGGAGAGGCAGTGGTAAGACTTCTTGTATCCCCTCTGAAACTGAGTGATGTCTAGTATCTGAGTGGTCTTCACTGGGACAGATGAAGAGTACATCACATTATAGAGGACAGACAGACCAAAATGGAGCAGTTGTACAAAGCCGTGGTGAGTCTGATAAGGAGGTAGTCTAATTTTGCTCTTTGGCCTACAAGCTTTTATGGTGTTTTTGAAAGTGAAGACTGGCGTTTTCAGGCAAGGAGTGTCTTAATGTTTTCTTTTCGTTGTCCAATCTGTTCTTTTCAGGTGTCTTTTTGAAATTAGAATTTAAAAGGGTCAGTTTCATACCAAGCCATACTCTAGAATTAAGTGTCTTTGAAAGTGGATAAACTCAAGTCTTTGTAGACTCTCTGTAGTTTTATTGCAGCTGGGACCGAAACCTCTAGTACAGATTGCAATAAATTTACAATTCTTCTTCTTCTTCTTCTTCTTCTTCTTCTTCTTCTTCTTTTTTTTTTTTAATGATACCTTTGTTTGTATGTTTCTCTTCACTAACTGAACTCTGTAAGGCTTGGGCCAACCTTATTTCATCTGTCAATTCCTAATCTCAGCATAGAGATTTGTCTGCCCTAGCAACACATGTGGGGAACAATAAGGTTCTTTCTAGGAATGTAAGAGCTGGCAGAAGTAGGACCGCTGGTGGAATAATACTTCTAAATTTGAACAGTTTACCCCTTTCCCTTAAAAAATGTTACTCTTGATTCCAGAAATTGATACAGTATAGTGTTGTGATCAATGGAATAAAAAAATAAATAGCAATTTGAACAGATAAGAAGGTTTCTGCTCTACTCACTGGGCATTTTTTGTGATGATTTTTAAAAATGTACCAGCAATATGTATTCATTATAAGAACTTTTATAGACAATAACTGACATCATTTTGGTTTGTATTTTTCCTTGCCCTGGAATAATTAGGTAATGCTGAAGAATCACTGATCACCACTCTAAGTTGAGACATCGACGGCCTTAGCTTATCAGAACCGAGCACTGGTGCAGACCTATGCGTCTTAGGTGCTGCAGTGCCCGTGTTTGAGTGTTGAACTGAATGATACATTAGAGGAAAAAATACTCTTGTTTTCTTTGTCAGTCTGTTTCACTTTGATTCCATCTAGCATATTTCATTTTGGGAAATCCTGTTAATGAAGTAGTGATGAATTGTTCTGCTTACAAACATATCCATGATTGGTTAAATTATTATTTAATTTCTTATAATTCTGTGATAGTGTGGGATTGGCTTTGTTTTGTTTTTTGAGAGAGTGCGCGCATGCGAGAGTTGGGCGGGGGTCGTAGAGGGAGAGAGAGAAAGAATCCCAAGCAGGCTGCACAGCCAGTGTGGAACCCGACGTGTGAGGCTCAGTCTCACGACCCTGAGATCATGACCTGAGCTAAAACCCAAGAGTCAGTGCTGAACTGACTGAGCCACCCAGGTGCCCCAGTTGTTTTGTTTTTAGAAGTCATGCAGTTCAACAGACTTTCAAAATTGACTATTTAATATCTACTATGTGTGTGCCAGACACATTGCTACACGTAACTGTGGGTCAGAATGAAATGGAGCAAGATATCCTCCAGAGCATGAATCACCTAATGTACCATAGAGGCATCTAGACAAGATGTCCTGAGCCAAAATCATCAAAGGGGTATTTACCTTTATCGTTCCAAACATTCAGGTTGTTAATTGTACTCCCTGAGTTAATTTTGTGGGAGAGCACCTTTCTCTTTCTATGAAGATAATTGTTACTCTTCTTCCGTTGTTTCTCTTTTCATTAAATGGAAGTACTGCCGATCCAGATTTCCTGAGAGAACCTTTGGTTCTTCCTTTCACCTCGCTCCTGTGTCCAGCTGGTCACACTTTGGAACCCCTGTACTTCTCCCCGGCTTCAGTGCCATGGCCCCCGTTTCCTTCGTCGTTGGGTTCCTGCAGCATCATCCTACCTCAGCTCTTATTCCAGTCCATTTTCATTTCAGGCTCTTCTACATATCAGAGCCAGGATGATCTTTATACAGGGTCGGTCTGGTCATTCTGCTACTCACTCAGAACCTGTCAGTATATTTTCTTTAAGCGACGCTGTCAAGGCCCCGTAGAACATGGTTTGTGTTTGTGTTTTGAGCCTTACCTCCATGTTTTGTTTCTCTTTCTTCATCTAGTCTGCTGCTCACCGGATTCCTTCCGTTCCCTGCCTTCCTCCCACAAGTGTTGATGTTCTCCCTCTCCTCGTCCATCTTTTCGGGTCTAAACACCGGTGATACTTTCTTCAAGATGTATTCCCAGACTACTAAATTTGGTTAGGGTTTCCTCTGTGTGTGTCATTGGAAAATTGTTATTACTTCCTTGTTTGTTCTTTTCTGCGACAGAAACTTGATGTGCTCAGTCACTACTTTTTCCACAGCTTAGGGCAGGAGCAGTTCCCCTCACACAGTAGACCACTCAAGGATTTGTTAACTTGTGACTTTTTAAAATGTACTGTGAACTCTGCATCATAAAGAGACGGATGATGTAGCCGGACAGTCAACACCGGCACATCACGTTAGATAGCCCTTCACTAAAGAGATGCCAGTCTATCCTTTTTAACTAAGGGACCAAGAAAGTACACAGTCCGTGGGTCAGATCTGACCCACTAGCCTTTTATAAGGAAGGTGTTCTTTTTTGTTTTTTTAAGTGCTTGAAAAGAAGTCCAAAGGGAAATATTTTATGAACCAGCTCTACCGTATGAAATCCAAATTTCGCCATCCATAAATGAAATTTGACTGGAACACGGCCGGACTCACTTGTCTGCGTCTTGTTTGTTGCCGCTCTTGTGCTGCAACCATAGAGTTGAGTGGTTTTAACAGAAACTGTGTATGAGCGGCGAAGCCTAACATATTTACTGTCTGTCTCTGTACAAAAACTGTTTGCTGACTTCTTTTTTAAATAATTTCTGTGACATGAGGGCAGATGAGTATAATGAGGACATACTTAAGTTAGGTCTCCGTTGCCTTTTTTCCCCTCTCTCTGAATTCAAAGTTTAAGTATGTCCATTAAGAGAACATCATTTGAGTTTTGAAAACTCTGTTCCCACCTCTCTGCTTTACACGTAGTAGATCTTTTTGAAACTTGAACATTGCAGATTAGATGTTGAAAAAACAGACACTTCAAATCCTCTCAAATTATGTAGACAAAACCGGTGTAGATGGCTCATCCTTTACCCAGTGGTCTAAAATCATTCTTTTCCTAAATAAATAATATTCTGATTCCTAAAATGTACTGTTTTTGTTTTTTTACAGTTAAGGAGAAAGAGGAAATAACTTTTTACGCTATTTGATATAGTCATATAAAATATGATGCTGAAGCCCTTTTACAAATTTTGAATCCTTTTCGCAAATATGTTACCTTGCAGAAAAATAGACCAGCCATGTTTTGGTTGTATAATCTATTACTAACTATTGAAATAACTTTATTGTTAGGGTTTATTATCAGGCAATATAGAACCTTCATTTTACATCATTAAATAAAATCAATGGTTTTTACAACATTGTTTACATTTTGTTTAAAAATATTTTATTGAAAATACTTAATTAACTTTGTTTTATTTTTAGGGTTATATCCTGTGTTGTGACCTCATGGTTTAAGTGGGAATAAAGATGAGTATAAGCAGTGATGAGGTCAACTTCTTGGTATATAGATACTTGCAAGAGTCAGGTGAGTACTTTCATAAAGTAAATAGGCCTCAAATTATTTTAATATTCTCAAAATAACCTTTTATGCATTTGAAATTTGTATCAGTCCAAACTGTTGAACTTTGTATGTTTCCTTAATGTCTGGACTGCCATTTTAAAGCTATGTGTTACTGCATGGTTTAACTCTCTGACTCTTTCAAATATGTTGGAATCATCTCAGGCAAATATTTGTTAAATGGTTTGGCTTTCAGTGTTCAAAGACCATTTTTTTTTATAAGTTGTTATGAAATGAGATTGCACATGGTCAGTAGGAACATATAAACTCTCAGATAGCACCAATTTGATAATGTATATTCAGAATCCTCAGCTAAATGTTACTGATCCTAACTGCAGTTAGCATTTCAATAACTAAATTAACCGTATTTTTTCAGAATGTTTTCATAATCATTATCCCTATCGATTTAGTTTATCTTTGACTTGAATTCTTACTAATGTGTTTATTGGTGGGTGATTAATAAATTAAATCACTGGAGGTCATTGGTAATAAATATTAATGAGTAAATCAGTGTTCATTTTTAAACAGATCAAGAGTCGTCCTAAAACAGAAGGAAAACTTCAAGGGAAAATGTGGGATGGATTAAGCAAGAAAATGTTAAAGTAGAAGAGGGAAAACGGGTGGATGGGGCACCGGACCTGGGAAAGATTGACAGCACTGGCGAGTGCAGACTGTTAGCATGACATGGAACCATTTGGTAGTTGAAAATAAGCTAGAGAGTTTGCATTTTAGACATCATAACTTAAAGTTGTGACGTTGTAGTAGTAAGGTGAGGCATAGTGTACATGTAAAAGGGTAACTGTGGTTGGCACCTGTGAGGTAGGACAGAAGGCCGGGAGTAGGAATTGAGCCCTCAATTTTGATTGTGATTCTTCTAATAGGGCTTAGTCATTGTCCTTTCCTGTGCAGGGAGTGCAAACATGGCCTTAGATTTTAGATCCCCCTCCGCTGAGCTGTTGCCAGCTGCACTCCAGTTCTGAGCTTTGCTCTCCCCTGGGGGTTTCCTATTCCCAGGCACCATCACTGCTTCTCTCTGGCCTGAAACAGCTGAGAAAATGATGTCTAATGAGGGCAGAAAGGAAGAAAGTGAAGAGACTAAAAGTAACCAACTAAGGTAGAATAATTTGTTCTGAAGCTTTGAAATAAATAGATCTTGGTGTTGTTGTTTTTTTTTTTTTCTTTTCTTTTTTAACTGGTCAGCTGGTATTGAAGGCAGATCCTAATACAGTATCCATTGAATATTTTGAGTAAGATTAAAATGATTAATGAAGTGGAAAAATAGTGACCTGATCTAGTGGTTATTACATATATAAGACAGATGCACATGCCTTGATATTGTTACTTGGTAACTTTGGCCAAAATTGAAAGAATTTTTGGGTCAAAACAAACTCCTGCTTTTTCTGCCTTTGAATGGGACCACCATTTGAGCCAGAGCTTCGAGGCCTTGGATGCTAAAGTAGAAGACGTGAAGGGCCAGTGGATGAGAACTGTATGTAATGGCTTGTAGGTGTATTGTGAAGGCTGCTGCTTAGGTTGAATCATAAGAAACTGCTGTTTCTGGAGACGAGAGACAGTTGGAAGAACTCAGCAGCAGCCCGTGCTGAGATGAAATGGGCAGAGTGAAGTTGGAGATGTTAATGAACACTCGGATTTTGTTCGCAAACAGAAGTCCACAAATTGGTGTTTTATGTTGCTACAAAAAAAAAAAAAATACAGCAAGTAAAAGGGGCAGTAAAATAATACTCCGGATTAATTTCTGGAAGTGTATCCATTGGTTAAATATTATCAGAAGTCTTCTTGAAGTTGCTGATGTTCTCAGAGAAAATCCTTTGAAATTCTTCGTTTTAAGGTGTTCTATGTTGCAGTAAAAATAAAGCAAGAATTAAGAAAACAACTTTGTGTGGTAGACTGCTGCTTATCGTAGTAAGTCCTTTACAATTTTTTACTGTGTTCTCAGTTGTGCTCTGTATATTTAGAAAGTTTTCTGTTTTACAGTGTACCCATAATGAAGTACGATGTTAGGCCACATCTCTGAAGATGTGAATACCAGTCCCTTTACTAAATTGGTAACTTCCTATTTACATTATGATTTATAGGGGAAAATCAGGTTCAACTAATGACATTCTGACTTATGGCAGTTTCTCTAGGAATGCAACTTGCCATAAATTTAAGAACCGCCAATACCAGAGTTCTGAAGTTTGATCCTCTGAGCACCTGCATTAGAATCACTTAGAGAACGGCGAGTGGGGGCCAGGAATCTGCAGTTTACAAATGCCCCAGGTGATTCTTAGGCATAATAAAGTTTGAAAGGCCACTGGTCCATATTAGTTGTAGGACGATTAGAATTTGACAAGAAAGTTGACAACAGGTATGTAGCGTGTTCGCAATATCTTGAAAGAAACATTATATTTAGTAGTTACCCGAGATAAAGTAGAAGGCATGAAGTGTACATATTGAGATTTGTAGTGTGAGAATATCTCCTACTAAACTTTAGGGAGGTGCCACTAAAAGTGGTGTATTTGTTTTTATAGGCAGGATTTTGTAGGAATGATGAGGCACGTTCATATCATAGAGACACTCATTTGAAGTTACTTCCAGAAATAGGAGATGGGAAAGAGTTTAGGATGTTGATGGTTCTGTCACCAGGTTTCAGATACAGCTCAGAATCTAGCCCATCTCAGCACTTGGTGACTTATTCCAAAAATTGTTTCTTGGTTTTAACCTCTAATTATACATAAAAATGGCCATTTTTGCAAGTGATTTGAATTTGGAATCCAGTAATTCCTTTTCTGGGTGTATTTTGGTGTGTTTCGGAGTACTGAATTGGAATTAGGAGTTAGGTGGGAAGAAAAGAAGTAATCATGGCAAAGAAAGTATTTGTGAAAAGACCTTCACAGGACTGGTTTTTAAAGACTACCACTAAGGAAAGTAAAATTTTTTCTTGCTTGTCTCATCATCTAAAAGCTCTCAGGCAGAAAGTCCAGAAAACACCTTATGAAAGTTTATTCTGTTTTGATAAATGTATAATTTAGAAATAATGTTTTCCAGTAAGAACTTCTAATATTTGTTCTCTGTAAACAGTGTTTCATGTTGGCTGGAGTATGGTATCTGTCTCCAGAGGAATAAAATCCCTTAAATTGTTTTAAATACTTTATACCATGTGATGACCATCCTATTATGACTATTGTCAGCACTAGAAGATACTATTAAAAGTCCATCTCCTCTCCCCAATTATATAACTTCTGATTTTTTTTCTTCATCCGTAACACTTGTTGCTTGTTGAAAGGGATTACATTGTGATACTCAGCCTCAGATGTTTTATAGGCTTCTGTTTGAAATAAGTCATCCTCCCCTACTCATTAAAACTAATTAAGAGGAAAGTATATTTATTGTACGATGTCTTTATTAAGTGTTGTAACTTTTTATTTTTCTCAATTCTGTCTCTTACAAGTTCACCCTAAGCAAATTACTTTGGTCATCACCATTTTGTACACTTAGGCTTTCATAGTCAACAAAAATTTTCTAGGAAAGAAAATTTTTTTCTCTTTTGAGATGACTTGAAAATTGAGTGTATTTGACAGTGTAGTACCGTAAGTAATGATTGACTTGATTATTCAGTATGCTCCATTTAATTAGCGTTTGCCCAAGGGCATTAATAATTTGATTGCCCTAATAACTCACATCTAGCAACCATATGCAGAATAAGCACTAAGGGGTACAGCTAAGTTGTATGGAACAGAACTTGATACAGTGTTAATTTTAAAAGATATAAGATGGTTTGGACCTTTTAAATTTCCCTCTTTTTTTTTTTTTTTTAACCCCTCCTCCCCTTTTACATCACCTTTGAATCTCCTCTAGTTATTCCCAGGTTTAGTGTTATTTTTTCCTAGAGAAATTGTACTGGCAATTATTCGTGACCTTGTGCCACCTTTTTTCTTGTTGCTTTGAGTAAGATGCAATTTTATTTTGTTTTAAATTGTGTATTTGGTTTGGGGGAGAATTTTTGATTCTAGATAGAACTGTCATCTATGACATGTTTAAAAGCTCAGTAGCATTTCGGTGAATGGTGTACTTAATATTTAGGACGCTGTGAAACAGTTGCATTTTACGATTGAAGACTAACTGGAAAATGCAGAAACAGTATGTCCTTATTACTGAGCTATTTTCTAGATCGTGATTCCAAGCTATCATTTTTTAAAATCCTCGTGGTTTTAGAACTGAGGTTCATTTTGCCACACAGTCTCAGTTTGTGAAAAGGTGATGATGTATGTAAGCTTAAAGCATTTGGTGCATGAAAGATCATCTTGGCTCTCCCTCCCGCCCCCCATCTCTCTCCACTGTTCATGAACTCTTTCAAGGGGATATTCAGTCTCTCTGGATATAGGCCTTGCCCTACTCCACTTTTTATGAGACGGTGCTTCCTTGAGATGTTCTGTTTTTTGTTTATAAGAGCATACACAATTTAGAAATCTACACATGATCATAGTAGGCACAAACTAACCCGAATGTTTATGTGTAACATTAAGGTTCTGATCTGTAACACCGAAGAGCCTATTCGTTGTTGTTGGTTTGGTTTGGTTTTGTTTTCCATTTAATGATTTGGTATTAACCCCTGCAATGGCTAAGAAAATGTCAGCAGTCAAATGACAGTGTAGTTTCTCTTAACTCAGATAAAGATAACTGGGCTACATAAACTTTCCTTCCTCCATATCCTCCTGTTGGTGCCACTTATAAACAGACTTGAACAACAAACTGAATAGAGTCAGGTTAAACTGGCTCTCAGTGCCCTCTAGCCATGAAGGCCTAGAGTGAGGGGAGTTCAGGATTGGGTATGTCCACCTCCAGTCTTTCTTTTCATTTTTACGAGTAATTGGTCGGCTACAGAAATGCAGGTTAAGTGTACATACATTTTGCTTTGTAATCAAATAAAATATGCAGTAACATGGATTTGTCACATATAGTTGTACACATGACTAATTAACGATAAACAGCAAGTACTTGTCAAAAATAGTGGTAAATTTTATGCTTCCAAATCAGTTTTTCTCTTTTTATAAGCTGAATGACTATTTTTTTGCTGGTAGAGGAAAATTCCTATTTACACATTACTGCTGACATGCTTGTTAAAAGACAAATGTCGTTTAATAATTACCAAATAGAGAACTTGTTCAGTCTTACTAGTTATCTTCTTGCTTATTTTTTTAAGGAATAGCCAGCATAATAAGGGTGTAGGGAAACATAAATTGCTGACGGCACTATAGATTTGTATGATTTGGGGACAAAGCAGTTGAGCAATTATGAAAACTTCTTTAAAATGCCCATGTCCCCCTCAACATGAAAAAAATATATATGGCAAAAGCCTATACGTGTAGGTATTTGAGGTGACATTCCTAAGTAATAAACATTGAGAAAGTCTAAACTATCCATTGATGGGATAAATAATTTACTAGTTGAGTACATTCATTGGCCAAATAGTATTTTATTATCATAAAATTATTTCAGAAAATATAATTTATGTACAATGTTGACAGTTATATATATTTATATATATTTTAAGGGTAAAATTAGGGCACAGAATTGTGTAGCTCAGTGTGTTGTATTGTGATGGAGGAGAATGGTGTGTAAAAAAGAAAAGGAAACACAAAAATATTAACAGTTGCACTTGGGTTTGGTATTGTAATTTTTTTCCTTCTCCATGTTGTCCTTTTTTTTTTTTTTTAATAAGTACTGGGTCTAAATCTTCGACATGCAAGATCCCCTCTAGCATTTTTTGCCCCTCCTTCTTTTCACCTTTTCTAAAATCTTTAAGCATGTAAGTATGGAACTTCTTAGAATAAATGAAAATCTGGGCCTGTAGGATACAGTTAGAAATGCATTTGGGGACAAGGGAGTTTGTGGTGATGGGAGCAGGGATATAATTTCTGGGGGGGGGGGTTGGGGTTTTGTTGTTGTTGTTGTTTTGTTTGTTTACCTGAAGCCTAAATAGGATCTTGGATTATTAGATTTTCCTTCCGGTCTGTGTTGTGATAATAGTTAAGCTTTGTGCGTTGTTGTTGAGTCACCCTGTACCATAGCAATGATGTTCAAGGCCCATTTTCATGTTCCTGTAGTCTGTTTGCAAAGGAGAGTTGTCTTGCTCTGGAGGACTAATACCTCTTTGAGAATACAGTCCCTGTCGTCTCAAGGGAACGCCCTCCCTGAAACAGGCAGTATGTAGAAAACAATTGTTTTGTGATCTTGTTTTTTATGTGGGAATCATCGTCGTCTCGTGGGCTTACCACACCTCCCCCCACCACCACGTGTCTTTATTCCTGAGTTACTGGATACTAAACTTCATGGTTTTAGCCATAATTCTTTCCTGGAATCTCTTTTCCACATCCCAAATGTTAATCACCCTAGCGAATTTGTAGAGTACTTGATTACAGAGGTATTATTTATATCAGATTTGCTCTTAGTCCTGGAAAGAAGGGATGCTATTTTAAGCAATCAAGCCAGTCTTTAATATCTCACAGATTTAGGTAAATCTCTTTTGCCTTCTACTATGTAAATCAGAAGCTGTCCCTGAAAAAGTATTTTCTGCACATATATTTACAGATAAATGGAAATATATTTTGGCATGACCTGGTTCAAGTTTTAGTTTTGTTTTTTAAGGGAGATTTAAGTCATATGCTTTTTTTTTTTGGATTCATAGATTTTCTGATGTGCCAAAATACATTATTGTAGAATTGCATTCTGATTTAACACGTGTTTATTGAGCATTAGTTAAATTAGGTAACGTTCTAGTTTTCCAGAATGAAAAGATTTACTAGACATCAACTCTTTCTTCACGTAGCCCAGTCTAGCATCATATACATACACACAAGATAACCATTCAGTGTGATAAATACTACACATATAATAAACTATAGGATTAACATAGCAGAGAAAGATCCCCCTCCGGGGTAGTGAAAGAAGGGACTTCCCCTCCATTCAGATAGGAGGAAAGAACTTAGGAACACATAAGGTACAAAAGTGTGAGATAGCATAGCATATTCACGGTGCTACATAGAATTGGCAGTCACTTGAATTTAATGTGTAATGGGAAGAAGGGTGGGGGCATGGAATTGGGGAGATGAGTCTGGAGAGATAAGTAGAGTCAGATTACAAAGGTACTGTGTGTCATACTTAGTTTGGCCTTTATTAGCAAGGCCAAAGGGATCGTTGAAAGTGCCCAAGTAAGAAGTGATGTGATTGGTTTTGTTTCACAGATAATGCCCTAGCTCTAGTGTGGCAAACGGACTGAGCTGGGGAAAGAGGACCTTAGGGCAGTAATTGTAGGCAATGGATGATGGGGACTAAACTCCAGGTTCTATCAGAAAAGGAAAGCTGATGACAGACACAAGAGAGGTAGAATTGATAGGATTTGGTGATTGGTGGAGCACCAGGGGCCAAGGTGAAAGTTAGGATGACTTTCAGGTGTAATGAAGTAAGGTCAAATTTTGAAGGAAAGTGAAGTTTTAGGGAGGGGAATAAGAAAAGTAGTTTTGAGTATAATTTTAAACTGCCATGTAATGCTGTTACTAGAAATTTTAAAATTACAGTTGAATTCAACATTGAAGCAGAGTGTTTTTAATTGTGGACCTTTTTTAGGGTAGACATTAATGTGAAGTGTCCAAATAATGCTAATAACCCTTTCAGAGTTACTTTCTTACTATTTGAGGACATTGTAAGCGCATGAGCGATAACTTGAGATAGATGTAAGCACCTGGGATAGCTTCTCTCCTGGTCTGATAAAACAGATTCGGGATGTACAACATGCCAGCCCAAAATCGACATCGTTCCCCCTGCAACTCTTAGGATATTCTTGGACATAAGCTTGAATTCTAATTTAAACAGGGTCTAGATGTGATGATTTTGATTATTTAAATTGTACTCATGAATTAGAGGGTACAGAAGTCCTGGACTTTGCTAAAATTTGTAAGGTTTATGAAAATCAAAACACTTGAAAAGTGTTGCTAATGTCTTAATGTTTCATGCACTACTGACACCACTTTCTGACACCCTGAGTTAAAGTAGAATAATGATGTAATCCTTTGTTTTCTATTAGTAAAAAGGAGCTCACTCTTTCTTAACTTTATCCTTGACCATATTTTAACTTAATTGTTCAGTACAGAATGTAGTGGTTACCTCCATGGTCTCTGAATGAATTTAAATCCTTATCCTCTTAAAGATGATATGGTATGTATACACAATGGAATATTACTCAGCCATAAAAAAGGGAAATCTTGCCATTTGCAATACCATGGATGGAGCGAAATAAGTCAGTGAAAGACAAATACCATATGATTTCACTCATATGTGAAATTTAAGAAACAAAACATAGGAGGGGGAAAGAGACAAACCAAGAAAGAGACTCTTACCTATAGAGAACAAACTGAGGGTTACTGGAGGGGAGGTGGGTGTGTGGGGATGGGTTAAATAGGTGATGGGGAATAAGGGAGGGCGCTTGTATGAGCACCAGGTGTTGTATGGTGTGGAGTCACTAAATTGTACACCTGAAACTAATATTACACTGTATGTTACCTAACTGGAATTTAAGTAAAAACTTAAAAAATAAATCTTTATCCTGTTAGTGGCTGTCTTCCCATCTGCTAGCTCAGATTATAAAATAATAAAACTATATATGTGTGCATGGTGGAGGTCCTCCATGCAATAAATGGTATTGTCCGTCTTGAAGTCTTCGTAAATCTCTAAGCCACTTGTGCTTAGCTTTTTTTCCCCGTTTATGATTTATTGCAGAATTTATTTAGGGAAGGGCATATAATTGAAAACAGGACTCTGCAGCCTCACTGCTTGTGGATTTCACTGCCTTATCTTTTACTGTCTCTCCCCATCCTTCTTAGCCCTTATTCTTAGCCTTCTACCCTAGCAGTTTGGAATCTACTCATATTCAAGTAGTTATGGGTTTCCTGATAGGGACAATGCAGAATGATGCTCTTTTTCATTGATATGTTTTTTAGTTTCATTGCTGTTTTTCTTAACCATCTCTATGAGCTCAGATTAAGCTGAAGACCATAAATGTGTTTAATAATGATCATGCCTGTAGGCAAAATCATGAGTTAAAGTCAGTCTTAGAAGTAACGTCTTTTTACTTCTCACTATGAGTTGCAGGAGTGGAATGGCCAGGTGTTTCCAAGAGGGAAGGAAGGAGCCATGAGGAAAACCAGCTTAGGTGTACTTTGTCTACTGACCAATTAAAATCTTTCCTAGCCACATGCTTTGTGTGAGTCCCGAGTATTTTATTCTAGACTGTTCGTAAGTGCCACAAGACGCCTAGAAGAGAAGCACAGAATGCAACAAGACACAGAGTCAACACTAAAAAACTAGAATAGGCTAGCTAACAGTTATTACGTGAGTTAAATCCATTTAAGATACAAGTAAGCCCATATTCATTTAGTTTACTTAGTATGAAGGTTTTTTAACATCTGAATTATATGTATAATGTGATTAAATTATTTAAAATACATTAACGGGAGTTGCTATTTAATGATGAGCTCTGATGGCTGTTTTAGTGAAGAGAATAACCGCACGTGCATCTATCATTTTACTAGAATTTTACCTTTGAGTTTGGACTTTCATTAAAGTGAGACCGACATAAAGAGATTTTTATTTTGTGTTTTGGATTTAAGTATTTCAAATTAAAATTAAAGAATTGCTGATATAAACTGGATATTTACTTGCTAACTTTTATTTCCTAAAGCTTTCATTTGATGTGTTATTACTAAGTGGCAAAGAATTAGTAATTCTTTTTTTTGCGTTTAACTCATACATACAGCGAAATTTAAGCATAAAAATTATTTTCATGTTTTATAAATTAACTTTAGTTTGCTTTTTATTTCCTAAGTTAAAAATAACTACAAAATACTGGATTTATACTGTGTTTGATCATTTTTATGTAGAAATTTAAATATACTACAAAAATACTAAATGTCACCTCAATTTATCTTGGCCTAAATTATCTTTAGTGAAGCAATCAATTCACATGATTTCCAAAGACTTTTTTTCTCCCCAGCTTTAAAGTTTGATGCTATTCTTCGAGGAAAATTATGTGCCATGGCTAAATTGTATATGTACTAGAGATTTCATATCATATTTTATGTAATTAAAGTGAAAAGGAAAATATGTAAATGTTAGTATGTTTGGATTTTTGGTATTTCTTTTGTTTAAAAGCATATTTAAACTTAGCTAACAATCTGGGATTTCAGATGGATGGATTGTGATTTTGAAAGATTGCAGAGGTCTTTCACATGTTGCCACTAGGAGAATAAATTCTTATACCTTTTCTTTTGCTTTTAGGATTTTCTCATTCAGCGTTTACCTTTGGTATAGAAAGCCATATCAGTCAGTCTAACATAAATGGTGCCCTTGTCCCACCTGCTGCATTGATTTCTATCATCCAGAAAGGTCTACAGTATGTAGAGGCAGAAGTTAGTATTAATGAGGTAAGGAAAATTTATTTCAAATACTAACGCTTACTCTTAAATTTGTCCTTAAATCTGCTGTCTTGTTTGTTCATTCATTATGTGACTTCACCTTCACCACCAGGGTGGTGTTCCTTATGTCACAGGCAGGTTGAACAGGCAAGGCCTGTTGGCTCCCCACTGTAAGAACCATTAGTTCTAGTTTATTTCCCTTTCTGTGGTTTTATAAGTAAATAATAAGAAATAATTTTCTTGAAAACAACAACATTGTGCTGTGGAATGCTGAGACCATAATTGACGGTCTGAAAAATTACAGAACCTCGGGTTATTTGGTTGTACCTGATTTCGGAAGGCAGTTTATAATTAAAGCCAACTCTTGATACTTTTGCCTACCTAATAGGGTCCATATATAGGTAGTTTAATTCAGGCGTCGGCCAGCTCTGACCCATGACCCAAATCCTGCCTGCTTGCCTGTTTTTATATTGGAACACAGCCACACTCATTCACTTGCATATTGTTTTGGCTACTTTGGTGCTACGGTGGCAGAATGGAATAGTTGTGACAGAGACCTTATGCTTTGCAAAGCCTAAGATATTTACTGTTTGTCCTTTCATAGAAAAAGTTTGCAAACCTTGGTCTAGCTGAAAATTTTCGTATATGGTCAGGATTTATAACACATGGAGCTCTTTGTCTTATTTTCATTTCAGACATTAACGTGGCTCTCCTTTCCTTTCACAAGTATTTTTAAAACAAGCATGTGTGGTTTCTGTACCAATATTTATTACTATAATTATATAGAATACTAATTCTGACTTCATTATTTTTGAGTTTCCTCTTCTCTAAAACTGAAAAATCCACTAATGTTAATTTAAATATGTCCTCGTTAACTTTAGTACTTTCTGTCCCAGGGTATCCATTATTGCAGAGGGTGAAAACCAGTTTCCACCAGTGGCCAGAATTAAAGTCTCATGGCATCTGAAAAATAAATGTTTTATAGATTTACTATAGTACTCTATAATGTGTCTGTATCTAATACAGTACTCTACAATGTATCTGTTGCTATTGATATTTTAAGTTACTTAAATTAGATTAAGTTCTCCTATTCCTCAAATACTCCATTACAGTTGACAACTCAGAAAGATGTGCCATGTTTTTGTGACTCAGAGCACCCCATCACCCCACTGTAGGTTGTCCACCAGCTTATGTGAGTTGGGCCTTACACGTGCTTATTCCTAGCTCATTTGCCCAGTTTCCATTTCAGACTTGTTCTGTCTCCTTGTGCCCGCTGGAGAACTTTTTATTAATGGTGAGCTTCCTAATATCAATGACAGGAGCTTTGGAAAATTACAGCAACTCCATAAAGTTAAAGAGCACCAGTCTCAGAGTTATGATGGTACTTCTCAAATGTTAGTGTGCATGACTACCCTAGAGAGCTTGTTAAAACACAGGCTCCTGCGCCCTTCAGAGATTTCGATTCTGTAGGTTTCACTCTCCGTTTATAATAAGCTACCAGCTGTGATGGCGGTGCTGTTGGTCCTCAGGTCACACTAGGAAAGCATCAGTTAGGAGATCTCCTTGCCATTGACCGAGGGTGGGACTTCTGCAAGTCTTTAACCTGATTGTGCTTCCGTCTTATCATTAGTAAAATGAGATGATTGTATGGCAGAATATCTGAAGTCTGTTTCTTGTTTTAATATATGAATCAAATCACAAGAAACTTTTGAGTTCAACAAAGCTATTCTAAAAGTTTTTAGTTGTAAAGAAGTATTTATTCTAATGTGGTACCAAGTCTCCTACAATTGTATGAACTCTTTCATATATTGGTCATTGCTTTTCCCTGACAGAATTTTGGAATCGAATTAACTTTGTATTGTATGGGCCTGCATGTTATTATTCCTTTCAGTATTTTGGCTTATTCTGTGCAATATTTCACAGTATGAACTAGGTGAGGAGGAAAATTTAAACAGCTCTTTGCAGTTGCTTCAGATTAGTGTTCTCTTTCATGTTTCTTGTCTCAAATTTTTCCACATCCAGGATGGTACCTTGTTTGATGGTCGGCCAATAGAGTCTCTGTCCCTGATAGACGCCGTAATGCCTGATGTAGTACAGACAAGACAGCAAGCTTACAGGGATAAGCTCGCACAGCAGCAGGCGGCAGCTGCCGCCACCTCCACAGCTGCCACCAACCAACAGGGGTCTGCAAAAAATGGAGAAAACACAGCGAATGGGGAGGAGAACGGAGCACATACTATAGCAAGTGAGCTGAAATAAGAATTTCTAAAAATTCCCTTGCAGAAAAAGTATTTTGCTTTATGTGGATGTCTCATCTTCCAAACTGAAGTAACATCATCTGTTTCATTTATGCCAACTTGTTTCCCTGACTTGTATCACAATTCAGATTTTTTATTCCTAAAGCTCCAGAATGCTAGATTTACTTTCATGGATTTTATTTTCTTCTTTAAATATTTAGAAACTATTTTCTGCTGTTAGATAAATTTTGTTGTTTGCATTTGATTTCTAAAGAAAATTTGTAATACTAGTCATTAACACAGTAAAGCTCTGACATGGAGATAGAAAGGCGACTCTCATGTTATGTGAATGATATCAGCAACCCCTACTGGCAGAAACTCAGAACAGTGTTGACATGGATTATATTTAATTCAGATCATTCTATCATTTTAGCCTTGTTTGGCTCTAACCTTTTTGCAGTCTTTCTCACCGCCTCCCCACCACCCCAAACACATACTCATATACTATCTTTTAAAAATAGTGGGATCATACTTAACTAAAGATGGGAATTTATTTCTTGTGTATAATTATTTTCACCATTACCTGACATAGTTTTTAAAAAAAAACTTACACTGTATATTACAAGGGAGGTATTTGCTGATTAAGAATTATTCCTTCCCCCCTCAGGATGTTATAATATTACCTAACTGGCATTTTCCACTTGTTTCTCATGACACAGATAATCATACTGATATGATGGAAGTGGATGGGGATGTTGAAATCCCTCCTAATAAAGCAGTTGTGTTACGGGGCCATGAATCTGAAGTTTTCATCTGTGCCTGGAACCCTGTTAGTGATCTCTTGGCATCGGGGTATGTTTCTCAAAGTGAAACTAAAATGTATTTTTAAAAGTAGCATACTGAACTATTACACATTTTATAAAACCATTACTTATATTTTTAGGTTTTTGTTGCTTTATGGTCCCCTTGCCTCTGTAAATCTTTATTTCTTCATAACATAATCTTAGAAATTATTTTTTTGAGACTTATTTATTTTAGGGAGAGAAAGTGAGCAAGCACAAGCAGGAGGGGGAGGGGCAGAGGGAGAGAGGGGAGAATCTCAGGCAGACTCCATGCTGAGCCTGGAGCCTCATGCAGGGCTTGAACTCATGACCCGTGAGATGACCTGAGCTGAAACCAAGAGTCAGTTGCTTAACCGACTGCGCCACCCAGGGGCAGTTTTAATTAAACTTACTTCTTCAGAAGTGCCTAGGGCCCCCAAAATGGAGACTAAGGAAAATATTGGAAATGGAGATCCCCGAGAGTCTAGTTGTTTACCTTATTAATAATAGTATATAAATATGTTGCTTTGATTCTGGGATACTTGAGAATATCATGCGGATTTAAAATATGTTGCATACTTTATAGGTCTGGAGACTCAACAGCAAGAATATGGAATCTTAGTGAAAATAGCACTAGTGGCTCCACACAGTTAGTACTTAGACATTGTATACGAGAAGGAGGGCAAGATGTCCCAAGCAACAAGGATGTGACATCCCTAGATTGGAATGTGAGTATCACTGTATTATCCATGGTGAATATAGTTCTAATCTGTGTAACCTCAGACTAATAGCAGGGTTTGTCCATTTGTTGAGATACTTTTGAATTTCCGTAATAAGAACAACAAACTAGGTCTCCCCATTATCAAATGTGGTGTTAAAAACAAAGACTGGCCCTCCAGCAGGCGGACCTCGGTTCACCTTGCAGCCCTCCAGTTCCTCTTGCAGCAGAACCTTTGTCATACTGGTGCTCGCCCACTCTCTGCTTCGTCTTCCTCAAATGTAAAGTACGAGAGTGATCATGGTACCTACGGAAATGAGGTCATAGGTGAAAATCAGCCACCGGATGTACTAAGTCCTTAACTACTAAGCTCTTTGCTAGGGGGTGGGAGAAATCTCCATAATAAAAGCTTGTTCTTGTTTTTCTCATTTTGTATGGACTGATGAGAATTTCACTGCTAACTGCCTTTTAGGCACCATTAGTCAAGGTTACTTCCAAGCTCTATTCTAGCTGTAGGAATCTTAAAGTTCTCTGATTCTGTGTGTCATTCCACATCTTCCAGAGATAACTTCATTGCTCTGACTTACCAGAACATTTGAGCTCCTCATTCATAAAGCCTCACCCTTTCGGTTTCAAGTATGTGATAAGCAGCTTAGTTTGTTTCCATTCCCATGATTAATTTGTGGAAAATTAGCATTTTTAAAGTTCCTGTATCTTTTCCTTCATTCTGTGTTGCCTTTTCTCCTTCCTTGTGACTTTGCATCCATTTTTTACCTGCCCTTTCAAGTCTAAGAAGCATCTTTAGACAGTTCCATCGTTCTCGAGCATTTCATGGGGTTTATCGTTCTTTCCTCAGCAAATGAACGCTTTCCTCCTCTGGCCTCTGTTCAACAACTTTTGTGCAGCTTTCCGAAGGATCTTCCAAATCTCATTCCAGTGAATGAGATCTGTTTTTCAAAATGGTATTTCTAGCTTAATTTCTCTGTGTCTATGAAATTCTTCCAAAACAAATAGCTAGGTTTTGTTTGTTTTTGTTTTTGTTTGTTTTTTTAGTGTTCCCTTACAAAATTTCCAGCAACGTATTTACTCTTTCCCTCCAGTGAGAGTAAAAATTACAAAGATGAGAAAGAGGTTTAGCATGCCACGGTATTGTTTGGTTGTAGGGTCAGGACTAAGAATTATCTTCTCAATATATGGGACTTTATTATATCTTAAGTCAAAGGCCTTATCACTTTGATATGCTGTTTGGCTCAGAAACCATATGTTAACTTAATGAAATTTACAGGTTACACTGAAAAGGACGGGTAACAAATGTTTGTTTGCTGAGCTTGGTGATTCTCAACTGCAGGTTACAGTTTCTAGAAGTGTGGGCTTTTCAGACATATATTATTCACTGTGGACTTGAATCTTCCGCTAAAAGGGGAAACATTATCCTTGATTAATGGTTCTTTTCCATGACTAAAGCAAGAGTCTGTGAGATATCTGATCTTTCAAGTATTCTTTTCCTACTGTGGTGGTCCATGAACTAAGACATTTGGGGTTCAGTAGTTTAAAGGAAACTTCCCATTGTGCGGAGTCTGGAAATTAGCTTTTGCTGTTGGTTTCAACGTGGCTCTTTCTTCCTCAGATAGAACCAAATTCTGTCAGTACTGAGTCTACAACCCCTAGTACCAGCATCTGTTTTTCACTTACCTGCATAGTTAAGTGGCTTGAGAGGTCTGGAAAGGGCAATCTTGTTTTCAGTTCCCTTTCCAAAAAAACATCACAAAAGCACTGAGGAAGGCAGGATTTTGTTCTCTGTCTTCAGTAGTGTTTACTGATCCCAGCAGTAGTCTGTTGAATGCACTCTGTAACTCGCACTTCCATAGATCTGTCCTCCTGTTGTACGATTCATCAAGGCCAGGCACAGAAAGGGAATATAAGATTAGAGAAATTGGTATGGATTTCTCCTCACGGTAAAGTAGTTCCAGGCAATTGTACTCACTTCATTAACTATAAAGTCAGACTACACTCCTTTCTGGCTTTTTTTTTTTTTAATTGGTAAGGATTTCATATTGAGAAAGAATTAACAAAGGAAAGAAACATTCAATGATATTTAAGTATCTGATCACCTGAAACAGCAATATTATTTGGTTCACACACAATACAAGCTTCATTTAGACAGTAAAAGATTTAGAGGGAGGACCATATAAAGTCTTCTAATCATAACAAAATGTTTTAGCCAGTTTTGCTTTTTATTCTATTAAATCATTATTAGATTATGATTTTGGGGTCCTTCCTAGTCTGCACCCCTGCTCCCATCTTGAGTCATGTGCATCTGGAAGAATGCTGTAGACATTAGCATGAGTAAGGGTGGTGTTGGTCCTGGTCCAGCCAGAGTAGTTCCTGCCATTCTTGAGATTTGGATATAAGGCTTCCACACAGACTAGATGCTGATTAAATACTAACTTCATAGCAGTGAAGGGTGTTTTGTAGGTCTTTGGTAGCGTTCCCAAATTTTGAAGCAGAGAATGTCAAGATCTGCTCTTCCTAGGGCTTAAACGTGAAATAGTCAAATAACAATAAAGTGCTCTTTCTGGATTATATAATTGAAGGAAGTGTGTTTCTCTGACAGAGTGAAGGTACACTTCTAGCAACTGGTTCATACGATGGATTTGCCAGAATATGGACTAAAGATGGTAAATGAAGCATTTTTCTTTTTATATGTTGTTATTGATCTAAATTATAAAGCTTGAAGTAATTTTAATGTTTTTCTTTTTGAATGTTAGGTAACCTTGCTAGCACCTTGGGGCAGCATAAAGGCCCTATATTTGCATTAAAGTGGAATAAGAAAGGAAATTTCATCCTAAGTGCTGGAGTAGACAAGGTAAAAGAACGTTAAACTAAGTTTTATAAAGGTTAGTGTGTTACAGAGTATAACTGAAAATAATGTTTTCTCCTGTTCATATCAACAATAAAACATTCGTATATGGGAAATTCAGGTACAAATTCATGTTGATAATGGAAATGCTCTTAGAGTTTTCTGTCAGCCCCTTCCTCAATTTACTCATCAGAATGCCAGTTATCTTTGTGACCACTCATCTTTGCTGGAATAGTGGGTGTCATACCTCCCATACTCTGCTTTCTTTCCTTAGTTTCTAGTTTATCTCAGCCGTGAAAATAGGTCCGGAGTGATTCCATGAGAAATCTTAGAGCCAATCTATTTGCCGAGCTCCTGGTGCTAATTGAAAATGTAAAAAAATGCAGGGTCTTTGCGGCTTTTTCCACTAAACTAGGCCGGGCAATATGGGTAGGTTAAAAATACAGCCTCCTTGCTCTTTTGTCTTCTTAGATCATCCCCTCTACCACACCTCCCAAAATGAATATAGGTCTAAGATGATTTTAATCCAGGAAAGCATATGCTCATATGTTTGTTAACTGAGCGAGTTGTCAGAAATGAAAGTACAGAGGAAAAAAAGGAAGAAAAATAAAAGAGGCCAGGAGCAGGAGGGAAAAGTCCTATTAATAACCAGTGCCACTGTGTGATACTTTACATCCCCAGAGTTACAAAACTAATGATGGGAGGGTGTTTAAAGGAATTGTGAATATATCCATCCAGATTTATGTGTCTACTTGGATATAATATACAAGACACTGTTTTACATATCGTCAAAATTCAAGCTGCCTGTGTGTGTAAATGTGATCTTTAAAAATCTTACTATTAAAAATTGGTTGGTGACTTTATTAACCAAGAATTTGCCTCCTAATAGCTAAAAAAAAAAAAAAAATTACATTAAATACGTTATTGCAATTGAGTCTTAAGCAATATAATATAATGTCGGGTGTTTTGTAGACAACTAATAGTTACTTGAAGTGAGCTGACTGATGAAAACTCACCAGGGGAAAATGCAGCTACTTAGTAGTCATTTTCCCCCTCAGAATGGAGGTAGTGTACCCTCGTTGTACTATTGGGGATAAGTAAATGTTTAAAGTTAAATTCACTCTGACATTTCCTATTGCTCTAACATAGTTAGCATCTAATTTATGCACCTACGATGAGCTTCGTTTAACCTCTTAATACATTTTTCTTTTCTTTCCAATCTCAGACTACGATTATTTGGGACGCACATACCGGTGAAGCCAAGCAACAGTTTCCCTTTCATTCAGGTAAACCTTCACAATTTACATGAGAACTGGTGCTTCCTTCTGTTTTTCTAATTAAACTTTTGAAAGCATATCATTCATTTAAAATCTTGAAATATCAAATATCAATCTTGTTACTAGTCCTTTGAGGAGTTGATGTTCCATGACTTTCAGATTGTTAATTGTCAGGGGATCATCAAACATTTTCTGTGAAATGTACCATTAAAAAATCATTTGCAGCCTAGTGCAATTAGGTTGGTATTATCTAATGGTAGGAGCATAGATCTTGGAATCAGGAGATCTAAGTTTGAATGGCACTTCCACCCCACTTCACAAGCTTTAGCACTGAGCAAGTCATTTAACCTTTCTGAGCCTCATTTTCTCTATCTGTAAATGAAGGCTAATAATTATATCTATGTGTTATGAGGATAAAACCAAATAATGTATATATGGAAATACTGTATAAAGTTTATAAACTCATACAATTTAGGTGTTGTTATTTCTCATTTTGGACTCCTGTTTCTAAATCAGTCCTCCTGTGTACATGAAATTAAAAAAGAGGCTTTCCCAGCATTGTTGGAACTTTGGTGCTTTAAGTGGGTTTCTCTTTTAAAAAATAATTTGATACTTAAATACAATAATTCCGGCCCTCCCCAATAGTGTGTTCCTTTCTCCTTGATATAGAGCCATGCATGCACCAGGGTATACAACCTGATGAGTAGAGACAGCTGGGTTTTAGTACCTGCTTTCTGTTGATGCTGTTCTCGGGGAGTTTCCTGATGATAATTATTAAACTAGAACAAGATGCCTAATAACTACAGTTGACCCTTGAACAACATAGGTTTGAACTGTGCAGATCCACTTACATATGTGGCTTTTTATTCAATACATACAATTGCAATACTCTAAATTTATTTTCTTTTTTATTGGTTTCTGTAGCTTACTTTATTATATGAATACAGTATAAAATTCATATAACATACAAAATTGACTGTTAATTGACTGTTTCTGTTCATGGTAAGGCTTCCAGTTGACAATAAGCTATTAGTAGTTAAGTTTTGGGGGAATCAAAAGTGCAGTACGGGGCGCCTGGGTGGCACAGCGGTTAAGCGTCTGCCTTCGGCTCAGGGCGTGATCCCGGCGTTATGGGATCGAGCCCCACATCAGGCTCCTCCGCTATGAGCCTGCTTCTTCCTCTCCCACTCCCCCTGCCTGTGTTCCCTCTCTCGCTGGCTGTCTCTATCTCTGTCAAATAAATAAATAAAATCTTTAAAAAAAAAAAAAAAAGTGCAGTACGGAATTTCAACTGCACGTGGAAGGGCCCTGACCCCTGTCCTGCTTAGGGGTCAGCTAAGTTAGAGCAGTAGTTGTAGGACTACCTGATTTCACTGCTTTGTTAAGGATTTTGTTGTCGTTGGGAAGAGTTTTGAAGGCTGACTAAATATTTTCCAATTTTTGGTAATATCCTTTTCACAAATAGCCAGTGGCACAGCATCACCTTTAAAACTGAAACAGCTTCTGACATTCTGGCTTTTTGTCTTTTTCTGTTTAGTGTGACTAAACAAGCCAGATGAGGTACAAAATGACTGCTGCGTGGTATCTGGGTAACATCATTGTGCAAGCATCATGGGGACAGTTCAGGCTGATTAAAACTTACCACGTTAATAGGCATTTACACATCAGTTTTTGTTTACCTGTTTACGTGCACCTTTGTTTCTAGTCCTTACCCAGGTAGAGTTCTCTTGAGGTTTGGTAGTGGTACTAGCTACTGTTTAAGGAAGACCACCTTTGTGTTCGAGACGGTGCTCTTTGTATACATGATCCCATTTAGTCCTGACTACAACCTGATGAGCTCCATGGTATTGAAGTCATTTTACAAGTAAATAAGCCTTTTCCCCAGGATATATTTTCTTGCCATGCTTTTTGTTTTTTAAAACAGCTTTATTGAGATATAATTGTCATAAAATGGGCTATACATACTTAAATTGTGCACGTTGGTATGTTTTGACATGTATATACCACCTAACCTGTCACACACTTCAGACAGTAAATACACCTGTTAGTTCCAGAGGTTGCCTCCTGCCCGTTTGTGATCTCTCCCCTTCATCCCTAGACAACCACCCATGGTCTTTCCACACCAGAAATTAGTTTACATTATGTAAATGGAATCATACTTTGTTGGTCTGGTGTCTTTCACTCTGAGAAGTTGTTTTGCATTCACTTCAGTTCCTCGTGTGGATACACCACAGTGTGTTTATCCATTTACCTGTTGAGGCAAATTTGGGTTGTTTCCAGTTTTTTGGGCTGTTATAAATAAAACTGCTATCAATATTCATGTACAAGTTTTTTGTGTGGACTTGTGCTTTCATTTCTCCCATGCAACTGTCTAAGACTAGAATAGCTGAATTATATGGGAGGTATATGTTTAACTTGTTAATAAACTCCTGAATTGTTTTTCCAAAGCTTACATTTTCCATACTGGTTTACATTTTCACCAGCATTGGATATTCTCGTCCCTGCATGTCCTGGCCAGCACTTGATAAGTGGTCAGTGTCGTTAATTGGAGCCACTCTAATAAGTGGGTATTGATATCCCATTGTGGTTTAATTTGCATTTCCTAATGACCAGTGATGTTGAGCATCCTGTCATGTGCTATTTACCATCTGTAGGTCTTACTTGGTGAAGTATCTGATCAAATCTTTGGATCTTTAATTTATTGTTTTCTTTCTATTGAGTGTTGTGAGTTCTTTATGTATTCTGAACACAAGTTTATGAGGTATTTACATATGCTGTCTTATAGTCTCTGGCTCGTCTTTGCATTGTTTTAAAAGTATCCCTGTGTGTCAACTCTATTTCAAGGAAAAGAAAACAAAACAACAGTATCCCTCGAAGATCAGGAGTTATTAATGTTGATGAGTTCCATAAATTATTTATTTGTTCTTTTATGTATCATGTTTTCAGTGTCAATCTGATTTGCTCTTTTTTTCCTATTTGCTTGATGTGGAAGTTGAGGTCACTGATTTGAGACCTTTCTACTTTTGTAATATGGATATTTAGTGGTATAAATTTACTTGTAATTACCACTAAGTGACACCTCTGTCTGCATAGCTCTCTCCTTTCTGGTAATCTGTACTATGAATTCCAGCTGCCTTGGTCTCCTAGATTCTCAGCTTTGTCTCTTTGAGTTCAGGAAATTCATTGATCTCTTCCTAGAGAGATTCCTCTTCCCTATACCAAGACCTGGACTTCTTTTCCCCCAAGTTGTAAGCTTGGGCAGTTATAAAGGGCACATTGATTGTTGGTTCCCATTGTCTCAGGAACCACTGTCTTGAATTGTTATCTCATATTTTGTAAGCTTTCTGGTTGTTTTAGGCAGGAGGTAATTTGGTCATCTTGACCAGAAATAGAAGTCTATAATGTTTTTTAAATTACCATATTTTAATTGCTGTGCTAAATTGTCTCCCATATATACTCTTTCATAAAGCATAAATTATGATTACAGATAAGTTATTTTTTTTTAAGATTTTATTATTTATTTGACAGAGAGACAGCCAGCGAGAGAGGGAACACAAGCAGGGGGAGTGGGAGAGGAAGAAGCAGGCTCCCAGCGTAGGAACCTGACGTGGGGCTCGATCCCATAATGCCGGGATCACGCCCTGAGCCGAAGGCAGATGCTTAATGACTGAGCCACCCAGGCACCCCTACAGATAAGTTATAGTAAGTGGCCATTTCATACCTGTTAGTATGGCCAGAAGAAGTAATAATGTTCATGAGGATATGGAGACCTTAGGGCCCTTCTACTTCACTAGTAGGTTTGTAAAATGGTACAGTCACTCACTGTGGAAAATAGTATGACAGTTCCTCAAAAAGCTAAATATAGAATTACCATATTATGATCCAGCAATTCTACACCTCGGTATATATCCAAAAGACTTGGAAGCCGGGACTTGAACAGATTCTTGTCAGTGTTCATAGCAGCATTATTCACAGTAGCCAAAAGGTGGAAACAATCCAGTGTCCATCAACAGACAAATGAATAATAAACAAAATGTGGTCTACACGTACAATTATTACTCAGCCATGAAGAGGAATGAAGGTCTGACACATGCTGCAACATTAGTGAACCTTGTACGCATTATGCTAAGTGGAGTAAAGCACACACAGAGGGACAAGTAGTATGATTTTACTTATTAACTATCTAGAACAGGCACATTCATAGAGACAGAAAGTAAAGATTAGAGGTTCTCAGGAGTGGGCGAGGGGGAAATGGGGAGTTATTGCTTAATGGCTGTGGAGTTTCTGTTTGTTTGGGGTGATGAGAAAGTGTGAAAATAGTGGTGGTTGCACAGCCTTGTGAACATAATTAATACCACTGATTGTACACTTAATAAAAGGGTATTTTATGTTATATAGGACCACCGTATTTAAAAATTAATAATAAAATATGTCCAAACCCATTGAATTGTTCACTTTAAATGGATGAATTTCACAGTATGTGATCTATATTTCAGTAAAGCTGTTTCCAAAAAATGCGGATGACTGATAAATGGCCTTCTCTCCTTGCTGCATAGGTTCAGTTCATTCGTTACCTTCTAAATTATGAAGGTTGGAGGGAGTAACGAAAATGTATCAAAACTTGCAGGACACACAAATTTTAATCTTAGCTCCAAGATTTTAAAAGATTGTGTAGCCCTAGGCAAGTTAATTAACTTTTCTTAGTCTCTTTTATCATGTATAAAATGAGATCAGTAGTAATGAACACATCTCTCACATATCACTTACATAAAAATGCATTTTGTTGTGAGATGTATTTCTTTTTTTTTTTTTAAAGTTTACTTATTAAGTAATCTCTACACCCATCACGGGGCTCGAACTCAGAACCCCAAGATCAAGAGTCTTGTGCTCTTCCAGCTGAGCCAGCCAGGGGCCCCATAGAGATGTATTTCTTTCCTAAAGAATTTGCATCACCTAGACTCCTTTTATTTTAGGAGTAAACAAGAAGGAAGAAGGTAGGTGTTCTTAGATTATACCAATTTTATAACCATTGTATTTTATGAGCCAGGTGTATCACAAAGCATAAATCATACAACTCATGTTGCAGCATTCCCCAGCTTCTCCCAGGGAGCTTTACTTGGTCATATGGTTTTTGTTTTGTTCTGAACCCAAGGGTGTATTTGTTTGAATGCCACTTCCTATTTTCTCAGCCTCCCATCTCCTATTTTGCAGACAGCTCTGCATCAAATTAACATCCTAATACATCAGGACAGGTTCTTGGCATTCTTTGTAGCATTTTATTATACTTTTAATTGTTTTCTAAGTGTATTAGATTTTCCAGGCTTTTTTCCCCCCAGCACTTAACACTAGAACCAATTAGTTATCAAACATTTTGTTAAAATTATTTTTGAAATGATATCTTATGTAATAGTACTTAATGTCAAAACGAAAGTGTAGATTCCAGGCACGAAAACAGAATCTAAACCAGGTAGTCCACAAGGGGAAGTTAGTACAAGGAAATAGTTGCAGAGGTGTTGGAAGAGTGAAAACCAGAGGACTGTGAGGTATCCCAGAGTGTAACAACTGCAAAAAACTTAAGACGATAGAGAAGGCAGGATCCAGCTGCCCAGTGGGACTTAGAACTGGAGAAACCAGACTGCCTGGCCAGAACAGGCACCTTGGAGTAACGGTTGCCATTGCCAGCCACCCAGCCTTGAAAGAGAGATGAGAGCAAAATCGCCTGTCTTCTGTTTCTCTTGCCGTTGGGCTGGTAACAGTGTCTCCCACTGTATGAATCCATCTGGAAACCGATAGACACTGGAGCCTGGGGTATGTCATTTGCAAGAGTCCACCTGCTGTGTGTAGAGCATAGCAGGACAGAGTGTGGTTAGGAATGGCCCTGAGAGCAAGCAGACAATGAACAGGACCGTCATCGACATGCATCTAAGATGATGCGATGTGCACAGACAGCAGAATTCATACATAGTGCTCATCAAAGTTGGCCTGTATTTTTGTTTACTGGCTGATTTAAGTTGGATTCTCCCAGAAGCAGACCTTGAGCCAAGCATTTGAGTGACGCAATTTATTAAGGAAACACTCTCAGGGGAAACAAGTGAGGAACTGTAGGGATCAGGATGGGGAAGAGGGCCCAGCCTCAGCCTGATCCAGGCAGGGCTTTGGAGTGTTTATTATACCTTGGAGTTTTTCTCATCTTTAGCCACACGCTAGATTTTTGAATAATCTCCTTTCTCCCCCAAACCCAACTACATACCACCAGCCATTGGGTACTAGCCATCTTTTGGGGGGAGGGTGTTGGAGTCAGCATTAGAACAGGGCAGTTCTCTGAAGAAGTTGACCACAGGAGACCTTAGCACCAAAGCACTCAGAAACTGGGAATTAGACACAGCACAGGTAAAAGAGGGTCTGCGAAGGAGGGAGAGCAGACACCTCTGAAGTCATACTGCCTTACAACAGCAGTAGAATATAACCTGCGCTTCGCTCTGCTCGCTTGGCTCATCAGTCTAACAGTGGTCAGAACTCCTATTCGTAATATGCTCGGTGTAAAGATAGCCAGTTACTATTATGCACATATACATACGACAAGGAAATGGGTTTGTTTTTTCTTTCCCATAGACACAAGTTCTGAATATTGTATTAAATGCTTTATACAGCTTCACTTTAACTTCCTCCTCGTCTCTAAGTGTTTACTCTGAATGGTAAACTTGTTCTGTAAAGGGCCAGAACACAACCTTTTTGGGCTGTATAAGCTGTAGAATCTCTATGGGAGCCAGTCTGGTCTGCCCTTGTAGTGCAAAACAGCCATGATAATATGTAACCAAATGAACTTGTCTGGGTTTTAATAAAATTTTATTAGGACACTAAAATCTGAGTTTTGTATGATGTTCACATTCATAGGTCCTCTTTTGATCATGTGTCATCTTGTGATCCCCACCCCCAGCCGAATGAAACGTGAAAACTACTCCTGGCTAATGAACACTGCTCTCAACCCAGTGTTTTTTGTGTGCTCCTATTGCTTAACCCAGTTACTTGCTATCGTTACCTTAATCTGCATTACTAATTATAGAGAGCCTTTGCACCTTGCAGCAGGGGGAAATGAAAAGAAAGACTCTCCAGTCATATCAGAGCTGAAATAACTATTAATAGCCAGCCAGCTTTTGGGCGTCTGAGGTTTTAAATTCAATGACGTAGGTTTTAAGCGGTGTCTGACAAGAATCACTTAGAAGAAAATGTATTTGCGATCATATGCAATATTCCACTTATCAGTTGAGTGATTTGGAAATAATTCAGCATAACATTTGTCTAACTTGTAATTTACAAGGTACTTTTCACACACATCATCTCACTTGATCTTCACAATATCCTTGTGTGTATTAAGCTTAAAGGTTTTATCCTTTTTTAGATGAGGAAAATATCATGGAGGTTAAATGACTTGCTTGGGGCCCAGCGGTTAGGGAGTGGAGGAACCAAGCCCCCTTGTCTATTGAACACTCAAGAGTATTTTAGAAATAAAAGGAAGTATAACATCACTTTTAAGTGTTTACAAACACGATACCAAGAAGCCAGTGCTAGTAATTTATAGAGCAAGCTCTCAGGAACCCTGATCTCCTGTGTTACTTTCTGTTAGGCTTTGTCTCACAGAGAGACAACTGAACTGAAATGGATTCATTTGTGATATTTAGATGCCTTCATTTTTAAAAATTCTATTACTAACTTAAAAATTATAAAGTAAAATGCTCAAGTTCCTATCAGCATACTTAATGTCCAAGCGTGGCGTAAAGCCCAAGCTCCGAGATTTCAGTCCGTGTGGAATGAATGCAGACTCAGTGCTTTTTCTTTCCAGCACCAGCACTGGATGTTGACTGGCAGAGCAACAACACCTTTGCTTCTTGTAGCACAGATATGTGCATACATGTCTGTAAACTAGGACAAGACAGACCTATTAAAACATTCCAGGGACATACGGTGAGTAGCCTCCCCCCCGCAAAGTGGTTATTATGAATAAGTAATATTACAGAGTGGCTTTGCAGTATGTATGTTTAACATCCAAAGAGCAACCCAGTCTATAAAATGAAAATGTGAATATTTACTGTTATTTTTAGAATGAAGTAAATGCTATCAAATGGGACCCAACTGGCAATCTTCTGGCCTCCTGTTCTGATGACATGACTTTGAAGGTAATTCGAGGAGTGGGGAGACATGCAGTGGAGGTGTCATGAAGAATGACTGTTCTGGCCGTTTTTAGATTATTTAGAATGTCTGTCTTACAGTTCATTGAATGCTTAAACCTGGGTCAGGATTTACTCTACTTTTTAGTACTTAATCATTGTTTTTTATATTTTATTTTGTGAAGTATTTCAAGTGTTTAAATATAGCAAATAAATTCTATTTAAAAGAGTGATAGGAATTGTGCTACAAAACCTGCTGTCTTAATTGTCTTCACTTCTAGAAGGTCATATACGGATTCAATTAAAGTTTATTTGCACATGTAAAAATTTGACTAATAAGTAACAGGTCTTTGTAGCATTCGTGGATTTTGCTGAAATTCTGTGAACTATATTAATTTGATTTTGTGGTGTGAATGTGTATCATCCTTGCTGGGAAGCAGATATGTAGCAGAGAATTGCTTAGCTGGTGAGGGAGCCTCGTTGACACACGCCAGCTCGGCAGCTCGACATGGATTTATGTTTTTCTTGTCAGTGTGACTAAAAGCAAAACTAACACCTTGCACCTGTGCACATCACGTTTAGAGAAAAAACATTTTGAGATAAAGAACAGCCTAGTACTAATCTCCAATATTAATGAAGTTTTGAGCCCTTTCCTGCAACATAGTAACTCTCCTGAAAATAATTTTATCTTGACGCTGCAATGCCAAGGGCTGCAGATGTGGTGACCCTTGCAGATGGAGGAATCATGAGAGAAAACTGCTTTTCCTCCTGTCAACAGACTAAATGTAACCTTGGTAACCTGGTGGGGTTTTTTCCTTAAATACCTCCTGTGTTTCTAGTTATCAGTTTTCTCAAGCCTGGGCCCCCTGGCAAACATCGCTACTACAAAGGCTTCTCTTAATGCTTTTGTCTCTGGGTTTACTTTGCATGCGTGCGCGTTGCAGTCATAAAATGAAAAGCTTTTGGAACAGAGTGTGGCACATAAGCGGAAATGAAAGAAGGCCGGTGGCTGGAGAGTCTACTGAGTTGCAGTTAGATAAGTTTGAACTAGAAAGTGTTAGCTTTTCGTCCTAACAATAATGAAAGGTCAGATTTTTAAAGCAGACACGGGATGGGTCGATACTGTATAGTGGAGCCAAATTCTGAGAACAAGGAACATGAGTCAGAAGATCCTGCGAAGCCTGCGCGGTGATCGAGCCGTGCAGGTGGAGGTGCTAGGGGGGCCTGATGCTCCGAGAAGAACTCTGCCCTTGGCAGAAACATTTGGGACTTCTCTGCAGGTGGGTGGTCATTCAAAGCCATGGGCTCGGATGAAGCTGTGTAGGGAGAGAGGACAGAGTAAGAAAAGAGGGGAACCTTAGAAATAGAAAGTCTTAAGAAACTCCCAGAAATTGCCAGCTCAAGAGGAACGAGCTTCCAAAAAGAAACTGAGAAGGAATGACCCAAATGGAAAAAGAATGTTCAGAGAAGAATGTTCCAAGGGAGGTGATGGATGGGAGTTAACAGTGGCAATGCTATTGAAAGGTCAAATGAAATAAGTTTTGAAACGTATTTTGGGGGCTTATTTACATGGAGTTATAAATGTCTAGGATCCAAAAACATGATGGGTTTGCTTCGTTATCTCTTATTGGTACATTGCAGACATGGGAAACACACCTGATTTTTGCGGGGGTTTTTTTTGTTGCTGGCAGTTGGGTTTTGATATGTGTTTGTGTTTGGCAAGATTTACCCCCATGTCTTTATGGAATGATTTTGCCAGAAATACTCCAGTATAGGTTTTTCTTGGTTTTTGCTGAGAAATAATATTAATTTTAAACCTCTATACACATGTGTTTTCAACTCAAGCAAGGCTATTCTCTACTCATCATTTTAACTTTAATTATTGCTTTGTCATTTTTCATGATTGGTTCTGTATGAGTCATTTTTCTGAGCTTTTATTATGGTAAGAAAACTTACCGTGACATCTTTTTTTATCAGATTTTTAAGTGTACAGCGCAGTATTGTTATCTATGGGCACAATATTGTAGATCTGTAGAGCTGAAATTTTACACTTGTCGATTAGCTGGTCCTCCTAATCTCTTCTCCTCAGCCTCTGGCAGCTACCATTCTTTTCTTGGCTTCTGTGAGTTTTAGATACCTCATATAAATGGGGCCGTGCAGTATTTGTCCTTCAGATTCATCCATGTTGTTGCATAGTTCAGGAATTCCTTTTTTTTAAGGCTGAATGATAAATGTATTACATACATTATATTGTACGTAATACCTTATTTTCTTTATCCATTCATCCATTGATGGACACTTAGGTTGTTTCTGTGTCTTAACTTCTGTGACTAATGCTGCAGTGAACAGGGAGTGCAAATATATTTTTAAGATTCTGATTTTAGTTCTTTTAGATAAATACGCAGAGGCGGGATTGCTGGATAATATGGTAGTTCTGTTTTTATTTTTTTGAGTATCGTGCATACTGTTTTTCATAGCAGCTAATGCTTTGCGTTCCCACCAGCAGTGTAACAAGTGGTCTAATTTCTCCACGTCCTTGTCAACGTTTATTGTCGTTTTTATTTTATAATAGCCATCCTAATAGATGTGAAATGATATCTCATTGTAGTTTTGATTTGCATTTCCCTGATGGCTAGTGACATTGAGCATCTTTTCATGTACCCGTTGGGCATTTGTATATCTTCTTGGAAGAAAGGTCTGTTCACATCAGTTGCCCATTTTCAAATTGGATTATTAGGGTTTTTGCTATTGAGTTGTAGGAGTTCCTCTTATATTTTCAAAATTAACCCTTTATTTATATATAGATATATGGTTTGCATGTGTGTTCTCCCATTCTGTCAGTTGCCTCTTTACTTTATTGTTACCCTTGCTGCTCAGAAGCTTTTTATTTATATAGTTCCATTTGGCTTTTTGGTTTTGTTTTTGTTGCCTGCACCTTAGTGTCATACAGGAATGTGTTATTTGCATGTTGCTTGCGTATTTGCCCTTCTCTGTTACAGAATGTTTTCTGATTCTAAATCCTGAAAGGAATTTATAATCTACATCCTTTAATTAAGGGACAGTGTCGAAACTAATGCCTTCAACATTTTAGGATCGTTACCCAAGGGACTTACTAAATGTTGAAGTTTGTACCGTCTGAAGCTCTCGAAGTTAATCTTTGAACTACAGCTAATTCAGTCTTGAAGCCTCAGAATAGTGAACATTTGGAGAGGACTTAAAGCTAATTTGTCATTTTTAGAAGAGAGAGAAATATTAAATATATTCTACATTTTAATTTCTTTGCAAATAATTCCCTTGATCACTAATCATTGTCTGGTTATACTGCTTATATTTTAGATTGGCACATTAGTATTTTAAATGTATCCTTTGTATGGGAAAATATGACTACATACATTTTTCTGTTTTGCTCAGATATGGAGTATGAAACAGGACAGTTGTGTCCATGATTTGCAAGCCCATAATAAAGAAATTTATACTATCAAATGGAGTCCAACAGGGCCGGGGACAAATAATCCAAATGCCAACCTTATGTTAGCAAGGTAATATTTCTGTTTTACTCTTTCCTTTATGAGTCTTCTACACAAAAAGCTTCTAGTAAATATGACAGAGTTAGGAAAGATTCCATGAAATGGGAATGTATCCTGCAAGGAATGTTTTTTTGATGGGAATATTTAAACTTGGAGTTTTATTCTTATTTCAGTCCATCATGGATTTTTATATCTTGAGTTATCAAATATTTATTGATGATATCAAATATTGATTAAAAACTCAAGTAATCGAGGCATAGTGCAATAAAGTTTCTTCAGCATTAAAAAAAATAATATTAAAAATATAGTCAATACATTGTTCAAAACCATGGATCAGTCAGTGTAAAAGAATAATTTAAAGAGCCAAGGAATACCATGAATTCAGCTTATTTTGTTTTTTTAGTTCAGGGACTCGGAGGTGCTCTTAAGCTGCCTTTTCTCCTGTATAGCTTTGCTTCCAGAACACTTGCTTCCTAACAGCCCAGTCTGCATCTCATAAGGAATTTGTGGCTAGCTACTAGAAATGGCTGAATATTATAGATTGGTGGTGGGGCTTGGGAGTATTTCATTACTTATGGAGTCATTTTGTTTCCTCCTTTGTCAGTGCATCCTTCGATTCTACTGTTAGATTATGGGACGTAGACCGAGGAATTTGCATCCATACTTTGACAAAACACCAAGAGCCTGTGTACAGTGTGGCTTTCAGTCCTGATGGCAGGTACCTGGCAAGTGGTTCTTTTGACAAATGTGTGCACATCTGGAACACACAGGTATGTCTCAGTTATTTAACTCATCACCTGCTTTCATAGTTACCAAGAAGCACTTGCCTATAGAAATTCTCTTTTCTCTTTTGGTTGTCATTCCTTTTGCGACATTAGTTCAATCCTAGTTTTTAAGTGAGTACTTTTTTTTTAATTTACAGCCAAGGAAAGACTGAAGTGAATCGAAGTTACATTTTCCTAATGTAGACCAGAATTTAGGAATAAATTTAGATTCTTGTTTTATTTTTTTTCAAGTTTACTGACCTAAAATGTGAGAATTTGAGATGCACTTTTAGATAAATGATGTAGTTTCTTGATTTTCTAAAAGCCGTGTCTTTGAAGGAGCTATATGTGAGCAGTTAATAGATTGTGCTAAAGGACAAGATTTTCTGGCTGAACACAGCGATTCATCAGGAATAAACTTAAAACTGTACTACCTTTTTAGGGATAGTACTATAGAGAGATCGTTTCCTAAAAATGGAGAGATTAGCCAGTTGCTTTGTTTCATCTTCTCACCTTTTTAGCGTTTATGCTCCACATACTGTTTTTTTAATAGCAGTGGCTTGACTGCCCCACCCCGTCGGTGACCCCTTCTTGGGTGGTTGTAGCACACCCATAGTCCGTTACTGTGAGCTCTTTCTCTTTGTATACCTGGTCATCGTAATTGGTCAGACTCTTGCATAAATCCTCATTCTCAAGTATCATTTTTAATCAAGTTAGGCATTCAGATGTTCCCCTGTAAACGTTAAAGAGGTGTACACTGGGAAGTCTTGGAGCTCCCATTTTTTCTTGATTCCCTATGAGTAACTATTTTTATTAGTTTCTCTTTCATTCTTCCTGACATTTTTTGTGTATGAAAGTATTAAGATTCTTTCATTTTTATACTCTCACTGTTTTTTTTTTAATTTATATTTTTAACCCCCTTAGAATTGGTTTTTATATGTATGATCTGAGGTAGAGATCTAATTTTATATTTCTAATGGATAGCCAGTTGTCTCAACACTTATTTACCCCTTTGCTGTCTCATAGTGCCACTTCTTTCATATATCACGTTCTTATTGTGGTTTATTCATTAGATTCACTTGTCCTGCATTGATAGACATTGTATATACCTGCACCATTAGCATAGTTTTAATAACTAACTTTATGGATCCCCTGATTAAGTCTTTCTTCTCCCTTCATTAAAGTTTTATAATTTCTTTATGAAGGTCTTTTTTCTTGATTTATTCTGAAGTGCCTAATGGATATTATTGCTAACCATGAATGACGTCTTTTTAAAAATATATTCCTTTTACTTACTGGTTGTTGCTTGTGGTTGGAACATCGCGAATTCTGGCACATTGAGACTGAATCCATCCACCTCTCTGAGCTTTCGTATTAGTTTTAATAGTTTTTGGTTTCCCCTTGACTTTCCTTTAATCTTTTTGTTTTGTGATTGAATAGCAGAGACTTTCTAAGTACAATCTATAGATCGTACTGTGTTGTATACAATCTGCGTGTTGTATACATTTTCAGTCACTTATTTGCTCCATTGTGAAAAAAATGAATTCAAATGAAATTTGGGTATAGAAGTGTAGGATTCTAATGGAGGATACTGGTAGGCTCTTAGGGGCATTTGAACAACTATCCATACTATTTAGATGTATCACTATTGTGTATCAGAAAATATCATTTTACTTTTTTAAGTTTGAAAATAGTAAAATGCATCTAGTGAGCTGTTGGTGCGGTCATTGTCTCTTTGTCATATATAAATCCCGTTTTTTCTTTCGTCACTTGGATTATCGTCCATATGATACGTTACCTAAGCATTTCAAGGTCAGTTGTTGAAGTCTGGTCTGAACACACATACACAGATTTGAGCAGTGCTGTTAATCCATTGGCCTTTGTTAATGTTAGGGCTCTAGCTTGTAGACCATGCTGTTTGGGTTCAGTTATAGCCTGATTTGAGCTTAGAAATTGGTAAGTGCTTTGGAAAGAAAGTTGGATTTTTTTAAACCCCAAAGCTTTCTGTCCTGTAGATTTTACTTCCTGTGCATCAACAGACTTTAGATTTTGTTGGTGCCACTCCTTTCTCTTAATTAACCATGGAAATATACTCGAGACTACTATACTCACACTTCCATGAATCTTTTATATTGTAAGAAACTTGAGGTAGAGGGAAGAAAACAGTCGAACCTGTCTGATGCGGTCAGCTGTAGCAGTGCACCTGTGGTTTCTGCAATATTAGCAGGATGACTTTGAAGAGGAAAGCAAGGGAAAAGACACTTCTGGCTTAGTAATTAAATTAGGATTGGCTGTCTGAGGAGGTATTTACAAGGTACATGTCTTACTGCCATGTTGTTTTTAGGTAGACCTGCTACGTCTAGTTTGACCTTTTTAGGTTATCGTAAAGCTGAGAGATACTTCTCTGCTTTGTCAGGGCAGAACACCAGAAGCATATTTTTCATTGTTTTCCAATTCCTCACAGCAGAGCCTCTGATCTTTGCCCTGTTTAATGACTGGTTTCCTAGGAGAATATGTTTTTTTTACTGAGTTTTAATTGTTCAGTGGGTAACTGAATAATTTTGGTTTCCTTTTTTTTTTTTTTTTTTAATCTCTTTTAGCTTAGGGGCTTCTCAGTAAATATAGAGTAACTCACAGACTTACATTGGAATTGGAATTGTCTTTACTAGTTTATTGTGCTTTCTCTTTAGGATGTTTTTTTGTGTGTTTTTTTTTTAAAGATTTTATTTATTTATCCGACAGAGATAGAGACAGCCAGTGAGAGAGGGAACACAAGCAGGGGGAGTGGGAGAGGAAGAAGCAGGCTCCTAGCGGAAGAGCCTGATGTGGGGCTCGATCCCATAACGCCGGGATCACGCCCTGAGCCGAAGGCAGACGCTTAACGACTGCGCCACCCAGGCGCCCCTAGGATGTTTAATCAAAGAAATTCTGACTTCATTTTATCTCTCTAAATGTTAGCCAGACTCATGCACCCTTCAACAGCAACAACAACAGTTTATTTCAGGTCATACATTGAATGTTTACTCCACTGTTGACTGTATCAACGAGGCCACATGGTTGTCAGTACTGGAGAAACAGAGAGTGTGTGTGTGAGAGAGAGAGAGATCTATTGAGTGCAGGCAAGTGTTATTTTATAGGACGATCATCACATTTCTGGTGTTTCGAAACTTCTAATTTATTTTGGAGTCAAAGCTGAATTCCATCTCTGATTGCTAGAAATAATGCCATATAATATTTTACCTCAATATTTGGAATTATAATAATATATGTTCTCATTTTTAAGAATCTGTTTTTTCATTTTTTTAGACAGGTGCTCTAGTTCACAGCTATAGGGGAACAGGTGGAATTTTTGAAGTTTGCTGGAATGCAGCAGGAGACAAAGTTGGAGCCAGTGCATCAGATGGTTCAGTAAGTATCCTGAAGTGTTTCCAAGGGGGTGGGTGGTGTGTAAGCGTAGTAAATAAATGTGGCTTATTGTGGTTGTGACTACAGAAGTCTTTTCAAAATAAGTTTTATGGCATTGATCTTTTTTACTGGAGTTTGTATATTTTTCTTGTTTATTTCATTCAAATAATAAAAACAAAATATAGGCTGTGTTTGCCAAAAGAGTATCTTCATAACCAAGAAATGGATAGTTATTTTTAATGTAAACCTTCATTAGTGAAATCGAGCATAGAAGAATACCACTCTGAGAGAGATTTGAATTTTTAATTCCTTTTTCTACCTTGTCTTCCCTGCAGAAGAGTGTTGATGGCCCAGGGAAGGGGGGGGAGTAGAGGCAGTTGAGTCCTGCATTGAGGAATGAGTGATACTGAGAGACTTTCAGGATGAGATTGGCCAACTCTTTATAGCCAAAACTAGTTTTGGCTTCCAAAGCTCTGAAGGCAAAGGGAAAATGGAGGGGGTATTACCCATTAGCTGCTTTCTGAAGCTGTAGCTTAATATAATCTGAGTTCTCTTTCATTTAGGCCCAGAAGATAGGAAATGGTCTATCTTGAGCATATTTTTTCTGTTTTTTAATTAACGGAGAGTAGATCTTCAAAATTTTAGCCGTGGTTCTTTCTTTGTAGTGTTAGCCCATGGTGATTTCCTCCATCTCTTAGATGATTTGTCTGATTTCTGTTGGTTAAGTGCCCAGCGCTATGATTACTGCTGCTTTACCAGTTTCGTGAACTCGGAAGTAAAAATAGATTTCAAACTGTACTATAGAAACGTTAAACTAAAAATGTACAATGAAATTCTTAACACACTGGTTGATTATTTTAATTTCTTACAGGTTTGTGTATTAGACCTTCGGAAATAGCGCTACTAGTTGGAAGCCATGGACCGACTATGAATGTGTACATAGCCAAAATGACTGTCCCTGACCCATGTACTGCTATAGTCCCACTTGAACCATGGCCAGTCCACTACAGCCAAATCTAAAAGAAATATATACATACAGTGTATATAAACAAAATTGCACCCTGAAGATGACAGAATTTTGTCACAGCTTGTGAATTCTGTTCACCAAGTGCTGGAATCTAATCTGCTGTGCCCCTAAAATAGCATTTAGAAGTTTGGGATATGAAAAACAGAAGAGAGAAAGAAATATGCGTTATAAAAGCAGCCCATATGTGTACCAGTTTTTGGATACTTATGACAGCCTTGTTTTTCCCCTTTGAATCAGAAGACACCATGGATTATATTCTTTTTTCCCTTCAGTAGTTGAGCAGTTTGTATGTACAGAGAAAATGGACTTACAAAAACTTGCAGCAGTAGTTTGTTCTCGCTTTTAAACTTTGTTTTCGGTTTAGTTTATGGATGCATGAAGTAAGGGAGTGAATCAGTTTCTTGTTTATATTTTTTTCACCTTTTAAACAAAAAATTCTTAAAAATATTTTAATGCATTCTTTTGAAGAGATAGATGTTTGGTACATTTTATGGCTCCCAGAGCATATATTCAATTGGTGCATGTTGTGGAAGGGGGAATTGGAAATTGAATGAAAACATATGACTTTTGGTCATGTCAATCTGTAAGACACATCAGTAAAAGGATATTATGCTCTGTTTTTTTGTTTTGTTTTGTTTGTTTTGTTTTGTTGTTTTTGGGGGTTTTTTTTTGTTCTTTTTTGGTGATGTGGCTTAAATGCAATAGTTTCTTTTTTGGGACATATTTCTGCCAATTAAAGACTAGAAGGGCACAATTTTTTTTTTTTTAAATACCATAGAGAAGATGCATAAAAAAAAAAATCTTCTGATGTTTTGTAGCCATAACTAAATTATGGTTAAAATGTGCACTATTGTGAAAAGGAGCAAAGTAGGTTTGGGGGTTTTTTTTTGTTGTTTGTTTATTTGTTTGTTTTGCTTTGTTTTTTAAGAGATTAAAATGTTTCTGGATAAGGATTAGCTTCTCAAAGTGTCCATCATTCTGTGTAGAAGCTTAAATATGTAATGTAACCAAACTCCAGTATTAAAAATCTCTCATGTTGTTTTTCTTTATACAAAGCAAGATAACGGCATATAACACTGCCATTACACAGCAAAATGTTTGCTACCTTAGTTTAAAAACAATCTTTAAAACAAAAGACTTGCTTCAAGATGTTTTTAAATAGCAGTGATTCAGAATTTAAAAAAGAAAGTGTAATTGCACTAACCTCCCTGCTGCTCTGATTCTGCATTCGTGGTACTCGTGACTACATTTTTTTCAAATACGGATAGATTTAAGCTGCTATTTTTTTTTCTCCGTAATCACTACTATATCATGTCTTTTACTCTGCTTATAATATCAAGTATTTTCTGAAAGATAATAGGTTTCAGAGCAAACCTCTTGTGTTCATGCAACTAAAAATTAAAATACACAGAATTTGCAAATGATAGCATGGGGCTGTGTTTATATGTGTGACTAACAGGGTTTGTCATGATTAATGTAAGTATCCACAAGTGTCAGTTTTGAAGAGAATAGTTGTCAAATTTATATTGCAAAGATTTTAATTAAGGAATTGCTTATTATTAAGCTTAACAAATTTATAACACTATTTCCGTCACTAATTATTTTGAGGCCTTTACTACTAAAATTTTAACCTATGTTTTAAGTGGAAGTAGAAACCGATTTAACCCAAGTAACGCAGCTTTGATTTTCAGCAGTTGTTGTTTTGCTATTTTTACAAAACAGCATTGATTGAAGCAAGTCTTGGTTTTACTAAGGTAGGATAGCATTTGCTATTGGTAAAGAGAATAAATACACTTAATTTCACAATACATTGTTATATGTACCCCAGTTATTGTTAGTGGGGACTATGATACTGTAATAATATTTTTAAAAATTTACATCCAGAGAGGCAGTCACTCATGATGGTTTTGTGCCAGCTGTTTTTAGGGTTTTGGATCACATTATAGATATTTAGAACTATTACCCTGTGACTTATGTAGGAAACCTAATATGCTGAGTATCTGGCACTTGAAATCCTGCTTTTATTGCTAGAGGTCCACATCTGTGGTTGACCTCTGTTGTTTAAAAAATAAATAAATAAAAATTTAAAAATCTGTGCAATAATTTTTAAATGTGCTCCCAGGAATAGACACAAATGTTTTGAGTAGATTTAAGCTGCATTTTCCTTTAGTGATGCATCTGTCAATTGCACTGAATTTAAATCTGAAAGTCAGAGGTGATTATTGATAGTACTTTTGTATTTTGATACGGACAATTTATTCATTTGCATACAGTTATTGACTTTTCCCCCCCAGCTGATTAAAAGATAGTCAAGACGTTCTGCAGGATAGCTGCCCAAGTAGACAGCTGCATTTTGACGGTATTGTCACCTTTTCTTTCTTTCTTTTTTTTAATCGTTAGCTATTTTACTTAAGCATAATAGCCACAATAGGACATATAAAAGATGGTAAATACAGAGCTTTATCCTGAAGTCTTGGGTCTTTTCAGGGGGGCCCTTGGGGAAAGGCGTCCGTTCTGTAGGCTTGGGTCCTTTATGAGCGTCCAGTTGATTTTGCTGCTGTTCCCGACAGCGTCATTGCTGCTGCTGTGCCACGGTGCTGCTCCGACAGACAGGAGTGAGATCGCCCCCAACCTGAGCAGTAACTCGATTGTAGGAGACCAAGTTTCACGGCCTGCACAATTCTGTATTTGAGGTTCTTGGCTCGTTTTTCCTTCCTTTTTTTTCTGAGAACTTATTCCTGAAGATCAACGGATTCCGGTAGATTTTCTGTCGTTTTCGTTGTATATCGTTGTATAAGCTACTGTAACAAACTTATAAGGAAAAACAGAAAGGAAAACTTGAATGACTAGAGTACTCTTTGATTAAAGTAGAATAAAGAAAGAGCAGCTGTCACTCTTAAACTTCATAAAGAAATATCTTTCTTTCCCTCCTCCGTGTAGGAAGTCCCATACGGTCTTCTGTTTGTTCCAGTCCCCATTTCTGTCCTTGATCAGGTACCATCATTGACTTTCGAATGACTTTCAGAAGTGGTAACTTTTAATTTCCTACTAGATTTTAGAGTATATTGAATTCTGTTTTAACTAATAATTCTCTAGGTAAGTATGTTTTAGGATTAAACACCTTTTACAGATACTGAAAGTGCCTCCTTTTGTGGTGTAAAAAACAAATTATGGTGCAAAAAGTAATTATTAGATTGAAATACATGAAGGTTTTTTGCTTTTTGACATATAAAAATGTCAAGAGAAAGGCCAAAGATTTGTACTTTTTCACTTATAAAGCACTCCTTTTTTCCTTAGACTTCTTTCTGTCAAATTAGATTTAATGAGAGAGTACTATTTTTAAGGAGCTATCTGTTTATGTAGAATGATTTTGTTAAGAGTAATGTAAACTATTATTGCATAGAGGCCCGAAGAGGAGTATGCATTTTTGCTATTTAAAGGAATCACAAATGACTGTCCTTATGTGAGCAAAAATGTTAAATTTTAACTAGGTAAGCAGAAAAATAATCTCAAATGCAGTGCTGTTTACTCTTTTCAAAACCGTTTTCATCTTCTTAAGCACATTGTACATTTCTATGGAACCTGCATTTATTCTCACATGCTAAGGGTGGTACTGGCATTTGGTGAATTACTGTTGACTGTTTCCACAGAAATTCTATTTCAGTGGACCAACATTGTGGCATGGCAGCAAATGCCAACATTTTGGGGAATAGCAGCAAATCTACAAGAGACCCTGGTTGGTTTTCTGTTTGTTTGTTTTTGTTTGTTTTTCCTTCTGAATCAGCAGGGATGGAAGGAGGGTAGGGAGGTCATGAATTACTCCTTCCGGTAGTAGCTCTGAAGTGTCACATTCAATATCAATTTTTTTAACATGATTCTAGTTAAATGTAGAAGAGAGAGAAAAAAGAGAAAGTGTTCACTTTTTTAATACACTGATTTAGAAATTTGATGTCTTATATCAGTAGTTCTCAAGTATTAATAGCATTCTTTATTTCTGCCTTTACGTTGACAGTGTTGAAGCAGGGTGAATAACTAGGGCATCTTTTTTTTTTTTTTCCTAGTAAGCTGTTTTACGATGTTTTCTTTGGAGTTTCTGCATAAGTTCAAGAAAACATTCTGCATGTTGTATCTAAGTCCGATGTACTTATCCATCTCATTAAAAGCAAACACAGACTGCGTTTTGTGGCTCTGTGACCCCTAAATACAGAAGCAATTTCCTTCTTTCCTGACTTTGACATTGTAGCTATGATGTTCTCATTTTGATTTTGGCAAATCCTTTGGGTCTAATTCTGTGAGCCTACCTATAGCACTGGATTAAAATGTCTGCATCATTTCTTTAGTTATCCAGTTAACTTTAAAACTGTTGTAAAAGTGTAAACCAGCCCATGACAGTTTTTGTACGCGTTAAAGAACGTTCTTGTTCAGTTTTCATGATTCTTGTGTAAGGAAGACTGATCCAGATGTTCTCTGCTGTCCTGGACCATGATAATTACACTCACGATGTACTTTGGTTCCACATCACAATGATTTGTCCCCAATGACCCTTTTATCCTTTCTAGGCACATTTTTGTTGTTGTTGTTGTTGTTGCGGTTTCCCTTTGCATTGTATTGCTTTGACAACTGTAATTTGAATCAGATCTGAAAGAGGTCCAGAATAAAATATATTTTGATATTATGTTGGCTGTGTACATATATGAAACCTTTGATATCTATGTAGTTTGTACAGACTATTTACTAGTCAAGTAAAGAGAGAGGGATGCTATTTCTTGTTTACAATTTCTTGTTTACATTTTAATTGCATTTACTCCTCCAATGTTCTATTGTAGAATAAACTTTTTTTGCTCTGAGTTAGCCTTCATGACATATAACATGTCTATTCTCTCCCACACTGCTGTTTAATCAGTTATAACAACTGCCATCGGAACCCAAACCACTGTTTTCCCTAAATGTGTTGTTTTCTAAGATAGATACTTTAAGCCCAGAGATGAAATTACGAATTTTACTATTTTATTACTTCTCACAGGAGATGAGATTTTTTAAATGAAGGGATTATTTACTATTTTTATTAAAGACTAACAGAGCATTTAATCAGCTAAGAAGTAACAATCGCTTTTTTGAATTATTTTGGAAAATAATGCTGTATTTAAAGGACATCGTTTCACATAAACTAAAAGAGACCTCAGATTCATTTGCTTAGTGCGCAAGTTGAGCCCAAACCGCGTGGATGTATGTTGCTGAAGCTTTTAGGGCAGGATTCGCAGCTTCCTTAGTGGCATTTTTTTCTTCATATAAACCTATTCTAATTTAGTAATTTTCTTCCTTAGCTAGTTGCTTATGTTGCTAACAAACCTTACAATCTTTGAAGAATGATACCAGGCACCTTCCGGTTTTAATTAATTCCAGCTCTTAAGAGTTACTTAGAGACTTTTTAAAAGAATCATTGAGCACATTTTTTGTTTTCTTGTTTTGTTTTGTTTTTTTAAGGAAAAAAAAAAGCTTATATTCTTCAGGTCTTCTGCCTCTCCCTTTCATTTCCGTAAGCAGAAACTAACACGGGCATAGACTTGTCATGTTTTATTGAATTATAAGTTTTTACAGTTGCTAGAACTGTCTGACAGTCTTTCAGAGGGTTAACTTTTATTGCATGGCATCGATTAATAATCTGCGTTTTGCACTTTCAGAAAGTGTTGGACTACTAAGGATTATCATCCATCTACACTTCAGGTGAAACCAAGTCAGTTTCAGTAGTCATGGAAGGGGTTATTTTTAATTTCATAGTTCTTATGCTTTGCAATAGATCAAATTTCTCACCTATTATACATAGTAGCAGATGAAAGTTTACTGTTTCCCCAATATATTCATTTGCAAAATGCAGTGGAGGAAAAGACACTATGGACAGTAGATTTATGGTGCTTTTCTCTGCTGTACCAAAGCTCTCTGTCAACAATGGAATGTTAACCCTATGCTACTTTCTCTGCATGTTTCTTCTTAAATGTCATATCTCAATGCTTATTTGTCCTAACTTGTAATATTTTTGTATTAAATTTTTTAGGAGTTCCTTGTAATTTCTTTATAATTTAAAATACATTAAACACAAAGTGTTTAGTAAAGTACAGAAGACAATTATTAATGTTTCTTGGTGGTTGGGTTCGTATGATCACTTATGCAAACAATTCACATTTTAAGAACTAGGACCAGTGGGATGGAATCTATGCAAAAAAAGATAATACAATTCTTGTTTTGTTTTGTTTTTTCGAGTTAGTATGTTCTACTAACCCAGTGTCAGAGTGGGCTGCTTGAAGAGCTGCCGCATCACCAGAAATATCAGAAGCATAGTTTGGAGGGCCTCTGGGCCGGACTACTAGAGAGGAGTTCAAGCACTGCGGGGATACCTCCGGTAGTCAGACTCTTGCATTAAAAATCCAGTCACACTGAACTCAGTCTGAGACATTTGAAAACATCAGCTGTCAGAATCTCGTACATTCAAATTAAAGGATTTTGAAAAATCGACACATTGTCAGGTCCTCTTCTACATAAGCTCTTATCGACTCGATTTACATACACTACTTGACCAGGTTGATGATCTGATTTTCCAGCTTGGGTACCTGCAGAGCAGTGTACCTCACTAGAGGATTAGGGAGTAGCACATCTAGCGTGGGTATCATCATAAAGGCCTGGAGTCATCAAATAATTCAAGTGAAGCTTAATAGCACATAAAAAGGTAGCTCTGTAGTATGTTTTAAAATATTTCCATTTAAGTGGTTGAAATATTTTAGTGTATGGAAATAAACAGAGATATGAAGTTGTGCACATGTGGTGTTGAAGGAAACGATGTCTTAGGATAAATCCAGACCAAATTAGAGGTAAGTAAACTTTTTAACAATGTAGCCAGGAGTCCATTAAAACCCTATTTAGCCCTACCCTGAACCTAAGATAGCATAGGGATGTGTGCATTTTTTGTGCTTGTTTGTGTGCCATAGATGATGGGGGTGGGGGCTGAGGAAAGAAGGGGTTATGTCACTGGCATACTGTATGCTTATTATAAAACACATGCTTGTAAGGAAATTGAAAAATAATAAATTCCCATTTCCATGCTCCCAGCTAGTTCCTCAGTTGGAAACCACTGTTAATATTTTGTCCTTGCAAAATTTTTAATAAAAAAAAAAGGAAAACATAAATGCAATTCTAGTTTTCACTGATTTCAAAAACTTTTTCACTGAAATCTTCTGAAACTTTTGTCTCGCCAAAGCAGGTCCTTCCCCATGCTACAGATGCAGACGCTGCAGAGGTTCTGTGAGCATGAGTTCCTCCTGTCGGCCTCGGCTGAATCCCAACTCCGCTGTGTAACTGACCCAAGGAGCTATTTTCCTCATTTTCCCATCTGTAAAAAGTGACAGTACCTAGCTTATAGATTGGTTATAAAGATGACAATTGTTACCATACCTAAGGCCTTAGAGAGCAGTGCCTGGTTGCATCGAGTGCGCTGTGTGCTGCCATTAGTTTCATTTGTAATGGTTGCATTATCTTATACGCCATAATTCAGCCCCTAGAATGCAGTTTACTTCTTCAGTGCTTCCTTTTATAAACAGCAGTGCAGTAAACAGACAACTGTGTATCTGTAAGACAGATCCAACAGTTGATTCGAATGGACACCATGGGTTAAGAGGCACTTACAAAGACTGTAAAATTCACCATCCACCCATTTTCTGCATTAACCGAGTCTTATTTCAAAAGGAGTCACTTGAGAATTGGTACAAGGGAGATTTCTTGGGAAAAGTCGTTTGACTACTCAGTGTGCATACAGGAACAAGAGAATAATTTAGACCAATAAACAACAGGTGACAGGAGTTAGCAGAATACTAATTTTTTAAGCCCATCCTACTAGTCATTAAATATTAGAGGTATGACTAAGATTTTGTTAAATATGGAATGTTTCTGCTATGGAGCAAAATATATAAATTCAATTATAAATTTCATGGAACTACCAGAGTATTTAATGGCATTAATAATATTGCTGGGAGCTAAATTCCTAGTCCATGTGCTAAAACAGACATTCATTTTTTCTAGGACTTCCTAAAATGCCATTTTTATACATTTTACCTCTTGGGTCCTTTTTTATTTTCTTAAGCATATATATATGCTTAAGAAAAAATATAAAAGTGAGAAGGGATAAAGTGCTTCATTTGTCTGCATTTCTTAACCGTGTGTGTGTGTGTGTGTGCGTGTGTGTGTTTAATTGAATATCTAGAGTTTGTCCCGGGAAGTGTGTTTACCACTGGATATACGATAGTGAGCAAGAGAAAAACAGGCTCTGCTCCTGTGAAGTATTAGGGAATTAGGTTGAAGAAGCACCTGAACTTGCTGCTATTCAAGGTAGTGTGTATTGGTTTTTGTTTTTTTTTGTTTTGTTTTTTTTTTTAGATTTTATTTATTTATTTGATGGAGTACAAGCAGGGGGACTGGCAGGCAGAGAGGGAGAGGGAGAAGCAGGCTTCCTGCTGAGCAAGGGGCCCACCGCGGGGCTGGTTCCCAGGACCCTGGGATCATGACCCCAGCCAAATGCAGATGTTTAACCAACTGAGCCACCCAGGTGCCCCTCGAGGTAGTGTGTTTTTAATGGCAGGGAGTACCTAATAATTTGGGCTGTTGACCCCTTAGACTAGGAGAGCTTCCCTGGCTGTTTGTCCCAGGACACCCAGTATGGCCCTCCTGTGATCCACTCTGCACCTGTAATTCTTATATGTCACTCATGTGATGATTGCTGTTATAATTTTAAATAGTCTGTATTTTTACCTCCCCTTATTACTTTAAGCATTGTCTCTCCTTACCATGAAAGGCAGAGAAATGAAGCACTTTATCCCTCCTCACTGCAAGAGGTTTGTTAACGATTATCACTTGTTAATGATAGGCATGTTACTTCCGTTAACAACAGGAACCCATAAATGTTGGAAACTTGTGCCAGTCACTGTGTCTCTCAGACCTCACCCCTGCTAGGTTTCCAAAGGCATTTACACTAGAAACCGTATATGAATCAAAGTACCTCTTTGTTAATAGCCACACGAGCTACTCCTACCAACCAGTTAGCTCTCGAGAGAAGCTGGTTTGGAGTTTGTGGTTTAGGGTTTTGCTACTCAAAGTATAGCCCAGCAACCTCATCTGGAAACTTGTTAGAAGTCATTTCAGGTTTCACCCAAGGTCCTAATGAATTGGCAGCTGCAATTTAACAGGACCCCCAGGTAAACTATGCACATGAAATTTTGAGAAGTACTTTAGGGTCCAAGTCAAAAAGGAAGGTTTTGTACCACTTCTCCCTTCCCCACATCTCTCCTGATTTCCTTGAGTAACATATCTTGAGACCCCATAACATAGTTGCTGGTTGTGGTAAGGGTAGAGGAAAGGAGGAGGAGGAGGTCCCCAAAAGCTACTCCGACACGGCGTACTAATTAAGACAATAGTAAACTGCTAGGTTATGAAAGGGTTCGCGTAAAACAGTAATCCTGCCAATCTCACATCACATCTCAGGCTCTGACCAATCAAATTAGCTGGATGAGCAAGGCCAAGGTACCCACTCTCAGTGCCCTCATACTGAAGTGGGAATAACCACTACCTGCCCCAGGTCGTAAGAATTCAGGAGATGATGACTTGGTTTTAGTACCACGCCCAGCACATAGTAAGCAGGAGAAGAAGTATAACCATTTTTGTTTCCTGGTGTGATGCTGCTAGAGGACGCTAGGATGATGTGAGGAGCAGAAGGTCCCACCCCCTCGGGCTGAGATTTACAGTTTCCATTGTCTTCTGTAGCCTCAGCCGTTCATGCTGAGTTTTATGGTGCAGTAAGTTCAGGTCTCAGTTTGAGACCAGGGTTCTTCATTGCTGAGTTCTTTATTTGGATCTGCCCTTTACTTGGATAGATTTTATCTTCAACTACGGCTAGCGAGTTCTCTCTTGAACCCGCTCACGTGTTCGAGACTGGCGCTCTCTCTCGCACAAAACGAATACAGGATGTATGGTTCTAGCATCACATTTTCTCCTATCTCTTGATCAGCATTAAAGCGTAAGTCCACACCTTACACTTTAGACGTACCGAAACAGAACACGTAAGGAGTGAGGGTCCGCAGTGCTCTCCGGAAGCTTCTGATTCCCACTAAAACTAGAGAACCACTGTGGTGGCATTCCACCACCTCCTAGCAATCCCCGCTGCTGTGCTGAAGGCCAAGGCCAACGTGGTTTTGCCTCCTTACAGGTAACGTTTTTATACCTGGATTTCCAAGGATTCTTTGCCCTTGAAACTCCATAACTTCTCACAATATGCCTCGGTATTAATCACTTCCGAATCTGCCCTAGAACTTGGCAAACCTAGTAAACACAGTAGCCACACTCACATTTTCCTTTGCATCAAAACAAGCTTACTATAATTTTGAATATGTCTCTCATATTTTGTGGAGCCTTGCTGCAGGCGCAGCTGAAGTCTGTCAGTATGACTCTCCAGTGGCACCGATCGACACCGTGGTGTGACTTTTCTCCGCTAGTTCTTGGTAGGCCCAGGGAGCATGGATGTCTCAGGAGGTGGCCAGACTAACAGCATCAAGGAGCACTGAACAGTGCGCATTTGCCAGAGGCTTAGGACTGCCAAGTACTTACAGAACACGGGGCCCTCTAGTCGGGACATACCTGGGACAGGTGTGGGTAACACTTGTAAGGAAGTTCAGGTTCCCGGTATCTGAGAAGGTGTCCATGTGTCTGGAAGGAACCACCGTGGCCTACCTTAAAGGCTAGGGTAGCTGGAGTGAGTATGCCTGGCACGGAGGCTTGGGGGGAGAGAGTAGCAGCTCTGCTACGATGAGAGGACCCGCCGAACAGGTCATAGAGTTAGGGTTGCTCCGAGTTGTCTACAAGAGGAGGCAGGCTGTGGAACCCAGGTGAAATGGCAGGACACAGCAGGTTCTGGTTAGCAGTTGTGACTTTAAGGGGCTGAGGAGGCCCTGTCTCCTGCATTCAGTCACATTCCTGTCTGGCCATACTTGAAACAAAGGCATGTACCCCCTGTAACTTTCCCTCTCCCCTCTCCCACATAACCACCTCTTCCTGGATTGCCTTCTCCCCTTCCTCATTTGTCTAATTCTTGTTTTTAGATTCCCTCAAGCCCAGTGCTTCCAGGAAGACCAGCCTCCCACCCACTCACTTCCTTCCCTCTCCCTCTGCCTCCACTCCCAGGGGCTCAGTTGCCCTTCCGCTTACTCAGGGTCCCCTCCACAGCTCTGCTTAGACAGTTGCTTCCTGGGTTGCTGCTTACACTGAGTTCCTGAAAGGCAAAGCCTGGCTACTGTACTTCTCTCTGCATACCCAGAGCCTAGAACAGTGCCTGGAAAATAGTAGCTTTTTGGTTAATTTGAGGTGTTAACAAGAATGGGAAGTCACTCCTGGTGAGTACATAGTGAAAAGCGAGAGATATACCCGAGTGAAAAAAGCACCACATCCTTCCTGCAAATTCATGACCTTCAACAAGTTACTTCACATCTGAACACCAATTGTGTTATCTGTAAGAAACATCCATGTAAGATGTCTTGTTTTCAAGCTGTTTCTAAGGATTAGTAGTCCCATAAATCTTGTAGCACAGTGACTGGCCTAAGTTAGGCTTCTGTACATGGCATGATTATTATTGTTACTATTTTTACTGTTACAAACATGCCAGAAAAAAACATTTGTCTGACAGGATAATTTGTTGAAAATAATCGGTTCTAATTAGATTTACAAAGCACAGCTATTACGGACATGAATGTGGAAGTGGTTTATTGAACAAACTTATTTACAATTGTATTTTTTAGGATGGAATATCTTAAAATATGCCACTGTTTTTTGCATGAAACCCCGTTGGATGATAATGGTGACGCGTGTGTCTGTGTGGTCAGATCCTTTGTGTTACTTTATCAGCATTTGTTTATGTCTTGTCCTTAGTCTCTACTACATTTTTCTTTTTTTGCATCGTCAAGAATTGGAAAATGCACTATAAAAGCAACTCTGTGCCAAACATCCATTTTTGTGATCTACTATTTATAGAAAAACATCAGAAAACGCATCAATATTAAGAAGTGAGTTTCTGAAGACAAACATTTCACATTTCACTTTCTTTTGGCTTCCATTTCAATTATCTCACTTAGACTTCAATTTTGAAACATTAATCAAGGTCAAAATAGCACTCTGCTTTTGAGTGTCTGGTCACATTTGTCTTCCAGGCATAGACCTTTTGTTCTGTGTAATTTTTTCCCTCTTGTGGTAGTAATACATGCTCATTTTAGAAAAAAATTTAAAGTAAAAAATGCTGCGGGGTGTGTAGATAAAGAGCACATCACAGGTGTAGATTTTATCTAGCTGTGAGCAGGATTCCGAAGTACTGCTAAGTGTAGTCCTTTAAGCCGCTCCAGTGAGCTCTAGGGCGTCCTGCCAACGACACGGGGCGTGTAGCATGAATCGGAAAGAGAAAACATACCAAGTCGCTGAGGTTTTGGAGTTGTGAGGGTAGCACACTCCCCTTCTTCCCCTTCCTCTGACTCACCTGGGCGTTCTCCCTTATAGCAGTCTCTGTTAATTACGCAATATTCTAGACACTTTAGCATCCATTTGGAGGCATAAACCAGTAGGGTTTCTTTTAAAGATAGGATTATGCTGCCGTTGTCTTTGTGTGATTTGATTTCATTTCAGTTAATATATTAAAACATCTTTTCATGCCATTCTTTTTAAAAACAGCTTTGTTGGGCTCTGACAAAGTACTTATTTAAATTATACAAGCATATGTGGTTTGACCTATGCACACACCTGTGAAACAATAACACTTACAAAACCAACCTACCTGTCACCGTCTCTTGCCCCTCAGAAGTCCCTTGCTCTTCCCACTCCCTGTCCTACCCCTACCATTCTTAGTCAATCCCTGATTTGCTTTCTGTCATGAGTCATTGGTTTACATTTTCTAGTATTTTATGAAAATGGAGTCATTATGTGCTCTCTTTAGGGGTGACGATAGCCTAGCTTCTTCCACTCAGCATAATTATTTTACATCCATGTTTCGTTCTTTTTTATTGCTAAGTAGTATTCTACTGTAGGGATAGACCATAAATTATTTAACCAATAACCTCTTGAACGTTTGGGTTGTTTCCACATTTTGACTCTGACTAATAATGTTGCTATGAAGATTCACGTACAAGACTTACTTGTGTATAAGACATGCCTTCATTTCCCTTGGGTAAATACCTAGGAATGCAGTGACTAGGACATACTGTTATGTGTATGTTCATTTTCCTAAGAAATTGCCAAACTGTTTTTTAAATTGGGTGTATTATTTACTGTTTTAACGTTTCAGCTGGCAGCGTGTTAGAGTTCTAGTTGCTCCACATCCTTGCCCACTCGGAATGGTCAGTCTTAAAAAAAAAAGAAATTGTCGGGGTGCCTGGGTGGCACAGCGGTTAAGCGTCTGCCTTCGGCTCAGGGCGTGATCCCGGCGTTATGGGATCGAGCCCCACATCAGGCTCCTCCGCTATGAGCCTGCTTCTTCCTCTCCCACTCCCCCTGCTTGTGTCCCCTCTCTCGCTGGCTGTCTCTCTCTCTGTCGAATAAATAAATAAAATCTTAAAAAAAGAAATTGTCTTTTGAATAATTTTAAATTTACAGAAGAGTTACAAAGATAGTACAATAAATCAGCTTCCCCTGGGAGTAGTACATTTGCTACACTTATTAAAACTAAGAAATTAACATTGTCATGATACTTTGGACAAAACTAGAATCTATTCAGATTTCACCAGCTTTTCCACCAATGGCCTTTTTCTATTCCAGGATCCAGCCCAGCATACCATGTTGGATTCAGCCCCTGAACAGTCTCCTCCAATCTGTGCCACTGTCAATCTCCCTGTTTCCTGTCCTTGCCATTTATGCAGAACTCTAGGCAAATCCTTCCTAGAATGCCTCTCAAGCTGGGTTTGTTTGATGTTTTCTCATGGTCAGAGTGGCATTACAGATTTTGGGGAAGAATACAGCAAAGTTTAAATCTCCTCATAATCACATCATTGCAAGGGATGCACAATATCAACCTGATTTATGGGGATATGAATTTTGATACTTAGGTAAAGGTAGTGTCTGCCAGTTTTCTCCACTGTCAGGTTACTACTTTTCATTTTTATATTCTATTCATTAGAAGTGAATTAGTACACACTCAAGGGGGGAGAGAAATTAAGCCCAGGTGTTAGAGGAAAGAGGATCGAATAATCTACAGACATAGGCCAAAACCACTACAGTAAGTAGTGCCTGTCTGGGAGGATGTTTTGAGGCTGTGCAAATATCCTGCTTCTCTGAGTGTTGTCCTCATTTCCACATCATCAGTGGGTCTTGCCTGCCTCAGTTATTACTGTAGTGTTTTTAACAGTGATTTTCTGTTTCCCTAATCCCCCTTACTTTTATTGCAAGGAAGACTTGTCCTTTTCTCACATTTTGTTGTGTTTGTTTATTTATTTAATAACTTATTTGTATGAGTGCAAAATGTGGTAATCCCTTAAGACCACCCTCACTTTTGACATGAGCTGCAAGCTTGGGGGTCCTCAAGACAAACTTCAGGCTCAACAATTCACTAAAAGGACTTCTGGAATTCAGCAAAGCCATTATACTCACAGTTGTTTATTTTATTTTGTTTTATTCATTTTTTAAAGATTTTATTTATTTGAGAATGAGCAAGCGGGGTAGGGGCCGAGAGGGAGGGAAAGGAACGAGCAGACTCTGCACTGAGTGTGGCGCTGGTTGCAGGCTCCATCCCAGGACCCTGAGATCATGACCTGGGCTGAAATCAAGAGTGGGCCTCTTAAATCGACTGGGCCACCCAGGCGCCCCCTCACAGTTGTTTACTATAGCAACTTAAAATTAGCCAAGGAGCAGAGGTGCATAAGACAGGGTCCAGGAGACACCAAGCACAGAATTTCCAGTTACACTCTCCCAACGGAGTCATGCCAACAGCATTTTCTCCTCCCAGCAATGTGTGGCAATTAGGGGACTATTACCAACCAGGGAAATTTGCCCAAACCTTGGTGTCCAGTTTTTATTGGGGCTTGGTCACATATACATAGCTGATTACCCAGGTGGTTGACCATAGTTTCCAACCCCTCTGAAGGCTGAGCTGATACTGTCGGGGGCCCAAACCCTCCCCCCCAACCCTCCCCCCATCACATTGTTAGCATAGATTATCTGGCATGGCCCAAGGCCTTCAGGTAAACAAAGACATTTTTATCAGGCAGGACACCCAGGGGCTTAGAAGTTAACCCCCCAGGAGTTGGTGGCAAAGGCCAACGCTCTCTTCAGGCAACATTAGTCCTTTACCGAGAAACTGGTATCAAATTGTAGATATTTATTTTGTTCTTTAGGTTAAGAATCCAAAGCTATCATTATTTTGTTGCTCACATATTCCTTATTTGGCCATTGTGGGCGTCTTTCAGCTCTGCTTCTGTGCCCTTTCAACATGCCTTATCTTTTTTTTTTTAAAAGCACTTTGCTACTTTTCTGACATTTAAGATACTCTAAGTGTATCTAGTATTTTCCCTGCCCCAGCAATAGAAAAAGCCATTTCTTCAAAGAGCTCTGTTTCCTTTTATTGGAGAAAATGGCATTTAGAAAACAAAACCTGGGCTTTCGGTGTGTTCATTGCTACTAGGCCCCTTTACTGGCGAGAGCTCACATACAAATACATGTATGTGTGTTAACCCACGCATGCTTACATCTTTAGTTATCTTTATATATAGTAAAATAAACATGAGTTCACACTGATGTCTCTGACTCTAATCCAGCACCACTTTGATTTCTTGTAGACTTTCCTCTTGTCTGTGTGTCACTTCTCTCTTATAATGCAGCTCTGGTTATCTAGAATTTATTTACTTATTTGCTCCATCTTAGTATACACGTAAAGCAGTTGCACAATTACTAGCCTGTGTTCCTGTGTAAAACAAAATGTATCAACTATAATACAGTGGCTTTTTGTACAGTTCCTTACCCTTAGGGAATCTAGTCCGAGCAGTGTTTCCCAACGTTATTTAGAGCTTCCGGTCCAAGAGAAAGCCCTAGGAAGACCCTGAACTCACCTCCTCCACGGACACACCAAATTTGCATCTATTGATTTTATACCTATTTATACCAAATGTACACCTATTTATAGAGCAATTCCTCCTGAAGAAGAGCAGAGGGCTGACTGAACAGTTCCTGCACCGCAGAAGATGGAGAGAAGGGAAAGGGGCAGGTGCAGCGGTGGCAGTGGGGGTCATGAGGGGAACCCCACTCCTCCCCCCTCCCCCCGGGAACTGCCGTGGGGGGCAGGACTGAGGGCCCTGGGGTTCAGAAGAAAAGCCTCCGTTTAAAGGCAACTAGATTATAAAGGAACCAGCGCTAGAACCCAGCCAAGCTGCGGGGAGGAGGGAGCCAATGGGACTCTGTCTGGGCTGGAGAGCTGCTGCGAGCAGGGTTTCCGCTCCCTTCGCCATGACAGTGACAACCAGCCTCAGGATCCGGAGCCGCCCCAGCCACCCCCCACCCCCGACACCGGACAAAATTGTAGTGTAAAAGAGCAGCGGAACATAAAAGATGCAGCTCTAGAACTCCACCAAAGCTCGCGAGAGCTGCCGGAACCCTCTTCCGGTTGGAGGGGCCAGCGAGAGATACGGTTTCTGTTCCATGGCTACTTGGGTAAGTTCCTTCCCCCCACCCCTTACTCCTTCGGTGATGTTATGTCACACGTTTGTAATATAATGGACTTAATGTAAGCCTGGATTTCATCCTGACATCCTAGTTGAATTATTTTTTAATTTGCATGCAGTAAAACTCACTCTTTGTAGTGTAAAATATATGCGTTTGACAAATGCCTGGTCATTTATATCCCAACCATCAGAATGCCGCGGAGAAACAGTTCCATTCCCCTCAAACTTCCCAGGTACGGCTGCTTTGTAGTCAAATCCTCCCACTCCTTCCACACCACTCACTGATCTGTTTTCTATTCCTATAGTTTCGCCTTTTCTGGGATGTCATCTAAACAAAATAATGGATGTAGGCTTTGAAGTCTGTCTTCTTTCAATTTTTTAAACACAGTTAGGATTCATCCATTTTGTTAAGTAGTTCGTTCCTTTTTATTGCCAATTACTATTCCACTGTATCGATGTACCATGGCTTTTTTATCCATCTGCCTGTTGAAGGACATTTTGATTATTCTCAGTTTTTGGCGATTACGAATAAAGCTGCTATAAACACTTCTGTATAGGGTTTTATGTGAACAGAAAGTTTCAGTTCATTTGGGAAAAGAATAGGAGTGGGAAGAGAAATTGTTTTGTAAGGCAGTTGTACCATTTTTTTGTTACCAGCACAAGTGAATGAGAGTTCTTGTTCCGCATTCATCTGTAATTGTCAGCTTTTTAAAAAAGATGTGTTTATTTATGAGAATGAGCGAGGGAGAGTGCGGTGGGAAGGAACAGAGGGAGAGGGAGTCTCAAGCAGACTCCACGCTGAGCATGAAGCCTGATCTCAGAACTCTGAGATCATGACCTGAGCTGAAACCCAGAGTCAAACACTTCACTGACTGGGCCACCCCGGGGCCCCAGCTGTCAGGTTTTTTAAAGGCCATTTTAATAACTGTGTAGTGGTATCTCAGTGGTTTTAATTTGCATTCCCCTAATGACTAATGAAGTTGGGTGTCTTTTCATGTGCGTATTTGCCAGCTATATGCCTTCTATGGACAGTGTCCGTTCAAAACTTTTGCTCATTTTTCAACTGAGTTGTTTCCTTTTTAGGTGAGTTTTGGTAGTTTTTCATGTTATGGATAGAAGTCTTTTATTAGATACTTTTTAAATTTGAACAGTGTCTTCCTAAAACAGAAGTTTTTAATTTTTATCAAGTCCACTGTATCATTTTTTTAAAAGATTTTATTTATTTATTTGACAGAGAGAGAGACAGCCAGCGAGAGAGGGAACACAAGCAGGGCAAGTGGGAGAGGAAGAAGCAGGCTCCCAGCGGAGGAGCCTGATGTGGGGCTCGATCCCATAATGCCAGGATCACACCCTGAGCCCAAGGCAGACGCTTAACCGCTGTGCCACCCAGGCGCCCCCCAATGTATCATTTTTTAAGCAATCATCAATGGGTGTTACATGTAAGAGTGTCATATAGTTGCCATCATACAGTATGTAACCTTTCAGATTGGCTTCTCTCACTTACTAATATGTATTGAAGGTTCCTCTGTGTCTCTTCATGGCTTGATAGCTCATTTCTTTTTAGTGCTGAATAATATTCAATTGTCTATATGTACAACAGTTTATCCATTCTTCTACTGAAAGCCCTCTTGGTTGCTTTCAAGTTTGGGGAATTATTAATAAGCTGCTACAAACATCCACATGCAGGTTTTTATATGGATATACATTTTCAACTCCCTTAGGTAAATACAGAGCTCAATTAATAGATTGGATGGTAAGAATATGTTTGGTTTTGCAAGAAACTGCCAAACTGTCTTCCAAAGTGGCTTTACTCTGTGAGCCTGAGAAGAATATGATTCTGCTACTGGATGAAGTTGTCTATAGATGTCAGTTACATCCAGTTGGCTGATGGTGTTTTGAGTTCATCTATGTCCTTACTGATTTTTCTGCCTGCTGCATCTGCTCATCTCTGATAGTGGAAGTCTCCAACTATGATAGTGGGTTCATCTACTTCTTGTATTTCTATTAGTTTTTGCCTCACGTAGTTGATGCTCTATTCTTAGGTACATACTGGGTAAGGATTGTTATGTCTTTTTGGAGAACTGACCCTCTTATTATTTTGTAATGCCTTTCATTATCCCTGATACGCTTCCTTGCTTTGAAGTCTGCTTTGTCTGAAGTTAATATAGCCACTCCTGTTTACTTTTGATTAAGGTTAGCATGTATAATTCTCTCCATTTACTTTTCACCTATATGTGCATATTTAAAGTGGGTTTCTTGCAGACAACATATAGTTAGGTCTTATTTTTTGATCCACTCTGACAATCTCCATCTTTGTTCCCCCCAGCTTTATCGAGGTATTATTGACAAAGAAAAAGTATATATTTTTAAGGTGTATATGATGTTTTGATATACATGTACATTGTGAAATGAGTACCACCATTAAGGTAATTAACACATCCATTGCCTCACATAGTTACCTTTTTCTGAGTGTGTGATGAGAACACTTGAGATCTACTTTCTTAGCACATTTCAGATGTAGAATATGGTATAATTAATTACAGTCACCATGCTGTGCATTAAGTCTCTGACACTTATTCATCTTACAACTGAAAGTTTGCTCCCTTGACCAGCATATCCCCTTCCCCCTCCACTCCCCAGTCCTTGGTAAACACCATTCTACTCTATGTTACAATGAGTTCGACTTTCTTTTTTTTTTTTTTAGATTTTACATATAAGTGAGATCATGCAGTATTTGTCTTTCTGTGACTAGCTTATTTGATTTAGCATAATGTCCTCCAGCTTCATCCAAATTTCCTGTCACAAGTGGCAGGATTTCCTTCTTTTTTAAAGGCTGAATAATATTCCTGTGTGTGTGTGTGTGTGTGTGTGTGTGTGTGTAATCCATTTTCCATATTTGTTCATCTGTCAGCACTTGAGTTGTTTCCATATGTTTGCCACTATGATAACGCTGTGATGAGCAGCATTGGGAGTACAAATATCTTATTGAGATAGTGATTTTATTTCCTTTGGATGTATACCCTAAAGTGGAATTGCTGGATCACATGGTAGTTCTACTTTAATCTTTTGAGATCCTCCATACTGTTTTCCATAATGGCTATACCAATTTATATTCCCACCAACAGTTACAAGTGTTCTTTTTTCCCCATATCTTTGCCAAAGATTATGTTTTGGCTTTCTGATAATAACTATCTATCCTAACTGGTACGAAGTGATATCTCATTGTGGTTTTGATTTTCATTTCCCTGATTAGTGATGTTGAACATCTTTTCATATACCCATTGGCCTCTGTATGTCTTTCTTGGAAAATGTCTATTTAAAGTCCTTTACCCATTTTTTAATTGGTTTTCTTGGTTTTTTTGTTATCCAGTTATAAGAATTTCTTAAATATTTTGGATAGTAATACCTCTTGATTTGCAAATATTTTGCCCCATTCCATAGATTATCTTTTCATCTTGTTTATTGTTTAATTTGCTGTGTGGAAACGTTTTACTTTGAGTAGTCCCACATATTTATCTTTGTATTTGTTTCTTATGTACAATCTCTGTCTTTTATGTGGTACATTTGGATCATTAACATTCAAAGTGATTATTGATATAGTTGGATTACTATCTGCCATATTCATCACCATTTCCTATTTGTTGGCCTTGTTTTTTTGTTCCTATTTTTGTCTTCTTCTCCTTTTCTGCTCTTTTTTTTTTTAAGATTATTTATTTATTTTAGAGAGAGACAGACTGAGAGCATGAGCAGGGGAAGGAGCAGAGGGAGAGGGAGAGAGAGGGCTGAGAGCAGAGCCTGACGTGGGCCTCGACACGGGGCTCCATCCCAGGACCCTGAGCTGAAATCAAGAGTTGGGTGCTTAACCGACTGAGCCACCCAGGCGCCCCTGCGTTTTGTGGTTTTAATCGAGCATTTTATATGATTTAATTTTCTTTCCTCTCTTAGCATATTAGTTATACTTCTTTCCTTTATTTTTCTTTCTTTTTTACCATTTACAGTGGTTGCCCTAGACCTTGCAATATACATTTACAATGAATTCAGATCCACTTTCTATATAAGACTGCACTGCTTCACAGGTAGTGTGAATACCTTATGAAAACAAAATAATTCTGATTCCTCCCTCCCATCCTTTGCATCATTGCAGTCATTCATTTCACTTACATATAATCATACATATATGCATAGTCATATGTACATGTCATATACATACACAGTCACATACAGAGAATATGGTAAAGATGCAAAATTGAATATGTTGTTGCTGTTATTATTTTGAACAAACTGTTAGATCAACTAAAAATAAGAAAAATATAAGTTTTTATTTTACCTTCACTTATTCCTTCTCTGATTTCTTCCTTTCTTTATGTAGATCTGAGTTTCTGACCTAGATCGTTTTCCTTCTGTCTAAATACCTTCTTTTAACATTTCATGCAAGGCAGGTCTACTGGTAACAAAGTCTCTCAATTTTTGTCTGGCATAGTCTTTATTTCTCCTTCACTTTTAAAGGATTATTTCACAGGGTACAGAATACTGGGTTGGTGGTTTTTTCTTTCTCAACAGTTTAAATACTTAGCTCCACTCTTTTCTGGCTTGCATGGTTTCTGAGAAGTTTGTTCATCTGTAGATAAAGTGTTTTATTTCCCTCTTTTTCCATCTTTCTTTATATATATATATATATATATATGTTTTTTTTGTTTTATTTCTGTTTGTTTGTTTATTTTGGCATTTATCTTTCCTGGTATTCTCTGAGCTTCCTGGAGAAGGTTTGTTGTTGGACAGAATCTCAGTCCTTATTGTTTCAAATATGTCTTCTGTTCCTGTCCCTCTTTTTTTCTCCTTCTGATGTTTTTATTAAGCATATGTTATACTTTTTGTAGTTGTCCTTGTATATTCTGTTTTGGTTTTCTTCTGTCTTTGTTCTTGTTGCTTTTTAGATTTGGTGGTTTTTACTGAGATATTCTCAAGCTCAGAAATTCTTTTCTCAGCCGTGTCAAGTCTACCAATAAGCACCTCAAAGACATTCTTCATTTCTGTTACAGTGTTTTCAATCTCCAGCATTTTTTTTAGTTCTTTTTTAGAATTTCCATTGTCTTTGCTTACATTGCCCATATATTCTTGCATGCTACCTACTTTATCCATTACAGCCTTTAGCATATTACTAATAATAGTTGTTTTAAATTCTCAGTCTGATAGTTCCAGTAGCCCAGTCATGTCTGATGGTGATGCTTACACTATCTTCAAATTGTGTTTTTTGCCTTTTAGTATGCCTTGTAATGTTTCCTTGCTAGCTAGACATGATGCACTGGGTAAAAGGCACTGCTATAAATAAGCCTTCAGTAATGTGGTGTGTCGGGGGAGGAGAAGCATTCTACAATTTTAGGATTAGGTCTCAATCTTTTAATGAGCCTATGCCTTGGAACTGTGAACTTACAAGTATTTTTCAGTCTTTTCCTGCCCCTTGAGGTAGGACAGGATGGCTAGGGCTGACTGGAGTTAGGTATTTCCCTTCCCTCAGGTAAGTTCGGTTCTGATAATACCCTAGCAGGGTAGGCTCCAGTTAACTAGTTTCTTCTGAAGGCAGGCCTCATTAAAAAGAACAGCATGCTCTGATGTATTTCAAAATGGTTCTTTTTTTCCCTCTCTCTTTGAGAAGTACAAGGGTATATTTGTCTGATTTTTACTGTGAGAACGTAGTTCAGCTCTTGTAGGTAAAACTCATAAAAGTGTGGGAGCCCCCCTATGACTGGGTCCCCCAGGGAGTTTTTACCTGTCGGACTTATCCTCCTGAGCCCCCAGCAATTCATCAATTACAGTGCAGTTTTCCTACCCGCACTGGATACCATGGCTGTTGACATTTTTGAGTTTCTGCTTCTATAAACATGACCCCCTTTATACACACTGTGTGTTTCTTGATCTTGGAGATAGAGATTTGCCCTATGTCCTCACCTCTCTTATGGATCCAAGAAGAGTCGTTGATCTTTATTTTTTTTCAGTCTGTTCAGCTTTTTACTTGTTAGGGCCAAGCAGTAACTTCCAAGTTCCTTACATGTGGGACTAGAAATTGGAAGTTTTAGCTTTAATTTACATTGGGCCTACTTGAACAATCCAGGGTAATCTCTATTTTAGGGTCAGCTGATAAACAATTTTAATTCTGTCGGAAAACTGAATTCCTTTTTGCCATAGCATATCATACTTACAGGTTCTGAGGTCAGATGTGGATATCTTTCATGGTGTCATTATTCTGCCTATCATACCCCACTATCTCTCTCTCTCTCTTTTTAAAAAAAAAAATCAATTTTAAAGAAAATAAGACGTTGGGGAATATAGGGTTAGAGATCACTCCTCCCACTACTGCTAAGGAGCTGTTGCTATTGCGGGATAATATTTAGAAAGACTGAGCTATGCCCACCCTTCCTTTCATCCATTGGGTAGCTAACTTTGTGTTCATTATCTCAAAGAAGGCATATGGCAGGGCAGAAAACAGAAATATTCTCCAAGTCTTTCAGAATTTTGTTACTCACACTCTCAAGTCCTTAGGAATGCTTATGGGTTTTGGTCATAGTAAGAATCTTACAAAGAAACATGAAGGGAGAGAGATTTTCTCTAAACCACAGTTAGTGGCGGGGAGCTAGGGAGCACAAGGGGAGAGAGAGAAAGAGAGACTGAGAGATTGAGAGAAGAGAGAGAGAAGAATGAAAGGTCATTGAGTTCCAAGAACAGAAGAGACCATTTCCTGCTTCCAGATAATATTACCGTAGATTCCACAAAATTCAGAGGGGAATAGTTCCAAGTTGTGTCTAGGCAGATGGGACCTGTGCAGCCAAGCAAAGGACGTCCATGTTCCAAGAAGAACTGAGAGGTAGCAGAGAATGTCCAATTCTAAAGGGGCCATAAAATTGCAAAAAAACATGCTAATCTCTTGTACCCATAAAGGATTATCTGAAAAACACATCCCTCCCATGGTTTTGCATACCAGAAGGCCCTAAGACTGTAGTACTTCCCAAGGAAGGAGAGTGGTGGGAACTTCATAAAGTACTAGGGTATATTTTTCTCCAACCTTGTGGAATGGGGAAGACTGGAGGATGACTCAGAGTCAGAAATTAAGTTTCATTAAAAAGCAAACAGGGGCACCTGGGTAGTGCAGTTGTTAAGCGTCTGCCTTTGGCTCAGGGTGTGATCCCTGCGTTCCAGGATCGAGTCCCACATCAGGCTCCTCCGCTGGGAGCCTGCTTCTTCCTCCCCCACTCCCCCTGCTGTGTTCTCTCTCTCGCTGGCTGTCTCTCTGTCACATAAATAAATAAAATCTTAAAAAACAAAGAAGATTCTCTTTCTTTCTTTCTTTCTTTCTTTCTTTCTTTCTTTCTTTCTTTCTTTAGAAAATTCTGTTTCTTTAATACTTTGTTGAATGGCATTCATTCCTGGTGCTTTGTTGTTAATTTACCTGAAAGTTATTCATTCATGCTGGATTCACAAAGTAAACTGCTTCTTGTTCAGCTATGTTGTGGAAGAGTAAGAATAAGAGTTGTCTTTTATGTGCATATCTCATAGCAATCCCATGACAAATGAAACTTATTTAAAAATCTTCAACTGCCAAATATAATAAAAGTCCTGATGTAAGTTATACTTTGTTAATCAGTTCGTTTTGACATATTCTGGTAAACAGTAATAGAAAGATTCAGTAAGGTTTTAATCTCAACCTGCTTAAAATATTTCCTCTCTAAAGTCTATATCATAACCTGATAACATTTTTACAAATTCTTTGCTTTCCTTTAAAAGAAATTCTCCAAAATTGCTTCTTGACAGGTAATGACAGCATTTTAGACAAATAGCCTGAAATGGTGTTGCTTCATTCTCAATGCTGTGTTCCAAAATGAAATTAGGGTTCTTTAGAGTGAAGATTATTTCTTAAATTATCAAATTCCGCTGAAAGAAAATAGAAAACCTCTCAGTCAATCTGAATGGAACAATTTGAGATTTCTTGCATGATCACTTAGTACTAAGGGAAGGAAGTTGCTGAAGAAGGCGCCCCTGGAAGCAAGTACTTCTAAATGAGACCTGTGATGCCTCTTCATTACAAATATCAAACTGACTACTGTAAGAGGGGCCATTACAACAACACAAGCTCCTCCCTAGGAGAGACCGTTCCCTTTCAGTTTCCATAACCAGAACCTGCCATGGAAGTGTTTTGAATGAAACACTGCTGAACAACTGCTGCCTGAATGGATTGCACTGATTTATTTTGTATCACACAAATAGAAGGGTACCTGGCACATGCTTGGCACTCTGAAGACATTTTAGGTCGAATGAAGGAAAGAACAAAGAAATAAACAAACAAACAAATAAGCAAATGTGGCACCTCATGATTAGTCAGTAAGCTCTGCTGTTTGCTGTCTTCACAGGGTGAAGACTGCTGCATGACCAGCTGTTCACATCTGCACCGGTGGGGGCCGTAGGCTGCGCCAACTCTCCACCGGTTTACTGGTATACCGCACTGCAGTCTTTGAGTGGCAGAGGGAAGAAGGAGCCTCTGGGTTTGAGTGAGTGGCGTTTTATGCATCTCACTGAACCTCTCAGAAACTGCCCCTCCTTTGTGACATGAGAAGCATAATGCAAATTTAACAGGGTTTCTCTGAGGATTAGCCAATATCATATAAGGTCGTGCCACACCCTGCAGATGTTCACTATTGTTACTTGTTGGAGAAAGACAAAGATTCTGAGATTATAGCAGTGCTTCCCTTTTTAGAAAAAAATGTATGAAACTGATGTTTAATTAATTTGGATCAATTGATTTATTTACTAGGTTATGCTTTCTAGGGTCACCGTTATGCAAATTCAGCAGGATGATCTGTTCCTGTAAGTCCAAACTATGCTATTGTCAGTTTCCCTTTCTTACCCTTAGGTATCACTTACTGAAAGTCATTTAGCCAACTTCTTAAAAACTTTAATAATTGGAAAAAAATGAATCATGGTTATCATCAAGGTAGGTTAACCTAATTGCTTATGGGACTTCAAACTAGTCTCCATTAGTAGCTTCTGTGTGTTTACGAGGACAATGAGAACAGTAAATTACAAAATAATGACAATACATTAAGGATGACATTAAAAATACATTTTGCATAAATGTTTGAGATTATGAACCTAAATGAAACATAGAGATTGTGAGTTTAAAGACCTAAAGAAGAGGGGCGCCTGGGTGCCTCAGTCAGTTAAGCGTCAGACTCTTAATTTCAGCTCAGGTTGTGATCTCATGGTTGTGAGATCCAGTCCCTCCATGGGCTGGGTGCTCAGGGGAGAGTCTGCTTGAGATTCTCTTTTTCCTCTTCTTCTGCCCCTCCCCCCAGTGTGTGTGCATGCCAGTCTGCTTATGTCCTCGCATGCGTGCATTCCCCCTCTCTCGAGTAAATAAATCTTAAAAAAATAATAAACCTAAGAAAAGTTAATGTTAAAAAATGTAAAGTGTTTTGATGAGAAAATTAAGATGACAGGTTATGTTCTAATGGTCTTGGGACAAAGATTTTAGAATTAGGAGAGAATACAGAGATAACTTTTAAATCTAACTGCTGATGTTTTGCTTGTTTCTCTTCTTTTTTTTTTTTTAATAGATGGAAAGACTGAGGCAAAGAGGGGATAAATGAAGGCTATCCAAAGTTTAACAGGTGAAAGTAAATAAATATTTATCAAAGTTGATAAACACTCAGGCCATGTTGTACAAGACAAAATATGAACTCCAGAGGGCAGGGACTAGAACCTATGGTACATATACGAATGTTTTGTTACTTCGTAAGTTGAACCAGTGAGAAAACATACATGTACTAATACTTGATCCTGGTGAAGATTTTCTCCAATTAATTATTCACCAAAAGTGATCACAGGTATATACAGAATCACTAAGAAAAGAATAACTTAAGTCCAAGATGTAATTGTTCCATTCATAGCACTCCCCTTACAAGGGTGCTCAAGTGTTGGGCAATGCAGCTCATGGCCTTAGGTGGAAACATGTTGTGAGGCGTCCTGATGTTTGGCGTTGAGATGAGTTAGCGTGGCGGTAGTAGTGGTGGTACCAGTTGTTGTAGGGCTTCTGCCCAGACCCTGCAGATCCCCAATGCCAGTCCACTGCTAGCATTTTCTCTTCCCCTAAAAAAACCTGGACGATGATCATTAATGTACAGTGATATTTCAGTGACCACAGGATGGAGAAGATCAGTCTCCATTGAATGATTATAAGGAAGACCCACTTTAAAAAGAGTGATTTTGACACTTCAGCAGCAATAAACTCAAAATGTTTTACGTTCTCCTTTTCACTTTTACTGGAGTGGTTCTCAAGAGGAGGAGCTCTTGTGCGGCTCTCTTAGAGGCCCTGGGGAGAATGTAGGGTGTTGTCGCTATGGCTGGGTGACACTTTGTGTTTAGGTAGTAGTGACATCTTAGAGCCTGCTGGAAAGCCTCATCCAGGGAGGAGGCGGCCCTCCCGCGGGGTGCAGCGCACCTTTCTCTAAAGAAGCGTGCAGTAACGGTCCTGGATCCAAAGCCCAGGACTTTTCAGGGCTTCTGCTCTAGCAAGACAGCGCGCTTCAGTGCGCGGAGCATTTGTGTATCACCACCGGTTTTGAAATGCAGATGGACGTCTTCCTAGCTGTTCAGCAAGGTACTTCATTTCCTTAATACTCTCTTTTCTCGCACTTACAACTCGGGGTCGTGACACTGATTTTTCAGGGCCGCCGTGAGGGTTCGGTGGCACGCTGTGTGTCTGAAGTGCTTAATGCGTGTGGGAGCAGCTCGATACATGATCGTGTTCTTCCTTCCATGGGACACATGTGCCCCTCACTCCACACAGATACCTGCTCTGAAGAAGATGGAGACGTGAAGCAACCGTTTCTGTAAAGCTGCAGGGACACCATTACAGCGCCTCCCGGCCTCGGTGGTTCCTGCGGGGCAGATGGACTGAAATCCCCTTGGCTGCCTCAGGGCAGCGGGGCGGGCTCAAGCCCTCGTCTGTCGCTCGGGGCCGGTCACCCGGTGTGGGCGACAGCGGTCTGACAGGACCCCTCGCGCCGACCTGTGGGCACTGCTGCGACGTATGTGCAGTTGCTGGGCTTCCCCTTTTTGGGGTGCCGACGTCAACCCGAGAGTATGAGGTTAGAGAGCAGCGCAAGTAAAGGAAGGTGCCCGCGGCTGGGCAAGGGCTGGGAGGCGGGGCACGCTCCTGCGTGTGCGTGCGCGCGCGTGTGCGCGTGCGCTGGGGCCAGTGAGGGCAGGAGGCAAGCGGTCTTCTCCTCGCACGTCCTAGGCCCAGTGAGGGTGAGGCCCACGTTCTGCAAGACTCCTGAAATCTGGCCCGGCGGATGCTGACTGCAGAAGCGAGCCCTTCGCGGGGCTCCGAAAGGTAGCCACGTTCCTTCAAATGGCTTTTGGTTGCCCCGGGGATCTGGCCAGAGTCCGCGCCTCCGGTGTCACCCCCTTCTCGTATAGACCATGCTTCTTCGTCCACCGTGCAGGGATTTCTGTCCTTTGATCTCAGGGCTTGTTCGCGGTCCTTCGGCCTGCCTTACCTCTTTAGGACGCCACCTTCCGCTCCCGCTTCGGCCTTCAGTTGGCCGTAAGACACACCTTCACCTCATTTTCTCAGGAAAGTCACACTTCTCTCTGGGTGTTCCTTCCCTGTGTTCTTACTGTATTCATTAATTAATTACTGAACCTAAGAATCGTTTAGCTTTCATTTTGTGGTGAATATGATTATTAGTCCCCTAACTAAGGTACAAATAAGACTTTATTTTCTATGATATAATTTCGTGTCAGACTTTAGGCTCCAATTCCACCCAGCTAGAGGAACAATTTAACGTCGGAACTTTCCAGACCTTTTCTCCAGAATCCATCCCCACCCCAGGGATAAACTACAGTTCCGAGATCCAAATCATGAAGAAGGGTGGGTGGGGAGGAGGTGGAGGGCCACGGGGTCCTTGGTACCTGGTGCTCACAGGTTGACCTTGAGAAGCTCACTGTCCCCACCTATGCGACCCCTTCAGGTCCAGCTTCTCCCTGCTGCTCACACACTCTCCAGGGATATAGGAATCTTGCAAGTTTGACTTGGTCTTCTTGGTGTTGACATTCCATGCCACTGACTCCCTCCCAGCATGGCCAGGAAACAGGGCAAGGGGCTCTGCTCGTCACCAAAGAACTTCCTCCCTGTCTTTTTCCCCCTGAAGCCCAGGAGAGCCTCAGGTCAATCTCAGTCTGGAGGGGGAGTCCTAATCCTCTTTCTTCAGTACTTCTCCAACACGAAGTACTTAAGCATGGACTTTCTTTTCCACCTTTTACTTCTTTAAGCAAACTCTCTAAATTCTTTAAGGGGCTTAAGCCTTTTGAAAAACAAAGAATTCTCCCCTGAGGCAATGAGTACACAGCTGACTATTTGAAGGATGAATGAAGAAAAAACTGGGGGTGTGGGGGAAGTCCCTTAAGATCCGAAAACAATATTGCAGCCACAGCTGTGCACCGCTCATTGCTGAACACAGGGGCATAGGCCTAAGTAAATATGAAATTAAAACATGCCCTGTGCTTATCCAAATTCTACAGCTAACCACGCGATTTTACAATGACTTTTACTCCAGCATTTATTTTTGAGCGCTCATGTCCCTGGTGACATTCTCCAAGATCCTTTGAATGCCCCTCCACCAAACTTAGCTATCTGGACAAAGCACTCATCCAGATTGGAGTATTAAAAATAATGGAGTGGTGGGAGCCAAACCAAAACGCCGTTCTTTCTTCCTGTTACCTAAAGAATATGTGTATGTTGATTTACCTTTTCTGTGAAAGAATCTCCCTATTAGAAATCAAGATATGGAATAATTTCAACTTGTATTAGGGGAAAAGGGTGTGTTTTGCATGTATTTTTTCCTTATTATTACTTTACTGTTCTCCGGAAAGGAGAAAATCAGCAGCAACAAATTCTCACGTGCATTTAAAAGTAGATTTCGTGTCTTCTTACGTTTCGCATTGTGATGTTTTTGATGATGGAGTTCAGTACTGCAGCATATAGAGTTCCTTGGTGTTTTTTTAAGACAACGCAAGAATCCTTGACTGCACTTCCTCTGTCTGTGCGCACTTGCAGTCTTGCTCTGGCAGGTATCTGAGGAGAGCACTGCCCTGGGCGGCGCGGGCATTTATGTGCACATGAAACTCCACAAGTTTCCTATTCTTACTTAAACACTTTGCTGCCACTTCAGCGGACTATGACCTTGGATAATGGCCATGGTGAATCCCGTATTTAGTGGAAACAGACTCTATTGATGACACATATGTGGCCCATCAAAAGCCAGAAAGATGGATCTGAATTCAGATCTCGCAGTAAAAACAAGTATGTAAAGTCATTAGATCGACAGGATGTAACTTTACATACAGAGCCTGGGAAAATGATCAGGAGAGCTTCAAATCTGATGGAAGAGGCAGCGTCAGGCCTCCTTATTGTAAAAGCTTGGCTAGAAAATTTTTTTTTTAGGGCATGCTTGTGTGGAGGTGAATATTAAATCACCTAATTCCCTGGGAGGTGGTGGAGCGAGGGCCTAGCAACCGGTCGGGTAGCGACTGGGCCAGGACCAGTGCCGTCAGGATCGTCATTTCTGGTTGTGCTTGTGTTCAGTCCTGCCTGATCAGAAGACTGAACTGATTGTATAAGGCCCAGGGTCTTCTCATTATATGGGCCAGGTGGCCCCATCTCCAAATACTATCATATTGGGAATTAGATTTCAACATATGAATTTGAGGGGGGGATGCAAACATTCAGTTTATAGCACTGTGCTTACAGTTAAAAAAAATAATTCAGTTTTCACATATTGTGCACCTAACTTCAGAGACATGTTCTGCACACACGGGTGTCTTAGCTCAAAGCAATCCAGGACTATAGTGAGAGAGACAGAGAGGGACAGAGAACACAGAGGCTAACTCCCAATTATCTTTGAAATCCTACCTAAAAAGTGACTTATGTGGTAGGCCTAATAATGACTCCCCAAAAGATATCCCCGTCCTAACTCTTGGAACCTGTGAACGTTACCTTACATGATAAAAACACAACTTTGCTGATGAGATTAAGGATATCAAGATGGGGAGATTATCTTGGATTACCCAGGTGACTGCAAAATGCCATCACACACATCCTTACAAGAAGGAGGCAGGAGGAGCTTTGACAGGGACAGCAGAGGGAAAGGCACCGTGACTGTGGAAGGACGGGATGGTATGATGGGGCCACAAGCCAGAGATTGCAGCCGCCACCAGCACCTGGGAGAGGCAAGGGAGGGGTTCTCTCCTAGAACCTCTGGAAGGAGTGTAGCCTTGCTGATGCCTTGATTTCAGCCCGATGAGACTGATGCCAGACTTCTAGGTTCCAGACCGTGAGAGAACATATTTCCGTTGTTTTAAGCCTCCCGGTCTGTAGCGACTGGTTAGAGCACCAACAGGAAATGAATCCAGCGTTCTTTGGGCAGCCTCTCTGACCTCTCCCTGGGGGTTGGGTGCTTCTACACGGTTGGCAGCACCACGTACTTGGTGTGTCAGAGCAGTACTGGCCCTGCTTAGTCATGTCTACCTTCAGGGTCTTTTGCCTGCGAGATGGAAGTTCTGTCAACATAGGTACTCTGTTCTAGTCATTCATTTTTGTAGCCCCAGAACCTCGCTTTAGTTTTGGCACCTGGTAGGTACTTATTAAGCAATTGAGAAATGTAAGTTTGTTGACATCATATTACTTCCAATATTTAAAAGTTGGCATCTTAGTTCTCTGAAAAGTGTATGTGTATCTCACATTGATTATAAGGAGCCAAGTTCCAGAGATCCCCAAACAAGTGGCAGCTTGAAAAGAAAAGAAAAAAAAAAATCCTTCTGTTGAAAATTAGCCTATGCTTACAGAAGAGCTGGCATTTGGGAAATAATTTTGTACTTAAAGTTCTAAAGATATTGATAGGGTTCGGGACATGTACTTCAAAAGCTGGCACCCTGGCATTTGAATATTTTAAGCTGAAGGAATTTGAGAAATGTCAGGTGCTGCAAGACCTTTTCTTCCGTGAAGCAGGTAGGAAGACCCTCCTGGGAGAGGCGCCCTCCCTAGACCCACAGGGAAGGAGCATCCTTATCTCCAAGACGAGCGACACCCAGAGGGATCTGACAAGCAGGCCTTGCTGTTTCCCTCAGTTTATTACCCTTGGTTCATCCCCTTTTATTTTTTATAGGGGATTTTATAATAAAATTATAGGATTTATTTTCCTTTGGTGCTCTCAGTTCTTGGTCATGCCACTTCCAAGAATGAAGAGATAGACCAGACAGAGTGTTGGGCAGCAAAGCAAAGTTTATTGAATGACAGCACACAGCTCCCAAAGAGGGAGGGGACCCGAAAGGGTTGCCACCAGAGTTCCTAAGTCTAGGGGTTTTTATAGCTTGTTGGTGGGGGCTGTTTTAATCTGATTAACCCTCCCTGCACCTGTCGTCCAATCAGGTTTTTGTCATCATCTATCACGTGGGAAAGGGTAGAGGGTTCCTTGTAAAATCCTTTTAAGGGTGGTTTCCTCTTAAGGTAGGGGCCTCTTGTCCCTGCCTGCCTCTCTTCAACTATCCTTCATCACTTTCGTCCTATCGTGCTTTCCCAGGACCTGCCACTCTTCATCAGATCTAGCAGGTTTCACTGCTTAGAAGACTTCCTTGTCATGTAAAACGTATATTAAATATGTTTGTATGCTTTTCTCTTATTAATTGATCTTTGTTTGGAAAGCCCAGTGAGAATCTAGAAGGGTAGAAGGAAAAAGAACATTTTTCCTCCCCTACAGTGTAAAGTTTGAGTAGTAAAACTGTACACATCCTATTCAAGTCTCTTATGTTTGGTTTTCTCACTGGTCTCCCTATCTCATTCTATCTTCCATGAGCCTACAGGGGTAAAGTTCAGACTTGATAGAAGTGCAGTCACTTCAAAGTTTAGTTCCCTCTGCTTCGTAACCTGATCTCCCACCACTCACTTAGACAAAAATGTCTCCACGTGAACCTAAAGCAGTATCCATCCCAAGGGCGCAGCATGGTGATGTTTTTCTGTTTTGTTTTTTTTTAAATTTGCCTTCAGAGCTATTTTCTCTCATCTCTGCTTACCCAGACCCTTTATCCTTCAAGGACCTGATCAAATGCCACTTCTTTGAAGCTTCCCTGCTCCACTGTTGCCTGATTCATCAGAAATCTGATCAAGTTTAGCTTTATCATGTATTTTGATTTCACTAAATGGTGAGAATCTTTTCGTGTGTGAATTCCACATCTTCTCATTTAGCATAGAAATGGAGGTGGAAAGTTTGTTCTCTTATGTCGCTAGAAACAGATATTCAACAAATATTGTATGATAAATTAATAATACCCAGTGACTACTTGAATAATCTGTGATTATTTCCCTGTTCTATAGCAGTGTGGTTGGACGAAGAGGGTGAGTAGCTGATCTCACAGGATGCAGCATCCACGTTCTGATTCGATAACATTTCCTTTAAAGGGATTCGCAGCCTCCCCAGTCCTACATTGAGCTCACTTAATACAATGCCTTTGTAACAAAATGATCATATATAAGATAAAATAGCTCAGACTTTGGGACATGTGCTAATGTCAGACTGTGTTTTTATCTTGGTCTTATTGGTGCCCTAGGGTCCAGGTTGCACTGTGCAGGGACAGCTGATCGGTGTTATCACTATCAGTCATCATGGGCAGCGGTAACTCCGGAGATGGTGAGAGGTGGGCATTGCTGAGGGAAGGACTTCCTTACTTCTGGGGACTGGGAATGAGTTGGCCTGAAGAAGTCTCAAATGGTTTTAGGAGTGGGACTGAGCTGCTCCCGCCAGCTGGAGTCCTGCTAAGGACAATAGCCAGGGCAAGTGTCTGCTTTTTGACACCAATAACACTATCAACGGGGTAGATGGTAGTGAGCTTCTCACAGAGCCAGTAGCTGGAGAAATGACAGTACAGTCCTCTAGTCACAGGAAGATGTATTTGGTTTTGGGCTTTATTTGTAATGGTAAGAGTAACTTGGGATGTGAATCAGTGGTTATGGGGATTTGGGGACATGGGAAGGGGCCTTGGGAATGACCAAACTTTCTGCTACTCTAGGTATGCAAGTTTTAAAAATTGGCATACTTGGGAATAATTTGTTTACCCTAAACTTAGTAAAGATAGACACTTTGATGGATATGGATGGTAGGGTTATACAGCTTTCCTACAGGGTTTAACCAGCTTTTTAGCCCCTTCTCTGGTACTAGGAGCCAGATGATACCCCTTGGCATTTTCTCTTCCTCTCCAATACTCATACAAGCACTCATTTAGTGGCCATGTAATGAAATTTGAGCCAGTAGGACATAAGTAGAATTGATATGTGTAACTTCTAAGTACTTTCTCACTTAAAAAAAAAAAAAAAGTTGCTGTCCTTGGTCTTTGCTTTTCCCCTCTCCATAGGCTGCTACATCGATGTAGTATTGACCCAGCTTCTGTCGTGAAGGGCAATGCCCTAGGGTAATACAGAGCAACAGATGTAAAGGACTTGAATTCCTGAATGAAGTCCTGAAGTTACCCCGCTATATTGACCTACCAGGCTGCTTTTCAATGCCTTTGTTTCTGCAGTGTCATTTTTTATTATAACTAATACAGAAATTGGTACTTAACATTATAAAAAAACCTTAAATATGTGGCATTGCCTTAGGTGTTAGGAAGTGGACACTGGAAGAAATAGAAATTGCCGATATTAGAAAGCTGATGAACTTTGTGATGTCAAGGCAACATTTGGTAAAACTGTCTTCTGCAATCAGGTGGAACACAGACCCCGTGTCTATATAGTCATTAGTAGTAATAGAGTAAGCAGTTGGAGAGAGAGAGAATATTTGTGTGTTGGTTGCTCTTTGCTGCTTTTCACAGGATATTATAAGAAAGAAATGAGTGCAGTCAAGACTTGGCCAGGCAGGAAGAGCCGGAGTATGATAGAATCCCAATGAGTCCCGCAAAGGCTGAAGGTGTAACGAAGAGTATTCTTCATAGCCCTTGATACTCTACCAAAGGGAGTTAGACCTAGCGACAAAGATTGGATTAAGTCTGTTGTGTCAGATGGCCTCAAGGGACTTGCCATTTAAGTGGGGGGAAAGTGATAGCTAAATGGAAGCCAGGAAATAAGGCACACTTAAGAAATCATGCCCAGGAAAGAGTTCTAGGTGGTTACTACACATTAAGTCAGACCAGAATCAAATAGACCAGAAACCTATCATGTATTTGAGCAACTTTTATTGCCAAAAAGACCATGGGCCTGTGATTTTTCAATCCTAATTCAATCCTTAGGCTCCCAAGATGGTAGGAAGCAGTCTACAAGGAACTGGGCACCCTCAAAGGAGGGCTCAAGAGAGAACTGTCTTCAAGCTCAGATGTGACCACAGGGGAGAGTGGACAAGGAAGAACCACCCAGAGACAAGACCACAGGCTCAGGGGATGGATGGACAAGGGAAGAAACTTCCCCTTCTTCGGGGGAAGAAACCAGAAGCAAGGTCTAACTATAGAAAATACCCAATGCCAGGGCAAGGCCCTTGGTAATTACTGCCCAGAAAGGCTCCATCATTGCGAAGGACCAGTGGCTGCCGTGGATTTTGATTCATCTCTTTGCTGAGAAGAAATTTCTGTTATGCCTATCTTGTCTTATCCGTCATTGTTGATTGAGGATGTTGCGGGTGCAGGGAAGGGTGAGGCAGGGATGGGGAGGAAAACGAGCTGTAGCTTGTCTACTGGGAGATGCACCCAGATCCGGCAGAGGAGACTGCCCGTTGTGCATTTCAGTTGTGTGCGGTAGCTGCATGAGACCTTGACCTTTTTTTTGGTGGTGGTGGGGGGTGATCGTGTTCTATGTGAAGGAAGAAAAAGATCTACATGGATATTTGGGTGATCAGAAAGGGGGACTTTGGGAAGCTGCCACTTATCCTCCAGCTTTCTTTCCAGCTAGGTGTGGACATTTGACTAATCTCTGGCAAATAGGAAATGAGCTGCAGTAGTATATATGACTTTGAGATACTTTGCAACTTAAAGACAAGCATGGTTCCCTGGGTTTGGGCTTTCTCACTCTTCCCATAGGCTGTAGTGTGGATATTGGAGCAACGCAGCTATGGCAGTATGGGTGAGGACAATACCTTTGGGGATGGGGGAATGACAATTAGAACACTCCTGTGTGCCTAACCTGTAAGTCTCTCCAGCTCATACCGGACATACTATTCTTAAGAGAGAAACTTCTGTCTTATTTCAGAGACTCTTTGTTACAGCAATTTAATCTTTATTCCAGTTAATATATACTTCATGTTGGCTTCATGTGTAAATATTTATTAAGTGAACACACGAAAATATTCTGGATAACATATGGCAAGTTTTTACTATTCTAAAGAGTTAGGTGTCTAGACTGCTGAAGACATGGGTGCTTTTCTCACAGTGTTCCCTGAGTGGCCATTGCTACAGATTAGGGAAAATGGAAGTCACTCTGTTCAGGCACCTGTAACAAAACATCACAGGTCAGGTGGCTTCTAAACAACAGAAATTTATTTCTCACAGTTCTGGAGGCTGAATGTCTGAGGTCAGGGTGCCAGCCAGCACGGTGGGATGAAGGCCCTCTTCTGGATTGCAGATTTCTTGTTGTATTCTCACATGGCAGCAGGAGGGGCTAGGGAGCTCTGTCCACTATCCCATTCATGAGCGCAAAGGATTCACCTCCTAATACCATCCCCTTGGGGATTAGATTTCCACCATATGAATTTTGGGGGAGATACAAACATTCAGATCATAGCAATAGGTGATCGTTTTGGACATGCTCTGAAAGCCCAATTTTGGGAGTGTTAGGACACAACAGAATGTTGGAGAGATAAAGTGTTCTGTAGTCCTCCTTGCTGTGGTTCTCATGTCTGGTTCAGTTGATTTCTGGTTGAACCGCCATTTCTCCGGCTTTAACAAATCTTGACTTTCTCTTCCAGAGATCTTAATTTAGTTCTTAGTGATTCCTCCTGTACATCTAAGTAATTTGCAAGCATAATGGAAATGATCAAGTTGAGATCCCCTTTATACTCCTAAACCCTCCAAAATGTATCAAAGATTTGTGAGAAGATATCACGTAAAATCTGGTGTGTGCCAGCTCTCTCTGGTTAAAATCCTCTCACAAATGTCTTCCCCTGGGAGCTGCACGCTTACAGTGTGTGATATCCCTTAACCTGGTCATTAGTAGAGAAATCAGTAAGTTACAGTCAAAAAATATTTCCTTATACTCTGTACCCACCCTGCTATCCTTATTTGCAATGAGATATCCTAATGATGGAAATCATAGGGAAGTAGATGGGCTTCCTCTTCGGGAATTACCAAAACACTTCCTAGTTTCACTTCTCCATTTTCTTAGAGCACCTCCGGTATTTTATTCTTACCTTCGCTCTTAAATATGAGAATATGACATTAATTTGTTCCTAGGATGGGACTCTTGAGTTTGTGATGATGGTGACCTGGAAAGAATACTGGACCTACCTCAAACCACCTTTTAGTAGGTGACGATCACTTAATAATTCTTACCCCGAGTATATAAGAATATCATCAAATATCTAAAAATGTCTCATTGTATTTCTAGTTGTTCTGATTTCTAAAGTTGTTTACATGGTGCTCTTAGAGTCCTTGAAAGAAGAGTCCAATGATCAGATTCCAAAAGAGTGACTTGGAATTTAGGGTATTCCTGTCACCTTGGATTTTCCCCTGAGTAGATTTTTACGGTGGGGCTATTTTCAAATTAAACCAGACTCCCCTTCTCTCCTGTGCACGGAGTTTAGTATCTTACTGACGTTCTCCCAACATTGACTCTTTGCCCATCCTTCCTTATGTTTTCATAACTCCTATTTTGGTAATAAAATGTCTCAACTCTCCATTTGGTCAAGTGAACATCCCCCTCTGACTTTTGTTTTTTCCTTTCCAAATAAATATATAACCTGTATGATCATTTGATATTTTGCTCCTGTCTTTGGATGACATAATTTTTTATGCTCACATGCAAATAAGCATTATCCAATAATAAAAAGTGGTAGATGTACTTGAATCAAAAGCTTTGATAATTATACAATCTTTAAATTAATTAATGAGCCAAAGGCAGCTAAACATTAGCATGTAGAAAGATCTCTACAGCATTAGCTACTAATGAGTTCATTTAGATCCACGGTACAGCCCGTTTTGGAAGGCACAGACCATATTTAATCATATTCAATCAGATCTAATATTGAAATTATGAACACAAGGCATTGTTGAGTGTGAAATTACCATAGAATTTTAATTGTTAAACACATTTCTTGTTGGTTCTCTTAGATGAATGATAATTTGATGAGGAAGTAGGTAACCTGTATAAAGTGGGGCATTTAATAAATAAGGAATTCTAAGGTGTTCTGATTTGAGTTGATCATTCACATACAAATTTTAAAATTTATTTGTCTCATCTGCTTTGGAAGGTCTACTGCCTAAGGCAAGAAGGCTGCATTTTGACTTCTTTTCCCCTTGTAAGGGAGGAAAACCTTTCCCTTCTTCCCCTCTAGGTTCCTTGCCTGATCTAATAATTAAATTGATAGATGACTGATTAACAGGAGGAAAACAAATTTAATTTCATACATATGGGAGCCCATAAAAATATGAGACTCAAGTAAGTGACCAAAGCGTACAGCTTTTATGCCTTTTAGACAAAGAAACAATACATTTGTGAAGAATTAACAAGACGAAGAGATTTGGGCTTGGAGTAGCAAATTAGTGAAGCAGTAACAAGGTTTGTTTTTATAGTCCTCTCAGCCTTAGATTCCCACAGCTGAGTTTCACAGCCCGCTCCCAGAGCCCGCTGCCATTATAGGAAAGGAAACATAGGATTGTGTTGAGTGTATTTTCATGTTTCATACTCACGCTCTTCGCCGAGGTAAATCAGCTGTTGCCATTGATGCGGTTCATTTCTCATTCGCGAAATCGTTCAGTGTGGGTGTTTCCCAGTAAGGCAGTCTGCTCTCCTCCGACAGGGGATTCAAGGATTCAGACTTACTGTATTTTGTGACTTCGACTGTCATCCCAAGCTTGGACATCCAGAGGAGAGCGCATGGAGGCGGCTCACCGTCTTTTTAACCATCTCATCCAGGACGTGACCCATGTCCTTTCTGTTCGTATCCCCTCGGTAGGAGTAAGTGTCTAGATGCAGGGGGTGGGGTGTATGTGTTGGGGGGGCTGTTCCCCAGCTGGGCAGCTGCTTCCTTTAGCCACCCTGCGCTCTGGACAAGGAGCACAGACACTTGTTGGACGCCTAACCATGTTTGCCACGCATGCCTTTGCACTTTGGTGTACCACCCCTCAGAGGCTATATTCTGCTCAGAGCCCTGGCTTGAAGCCGTGCTGACACAGATCAGTCGAAGGATCTTAGGAAACTTGCTGGCAGCAGTTTGTCACGGACAAACACAGTATATTGTTAGCGCACAGCACATAGGAGAAATGATTTTTCCAAAACTGCTTATAAACAGTGGGCTTCTGTCTGTGTGGGAACATCTTTTACAATCCCTCACTGTCTGAGGCCTTCCTCGTCACTTGAAACCGTGAGTAAGTACAGAAAGGGAGAGCGATTTGCAGGGAAGTCGAGAAGTGAGGCTGCATCAGGGTGTATTTGGGGACATCTGTCCTGTATGATCTCCTCCAGCATCTTGGTAGATCTCTGACAAGCACCAGATATTCAACATTTGAAGTCCTTATTTGAGTCAAAGCCTTGGATTTGAACCACTTGGAAAAAGCTTCAGGTCATTCAGATTCCTGCCATGTTCAACATCTACCTATTATACATAAGACAGGCATGCAAATCACATAAATCCAAGGTAACAAATAGAAAGGTGGAGGGCCCAGCCGTAGTTATCCATTCTGTGATCCTAATAATTTTATTTTATTAAAGGGACTGCACTTTATTACTCAAACCATTAGGATGAGTAAGGAAAGTAGTGAAATCTCTTTCCAAGGTAACAAGGAGAGGTGTCTGGCTAAGACCTAGTTGGAGGATCTATTAATCTTCCATCTCTTGGATCCATAACTGGAGTCACCTACACATTCCTGTTTGGAGTAGCTTCCCTTTTATCTGCTTCCTAAAATGTGTTTATATTTCTCAGTGATGTTATGAGGCTGTTGTCAGTTGAATGAGTTTTGAGGTTTTAAAAATGATTAAGCTGCCATGTGGCACTTGATGTTGTCCATGTAAGGAGTGGTTACATAGGAAGAGAACGGACATGTCTCCAAAAATAGAGAAGAGCTACACGTATTGAAACCTCATGATGTGCAGTTACATTATGCTGCACCCCTGATCCGCACAGGGAAGAGGAAACTGAGGTTCAGGGAGGTGACCCACTCACAGTCACGTAGCTAGTAAGAGGAGGAGCCACAATATGAATGCACTGACTCCTAATTACAGGCTCTGCGGCCAAGAGCCAGGAGGTCCTCCTAAAGGAAGGTGCTAGAGAAAACTGAGGGTGGATAATGAAACATGGACCATTCTCATAGACTTACCTTTCATGAAATTGGCAACCCCTTCCATATGAGGACTCAGTACCTTGTACATTCATCACCAAAACCTTTCCTAGCGGTAGCTAGAGTTATTTGTAAAATAAACAGAAGCTAAAAAGCAATCAGAGTTTTCTGGTGTTGGAAGGTCTTAATATTTTTTTTATTTGTAACTGATTTCTGCATGTGAGAGTGTGTAAGGGAGCCGTGGGCCAACATCTTCTCCAGCTTTCACAATTAAAATGTTAATAGCCAATTAAGAGTGTATGCTCCATGTTTTTTTCCAACACTCCACTGGAAGAATAAAAGCTTGCTTTCTAGAACTTTAGCATAAACCCATTTATAAAGCAGGGTGCTGGTCTCGCTGTCTTGAGAGTAACGGATGGCAGTGATGTTCGGGAGCTACTCCAGTGTCGTTATTTGCTCTGAAAGCGTGCAGACCAGCTGAGTTTCACAGCCATTAGAAGCACTGGGTTGTAATAATAAATACCAATAAAAGATACAAGTGCTCTAGGGAACCAATAGATTTTTTAAAAGGTGGCTTTATGCCTGTGTACCTTATGTCATTCTGCCTCAAAATGATAATTTATTTACCAATGGGAGAGGCAAATTAATTCTGTAGTAAAGGGGAGTCTAATTTATTACCCAGTCAGAAGGAGGCTGTGGAAATATCAACTGTAACTATAACAAGAGTTCATGGTTTTTCTGTTTTTGCCTTATTTGATTCCCAAAGTATTGGCTACTATTTGACTTCTGCCAAACATATCTACCAATTTTGGGAACATTTACATTTTTCTAGTTCCTTCCCATGTATTTTCAATCTCAACCCTCAAGTACTCTATTTGATGAATTCCATAACGAATTTAAATTAATTAGAATTACTTTACCAGAGGTATTAGAGTAGGTTAAATTAAAAACTCAATTCCTCAGTTGTACTAACCAGATATCAAAGGTTCGCATGTGATTAGGGGATACCATATGAGATAGTTCAGGTACAGAATATATCCGTTATCTCAGAAAGTTCACTGGATAGCTTTCTTCTTTTGTCTTTTGTCTTCTTCATCTACCTGGTCAAAGGGGAAAGAAAGTGTGGAGGAGGCAGACTCTCTTCTACAAAATGGGGCCCCTGGGTGGCTCAGTCGGTTAAGCACTGGACTCTTGATTTTAGCTCAGGTCATGATCTCAGGGTCATGAGCCTGAGCCCTGTGTTTTACTCCACGCTCATCCGGGAGTCTGCTTAAGATTCTCTCTCTCCCTCTCCCTCTGCCCCTCCTGCTTGTACTCTCTCTTTCTCTGTCTTTCTCAAATAAATCTTTAAAAAAAAAGTCTTGGCCTGGACATGGCACACATCACTTCTGCTCATATTTCATTGGTGGTAATAGGTCTTTTGAATGGCACACATCACTTCTGCTCATATTTCATTGGTGGTAATAGGTCTTTTGAATTTCTATGCTATAGGGCCTGGTGCCTTGGTCCATTCAGGTTGTAAATAAAAATGTGTGAAATTACAAAAAGAATACATAATTCTAAGATATGAAGAAAGCTTATTATCCTGGTTGTGAAGGGCAACAAAGTTAGAGTTGTTGGGTTGAATGAAATTATCTAATTTAAGTTGTTAGCCTAATGCTCAGCACATGGGGTGTGCTCTAGGGCTGTAAATTATTATTAATGTGAGAGCAATATAAAAATATTATAAACAAAGCTGATAGGCTTAATTATATAAATATAAAACCCTCTCACATTTCTGTTCCATAAAAATCAATTAAACTAAGGTGGGAAAATCATATAAAAGAGCATATAAGCGCTGTAAATATATCTTATGACTTCTGCTTCACCAGCCTGTGGTACCAATTAGGCCATTATCTCAGTATCAAATTCTTGCTTTCATCCTTTGGAGTCCTTTCATCCATGGTTTTATTCAGTCCAAGATATGTCTTCAATATTTTGACTTCTTAGAAAGAAAACCGAAAAAATCTAAGCAGTCTTTAATAAGACTGACGTTGCTGGTACAGGGGGTCATGTAAGGCACTGGGGATTCTGTTATTTCCTTCTTAAAATATGAATCTGATGTGCCAAGCTACTCCAGTCTTGATGGCACCAGAGCTTGGACAAGCTCCCTTTGTACTGGCCACCACCTACAAGGCCCCAGACTGCTGCCCACACCACTGTGGGGAGGAGAAACACTAGCCCTCCCTAATCTGCATCCTGAGGCCGTATTCTTTCTGTTATCTCTTTATCATTCCCAAAATCTGTTTAAAGTATGCCCCACCCCTGCTCCTCTTACCATCTTTCCCGCCCTATAGTTAGCTACTCAAGGCTCCTAATGGACATTTTGAACAGCCTGACATATGTGGTTTTCCTAGGGTCTGGGCTGTTCAAAGTTATCCATGGTCACTGGGATGATTGAATTATTTTTTAAAAGATTTATTTATTTATTATTTGAGAGAGAGAGTGCGGAGGGAGGGGCAGAGGGAGAGAGAGAATCTCAAGCAGACTCCCTGCTGACTGCAGAGCCTGACACAGGGCTTGATCCCATGGCCTTGAGATCTTGACCTGAGCCGAAATCAAGAGTTGGACACTTAACTGACTGAGCCACCTAGGCACCCCCGTGGTGATTAATTTTATGTGTCAATTTGGTTGGGCTCAAAGATCTCTAGATGGCAGGTAAAAACATTATTTCTAGGTGTATCAGTGAGGATGTTTTAGAAGAGATTAGCATTTAATTCAGTAGATTGAGTAGAGAAGAGTGCCCTCACCAATGTTGGCAGGTGTCACTCAATGTGCTGAGGGCCTGAATACAACAAAAGGTGGAGGAATAGTGAATTCTCTTTTGAGTTGGGACATCCATCTTCTCTTACCCTTAAACATTGGAGCTTCTGGTTCTTGAGCCTCCAAACTCTGGGACTTTACCTCTCCCCTGGATAGGGAGTTACACCTTGCTTCTCAGGCCTACTGACTTGGACTGAATTACTCCATCAGCTTTCCCGTGCAGACCACAGATAGTGCAGATCATGGGTTTCTTGGCCTCCGTAACTGTGTGAGCCAATTCCTATAATAAATCTATCTATCTATCTATCTATCTATCTATCTATCTATCTATCTATATATCTCCTAATGGTTCTGTTTCTCTGGAGAACTCTAATACAATCACATTACTACATAAATATTATGAATAAAGTATTAATATTAATAACATGTAAAATGAATGGAAATCTATACAAGTAATATTTAAAATCCACTGAACAAGTGATTAAATACAAATTCTAAAATCTTTCTTGTCCCCTGCGGGACAGAATGTGGTTTCTAGCCCTTCCTCTTTAGTTTAGCTCTTTCTATGCGAGCTTAGTGTAGAGTTTAGGAGCAAGAGGTGAGTTAGTATTCTTACCAAAAGAGGAACTTTGCAAACCGCAAATGCCACAGCCTTCTAGCCAGAGATTGGTTAGTGGTTGAAAACCTTTGACTGAAATGTTCATTTTTAAAAAGAAGTTTAAGTGCCACTTCTAATAAAATCCCAGAGAAATAAACTGTGATAGATGATACTTATCAAATGGACCATAAACAGATTGGGGAATATGACTTTGAAAAGCTGTACAAGGTGATAGTTTTACTCAGTGGTTTTAAGAAATAATCATTTTTCCCCTTTATGTCACCAGTAATATATTTTCTTTGAATGAAAGAAGAAAGTACAAATAAGTGGGAGGTTAAGAGTCTGGATTCTGAAGTCAGACCTACCCAGTTAGATCTCAGCCCTGCCACTTCCCAGTGTGACCTTGGGTAAGTATTTTAACCTCTCTAAACCTCAGGTTCCTCATTTGAAAAGAAGGAAAATCATAGTAGCTCTCTCAGGGGGGTTTCTGTGAATATTAACTGAGGTCATGCTTGTAAAGTGCTTAGCGTGCATAGTGAACGCTCAATTAATGTCCGTTATCATTTTTATTACCCATAATCCCACCACTTAGAGATCTCTGTTGTTAACATTTTAATGTATGGGGGGAGGGTCCTGATTATCTGAATATTTATTATGTGAGTCACAGCAGTTACAAAGTTGTAGAATATAGCTGCATAAAAATATTCACTAATTAACTGACCAATTATAAAAGACCTGCTCTTAGACACCCCTACCTGCTTCATCCTGTGTCCAGCCACCCAATGTGTCACACCCCATGTTTCAGTGCAAAAACAAGGCCAATGGAAATGTGAAACTGTGACTCTTACAAAAGATGTGGGATTTCCTGCAGGCAATGCTGGGGGCTTTCAGAAATGAGGATCTGGCAGAATTAGACCAGTTAACAAACGAAGAAGGCAAAATCAGCTGTGATGATGGCATGAGAGGCCCTTTAAAAGAGGGTGATTTGAATATCAGAGGACTAAGAGAGGCTCTTAGGAGAATTGATGGAGCCCTCAAATATTTCTCAGAAGAGACTCTTTACCCTTGCTTTTTAAACAGGAGCTGATTTTGCTACATGCTTTCTCTAGACGGACTGTGTCCTATAGTTACACTATGCTATGCCCATGACCGTCAAAGTGTGACTATTTGAGTAGGTTCTCTGATGTAACAAAGCCTATAAATATTGATTTAGAAGAAATCCAGGTCTACAGTGACACCTTCTTGTCTTCCCCTCCCCTGATCCCAGGCAGGGGCCTTTTTATAATAAAGAGGATTGTTGCCTCTGCAGAAATGTCATCTATTTTTTAAAAGGATAAGATCTCTTTGTCCTTTTTTTTTCTCTTTCAGTCTTTAGAGAGTTTTTGATAGCAGAACTCTTATGTTTTTGGTAGTAGATCCTGTTGAGAAGCTGATAACAGCTAATTAAGCTCCTCCCAGCAAAATGAACATTTGTATCCAGCATGAAAATTCGCATACAATTTGAAGGGAGGCCCAGTGAAATCCACTCAGATTATAGGTTAAGGAACGATGTTTTGTTGTATTTCAATATCTGAAAGTATTTGTGCATTCCTAAACTTAAACTTGAATGAGCTTTAATTCAATGAACATGTATCGAACATCAGCCCTTTGCCTACACTTGAAAGGGATACAGGAGAAATAATGGACACAGCTCCTGAGTTTCAGCTAGACCAAGGGACCAACCAGAAGGTTCAGACAGGATGTAGTAGAGTAGGAAGACACTGTCAGTTTATTTATTTATTTATTTTTAAAAAGATTTTATTTATTTATTTGACACAGATAGAGACAGCCAGCGAGAGAGGGAACACAGGCAGGGGAAGTGGGAGAGGAAGAAGCAGGCTTATAGCAGAGGAGCCTGATGTGGGGCTCGATCCCGTAACACCGGGATCACGCCCTGAGCCGAAGGCAGATGCTTACCCGCTGTGCCACCCAGGCGCCCCGACACTGTCAGTTTATGTAGGCGCAGAGTTACTCAAACATATCATCTACAGCCTAGAATGCGGGGTACTAGGAACCAGCCTAGAATGTGGGGAGGGAAGGCTTGGGGTCCAGCAAAGTCTCTCTGCACCTGGAGATCAGGAGATGAAGTGTGCAGAGAAAAAGGAAGGCACTTGAGTCAAGGATTTCTTACATGTTCTCATTCAGGGCCAGACTCTCTCAGGTTTTTAAGAACTGGCCTTGTCAGGCGGCCTCCTCATCTGTCAGCTCAGTCGAGGCACTGGAGCAGTGACCACAACCTTGTGTACCTGAGAATGTTCTTAACTCCGTAACAAATAAAAACTGAGGATGAGTGTATCTACGTCACGAAAACAAGCAAAGTTGTTTACTTAAAAAGCACCCCCAAACCCAAATACATTGAAGAACAATGTACAGGCAGAGCCTCTGGCTGGTGCTGGCATTCTTCATGGATTCCTCCTCACTAGGATATCGCGGAAGCCATCAGCCAGGTGGCCTGACTTCTTTCTGCACAAGTTCTGGAAGGTACTGCTCTCCTTACTATAAATTTACCATGCAAAACACTTGCTATAAAAGGAATTCTCTTCCCTCCTTCTGTGGCTGGTGGGGTGTCCTAGGCCATTGTAGCTTTTAACAGGAAAAGGATTGACTGACCTAGAAGAATCTTTCCCTATGGCTTTATGTCTCCTCCTTCTCTTTCGCTCTCTCTCCCTTCTCCTCTCCACTGGAGCAGCAAGAGTTAAAAGTATTCAGCTTGCTGCCTTGCCAAAATTTTGCTGTTTAGCTATTGAGTCTTCAGTACAAATGGGTCCCACCTGCAGATTAACACAGACACACCTGGCTTGGCTGAAATAAGGAAGACATAAGGATCTGGGAGACAAGACGCACATACATTTAGAAGCCAACATAAGACAGGGCATGACGAGATGCTCAGTTATGAGATAATGTGATATGAGCAAAATCATGCGGGAAGGCTTTATGATGGAGATGCTGGTGTTGTTTTGAAGTCTAGATGATAATCACCGAAATTTGAGGGACAGGCTGGACGTGCGAAGGAGAATGGAGTGTGGAAGTATCATGTTTCCGAGGAAGACAAGGGGGAGCAGAGCAAAGAGCATGGGACTTACTATCCATTCATTTGCACAAATATTTCCTGAGAACCTACTATGTGCAGACACTGTTCTAGGTCTGGGTAGAGAATAGTGAACCAAAGTCCCTCCCCTTGGAGGGCACGCACGGTAGGATGAGAAGATCTGCATATGAGCTTGGCTCTGCAAATTATCCTGTTCACATGGAGAAAACTATTCAACCTCTTCAAACCTGTCTTCCTTATCTATGCAACTGACATACGTGAACCCCTTCCCAGTCCAGTTAGGAAGAGGATAAGCAGATAAAGCAACCGCATTATTTAATAAGCTATAAAATTCGATGGCAATTTTAGTTAGCGAATGACAGGGTGTGTGATTTTTATCTTTATTTTTTTGGGGGGGGGGTCCTGGCTTTTTAAATATAAATTCTTGGAGAAAGAGCAAATTATCACCTGGCTGGTGAAGGATCCAGTAAGACGCTGACACTGAGTTCACCTGCCTCCCCTCAACTCAAAAGCTGTGTCCAAGATTACAGTTGTGGCTCTGGGGAGAAGTAGACAGTGAGCAAAATGAAGGGAGACGAATGGCTCAATGTTGGCTGACTACAGATGATGAACAAAATACTACAGAGGAGACGGCTGTTTGTACCCCATTATGTGGGACATATGCTGATCGGGAAAATGTGTCCCTCAGCTGCGAATTTAAGAACCCAGTGTGCTATGAGCTCATGGAGGAGGTGGAAAACAATGTATTTTTAGAAAGTTCATTAATAGAGCTATGTTTCCTGAAGCCCACAGCGGTCAGGATCAACCGCAAATACCATATTTCTTCCGAAGAGCTTAGGCTTGAAAGCTATGGATTTCTTTCCTTTATGTCTTTGAAAATTTCTATATGGTTTATTGGTTGTAGTGACCTAAATACCTTCATCAAGCCGCAATTAAGTCCTTGGGACTGAGCCATGTGCCTCTATGGGAGGTAATTACAAAAGCTGGATTAATTTGCCATTGAATTATTTATGTAAGCATAAATATTGCAGAGGCAATTAAACCTCAGGTATTTCTTGAGGTGTGGATAAATCAATTTACACTGTGTTTCTCCAGTTCATTTCAGAGAAAGTGTTTGACAGGAAATAGAAATCTTTGTCAAAAGGCAAAAATACCCTAAGAATCCATCCCTCCATTAATATTCTTTGCTCCCTAAACATACCCTGTGAAGTAATTTTATGTGTTATTGTAATTCTTTCCAACTGCCAGAGATAATAAGTCAAAAGACATTGAGAGTTCTCTCTTGTCAATACCAGGAAGTCAATCTTCTGTCTATTCTGGTATAATTGAGTGCAGTGAGAATCAACTGATTTCACAGATATTAACTTTATCAAATATACAAACGGAAGTGTTATAGGGAAAATAATTTCTCAGTGAACAGCAGAGATAACGTAGCAATCAGGATATGCAATCTCCTTTTGGTCTCAAAACTTACTCAAAGGCTCGAGCGTGCCTGGAATCCACCCCCCTTCTCCCCGAAAAGCAGTGATTTACAGAAATGAAACCTGCGGGATACATATTATGCAAACGCTCTGGGGAAGTGAATCATAGCACATCCAAACTAAAATTGATGGAGCCGCAGTGAAAATAAAGTGATTAAATTTGTGGTGAAGGGGAAAATGCAAAAGGTAACACTTTAACGATATCTCATATGTAAAACCAATCAGCTGTTTCTGAAGAAGTTGCTACTTGCAGCCATTGCATCCTCTGCCCTTCTTACTGAGCCCATCGTATACTGCCAGCCTCTGTCTACACTTTTGGCCTTCTCTTGTCATGTTAGGCAAGATTTCAGATTTTTAAAATTTTATCTTAGTTCTACATTCAGAGCTGCAGCTTGTATTCTTTTCTGAGGTACAAGGCTGCCAAAGCCAGCTCACGCCCTCATTCAAAGCCATGCAGATTTAACCCAGTTCAGGTCTGATTTTTCTAAAGCAGCTGAACATTTCACAAAGCTAAGTCATCTTTATCTAGATCTTTCCTGTGGTGGACACATTGACATATCCTAAATAGAGAAGTTGAAGGATTAAACACCTTAGTTAACATGAATAAATTAATAGATGATAGCACATTAAAATAGAAGCTACAGGAAGGTAGGGGTCTGTCCGAGCAATACCTGTGGCTTGGCTGTGGAGCAGTGGATGTCGGGTAACAAGAAAAAAGGAGCCATTTTCTTGGCAAATGTTTTTCTATTTCTGAATATACTAAGCATAGAAAATTTTGAAGGCTAGAGGAAATGAGAGGCTTCAGTGTTTGCAGAGACTTACTTTTCAGCAAGGCCAAATAGAATCAAGAAGGGAGGGACTTAAATATGCCTAGGAATTAGGTTCTTCTTATTATTTTTTTTAAACACTGCTAGTAAGGAAGTAGATTTATAGCTCAAAAAACAAAACAAAACAAAACAAAACAAAAAACCAGTTTTCTCCTTTGGGGTTGATGGAAGGAGGAAGATGTTAGCTGAAGTACACTTCGTTTTTTGAGTTTCTAAGCTGAATTTAGTATTGCTTAATTTCAAGACAGTTTGGAATCAGGAAAAACAAGAAAAACATTGAGGCCCCAAACAAAACAGTATCGTTAACTATGAAAGACTCCGATAACTCTAGTTTGTAAATGGGAAGGTGGAGACCAGGGTGATTTTGCAGACTGTGGGCTTTCCCATTGAAATAACCTGTTGTGTCATTTCCCAGGGGAGGGATGCTGGTGGGGCCCCAGGACAGGGACCAGCCGCTATGCAGGAACTCCCCCAGGTACAAAACTCAGTGATCTTAATTTGAACATTTCTTCCTGAATGAAGAATGCGTTTCAGCTTTCTTTGTTTGTTCCTTTATTTAATTAAAAAATGGAATTGGGAATTAATAAATTATCTCTCACAGTTTCCCTTAAAGTAAGAGCATAAGAATATGCAATCATGTTTGAAAAACCAACAAGAAAATCTTTTCGCAGAGATTGTCTTCACTAATAATATGTACAAAATTATCTTTAATAGGACTCATGAATAAACCTCTATCCTTTTTAATATTTTAGGGCCCTTATTAATTCTTGAGTTCTTCTGAATTTGGTTATAATCTCTAGGGTTTTTTGATTCATATACTGCCTTTTGAAAGTAATGGGGTTGACTTTTTCTGACTTTTCACTTTCTTTCCTCAGTGTTTTGTTGCTATGGGTGTGCCTGGTTTGGTTCTAACAGCATTTTCCCCTTTTCTCTTCTGTGGTCATCAATCTTCTTTAGAAGGAGAGTCTAGATGAAACAAGCTGGTTAGAGTTGTGCGTAAAGTAAATGTACAGCAACTATGAGTGATGGCCTTGGGAGCTGTATCAGTTAGGATCAGGTTGGGCTGCACGTAATAAAAAGATCCATAACAACATTGGTTTAAACAAGATAGATGTTTGTTTCTCCCATAACATAAATCTGGAAGTAGGTAGTTCAGGGCTAGTATGGGGTTATGGCAGATTTTATCTTTCAAAGATGGCTATAACAATATCTTATGCTCTTTTTAAATTATGATCTTGCCATTCCTTGTCCTCCTCCCCCAGAGGTAAATATAAGACCCCTCTCCTTGAACCTGGACAAAACTCACGATTGCCTCACTAGCAGAGAGTAGCAGAAGTGACGCTGTATTTTCTGAGGCTAGGTCACGAAAGCCTATACGATGCTTGCTTGTTTCTGCTGCCATGCTGGGAGGAAGCCATGTGTCGTGTTCTGGCTTATAGCTGTAGTCCAGATCACAGCCTATAGTAAGTGGGAACCTTCACGTATGTGAGGGAGGAAGTCCACGAGAGGAAGCCACCCCACATGAGAAATCCTGAGCAAGCACTGACTTGTTAGGCTTAGCCAACCCGTAGGCCCCTGAGAGACAATTCTAGTAAGTAATTGCTGTTGTTTTAGGCCCCTAAATTTTTGGTGGTTTGTTATTTAGAAATACAAGATTGGAATAGGGACTCAGGAAGGTTCTTGGTGACCCAGGCTCTCCGCTCTATTAGTGCTAGCACATAACTCTTACCCTCTTTTTTTTTTTTTAAAGATTTATTTATATATTTTAGGGTGAGAGATGGCATGAGCAAGGGGAGAGGCAGAGGGAGAGTGAGAGAGAGAGAGAGAAGCAGACTCCTTGCTGAGTGCAGATCCTGACATGGGGCTCCATCTCAGGACACTGAGATCATGACCTGAGCCAAAATCAAGAGTCAGATGTTTAATCAACTGAGCCACCCAGGCGCCCCTCATCCTCATGTTTTAAGATGTTACTAGAGCTCCAGTCACCCCATCTGTATTCCAGCAGGATGGAGGTGTGGAAGATGAAGAGACCAGTTCCTCCCTTTCAGGGATACTCCTGGAAGTCCTATCCAGTATTTCTAGTTTTTAGTGGCTAGTATTTGGTTACATGGTCACTCTTAGCAGCAGAGAAGGCTGAAAAAAATGAATCTTTTATTCTGGGTTGTAATGTACCCACCTAAAAATTGGGTTGTTTGAGGACGAAGAACAGAATAGCTGTTGGATTCAATACCTGGTAGTTTTGAGGGCTTTCTCATGAGCCAAGTGCAAGAACTTTAATGCACAGAAGCTGGCACTGTTTTCCTGTGTGTTTTCTCAGCAACTTTGGCTGATGGTTAGATAACTTATGTGTGGAACTTTCACTGTAACTGGAAATTTAGTATGCTTATTCTGGTATTTCTGCATTGCTATGGTAGCTGATAAGCAATACCTGATAAGTATCCTCTAAAGTTCCTATTACATTATCACAAATAACCACAAAAAAGTTGGCACCAAAGCTATAAACTGAGGAGAAAACAAAAATAATTGAGTCCAGCTAGACTATTATTCCTGCAACATGGTTGGGATTCAATTTTGAAAAGCATTCTATGGCTTCACAAACTCCATCCACCCACTGAACCAGAATATTATAGAGAGAGGAGAAAACTTTGATGAACGCCAATGATTGCCCTTGACTCTGGACTCAGAGTCCTCCCCAGTCAAAGAATCAGGTAGTTGTTTTCATTTGCATAGGAATCATCTTCTGAACAAGAAATGTCTGTGACCTCTCTCCCAAATCTCCCACACTTCCCCTCAAGACTCCTCCTTTCCGATATCCATTAAGGGGTCCATCTGCAGACTAAACTTCCAGAATTCTGGAATATAGCTGGGAGGAGATCGTAGAGGATAGGTCATGAGGAACTGCATCCTGGGATATCTCATTGCTTTAGGAAAGGCCCTTACATAAAGGTAGAACTGGGAAAAGGAAAAGAAACCAGAGCAGAGCCAGGTGGAGTGGGGTGGGCATAGATCATAAGAACAAGTCTTCACTGAAGGACTCAGAATAGATCTAGAAGATTCCCCTAGATGAATGCCCATAAGCTCCAGAGCTGGACAAGAGGCTGGGCACACTAACACCCTCTCCAGGTCTAGAAGGTGTCTAGTCCCCAAATGCTCAGGGAGGCGATGAGGGAGCCTCTCATCCTTTCCCACTGTGTGTGCAGAGAAAGAGCTCATTTCATTCAGAGAGCAGTAAACAAAATCCCCCTAAACTCAGATAGAGAAAATTCACAAAATCTTTACCAAACTGATATCAAGTATTTATTTTTTTTAAAGAGCAAGACAAAACAAAGCCTCTGGGAGTATCTTAAGGCCATTAAAGATTCTGTCCAATCTGTTGCTATCCCACAAGTACACCTACAGGCTGTGTGATGAGAACTGATGAGAACCCACAGACACTGAAAGATTTTCAATCATCAAATATTCAATTATGTTCTCTATGTCCTATTTACTAGAGCAGAGAAGCAGACAGTAAAAAAAAAAAATGGTTTGCCATAATAGGAATTGGTTTCAGTCTCACAGACACTGTACTCTCCTGGTTGCATTTGTTTGCTAGTGTAATTTAGCTGTCTGCTAGCAAGCAACACAGACAATACCGTGTACAAGGAGGAAACACTGAACATTGGCTTTTAAGTGACCTGGAAACAGAGTAACATAAAATGAAAAAAAAAAATTTTAACCACTCTAGGATCTCCACTCATTGCCTTATAATCTCTCTTTCTGTTATTCTACCTATCCATTTGTTGTCATTGTATACTACCTTTTAACAGGCATCAATGGAGAATAACTGTTATAGAATTTACTGCATTAGTGTTCACTTTATGTAGACATTCAGACATTTTATTATGAACTGAATGTTTGTGTTCCCCCTCAAATTTGTATGTTGATGCCCTAATCCCCAAGGTGATGGTATTTGGAGGTGGGGCCTTTGTGATGCAGTTAGGGTTAGAATATGTCAAGAGGGTGGTGCCTTGTGATGGGATTAGTGGCCTTATAAGAAGAGGAAGAGAGACATGTCTCCCTCTATCTCTGCCGTGAGGACACAGCAAGAAGGAGCCATCTGTAAGCCAGGAAGACAGCTCTCACCAGAAACGGAATTGGTCAGCACCCAACTCTTGAATTTCCCAGTTTCCAGGTCTGTGGGAAAATATATTTCCCACCCAGTTTAGGGTATTTGGTTATGGCAGTCTGACCTAATACAGATTTCTATTTAATGGTGATACAGAAGATGATGATAATGACATTTACATTTGTACTTTTGTTGGACATTGTGTTAGATGGTTTACATGCTTAAGGGCTTTTGATTCCACCGCACCCTTATGAGTTAGGTGTTATTAATTCATCCCATTTGATAGCTAAAGAGAGTTTAAATTCATGGAACCAAGGTCCTATAGTCAGGAAGTAGTACACCTGGGACTTGAACCGAAGACTGTGACTCCAAAGACTGTATCCTTTTCCAGTACAGACAATTGTCAGTTGATGATCGTAGCTACCACGCATGTTATTCTTTGTTTTGTAAAGTGTGTATCTATTTGCATCTGCTTCTCACAACACCCCCAGGAGTAGCTATTTTTGGTCTTGGCCTCAAACTAAGTATCCTTGGGTCACATCTAGCGCGCTTTCTGAGGTACCCAATTTGCCACTCCACTTTTTTTTTTTTTTTTTTAAGATTTATCAATTTATTTTAGAGAGAGAGAGACAGTGTGGTAGGGAGGGGCAGGGGAAGAGAAAGAATCTGAAGCAGACTCCCTGCTGAGCACGGAGGCCAGAAGCAAGCAGGGCTTGATCTCAGGACCCCAAGATCATGACACAGTGGGGATCAGGAGTGGGACGCTCAGCGGACTGAGCCACGCAGGCGTGCCATGACGCTGCGCTTTGTAGCAGTGGCTGTCCGGGCCCACGCTCTCCACCCAAGTCTTACCGTGTCATTGTAGGTGAGCTGCTTTCCATTCCCAGAACACGTCTCCCTTGCTGAGGACTTTTCCTGACTGCAGCAGCCAGTCTGCCCACATGCCCCTCAGGCCTAAAGTCCCAGGTGGTATTAATGCCTTCCTGTTGCCCCCAGGCAACCCTCCACCAAGGTCGGCTGAGAGTTGGTGTGTAAGTGTCCTCCTGCCCTCACCATGGGTGGCATAATCCTGACGGGTGGCCTTCACGGGCTCCCGGATGGGGGCTGAGCCCCAGCTGCCGGTAGGGGTAACTTGCTTGTGGACGTGTCCTTTACTGTCTACCATTCCCGTCCTGCTGTTTTCTGGCACCTCACCAAGTACTAGCGCTTGAATTCCTTGTCTCGAATTTAGCTTCTGGAGGAGCCCAAACTAGGATAACTCTGCATTGTTGGGGAAGAGCCATTACATATTTGGTCGGGCACTTTAGGTCTCCATTATTTCATCTCCTCTCCCCAACCACAGTGTAAACCGTATGAATATATTGTTGTTCCTTCATGACACCTAGGTCTCGTGTGTTTGGGATTCAAGGACGTTGTGAGGGACACTGAGCCTCCCGTTCCATGGCTACTGGGCGGAGCCTCCAGGCGGTGCTGGGCTCCTGATGCAAACTTGCTATGGGCTGTTCCGGTGACTCCCGTACCCCTAACTCACTCTGCCTCTCCATCACATTCTATCTTGAGATGCGTAATGATCTCTTTGAGTTTCGGTTTGGTTACGCATTAAAAACAGTGACTATCTGGAAAGCCCCCCCCTTGATTTCCAATTTTCCCTGGTGCTGAGTACTTCCTAGGAATTTTCCATAAGCTTGCGTTTGGGAGTACATATACTGTTTTTGACTTATTGGTTATTCCACACATGCAATGTGCTTTCCTTTTTGTATCTGTTTCATAACTGGAATAGTTGCTTATTACATTAAAAAAAGTTTGTTCGAACTTCTTTAATTCCAAGTTTCTGTTAGGACTAAATTTAGAACGAAGTTCACCTTTGTGTTACTTATTAAGAAAAAAGAGGGTCTGTTAAGTTTGGTGTAGGTAAGTTTGTCTGGGAAATCTTTATCTCGATAAGAGAGGCTTTTCTTTTATTGTTTAAACGACTGTTTCACATACATTTATAAAGTAAACAGAAGCAGAAACTTGGCTTTGTTACAACAATAACAAGCTTTTTTATTCACTAATGCAGAACTTCTGTTGGGTGACATTGGTGTTTGAATGAATAAATGCACTGGCTTGGGTATGTGAAACATCCTGGACTCATTTTGGTGTCACCTGGGCTGCCCTGCTGAAGTCTGTGGTGCCATTCTATCTGTGTGTTCTCAGGGAAGAAGAGAGAATTGGTTAAGCATGAACTTCCCTTCACACTCATGGGCAGTATAATGGACACGTTCTGAATGGCTTCCCAGCCCCCAGTAGTTCAACAAGCTCAGATCCATAGGCATGAGTCCCAGTGGCCATCGGCCATGTCTGTTCCAATATGACTTTGCTTTCTTGGCAATAGCTAATTTTTTTCAGTAGTATCCTCTGACTGTAAACTGGGTCATTTATAATCTCTCTTCTGGAAATTTTAAAATTTTAAACTAAAAACAATGGACCTGAGAGTCATTAAGATTGAGTGATGTTAATGCCAACATTCCAAAAGAATAGTTCTCAATCCTGGCTATACATTGAGATCTGCTGAAGAGCTTTTTTTTTTTTTTTTTTAAAGATTTTATTTATTTATTTGACACAGAGAGAGAACACGGGACTGAGCACAAGCAGGGAGAGTAGCAGAAGGAGAGGGAGAAACAGGCTCCCTGCTGAGCTGGGATCCCAATGTGGGGCTCTACCCCAGGACCCCAGAATCATGACAGGAGCGGAAGGCAGACGCTTAACCAACTGAGCCACCCAGGTGCCCCTGGGGACCTTTTTAAGTATACTTATTCATGGGCTCCACCCCCAGAGATTCTAATGTAATTTGTTTGAGTAGAGCCTTTGCATTGCTTGTGTTTCAAAATTACCCATTTTGGGGAGGAAAACTTTTCTTTTTTAAAATTTTTATTTAAATTTTAGTTAGGTAGCGTACAGTGTAATATTGGTTTTAGGAGTAGAGTTCAGTAATTCATCACTTACGTACAACACTCAGTACTCATAGCAGTAAGTGCCCTCCTTAATACCCATCACCCATCTAGCCATCCCCGCCCCCCAGTCAACCCTGTTTCTTCTCTTCTTTAGGAGCCTCTTATGGTTTGTTTCCCTCTCTCCTTTCCCCCTCCTTCCCATATGTTCACCTGTTTTGTTTCTTAAATTCCATATATGAGTGAAATCATATGGTATTTGTCTTTCTCTGAATTACTTATTTTGTTTAGCATAATACATTCTAGCTCCAACCACGTTATTGCAAATGGCAAGATTTCATTCTTTTGATGCCTGAATAATAGTCCATTGTGTGTGCATATATATATATATATATATACATATACTACCTCTTCTTTAGCCATTCCTCAGTTGATGGACATTTCGGCTCTCTCCATAGTTTGGTTATTGTTGATAATGTTGCTATGTGCAATGTACCCCTTTGAATCTGTATATTTGTATCCTTTGTGTAAATACCTAGTATGCGCAATTGCTGGGTCACAGGTAGTTCTATTTTTTTTTTTTTTTTGAGGGACCTCCGTACTGTTCTCCGGAGTGGCTGCACCAGTTTGCATTCCCACCAATAGTGCAAGAGGGTTCCCCTTTCTCTACAGCCTCACCAACACCTGTTGTTTCTTGTGTTGTTAATTTTAGCCATTTTGACAGGTGTGAAGTGGTATCTCACTGTGGTTTTGATTTTTATTGTTTCCAAATTTTTTGGGGGTGTTGAGTTTGATAAGTTCTTTATAGATTTTGGATTCTAACCCTTTATCAAATATGTCATTTGTAAATATCTTCTCCCATTCTGTAGGCTGCCTTTTAGTTTTGTTGATTGTTTCCTTCACTGTACAGTAACTTTTTATCTTGAAAAGTCCCAATAGTTCATTTTTGCTTTTGTTTCCCTTGCCTTAGGCGATGTGTCTAGTAAGAAGTTGCTATAGCTGAGGTCAAAGAGGTTGCTGACTGTATTCTTCTGTAAGATTTTGATGGTTTCCGGGCTCACATTTATGTCTTTCATCCATTTTGAATTTATTTTTGTGTATGGTGTAAGAAAGTGGCCCAGTTTCATTCTTCTGCATGTTCCTGTCCAGTTTTCTATTCACCATTTGTTGAAGAGACTGTCTTTTTTTCCATTGGATATTCTTCCCTACTTTGTTAAAGATTAGTTGACCGTATACTTGTGGGTTCATTTCTGGGTTTTCTATTCTGTTCCATTGATCTTTGCGTCTTTTTCTGTGCCAGTACCATACTGTCTGGATGACTACAGCTTTGTAATATAGTTTGAAGTCCAGAATTGTGATACCTTCAGTTTTGTTTTTCTTTTTCAGAATTGCTTTGGCTATTTGGGGTCTTTTGTGGTTCCATACAAATTTTAGGATTGTTTGTTCTAGCTCTGTGAAAAAATGCCGGTGCTATTTTGATAGGGATTGCATTAAATGTGTAGATTGCTTTGGGTAGTATAGACCTTTTAACGATATTTGTTCTTCCAATTCATGAGCATGGAATGCTTTTCCATTTCTTTGTATCCTCTTCAATTTCTTTCATAAGTGTTCTATAGTTTTCAGAGTACAGATCTTTTACCTCTTTATTTAGGTGTATTCCTAGGTATCTTATTGTTTTTGGTGCAGTTGCAAATGGGATTGGTTCCTTGATTTATTTTTCTGCTGTTTCATTATTGGTGTATAGAAATGCAACAGATTCCTTTAAGTTGATTTTATATCCTGTGACTTTGCTGAATTCATGTATTAGTTCTAGAAATTTTTTTGTGAGTCCTTCGGGTTTTCTACATAGAGTATTATGTCATCTGCAAATAGTGAAAGTTTGACTTCTTCTTTGCTAGTTTGGACGTTTTTTATTTCTTTTTGTTATCTGATTGCTGAAACTAAGATTTCCAATACGATGTTAAATAGTAATGGTGAGAGTGCTTGTTTCTGACTATAGGCAAAAGGCTCTTAGTTTTTCCCCATTGAGGATATTAGCTGTGGGTCTTTTGTATATGGCCTTTATGATGTTGAGATACGTTCCATCTACCCCTACTTTGTTGAGGGTTTTTATCAAGAATGGATGCTTTATTTTGTCAAGTGCTTTTTCTGCATCTATTAACAGGATCATGTGGTTCTTATCCTTTCTTTTATTGATGTGGTGTAACACATTGATTGATCTGTGAATATTGAACCAACCTAGCAGCCCAGGAATAAATCCCACCTGATGATGGTGAATAATTCTTTTAATGTACTGTTGAATTCAATTTGCTACTATTTTTTTGAGAATTTTTACATCCATGTTCATCGGGAATATTGTCCTGTAATTCTCCTTTTTCATGGGATCTTTGGTTTTGATCTTAGCCAAAAGGCCGAGAAGCAATGGATCTTTGGTTTTGGAATCAAGGTAGTGCTGGCTTTGTAGCATGAGTTTGGAAGTTTTCCTTCCATTTACATTTTTTGGAACAGTTTGAGAAGAATAGGTATTAACTCTTCATTAAATGTCTGGTAGAATTCCCCTGGGAAGCCACCTGGGCCTGGACTTTTGTTTCTTGGGAGATTTTTGATTATCGATTCAGTTTCTTTGCTGGTTATGGGTCTGTTCAAATTTTCTATTCCTGTTTCAGTTTTAGTAATTTGTAAGTTTCTAGGAATTTGCCCATTTCTTCCAGATTGCCCATTTTGTTGGCATATAATTTTTCATAGTATTCTCTTATAATTGTTTGTATTTCTGTGGTGTTGGTTGTGATCTCTCCTCTTTCATTTGTGATTTTATCTATTTGGGTCTTTTTTCTTTTTGATAAGTCTTGCTAGGGGTTTATCAATTTTATTCATTCTTTCGAAGAACTGGCTCTCCGTGTCATCTATCTGTTTTGCTGGAGTTTTTGTTTGTTTGTTTCTATATTATTTATTTTTGCTCTATCTTTATTATTTCCCTTCTCTGCTGGCTTTAGGCTTTATTTTCTGTTCCTTTTCTAGCTCCATTAGGTGTAAGGTTAGGTCGTGTATTTGAGACTTTTTTTGCTTCTTGTAGGCTTGTATTGCAATATACTTCCCTCTTAGGACTGCCTTTGCTACAGGTTTGGACTGTTGTGTTTTCATTTTCATTTGCTTCCATATATATTTTTTTATTTCATCTTTAATTTCCTGGTTAACCCATTCATTTTTTAGTAGGATATTCTTTAACCTCCATGTACTTGAGGTCTTTCCAAATATTTTCTTGTGGTTGACTTCAAGTTTCATAGCATTGTAGTCTGAAAATGTGCATGGTATGATCTTGATCTTTTTGTATTTGTTGAGGGCTGGTTTGTGACCCAGTATGTGATTTATTCTGGAGAATTTTCAAAGTGCACTTGACATGAATGTGTATTTTGCTGCTTTAGAATGAAATGTTCTGAATATATCTGTTAAGTCCATATGGTGCAGGATATTTCAAAACCATTGTTTCCTTCTTGATTTTCTGCTTAGATGATCTGTCCATCATAAGTGGGGTGTTAAAGTCCCCTACTATTATTGTATTATTATCAATGCATTTCTTTATGTTTATTATTAATTGATTTATGTATTTGGGCGCTCCCAAGTTGGGGTCATAAATATTTACAATTGTTAGATCTTCTTGATAGCTATGTTTCTCCATTCCCTCACTTTCTTTCCTCTTCTTTTTTAAAAAAAAATTATTTATTTGAGAGAAAAAGAGAAAGAGCACGAGTCAGGGGAGGGGCACAGGCAGAGGGTGAGGGAGAAGCAGACTCCCCGCTGAGTGTGGAGCCTGATGTGGGGCTCCATCCCAGGACCCTGAGATCATAATCTGAGCTAAAGTCAGATGCTTAACCAACTGTGCCACCCAGGTGCCCCTCCATCCCCTCACTTTCAATCTGTAGGTATCTTTAGGTCTAAAATGAGTGTTTTGTAGGCAGCATATAAATGGATTTTGTTTTTTTTTTTTAATCCATTCTGATACCTTATATCTTTTATTGGAACATTTAGTCCATTTACATTCAGAGTGCTTATTGAAAGGTATGAATTCTCTGCCTTTGTGTTACCTGTAGAGTTGGTGTTTCTGCTCACGTTCTCTGGTCCTTTATAGTCTTTGTTCCTTTTGGTCTTTTTTTTCTCCACTCAGAGAGTCCCCCTTAACATTTCTTGCAGGGCTGGTTTAGTGGTCCAGAACTCCTTTAGTTTTTGTTTGTCTGGGAAACTCTTATCTCTCCTGCTATTCTGAATGACAGCCTTGCTGGACAAAGAATTCTTGGCTGCATATTTTTCCCATTCAGCACGTTGAATATATCCTGCCACTCTTTTCTGGCCTGCCAAGTTTCTGTGGAAAGATCTGCTGGGAATCTGATCTGTTTTCCGTTGCAGGTTAAGGGCTTTTTTCCCCTTGCTGTTTTTAGGATTCTTTCCTTGTCTGTGTATTTTGTGAATTTGACTATGATATGCCTTGGTGATGGTTGGCTTTTGCTGAATTTAATGGGAGTTCTTTGCACTTCTTGGTTTTTGATATCTGTGTTCTTCCCCAGATTAGGGAAGTTTTCAGCTATAATTTGTTTGAATAAACTTTCTGCCACTCTTCCTCTCTATTCATCTTCTGGGACTCCTAGGATATGAATGTTATTACGTTTTAATAAGTTGCTGAGTTCCCTAAATCTATCTTTATGATCCATTATCTTTCTTTCTTTCTTCTTTTCTTCTTAAATAGCTTCATTATTTTCCATAATTTTATTTTCTGTATCACTGATTTGTTTCTCTGCTTCATTTGTCCTCATTTTTATGGCATCCATTTGGGTTTGCATATTGGTTCTAGCATTTTAAATTTTGGCCTGACTAGATTTCAGTTCTTTTATCTCTGTAGTAAGGTATTCTCTAATGTCTTCTATGCTTCTTTCAAGCCCAGCTAGTATCCTTATAATCATTGTGTTAAAATCTAGTTCAGACATCTTACTTATGTCTGTATTGATTAAATCACTGGGCATGAGTTCTACTTCCTGTTCTTTCTCTATCTCATCATTTTGTCCAGAAAAGAAAAGAAGAGGAGGAAGAAGAAAAAAAAAAAAACCAACAAAACAAAACAAAAATCCCCTAGATCCTGGGTGTGTTTTGGTCTGCTTGTCTAAAGAATCTTCCAAAAAGTGGTCACTTTTCTACTTGTAGACTTGCACTTTTTGTTCTCTCAGACCTCCGGTTGATTTTTTGGTGTTCAGAATGATTTGGCAACTATCTAGCTGTGTTCAAGGGACAAGACAAGCTTAGGGTCCCCCTACTCCTCTGCCATCTTAACTCCTCCCATGAAAACTTTTTATTCTACCCTTCTTAATTCTTTGGCTGGTCTAATAAGCAAATTAACATAAGACAGATTAATAAGAGAAAAACAAATTTAATTCTCCACAAAGACAATGAAACTCAAGGATAAACTGGGCAATTGAGGCTTATATGGCATCCTGAGCTAAGGAATGAGATAGGGGCCTGGGACTTCAGTGGGGAGGTAGGTGACTCACAGGACCATAAGAAGAGCAGATGTTTGGTAATTAGATTTTTGTCTGCCATCAGATAGGTCATTCAGGTTTAACCAAAAAAAAAGTTATCTGTTGGTAATAGATCTCTTTCTGGGCCAGGCTCCCTCTCAAAATTCTTTTAGGTAGTTTAAGGGAGAGTTAAAAGGTCTTCTTGAATCTGCTGGATCTTGATTGCCTCAAAATAGTCCACATGCCAAAGTAGCACATTCAGGGGAAACTCGTTCTGAACCCCGTCACCCATGTGACTCGATTATATAATCAAGTTTAAAAATCAATGCATATATTGGAAATTGCCAAAGAAAGTCCTGGAACATCACAAAATCCTTCCAGTGTCCTTCTAATAAATGTTCTTTTCTCTCTTTCTCTCCCCTCCCTTCCTCCCTCCCACCCTCTTGCATAGGTGTCTCTGAATCTAGCCCAAGTTAGTGTTTATTCCTTACCACTAGAAGTATCATAATTATTATGGATTGAAGGGGAGAAGAATATACCACCTCAAAATATGCCTCTTTGGCATAAGGATTATTTTCGCTGTTTATTTATTTGATTTTTTAAGGATTTTATTTATTTGACAGAGCACACAAGCAGGGGGAGTGGGAGAGGGAGAAACAGGCTCCCAGGGCTGGATCCCAGCATCCTGGGATCATGACCTGAGCTGAAGGCAGACACTCAACTGACTGAGCCACCCTAGTGCCCCGGGGCTGTTTAGTTTTTAAGAAACAACAGACACACTGGAGGTTACCCCTTTGTAAGAGACGTTTACACGTTTACACGTATAAGGGAAATCTCCATTTCTAAGGGTGTCTCCCCTGAACCAGGAAGAGGGGGTTGACCAAGTCCCTAGAAACTCTTATCAAAGGAGCAGGTACTGAGGAATCTGCATAACAACCATACCCTTGTTTTCTGTGACCTGGTAACACTCCCATAAATGGCTTCCTAACCCCCAATATCTTCTCTTGTCGTCACCTGGAGACATTATTTAAGGTGATGGCCTGGGCCATTTCAGAGAGTTACTCAGTTTTCCTGGGTATCTCTCGTGCATATAGGAGACATACTTGTTATTATACTTGTTATTAGACATATTTGGTTTTCTTCTGTTAATCTGCCTTCTTATTACAGAGGTGTCTCAGCCAAGAATCTAGAAGGGTAGAGGGTAGAGGAGAAATTATGATATGATATGATATCCATGTCAAGATTACCATCTTTGGAATTTTTTTGTTCATAGAAATATGTCAGTTGGCCATATAACCTCCCATTTTGCTATTATGGATCTGGGTTTTGTTTTATTTTGTTTTTTTTAAAGATTTTATTTGTAAGAGAGAGAGAGAGAGAGCGCACACACATGAGTGAGTGGGAGTGGGGTAGAGGGAGAGAATCTGCATGTAGATTCCCCACTGAGTGCAGAGTCCAACATAGGGCTCGATCCCTGACCTATGAGATCATGACCTGAGCTGAAACCAAGAGTTTGACACCCAACTGACTGAGCCACCCAGACACACCATGGATCTGGGTTTTTAAAAACTGCTATTTTGTGTTTTCCAGTATTTTCCTAACAGGTCCTGCATATTCCTCTTAAGATATGAATATTTCATTTTTTTAAGGTTTTCAGGCACTAATTCTATTCCCTTATTTTAGCTTCCTATTTTTATGTCTGCATAATTCTTGTCATGCTGCCCAGATTGTAACTTTTGAGAGCAAACAATAAAGATAGAATGCCTTGAATTTGCATTGGGTGAACTGGAGTTTAAATCTCTTCTCTTCACTCCCAGTAGCCCCAATGTGTGTATACGTGTTTGTGCATGCATGTATGTACATGTGTGCATGTGTATTTTAGTGTAAGTGCAGTGCCACTCCTCACACCTTAATGCATTGTAGAATATCTCATTTATCTTTCTTGTTTTTCTGGCTGTCCTTCATTTTCCTTATTTTCTCCACATGATTCCAAAAAGATGAGAAACTTAATATGAGCATTTGTGTTGCTTACTGTCAGTCTGAAAAACAATTGTCAATAGATTCTATTGGTTTGTGTTATCAAAACTACATAGATTCACACACACACACACACACACACACATACACACGCACAATCAAATTTTAGTGTAACCAAATTGCCAGATATGTCTTTGGCATGGCTGCCTTGTCAGTGACCAGCTGAGACTTCTGCTACAGGACTCAGCATGTGTATGCTCCCCAGCTGTACTGACCAGCTGGCAGATGGCACCATGCTGGCACAGGGGTACTGTTAGCCCCACCAGCATGCCATTCCACCCAGAAATAGAACGAGAGCGTTGATTTCCCCCTCTGCACTGTCAGCAGAAATGTCCTTTCGAAATCACTTAGGATAGTTTTGTAATTATGACGGAGATCCATTTATTAGCTAAACTTATCTAATAGCCTTATAGCCCTATTTCAGGTTAGGAGTACCCAGTGATTTTTTAATTGAAAATATTGGTTGTGAACTGCTGAGATTTAATAATGTTATTTCTGTCTTGAAATTCCATTACCCAGGATTGAGCCAAAGTGCTTTTGTGAGCCACTTGGATTCATCTCCTGGCCAGCTGCACATTTGATTTCGAATTACTGTGCTGCCTTGCATCCAAGGAAATGCCCACTGTTCTTCTCCCCTCTACATATGACGTCCTTTCTAGTTTCTGTTTTAAAGTGAGGGATGATAAACTGGGCTGGGAATCAAGAGATAATCAAAAGATAAATACAATCAAGAGATAAATATTTGGATTACATTTCTATCACAAGGGGTTGCTCGATATCTGATTTAAGTAGGTTGGGATTTGATGGTAATTCACTGAAAAATTGCTGTACCATTCATCACTAAGCCACCCAAAGATATCCAGCCCTCAGCAGTTATCATTCCTTTAATACCCACAAACAAATCAAATACACTCACAGCCCATCTCACATGTACTTGGGAATTCCTGTATCTCTATGAAGTAGGGGCAGGGGGTCTAAACTTCCTAGCAGGTCTTTCTTTGGTATCCTGCTATGCTAAATTCCTATTTGTGCCCTGCATCTGATTTCCCGGCCTATGTCTTCCTTTCTGTTTTTTCATCAATTATGGAAGACAATTTTGCTTTTAATTTTCTACCAGTTTTCTCTTATCCAAGATGGTCTGCCTAATCAATGTCTACTGAAAACTTAGAGATAATGAGTGTGTGGGTATGTGTATATAATGGGCTGAAATCCCCCCCCCCACTCATATATTGAAATCTTAACCTCCATTACCTTAGAAAGTGACTGTATTTGAAGGTAGGGTTTTTAGAGAGGTAATTAAGTTTAAACGACATCATTGATGTAGGCCCTAATCCAATAGGACTGATGTTTTTTTATAAGAAGAGATTAGGACACAGGCATATCCAGCAAAAATGACCATGTGAGGACACAGAGAGGAAGATGACCATCTACCAGCCAAGGAAAGAGGCCTCAGGAGAAATCAACCCTTTTGATACTCTCGTTTCAGACTTCTAGCTCCAAAACTGTGAGAAAATTTCTGTTGTTTAAGCCACCCAATCTGTGGTAATTTGTGATGGCAGCCCTAGAAAACTAATACAAGGCATTATATCAGAACAGAGCAAGGCACGAGAAACAATTTACAACTGAACAGTAGCCATCTTTACTTCAAAGGTGTCTTGGCTTCCCTTAACTAAATTGAAGATTTCTCAGGGCCATCTTTTCTTCTCATGCTCTTGTCTTTTTTTTTCATGTTGTCAGTGCCTTCCTTTCTCTTTAGACCTCTTTCTCTCTCCCCGATTCTTCCTCTAAGGAGGAGGAATTCATTTTTGGTCAGGAGAATGGAATTCTTAGGGAATCACAAGGCTGGGTGGGTCCTTGGGGCACAGAGAGCCTGGCGGCTCCACCACATCCCAGCTGTGGGCTTTGGGTAGCTTACTGACGCCTCCATTCAACAGGGTCCTTCTCTGTAAATTGGGGATGGCGATGGCACTTCTCTTACCAGAGCTGCTTTGATGATTAGATAAAACAGTGCATGTGAAGCACTTAGCCGAGTCCTGAGCTCAGTGAACACCAGTTCTTACAATGTCACCATCCCACCAAGTGGTACAGTAGTTGCTGGAGAAAAAGGATGGTAAATTGATGCAGGTGCCCAACCATCCTGTGTGTCAATGCTAAGCAAGGTCACATTTCCTTTGATATACCAATGGGCCAGGCAGAACCTTCTGTTTGAAATAGCACATCTCTTATGACCTCTTGTCTTTACTCTTCAGGGCTCCTGTTCAGGCACTGTCAGGTTCTTTGAAGGCCTCACAGCACTAAAGTGGGCGAGTACAAAGGAGCCACTGAACAGGTATCTTGCTTGCCTGTAGTACAGAGCTCAAGCTGTCCTTCTGGCTCACAGAAGGTCCAGTCCAATTCATAGAGTAGGAGAACAGAAAGGAGTCTGGGGCAGGAATCTCAGTTAAGAATAAATAATGTCTGTGTGTGCATGTGTGTGTCCTTCTTGGGGGTGTGGCGTGTCAGTAAATAGCGGGATACAGAGATCTAACCCTTGTTACCTTTACTGCAACCAATAGAAATTTTGTGTTACTGAGGCACAGGTAGAAACAGCCTGTGCTAATTAAGTTGCTGGCCTCAGCTCATTGCAAGATAGACCAGCCTGCAAGGCTGGCTCCCCCACGGCCAGGGGAGGGCCCCCTTTGTAACTCAGAAATGGTGAATGAAACTGTAAGAGGCCAGCAGCCAGAGTACCCCCAAAGATGTGCAATCCCGGAGAAATGATACTTTAGGCACCCAGTGCAAGAAGATTGATTCCCACGTGACACCAGTCTGTGGCTGCTAGGGATCTAAGTCATGCAACGGTGTCAATACATTCTGGCATCGAAACTTGATTTCATCTCCTTTGAAAGCTTTCCCTATTATGTGTAGTTAATGAAAGGCATTGAGAAGAAAGCACCGTTCAAACCTTGACTTTTTGTCTAATATGAATCCTTACAATTTCTCACACAGAGCTTTTAGGGGGTAGTTATTAATTACACACATTATGGATTATACAATCAATATGCCTGAATTCCTCTAAATTATCCCATAATTTGATCACAGAGTAACTCAGTTAACAAGGCAGAAATAACTTTTAAATGATGCCTAATTACCACCCTAACCACCAGATGTCAGTTTTTAAATGCAGGTCACAGATCAAAAGGCATTTTTTACAATTGTAGGGGAGGGAACGGTGGCTGGTGAAGGAAGTTCAGCAGTCCTGGTGCACGACTTCCTGGGGAGTGTGTTTGGAAATTAGAGCAGAGTGGTAAGAACTTCATTTCCATTTGAACAGTGCTGCTTGGATGACGGAGCTGGTGTGTGTCTGTGTGCTTCCCAGGATAGTCACGGTACCCTGCGATGATGGGGCGCTTCCTATGACAGATCTGTGTGCTTCACATGACAGATAGGGATCTGGTGACGATGGAGTCGGTGTGTGTCACGGTCTGCCCGGACCCCAGAAACCATCATGAGAGCCCCAGATAGATGCTGAGTTGAACGGACTATCCCTGGCAGTGTTGCTCTGGAGGTGAGGAGGTGAGGAGGTGAGCAGGTGGCCGTACGGTGGATGTGGAGGGTGGGAGGGCAGTGAGGAATCTCTCATGCTCTCTCCACGTGGCGCACCCCACGCACAGCAGCCAGCCGCCCAGGGACTGTACGGCTCTCAGCAGAGCCCCTCAATCCCATTTCCAGATAAAAGCCTCAAAGCTGCCTCTGTGTTAATGCCTTCTCAAACATGCCTGGATATGAGCATTTCAGGGGCTAACAAGCAACGCCATCGATATCCTCGTCAAAATTCTATTTAATCTGTAGATAATCTAAAATCTGAAACCATGCACCCTTCTCCACCTGAAGACGCCCCTCTGTACAAGATCAGAAAAACTATTTTCATTTGTATGAAAGAGGATGTAGCCATAAATGTTTCTGGTTTTCTAAGTTGGCCCTCATGTGTAAACTGAGGGACAGCCTGATTTTCCGACTTCCTGACTTCCAGGCTCCTGGGGTGCTGAGGAGGGCCACTGTATTTCAAAGAGGTGGGGTGGTGAGGTCAAGGCATTGTGCTTTTTGAAGTTGCAGGGACTTGTATTCTAATCAGAGAGTCATCTTTTTTTTTTTTTTTTTTTTTTACTTTAAGCAGGATAAGCTGAGGGGAAAATGTAGATGATGACACCTCTTTCCTAGAGTTATTGTGAAGGTGATATGAAACACTGTCTCTACTGCCCTTGGTAGGTCACAGTAACCTGCAGCTGTCACCCCATCGTCATCAATGTCATCCATCATAATAAACATATGAAACCAATTGCTGACCTGCAGTGTTTGCTTATCCTCCCTTTTCCGCATTTTGTTCCATCTTCTAAATCACACCTGTTCTCCCAGGTGGGGCTTGAGTCTTATCTTCCTCTCACCTCACTCTTCCTGTGCAGGACTCACCTCCTGTGTTCCACTCTGTGCTTGTCTTGCTACTGTTCGTTGCCCTGTCTTCTAACATTCTCTTCTATCTGCCTTTTCTCCCCACTGAAGGTTCTGGAAGGCAAGAACTTGCCTCACCCTGTGTTAGTCTTGTCAGTTCTATACCAAGTAGAGTCCATATAAGAGGTCAATACTTACTCGGATGGTGAATAAAAACATATGCAAATTGTTAAGTATATTCACTTGGCGATGTCAGTGGATATAGAGTGAAACACACAGAACGTAGTTGGGATAAACCTTTGAACTCATCTAGTCCATCTTTCGTTTAACAGGTAGGGAGACTGAGACCCAGAGAAGCAATAGGCACATGTACTCAGAGTTTTAATATAACTGTGTTCTTGTTGCCTGAATTGTATCATGTTCAGTAAAAGTATACAGAAGTTTTATGTCATAATAAACCTAAACATGCAGCATTTCTGTGGAAGCATATTGGTTTCTTTGTATGTGGACTGCCAGAAAATGTCTCCTTAAAAAAAAAAATATTTCAAGGATTTTTTTTTTTAAATCAGGAACAATCCAGCATACTGATATTTATGTTCCCAGACCAGACCACTATCTATCTATCCGTGTGCTCATTAGAGTGGGAACTTTTAGCTGCCTGCCCTGCCTCTTTTTTCCTTTCTAATAATCCCGGATTTTGTGCAGGTCTACTTTCCTCCTTCATGCAGCCCATGAGATTCAGAGGAAGCTGGCTCCATGTGGCTTCAGGGAAGGAACATGATTGATCTAAGACTTTAAACCAATCCGATTAATCGTGAAGTCAGCCAGTTTGAGAATGGATATGTTTTAGTATTTTGACCAATGAGCCAAGAGAAATGGTTTTTCAGGGCTTTATGGGAAAATCCTTCTCCCCCTCCTAGGATCCTTCTGGGAACCATTCTCTCTTTCTCACCGAATGTGAATAGCATGCTATGCGGCCCAGATTTCTATTGGAGGCATCCTAAGGCCATAAAAGGAACTGGACTTGAGGTAAAACAACACTGTGGATAGCAGAATATAACACGATAAGAGCATGGGCTCTTCATGATATTGTCCAGCTGTGAATCAGCAACACCACCACTTGTGGACCTCATGTGACACGAGATAATAGAATTCCTTAATGCTGAAGTCCGTCGCTGGCCTAACATTCAAACAGAAGTGCTCATGAGTAGATATTTTCCTGTACGTACAAAATGGTTCCCTGGCAGGTAACAAACTACAATATCAGCTGTAATATAAATTAAAACAGTTATGAAACTCTCCAGAGAGTTCTGAACTATTTACGTGCTTCAGAGCATGGTTAGAGATTTCCAGAATAGTGACTTCTTATCACGGAAACTCCTATCAGCCCTAAGGGTCTATGACTCTGAATGCTAAAGCTTCGTGGACACCAGCTTGGAGCAAGGTCTTGGTGGAAGTGGAGAATTTTGTAGGTCTGATGTAGATTGGGGTTGGTAAGAAGCATGATGGAGAAGGAAGAGCTCTTAGCATGAACAATGAAAATAAAGTCCTTAATGCCTTTATTAAATTTCTGAAAAATCTCTCGTTTGAGTGATAGGACTTAATAATAATGTCATAATATTATTATACACTTTGTGCCAAATACTGTATAAACATTTGTCCATTTAATTGTTCTAACTACCGTGGTGGTGTTATTCCTATTTAATAGGCAAACTGAGGGTCGCACAAATTAAGAAACATGACAAAAATCCAACAGATAGAAAAGGGAGCCACCATTTCAACTTAAGAGCGTTTGTCTTTAATGTTCACTAAGTGCGGGGCACGGTGCTAGGCCCAGTAGAATACATTAGAAAATAAAATAATGCGGTGCTCTTGTGGAGATTACATTCTAGTAGGGGCAGATGGACTAAAAAAACAAGCGTGCAAACATACGTACTTTTGTGTATATAATGCACACCCGAGGTGAAATATAATAAGAGCCAGAACTCTCTCTGTGTAATCTCTTTACGAAAATAGTAACATCTAGTGAGTCAAGGCCTCCCAAACAAAAAGCTGGTGCGTCTCAGAGCCAGGCCATGGCTTTGGTAGGGACGGCTTCTCCTGCGGGGTAAGAGCATCGCCGGCCCCTCCCCCAGGAGCGCGTTGCAGCTGGCCGCCCCCCTCCCCCAAGTTAACCACGTGCCACCGAAAAGCTGTGCTGGAGAACGCCCCTATGCCCGAGAAGCTGCATCGGGACGTGGTGGAGTGTGCCACGCAGGCGCTGGAGAACTAGAACACAGAGAAGGCCATTGAGGCCCGCATTCAGGAATTTGATAAGGAGTACAACCCCAGCTGTCGCTGCAGCGTGCGGAGGAACTCCGGTAGTCACGGGACACACGAGCCCAAACACGTCCTCTCTTTTTCCTGGGCCAGGTGGCCACGCTTCCGTTCCAATCTGCTTAAAGGCAAGGACTGGGTCACACACCCAGGGATCTGTCCAAAAACAAGGACTAAAGCCTACATTTCAAAATACCAGAGACTGATGTCTTCGGCCTCGTCTAAGGGAACGCCTTGATCTTTGAGACTTTATTGTGTTATTTTGTACAGGGCGTTCTCTGTACGAATTTAGTGTTTAGAAGAAAATTAGCAAAACAGCTTACGTTTGTATTTGTTTTCTCTTCCATACCTCTCTGCCTCTTCTTTCTCCTCAAAATCCATTTTTTAAAAAATTTTAATAATATTTTATTATATTATGTTAGTCAAAAAAAAATCTCTTGGAGAAGCGAAACAAAACAACAGAAACCCGTGCATTTCGGCTATAGGGGAAAACCCTGCCATGGTTAGGCTGTAAAGATGAAGTCGGTGTCTCTCGGTCAGACGTTGAAATGTCTAATGCTTGCCAGTAGGTGGCAGTCATGCCTTACAAACATTAGAGACAGGAGCCTGATTGGCACTTAGAGCTTACAATGAGACTTAAGTCTTTGATTTTGTAATGCTAGAGCTTCCTATGCTATCTAATTATCTCTGTCGAATGGGTTGGGTATATGAAAGACTTAATCAGTACAATTTGAAATACAGGTAATGTGGCTGTGTCACGCTCAGTGACAATTTATACAACTTTTATTTTAAGGCAGTCCTAAGCGTGTTGCACATTTTGTTGGAGCCTATGGATTATATTTATATTCATGATGAACAATCGACTGCATGATGAAAATAGGCTTATGGAAGTGCAGCATTCTGTTAAATTATACGGTCAGAACACACTTAGAGCTGAGAATCTAATAAAGGTTTTCACAGAGGAAAATGCGATTGAAAAATAAAACCCATGCCTAGAAATTGATATGCCTTTTAATCAAGCTTGCAAAGTTGTTCTGATAATTTGCCCGGAATCTTTGCTAGCTTACAGGAAGGAGAACATTACAATATGCTGCATTTAGAAAGAAAAGACACGCACATTTTGGGCTGTGATTAAAGACCTACTCCTGTCCCTACCACAATCCTTATCATTTTCATTCGAAATTAGATTGAGGGGTTAAAACATGTAAATTTGTAGCGCAGGGGCATCATTCTGCCCTTGAAACCAAACTGCTCTTTGCAGGGAGTGACTGAGACACAGTGTTGGATGAAACATGAGAAGGAGCGGTGAACAGAATATTAAAGGGTGTGTGTGTCTATGTCCTGTTGCTTTATACTGTTGTTTAAAGGTGCAGCCACTGGGTCCTCCATAGCTCCCTTCTCACTCGCTAGCATGCTTGCTAGTCTGTAAGCCTACTGCATTTGCTGAGAATGTTATTTGCTTTCTGTCAGATTTACTGTCTGAATTGCAAGGCAACATCTTATTTTAACAGCCCCAAGTCCCATGTTGTTGCATGTTAAGAAGCTATCAGTCAATTAGTATTCATAAAAAAACATCTTGCTGATGTCTACAGCAGCCAATGAATGTGTGACTCAGTTACTTTTATACTGAAGACCGGAGGATTGGTGCTTTCTCTGCTAGATCTAATTTGGAAAAAGTTGTGTTTCAGGAAGTTGCTAGACTTTTGTAACGGAAATACCAACAGCCATAACTTTCACCTGCTAGCCTAGCATTTTGCTATTGTATTCCCCCGAAGTTAGCATGGAGACGTTAGTTTTTGTTTACTGAATTTCCCTCTCTGTATGTGCCTATTAATCTCAGTAATAATCAACTAGCCTCTTTCTGAATTTAATTTCATTTATGAAGTTAAGACCTATTCTTTACCTTATTCTTGGAGGACGGCAGGAGGATATGAGGATGCTTCGGTCCCCAAAAGGGCTCTGAGTCTCTCTTCTCAGATCCTGCCTGCGAAGTTCTGCAGCTCATCTGTCGGTAGCTTCTGGTTCTTTCTTAAATTGGATTTAATCCAACTGCTCGCTGTGTTGAGTTCTTCTAAATGAAATTGTGTCCAGTGCTTTCTGCTTCCCTCTTAACTAAACCTTACAGTTAAAAAAGGCCAGAATTTGCACCTGGTATTTTTTTACAGCCCCACATATATTTTCCTTTTGCCGAGAAACCACATTAAAAAATGCAGAAACCGGGGCGCCTGGGTGGCTTAGTGTCTGTCTTTGGCTCCAGTTGTGATCTCAGGGTCCTGGGATAGAGCCCCACCTTGGGCTCCCCACTGGGCGGGGAGCCTGTTTCTCCCCTCTCTCTTTGCCCCTCCCCCCCGTTTGTGCTCTCTCTCTTTGTCTTTCTCTCTCAAATAAATAAAATCTCTAAAAAAATGTGGGAATCAATGAACTAGTAATAACCTGTCTTTAGGTGGGCTAAGATGGGAGAGGAATTAAATTTTCTACAGAAAAATAAAAATCGTTCTTTGATTTTGGTTTAGTGATAGTATTGAAGATTTCAACCTAATGCTATGTGGGTAAGAAATCTCTTTCAGAGCATATGAGAACTGTCAAGTTAGAGTCTTTGTGAAAGCCAGTTCAGTGCCCGTCCCAGGAATCTGTCTGCAAGTGCTAGGGACAGGCTTCCTCCCAAATGTCTGGGTAAAAAGTGGGTCAAGGTGGGAGAGTTTTTGATAGAGCAGAATTCGAGAGATTAAAGTGTGTTCCTTGTGCAACATGGTATTTCAATAGTGACAGCTCAAGAGTGTACTTCTTACTCCCTGCCTTTCCTCTTTCTTGGAATGGTAAGGTGGAGAAAAAATAATCAACATTGTTTATAGCTTGAAAGAAAAGCTTTTACAAAACCATAGGAAAGTGGGAACTCAGTGCAGCTTTCTGAAGTGTCTGAAAGAAGACAGCATGGCTCACTGCTTCCAAATTAGATCACAAATTTTCTGGCTGATGGCAGCATCTTAGTGCTCACCCTAAAGGCAAAGATCTGAACAAATTACATGTTAATATCTTAGGTTCATTTATCCCTGCTGAGATCACACAGAAGCAAAGAAATACACACACGGAAATCCAATAGGCCCAAGGGACTTGGCAGCGTGCTGTACGTGGGAAGAGGGGAATGGTTAAAGTGAAATTAAACCTCTCTGCTTCCGCAGCAGATGACATGCCCTGCTTAACACATGTCATCGTGCTGATGGAATGCACCCCTCTTGGATAAAAGGGGCATGATGGATTTAAGAACCCAAGTTTGTTTATTGAAATGTTCCTGTAGTTAAGTGCTTAACCCTCGCTTTGGTTTTTCCCCCCATATATATGGAAAAAATGCTAATGTTGGCATAAAGCTCAAGTGAGATGTTTTTGTGGGAATATAACACCTTTGGGAGATACACGTAGGAAAAGGTGAGATAAGCTACGACCAGACTGGGGAAGATGTTGTAGGCTGGCCTAAGGGGTTCCATCTTTATTCAATAGCTGTTGGGAATCTCAGGGAGCTTTTGAGAGCGGAAATGATCAGTATGGAAGAGGCCTGTCTTGTACACTTGGGTGGCCAAGAGGAGGCAGACCGTTTAGGGCACGGCTGCAGTGTGAAGAAGACAGATGTAGGAGCTAGAGGAAGATTAGTAAGAGTAGGAATGGAGATAAGAAAATTGATGAAAAGGTGGTCATAAACGTGCAGGCTTGGCAAGTGCTTGGGCGGAGCAGGGAAAAAGAGAAAGGAATCCCGATACTGTGAAGCTTGGCCTGGGTCACCACTGGACTGGTGGTGCTGCTGATAGAGAAGAAGGGGAAGCAGGCTTGGGAGGGGACGAGAATTCAGTTTGCAATATGGAGTCTTGTGAGACAGCTGTGTGCACGCGTCCATGAAGGTGTGGAAAATGTGAAACGAGTATGTTAGGGCCCGACTAGAGTTGTTTGGGGAGGGAAGAAGTAAGGCATACAAAGCAACTTTTCTCGGAGAGCTTATGCTTCCTCAAAAATTTTATTTTAACTTTGCATCTCATTTTTCAACATGATGTGTTCTTTTAACTTTGCTTTGCAACCGAGCTTGACACTCAGTTAAATGAAAAAATCTTTTTTTTTTTTTTAAAGATTTTGTTTATTTATTCGACAGAGGTAGAGACAGGCAGTGAGAGAAGGAACACAAGCAGGGGGAGTGGGAGAGGAAGACACAGGCTCATAGCAGAGGAGCCTGATGTGGGGCTCGATCCCATAACGCTGGGATCACGCCCTGAGCTGAAGGCAGAAGCTTAACAGCTGTGCCACCCAGGCGCCCCTAAATGAAAAAATCTTAAGTGTACAAATTGATATTTATGTTTGTTTTACTATGAGAATATGTTTTAATATTAGTTACAGCAAAGCAAAATAAATTCTTCTGGATATTATTGTTTGTACCCAGCAGGGACCTGAGGGAGTATGCCAATGAGCATTTGATTTCGATGGTCACTTGTAGGAATAGAAGGGAGAGAACTGGGAAAGGAGGATAAAGAGCCTCAGGGACATGTTGGGGATGAACCTGTGTTTGAGGGGAAGAGGAAGATAAGCCTAAGAGGTTGCTGGGAAAGTTCAGAGAATAGTGTTGCTTGTCCCATGGGGAAAACATGGATGATCGGCTCCCTCGGATGTTCCAGAGAAGGCTTCAAAAAAGAAGAAAGAGCGTTTGGATCAGGGTAGGGGGGTCGTTGAGGGAGGAGAAATGGAAGCAGAGCAAAGAGGTGGGAACCAACAGTTAACCAGTAAGTGGATAGTGAAGAAGTAGAGGAAGCGAGTTAGAATGAAAGAGCAGGAGGCTGAGAACCAAGCAGTTTCAAAAGAAGGACAGGAAATCCAAGTGAGAGAGGAGAATCCATTCTGGGGGAGGCAGGAAGGGGTGGAAGGAAACTCTTAAGCCCTGATGAAGCCCCAGATACTAGATCCTGTTTCTCTCCTTTATGTCTAGCAGAACTGCAAGGAATTCAGTGGTAAAAAAAATTCTGTTTTGCAAAGCCTCGATGAATTTGGGTTATATAAAAGGCCACACTTATTTTTGGCGGGAAACAAGTTAAGGGAATCCAGTCTGCTTAGATGGTCTTGTTGCATGCTGTTGAGGAGCAAATCATTCTAGAAACTCCCTCCTTGCCAGTCTGGGGTTATTGGGATATGTCTGGTATAATACAATGACCAGCTTTGTCTCTATGATCTAGTGGGTTATTCTAGGCCTTCCAAGCATGTTGATTTAATTATTGCTGCACTTGCTGGGTGATAGTCTCTTAACAGTCTCGGACTGAAGAGCTATAATGGAAAGCATGGGTTAGTCGGCATTTGACATTTACACTCTGTTCCTTGAGAAAACTACAGCCTACTTGTCACATTTGCTAAATGTGTGCCAAATATTCTTATATCCACTAGAGTTTGGGCATATATTTCTTTTGCCAATTTGACCAAAGCAGCAAACACACTTCTTTTTCAAGTGGAAGATAATGAGAGGCTTTACCCAGTTCCCTAGAGGGGCATCTCAGCATGTCAACTCACTACTCTTACTTGTACCTCTCATCAACATCAGTGTTAATTATGACTGATTAGGATGACTTGGATTTGTTGACAGAATATCTAATGTAACTAATCAACTCCAATTTTTTTCAAAGTTAATTTTGTAAATGTATTCCAACTGAAGCACCATGGGGTAAGAACTTTTCTTGTTACAGCTCTTGATCTATCAAAAATAGAAATAGGGGATAAACTGTATCACAGTTTCCTTAAGTTGCTTAGACTTGTGCCTGAGAAAAGTAAGGCAAGGAACTCCTGCAGGCATAGACCAGTCCAGAAGTTGTAACTGAGGTCTTGGTGTGTTTGTATCAATGAACGTAACTGTTCTCAGATGTCATTTATCTTGGGGTTGATTACTTGAGAATTTCTCTTTTAAAGCAATGAATTTCATCTAAGGTCGTTTTCCTCAAAACGTCATGTGTATAACTGTAAACTCAAATTCATCTTGCTTGGGTAAATTTGCAACATCTCCTTGTTGGAGGTATGTTGGGATATTGCAATACTGATGTTGAGACTTTTGAACTAACAGGGACATTTCCATGTCCATGAAACCAGAACTATAAGCTTTAATAATAAACAGCTTCCCTCAGCAGTTGTAAACATTCTGAAAATATTCTGATCTGACAAATAGAAAATTAGCTTAAATATAATCTCTCTCTTAAAAATTCTCCCCAAAGTCATCTTAATAGTTTTCTTAGAGATATGTTTTTCATTCTTACAATTCCATCTCTACCCAAAGGTGCTATCTGAGTATTCTCTCCATTTGGCCATTCTGGGATTTGAGTGGGGGTGTGTGTGTGCACGTGTGCGTGCGCTCAACTGAAATGTACCCCAGTTTTCAGTGGCAGGAGATGTAAGCTATATTAAATACATATAAAAATAGATATCAAAGAACATTCAAGGCATTATTTGCATAGTAGTTTATTTTTCCAAATTCTTACACTTAAAAGGATTTCTACTCTATACATTTTTGGGTAAGTGGTCTCATGTACAGAAACCCAACCTCATGACCTCAAAGGTTATCATGAAAATGCTTATTTCATAAATATTCACAGGACATATAGAAAGACCAGGGATTTCCAGTTACACTTTAGAGGTCTGACTAAAGTTGGTAAGAAGCTATGAAATGGGTGAAGCTAACCTTTGCCCATTACCATGTAAATCTCTTGGTTTCAGAACGTTTGCCCTGGAATGAGTGAAGGTTTGTATTTTCTTCTTGTCAAAATGCCTGTGAACTGGGAGTGAAACAATGATGTTTGCAAATGTCAACTTTAATGCCTGTCTGCTGGATCCTGGGCAGCTGCTTTTATATAGCTAAAATTTTGAAACCTTTGGATGTAATGTAAGTATGAGCAGTATGTAAAGGTGGCTTTGAAAAAATTTGATGACAGTGTATAGTGATCAGAGAAAGAGAAATGTGAAAATCAATGCCATTCCTGCCTTACCACCAGAAAGTGGGTAGAAGGAGGGAATTTTGCCTTTTATTTTGCTATAAAACCATTTCAAAACAAGCATAGCTGTTCAAGTATTTTTTTTTAGCATCACCTTCTGCCTTTTTTCCACTCCTCTGTTTACAGCACGACTGACTGAGATTTGAGATGCAATTTCTTCCAGGAAACATGGAAGCTTTGGGTATACTGGTGGTCTCATTAGAAACATATTCTACCCAATAATTGCTATTGGTTTTACATGGTAAAGATAAATTATTGCTCTCAAAACCACAGATGACAGAGGAAGGGTTAAATTCTTACTGCAATGCTGCCAGCTCCTTCAAGAAAGAGTTTTATTATGCTTTGCATAGATTTAACTTCAACAAAACTCCTACTAGGAGTTTATAAATGTGGGAGAAATGAAATGACTAGATTCCATCTTATTAGAATAAAAACAAGTTTTTGAGTGTTTACTCTCTGCTAGAAACTGTCCTAGGTCTACTTTCCATGTGTTCTCTCATTTGACCCACATGAAAACTCAACGTAATGGCTAATGGCTTCTCTTTGTTATTCACTTCTTCAGGTGACTCAGCTGAGGTACTCTCTCTTAAAGTTTGAGTCTATACAGAGGGAATACAAATGATTTCAAAGATATTCTGAAAGTTTGCTGAGTTAAATATTATGCTTAAGCTTAATTCTTTCCCTCTGTTACAGTAAGGATTTTTTTCATTCCTGAGCTCCAGATTCCCTGATGTTAGCCTCTCTTAAGATAAGAAAGATACGAATGATGGTTTCAGCCTCCCAGGGGGCAGGTGGCTCCCTGGGTGGGTTAGATTTGCTGGAGATATTAGCACGGAGGTTGTGGGATTGTAGGGTGACCCTCATAATACATATCAGCTCCCCTTCTTTGATACATATCTAGTGCAATTGCATCTTCAAGTTCACAGCAGGCTACCACCTTTCAGCCTCTTTTCTATAAAATTCTGGAGCCCCCATCTGCCTGGGTGTCTTGAGAGAAATGATGTTCAGATTTTGGGTGGACGTAGACAGCATGCGGAAAGTAAATGCAGAAAAAAGAAAATCAGTGTGACCTGGTGGCACCCAGCAGAGCAGAATGGTAGCAGTAGCCAAGGATACCACATGAAGGCTACAATTTTAACAATGCACGCAGGTCAGAGAGGAGAAATGTAAATGCTGGTAAGGATTTCCAACCAGGGCAACAAAGCCCAGACAGGGAGTGTATTCAGGAGGGAGCCCCCAGGTTTTCAGTGATGTACGAAAAGCAGCTAAAAACAAAATAGAGGCCCTGGCCCAGCGATCCCTGTTTAGGAAGAATATATCTTTCTGTCTGAGAAGGGATTGGTGGTCAAAACTAAAATCACACCTATATGTTTTATTTAATTGAAGGATTCTCCTTATTAAAATAATCAGTTCAGTTAATAATTTAGAAATGACACACAATAAATTTTCTTAAAGAATCTTACTGAGTTCCAAGTCGTGATTAAAAACCATAGCTAGCGATTTTTAATCATATCAGATTTACCCGAATCTGACCAATGCCTCTTTGGTTATTGGACCAGTGCGTAGACTGGGGAAGGCTTTCCCCAATCTTGTGTCCCTGATCCCCTACTTTCTGGAAGAAAGGAAAGAAGGCCCTGAAAAGATAGTAAAGCAAAACCAGAGATTTGCATTATTTTCTAATATTGAATGTAGAGAACTCTGAGTTTCTGTGTAGACAAGACTGTATTCCATTTGCATGAGTGGGGGCAGGGAAATCTGCTGGAGGTGTGTTTGTTTAATGTAGCTGTTGGAGTCTTTGGCTTATGCTACTTAATTTCATAGCTGTCACTTTGTTTCATGGGAATGTTGTATTTCCAGTAATTTGCAAGAATACGTGAGTTAAGCATTGCCAAGATCTCATTGGAGGGGTGAAATTAACACGTGCGGTCAGACTAGTCTACTTGAAGCTCTTAACCCAGAATACTGAATAACCTATTCAAACGTGGTCTGTTGGCCATCAGTTTATTTTACAGATTGTTTAAAACTTCAGGCAGACATAACATCTATATCTATCTACATCTCTAGATGGATATAGGTATTACATATATAATTATTTTTTAAAGACACAACATGCTGAAGAATTAAAAAGCAGAAAAACACAAATGCAACTCTAAGTCTTTTGTTTACAGATAAGTTTTGCAGAGGTATTAATTTTCTCCCCTTCCTTCTATTTACATTCTGTGCTCTTCTTAATTACCCCAAATATTCATGAGTTTAGAACACTAGGTGCCTGTTCTACAGTTACTTGTGAAGTGCATTTGTTATGCAAATTGTTATAGTGAACCATCATTCATAAGCTATTTATATTCATTTTAATAGGGGATGAAGTACCCTGTCTCATTTCATATAAATTCCTCTTTACAATCTATCAAATACAGAAAGATGCTTGGAATTAAATAAATGTGCTACTAATATTAGTGAATGTCTGATGCTTGAAATATTTCAGAGATTTTTGGACATTTATAATTAGGTTCTCCTAATTGCTCTGGGAATTGGCAACAAGGATGAGTGAGAGGTAGCGCCTCAAACAGTGGTCTCCATGGTTTCTTGTCCCACTCACAAAGATGACTTCATAAGGAGGCACAGGTCAATAAGCAGAGAGGAGAAGCATTAAAAAGAAGGCAAATGTTGGGGCTCCGGGGTGGCGCAGTCAGTTAAGTGTCCGACTCTTGGTCATGGGATCAAGCTGCACATCAGACTCCATGCTCAGCAGGGAGCCTGCTTAAAGATTCTCTCCCTCTGCCCTCCACCCCCCCCTCCACTGGCTCTCTCTCTGTCTCTCTAAAATAATTTTTTTTAAAAAAGGCAAATATCCAAGAGAGAATGAAGGAAGCATTCATTTCTTCATTCGTTTAATGTTTGCTAATAGTCACATACTCTGGGGGGACATGAGGAAGGCTTAGTTCCTACCCTCAAGATACTGAGAATCGGTGGGGGTCAGATGTGGGATAAAATGAGTACTTGGTGCTATTGCCACCTTAACCTTCCTTACCTCTTGCCACAGAGAACATGTTCTTTGGTCTCTCAGTTTTCCCTTCTGTAAGAATGCACCTTGGCACAGTTCTCTTGGTTCTTGGCTCTACAACTCTCCTACATCCCTTCTTTGTAGGCCTTGTTTTCCTCCAGACATAAAGAAGGACCATCTGGCCAAGTGCTGGCATCTACAGATGCCGCTTACTACCTTCTTTGTATTTGTCCATTTGGGGTCCTGGAAGAGCGTAGCAGCACCTGTTCCTGTGAGAGGGAAAGACATCTTCTCTGAACACTACAAACCCTCCTCAATCTGGTCCCAACAGTTGATGGTGGTAGTGACAGCATTCTAATGTGACAAGCCTCCTGGGGTTACTTATGGCAGCTCTCACTGGCCTTACAGATGGATTTTTACATCTTCTTGCACTTAGCCTTGCAAACAGGAAGGCTTTTTTTTTCTTTTCTTTTTTTTTAACTTGAATAAATCAGGCTGATGGCTGTTTGCTGTGGTAAGGTTATGGTCTATACAAAACCAGAGACAGGTTTGGGCTGGACCAGGTCCCCACCTGCCCCACCCACAGCACAGGCATCATGGTCCTTAGCCAAGGAACTGGCTCCACCTTTTTTTTTTTTTCCATTTTATGTTTTAAAATGTTTGTGTTTTCATTATGAAAGAATTTTTTTGAGGTAGATAAGCTCGTAACTGGTAACATGTCATTTAGGTCAGGGATTCTCACTTGCTAGGGGCTTGCTGGGATGAGTAAGGCAGTAGTGTGTGACGTTTGTACACAGCATAATTATGTTTTATATGTAAGCAAATTTATGGCAATACATACTGTATTTCTGACAAAATAAAACTATATGAACACTAAACAGTTGGTGGGATATTTAATATTTTTAGTTCAAGTGATGATGTTAACTTTGTTTTCAGGACAGTTGTCTTCCAAACATATGAAGATGTTAACTTCGTAGGAGAGAGAGGGAGAGAGAGAGAGAGAAGGAGAGAGAATGGTGGTGGTAAGAAGGCCATGATCATAGATTTGTTTTTAAGTTTATTTTCTCTAATGGTAACATATAGAGAACTCTTTTTCTTTAACTAGCATTGAGATAAAAAAGGAAAAACAGATTTTGGATTAAATCCAAACTCTGTCATTTACTGGCTGTGTGATCTTGGTTAAATAAACATATCTTGAGTGTTTACTTACCTGTAAATTATGAGTAAAAATATAGTTCTTGAAAGATGGCTGTGAGTTTTACATTAAATCATGTATGTTCAATTATTTAGCCCAGTCTTGCCACAGGTAGGTGATCAGTAAATGTTTGGTGGGCGAACGAGTACAACCTTAATGGAGCTGAGATGCTGCATAAGTGATTGGCTGTTTTTGTGAGCAATGCATTACTATTTGCTGAGCGCCTTTCAGGTGTGTCAGACTCTGGGCTAAGCACTGGGGCTACAGAAATGTTGAGCCCCCATCACTGCAAGGAAGTCAGTCTACTGGGACAGTCAAGCCCCTGCGCCAGGGTTGTGGTGTCATGCTATAGGAATGACACAGTGGGGCACAGCAGGTGTCATGAAAGAATGAGGAGGCCCAGCGAGGAGAGCTTCCTGGAGACAATGACCCTTGTGTTGACTACAGAAAGACAAATACGAATCACTTTAATTTATTCAATAGCTGGTAAGAAAGGAAGAAAGAGCTGGGTAAAGGCCAGTGGGGTCTGAACTCATATCCAATTTCTTAGTTTGGGGTGGAAGTTACATGGATTGAAACATTTTCCTTTTTCATGGAGTTTCTGCATTTTGCTTCATCTCTCCCTCCCAGCACAGGAAACTCTGAAGGGTGGGGAAAGATTGCAAGGCACACCACTGTAGGTATGACTCCCATTCTCCACATTCCAAATGGCCTCATAGTGGCATACTGGGGAAGACTTGATGCTGTTTTTTTCATAGCAGGTGGCAAGGTCAAGGGTAGGGCAGCTTGGCAGTAATGACACCCACTGCTTTATATATGTGTGTGATGAGTGCATCACCATATAGCTACATGGCATTGATAATCAATGCACATCGTGCTCCTGTAGGTCAGTGGGAGAGCATTTGAGAAAGCAAGATGGCTGCCATAATGTGATTATGAAGGCTCCTTCAGGCCATGTTCTGTATCCCAGTAATCCCCACCTCTTTCTAAACCACCCTCTTCCAACATCCCTTGGCAATTGTATTTTTTTTCTGGGAAACCCACTTGCATCAAAGATACTGTTATTTCCATTAACAGAATGCAAATCATTCCTGTGCATTCCTGGGTAGGTGGAATCTCTGAAGCTTGCAATTACCAAAGTTATGCAAACAGCCTCTTTTTAAGATTTCCTTAGAGTATGTTCTGCACGGGGAGAAGAAAATGCTTTGTGGAAATTGGACATTAAAATTGCCTTGAAAATACTTTTATAATTGCATATAAAACAAAATGTGCATGTGAGCTGTGTGGTTTTATTTTTAATTATCTGTTTTTTAGTAAACATTCCGCTAAGATTTCAAGAAATAAAATCCCAGGGCCTCGTAAATGAATAAATAAAATATGAAGCGTAATAAAATCAGATGATATAATGCACATGAAAAATGGGACAGGAGGAATATAAATAGAAAATATATATAGTCTTGTAAGACTAACATTGTGCTCCTTTATGAAATAAATATCTCTAGAATATTATAAGCAAACAAGTTTTAAAATTTAGAAATGCAGTCTATTATTTTATCTTAGGTTTTATGTCTAAACATTAATGTATTTATATTTGTTTTTGTTTTTATTAATCCACTGAAACAGCCTTCAGCTAATTCCCACGACCAAAATGTAGTCCACAGATGCTATCTTTTTATAAGGAAAAATATAAATTTATATTTTGTTATGTGGCTTTATTATTTTCAATGAGAAGAGTTTTATTGTATTAGATTTTTCCATTCCTTTGTAACAAAACAGTCTCAAAATCGATAAAATAACAGCCCAAATAATAAATAATATGTAGAAAAGTAGGTCACTCTGCATTAATTCATAGAGAAAATAGGTCTGCTCAAACACAGGTCTGAGAGGCGTAATTAGTGTTAGTCACTGCTTTCATGCTGGAAGAGCTGGCGACCGACGCCTGTCCTCCTTTCCTTTCCTCTCTCACTTCCCAGACTCTTGTGTCAGCAAACACTGAAAAAGCGGATAAAAGACTAGCTTTAGCAGTTCTGAGATGACCGAGTGAAAGTCTGGGGTTAATGTGACCGAGTTTCCGAGTCCCGCCAGACTATGACTGGAAGGGCCCCAGAGCATTGTGGGGAAGCTAGGTCCCTTTCCCGAGCAGCACAGCTGCTGCTTCTCTTCCTTTCCCTTGAGGAGACTTAACTCAAAACAGGAAAATAGGAGGGCCATGTGATAACCACGGCTTCCATGTTTGTGGCTGACATTTATGTATCTTGAGTCAGTATAGCTGGGTTCCATTGGCATTCTTCTTCTTTGGCGGTGAGAGAATCGTCCTGGCCATTTATGTGGGTGGTGGTGAAGTATTTGTATTTATGGAAAATTCTGATGTGTAAATCAGCGTATCTAGGGCAGGGTTGCAAACTTGTAGTTCCAAGATATATTTTGTTTAGGTAGCATAGTATTATCTTTGGAGTTATTTTGCAACCTTGAAAAGTCAGATTTCATGATAAAAATATCCAGATTTCTGATACAAATCAGAAAATCTGACAACAATGGGCTCTGATTCCCTCCTGGCAACAGTTGGCTGGAGCTAAGTAGTGATAGCGCTCATTGAATCCATACCCACGTGTGTGGTTTCTGGTTTCCCTGATTTGTGATCCCTTTCCTGTCACTCCTTTGTGTCGCTTGCCTTTTTGGTTTGGGGCCATTGATTCTCAAAACTGGTTGCACATCAGAGTCACCTGGGGAACTTTTAGACCTGGGCTGCACCCCCCGAAGTTTAATTGTATTGGTCTGAAGTGGGGTAATGTAATAGCACCTCAGATGATTCTAATGTGTGCCCAAAACTAGGAAACCATAGCACAGGGAGAATAGAAGGTGGGCACTGATCATTTTCTCACGAGGTTCCCAATTCACTCATTGCTTGACCTTATGATCTGCATTGAGGAAATTGCAAGTTTCTTGGTTCTTTTAAGGAGAATTGATCTAATGTTCTCTTCCTTTAAATTTTGGAAGGTCGTAGGGATTCATTGGGGCTGATGAAATTCACAGATTGGTGCTGCTGGCAGGGGGTAGGGCAAGGATCTTGTCTTTCAAGCAGTTCTAAACGCTGGAGATCACATTTGTACTGTTTGCACTTTCCCCTCTTACAGAGCACGCTTTGGAGAGCTGTGGTTTGCTTTCGCACATCCCTTCCCCCCCCTTACCCTGTCACACCTCCAGGGCTGTGCCAGGTGGGGACATTTTGGCTGAGCAAGGGGGATGCGTCTGTGGAGTATGAGTTCAACGTTTTTAATGCTCATAAAAAGACAGGATGTCAATTTAAAGCTGCCTTGTCACAAGCATTCTCAATCTTGCAGTGATTTATGAAATACTGTAAATTGCAATCACGCTGGCCCATCACACCCCAGCAGCTACTTCAATAGCAAAACTTTCGTCCAAAAATATGATCTATAGGCGGGATGAAAGTTTCAGAAAGGGAGTGTTGTTTAAAGGCAGGTGCTATTATCATGCACTTACTGACAAAGGGAAGTTTTCTCAGGAAGAAATGTTCTTTCCCACCCACACGGCTCCATGCACAGAGCATGGTGAAGGAGAATTCTGCCTTGCGGTCTTCGGTGCCTTCTGAGCAGGGAAGAGTTCAAGAAGGATATGTCCGAAAGAAGAGGCAAGAGGAGAATTGAAGCTTTCATTTGCAATGAACGAGCCATGGTTCTCCTTACTGTTCTCTAGATTTGTGCCTGCAGACAGATAGTCCCTGCAGTCCTGTGGGAGGAGGCAGAAAACTGTGCACAACAGTGAGGATGGGCCAGTTTGATGTGTCATGGACTGGCAGATTTAGGGTGATTAATAAATACATCTGTGTGTGGATATGTGTGTGTGTGTGTGTGTGTGAGGGAGAGAGAGAGAAGAGGGGGAAAGGGAAAGGAAAAGACAGGGAGGGAGGAGGAGCTGGGAAGGGGAGCGGGCAGGAAACCAGCTGGGGCTGTATTCCAACTGGTTCTCATACAAAGACCGGCATATTAAAACACTGGGACTTGTTCAAACCTTGTTGACAGAACCATACTCTGAGATTCTCAGAAGAAACTTAGCATTTAGGATTCCTAAACTGCTTTTTGGACATGGGTTTGCTATCACCTTTGATTTAGATGTTACCAGATTCTAGAGAACTTCACCTCATCAGGGATCAGGTGGTGAGGGGGAGGGGCTCACCTCAGACTCAGAATTCTAGAACGAGGTGTTGCTGCTTACAGGACCTGAGGTGTTGATGCAGGCAGGCCGGGTTCCAGGACTCAGACGGTAGTCCCGCAGGATCAGCCAACAGGGTCCTTGGCTTCACACAGGAAATCAAATGGAAGTCAGCAGGAGGTGAAAGTCCAGTTACTGAAGGTATCTATAGAGAGAGATACAGATGGAGCGTCCTGGAGACTCAGACAGGAAAAGAGGGAGTCTTGTCTTGGCTTGGGGCTTGGGTTTTTTATTGACGATTGTAGTCTGGTGCAGCTGTCCTCTTAGGCATCCAGGAACTGGTCAGAACAAGGACAGGGTCTAGGTGTCCATTGTAAGTCACTTACTCCCAGGCGTCTTGGTGTCGATATGTCTAGCACCAGTGATCTGGAGTAGGCACGTGATGGCTCTGCCCTGTCTTTCCTTAGATATTATCTATTGTGCTGGAAGACTCCAAAGATAGCATAACTCTTTGTCCCTTACAAGGAGGACATACATTAAGGCATGTGTACGGCAGGGGTGAACATCCTAGCAAGAATAGAAGCCAGAAAAGAAGCAAAGGAAAAAAAAAACCACACAACTTTTTTCTGTTATGGCATCCCTTCAGTTTCCCTGTGTCAGTGACAGGCTTTCTCTTCTATTCAGTCTACCCTTCAAGCTTTGCCTTGTGGTCGGTTGGGGAGATGGGGGCTTCATAATACTCAGGAAAAAGGAGACAAAGGGACATTTAATAGGGAAGGGAAGATGAACTTACAAGTCAACTTATAAGATGACTTCCAAAAATCTTTTCAGAAAAGGCTATATTTGAAAGGGGTACTGGTAATATACATTTGAAAGGATGTCAAATATATATTTGGAAAGAGGTCGAATACACGTGTGAAAATAAAGTGAGGCACATTATTTGCCCTGGAGAACAAAAAAGCTTATGACATTGAAATTCTGTGAAGGGGTCATGATTGCACAAAGGAATAAAATCTTAAGGATAGTTTTGGTTAGTTGAGTTTTTAATGGGACAAGAAATTTCTAGATTGGGGAGGGGCTGATTTTCTCTCATATCCTATCTCGATCATCTTATTACTCCTTCCAGATAGTCTGACCCAGAGTAGGGTTCTCAAAGAACACATTTTGATAAATTATTTTTCCCTTATGGTCAGAAAGAAGTTAGACTTAACTTTGAATTTTGAATTTTGAAAGCACTTAATTATTTGATGCAAACCACTGGGCAAGATCAGTTTTGTTATATCCTCTGACAATGTTAAACTTTATAGGAGCCCTGTGCTTCCAGGGAAAGCAGTGACAGTTAAGAAATCGCACCCACACATTTGTGTTTCAGAAACAGCTAACTGTTGTCAAATTAAAATTGGACCAGACGGAGTTAACAGTCAAGGAGAACTTTGTTCAAGACTATTGCAACAGTGGTCATGACTAGTGCAATCGGGGAGAGATTGAACTCATCTCTAATACAGCAGGGGCAGCTGGGATTTATAGCCCAGAGACCCGGTGAGAAGGTCAGTGGGTGGAAAACTGCTGAGAGGAATTTGGTTAGCTATCAGGGGTGGGGAGATTCTTGCTAAACTGGCTCAGCAGGATTCTTGTGAAACTGGGTCAGCAGGCCAAGCAAGAGACCTAGTTAAGAAGAGTGCTCCAGGGCGGGAGGAGTCTACAGATCCGGTGAGGAGGGAGTCCTTGTTCCCACAGAGGACCATCTTGCCCTTGTTTGTTCTGAGATACACCCACCCCATCCTTTGTCATGACTCCTTAAAGACTGGCAGATGACCATCCTGTTTATCCGACTCTATGAAACCCCAAACTCCTTTCTTTTTCTTTTGAGACATTAATAAATGTCATTAATAAATCTCCTCCCGGCAATAGCCTGATAGAAATCATCTCCTTAGCTGACCGGTGCAGAGTATCTCTCACAGTTTTGGTGCTGTGTCTTGGGTAGGAGTAGAACCCTTGCCTTTAGAAACCTGTCTACTCCACCCGGGTAACGTGGCCTCTTGGAGCCCTTTGTGCTCAGTTTCTGATTGGTAATGAGGAACTCATGGTGAATTAAGAGTCTTGCCTTTGCAAAATTGAATCCTAAATGATATCTTTTGCATGTAAAATTGTCTTTGAAATTTTCAAACTGCCCTGAATTTGTTCTTTCACGGTGTCAAAAGAGAAGTGCCAGAAATAATTAGGTTTATTTGATTTGTTACTATTGATGAATTGCACGGGAAGAGAGATCAGATCAGATGAGATATTTAGCGTTCTCTAGGTTACATTTGTCTGGGTGAAATGTTAATAATGCAAATATTTCAGAAATTGTGTGGTATTAGAGAAGTTCTCAGAGAATTATCAATGCCCTTGCTGTCTGTGATGTTTCTATTTATCAGAGTCCTTGGATGCTTTGTTCAATAACGGATAACAACAGCATAGTGCTGTCAATTATAATTTAAATTATTTTTTAATGTTAACTTGGTTGAAACTTACTCTGCGGGTGATAAGGGTATGTATTCCTCTGATGAGATATAATATTTCTTCCTCCTGACACCATGAGATCACTTAAACAAAAAGCATTCCTACATACATACAAACTCTCAATAAATGTCAGGTGACAACTACACATCAAGCAATGTGCTAGGCACTAAGGAACAATTGGATGGACAAGTTTATATTCTATTGGTGAAGAGAGGCAAGAGACTAGTGATCAAAAAATAAATGAGAGTTATAGATGATGATTTTTATGAAGAAAACACAGGGTAAGGTGATGAAGACTAAGAGGAATGGTCAAGGTAATCCTGGAAGGCTTCCTGGGGAGGTGGCACAGGGTGAGACTGGAAGGTTACTCTCGAGCCAGCCATGCAGACAACTGGGAGAAGAGCATTTCCACCTTCCTCTGAACTGCACTAGGCCCACATGCTGGGTTAAACAGTGCTTTCCATTTGCTCAGTAAAATTTTTTTTAAAGATTTAATTTATTGAGAGAGAGAGAGCATGTGCACATAAACCGGTGGTGGTGGGGGGTGCAGAGGAAGAGGGAGATGCAGGCTCCCACGGAGCAGGGAACCCACCGAGGGGCTTGATCTGAGGACCCCGGCACCAGGATCATGAGGTGAGCCGAAGGCAGCTGCCTAACCGACTGAGCCACCCAGGCACCTCAAGAAAAATTTTTTGTCTGATGTGGCAAGTAGGCTACTTTCAAGAATGCATTTACTTTCTCACCAGTTTTGTCTACTGATCAAGAGCCAGTTGTATTTTTTCTCCAAATTTGTTTATACTGGTTGTGTTATCTCAATTATGCAAACTGATGAAATGTGATTTTGAAAAGAGAGTCACTTTTATGGAAATTAACTTCAATGGTATGGGAACCTTTTCAAAAGGCAACTTGCTAAATTTCTGCTATCAAGTTAGGTGGAGGCAAGACAACCATCAGACTTGGAGAAAAATGATAAAAATATGGAAGTATTTTGGACTTCGATTGCTTCACAAGAGTTTTTATGTTTTCTCACCAATTAAAGAAATTGAAACTGAGAATACTTGACAGTTTGGTACATAAAGACAGATGACGCAGAGCTATAAAAAGTGGACCCACGACCAGAATAAGTTAATCTTGGCTCTTTATCAAATGACTGGTGGAGGAGTGTACATTCATGTTTTAGGCTAAAACAAAATGTTTATTACTTGTGTTTTACCACTTTAACTTAGTTTTTCGTGTAACTGACCGATCCACTGACCTGATTAGGTAAAATGAAAAAGCACAGTATTATTTGTCTCAAAAAGAATGAGATCATGCTAGTCATATTGTCTTGTGCCCTTTTTTCCTATTTGATATACCATTACCGATATATAATTTTAGGTACTGTAGTATTTTATTAGGTGGATGGATCAGAATTTTTAAAAAGATTTTATTTATTTATTTGTCAGAGAGAGAGAGAGCTTACAAGCAGGGGCAACAGCAGGCAGAGGGAGAAGCAGGCTCCCTGGGGAGCCTGATGTGGGACTCAATCTGAGGACCCCCGCATCATGACCTGAGCCAAAGACAGTCACTTAACCAGCTGAGCCACCCAGGTGTCCCTGAATCATAATTTTTTTTAATAGATTTTTAAAATTTATTTGACACACAGAGAGAGAGAGAAACAGCTAGCAAGAGAGGGAACATAAGCAGGGGAGTGGGAGAGGAAGAAGCAGGCTCCCAGTAGAGCAGGGAGCCCGATGCGGGGCTCGATCCCAGAACCCTGGGATTACAACCTGAGCCGAAGGCAGATGCTTAACGACTGAGCCACCCGGGTGCCCCTGGATCATAATTTTTTAAAGCTATTTATAATGGTCAGCTATTTAAGGGATTTGAACTTATTACTACAACAATTGGCGTTATACACACATATTTGCACATGTATTTAATAGTTTTCTTAGAATACATTCCCAGAAGGTGAATTTCTGGCTTAAAGCCCAGCCCAGTTTTGAGAATTTTGATGTGTGCAATTACCCTCCAGTAAGGTAGACTGTCACATGTCTTTTGGGAGTGAAATATTTCTGAAATTCCCAGAGCATTTCTGAGGCAATTTGATCATCAGACAGTAGGGTCTGTTGTTGAAGGTTCTGTGCACATACAGGGCCCCTGAATTCAGGCTCCTCTAAGGACAGAATGAATAAAACCTAGCACTGAAACATAAAACAATAAAACATAGCACAGTGCCGAGTACATATCCAGCAAAGTCACCATTGTCTGGTGAAAAACTTGCTTTTGTCAGTGAAAGCCTTTATTTTGAGTGACAAATAAAATGTAATAGAATCTGAACCATTTTTGTGATAGCGGTCCTCCCACCCTCTTCTCTGAAAGTATTTATTGGCTACCTGCATCTTTCAATTTAAAGGCTGCCCATCAGAGAATAGGCACAACCTTGCTTGGAGGAGTAATCTTCTTTGTCAGCACACCTGGCTCTCTTCTCGATGATGTCTGTATAAAATGTGTTACTTCTTTTTCTTCAGTCTACTACGTGGTCAGTTTAAATGCCATTCTTTAAAATGTCCCTTAGAGACAACTGTAGAGGAAAATAATGGCATTAGTTACACCTAGATGCAGCACGAGCCCCGAATGATACACTAGTCAGATTTCACACCTTTTCCTAACATAGCTGTCCCTGGATGTCTTTTGAGTCAATAATTAGGTTTCCAGGGTTTTTCTTTCTCATTAATGGCCCTGGTACTGTCAAAACCCCCATTGAGAGTGAGATTTATTTAAGGTAGAAATTAAATTCCAACACAGAGAGAAGAGCCAGGAATTCCCGCCACATCATCCAGTGATCACAGTATCTCTTGCCACTCCGTGCCCTGAAATGATTTAATAAGGGCCTCTTTCTTGTTCTAAACTCAAATAACGACTTCCAGATTTAAAATTCTCTCTGTCAGTTATAATTAATTTCTTCTTTACTTACTTTGTGGCTTTGGAACGAAGCACTGGCTCATCTCCTGGAGCAGGTCTCTTAAGCACCATGGAGAAGGAAGATACCGACACTTCTGAGAAAGCTCCTTTCTTTCTAGTGTGGGAAAGTGGACCCAGACATGGAGCCTGGAGAATAATGTGATGTAGGCGAGTGGAGAGGGGGGCATGAGGGTCTGTGGAAACACAGAGACACACAGAGACCTAATTCCTTTTCGGGCAATCAGAGCCAGGCTCTAGGAGGAGGTGACCTGTGCCTGGGGCCTTGAAGGATGGGTACGATTTGGCGAGGCAGAAAAGATGGGCAGAAAGAGCTTCACAGGGAGGACAGGGTGTATTTGAGGAAGTCCGGTAGACAGTAGGGGTATTTCAGGAGACAAAGTAGAGCTGTTTGCAGAATGACCTGAGAGCACCAGGCAGGATTCTGTCTCTGAACCTTTTGCCCTTTCAGCCTCTATCACCTGCTGTTACCTTCATTAAATAGTCATTTTAAAAAATGGCAAAGTCTTTCTTGTTTTCAAAAATCTCTTCAAAGGAGAATGGTACTGGGAGAAATGAAGAATAGTGGGGTTTCCTGCGGGGCCCCAGACTCTGTTCGAGTTGCTTCACATGTACTATCCCATTCGGTTCTCAGCCAGCTCCACGGGGTTCATCTCAATTACCACCATCGGTTTTTGGATAAGGAAACAGAAGACTGTTTGGTGAGCAGTTGTCAAAGGCCCCATCCCTGGCAGGTCTCCTAAGGCTTACCAGTGTCTGAGCAAGTCCCTGGCAGGGAGGAGAGACCTTGCTGGTGTGGTGTGGTCAGGTGCTGGGGCTTTGGGGATGTGTCTGATGGCAGTGCTGGTGTCCTACTCTGCACCGTGGATGCCTGGATATGCGACACGGGGGTACAGAGAGGAGAGGGAGAAGGAAATGGAAAGAACTTTTTGCCACTTTCCCAAGTACACTTCCAAATTTATTTCTTATTCATTAGATAAACACTTATTGAACATCTACTACAAGGCAGGTGGTGAGGCAGGCGCTAGGGTGACAAGGATAAGCCGAGGCAGGATTGTTGCTCCTGTGGGGCTCACATTCTTGTGAAATGGTGAACACAGATGCATCACAAGTTACTATAGAAATGCCCCAATGGAGGTACACGCAATGCATGGAGATGATGACTGTCGCTTGAAAGAGTCAGGGGAATCCACTGAGATGGACCTTCAAGGCTTCCCAGGGGATTCGCTGTCTGGAGAATGATGCAGTCTGTGTGGCCAAAAGCAGGTGAGGAGGCGTGGGAGGAAGTGAAGCTGGGGACCAAGGCTGGGGCCAAGTTGTGAAGGCCTTGGGAGTCCTTCTGAGGAGTGAACTTAGTCTTCTCAGGTTTTTAAGGAGGGAGCGATATGACAGTAACCCTGTGATTCTGTGGTGATTTGGAAGACAGAGCTGAGGAAGGAAACGGTTGGAGGCAAGGATGTTACAGTGGCCATGGAGACATGATGGGATCAGCAGCAGTTGGAAAAGAGAAAAGTAGAGAATTCCTTCATATTTAAAAAAAATTATAAAAGCAATTCATGTTCACTAGAAAATTCAAACAAATACATGCATATAAAATAGAAAATGGAAGTCCATACCTCCCATAAAAATAACCCCAACTACCTGGTATGAATCCTTTCCAGACGGTATGCTTGTCCTGCATGCACACATGCGCTCATCCCTACACACACACACACACACACACACACATGTATGCCCACTGTTTGCGTGAGTCAGACATTGATCCTGTCCTCATGAAGCTCACAGATGTTCACCAGGCTCCCAGCCCTATGAGCCTGAGGATCAGACAGTTATTTGAGAGTCATAGGTATTTGAAGTGTAGAGAGCAAATGAATTAGCAGGGAGTTCATATTGGGAGAAGGGAAGAGGGTCAAAGATAGAACCCTGTGTGATAGTAAATGTAAGGGCTGGGCAAGGAAAGACAGGACCACACGAAGAGAGACTAGAGAGTTGGAGGAACACCAGGAAAATGTGATACTATTCATGTCCAAAGAAAAAGCATTTTTTAAAGGGGGGTAGGGCATGTCATTAATGTTAAATACTGCTGAATGGTCAAGTCAGTTAAGGACTAGAGAGTGTTCATTGGATTTCACAATAAAGCATTTCTCCAATCTGCTCTCTCCTGTTGCGACTGCTTAGCTCCAGCCTTCATCATCCACGGCCCAGGTGACCGACCACCATAACTTTGAAGCTGGGCTGCTGGCCCCTGACTGATTCTTCATGTCTCTGTCAGCGTTGCTTCTTCTGAAGTGGAACCATGTCAGTCCTCTTGTAAAAACTCCCCAATAGTCCCCAGGGCCTATAAGAGGAGGTCCAACCTCTTAGAATGGCATGACCATCCTCAGCACTGATCCTCTCCACTACTTCAACGCACTTTAAGCTTCCACAGTGTTGAATGGTTTATACCTCTCTGAAGACATCATGAGCTTTCACTCCCCGGTCTTTGCAATGTGATGTCTGCCAGGAATGTCTTTCTCCTTTATCTGCCTAGCAAATGCCTATTCCTCCTTCAAAGCCCAACTCAGATGTCACCTCCTCTGGGACTGGGAGACAGCCCCTCTTCCCTTCCAGTTTATTACTTTCTTCTTTTTTTGTCACAAAGCATTATGGGTTTTATGGGTTCTATTTCTGTCTTCCTTAGTAAATTGCAAACTCCTCTCAGGCAAGGTATGTGTCGTATCTTATTCATTTCTGTGTCTTCAACAGTTGGCCTGGTACTTGTGGTATAGTGAGATGCTCAAGAATTGTATTGCGATTGATTAATTGTCCTCCAAATATTATAAAAACTGTTAAGTGTTATCTTCTTTTTTTAAGATTTATTTATTTATTTGAGAGAGAGAGAGAGCGCGTGTGAGCATGAGTGTGGGGGGAGGGACGGAGAGAGAGGGAGACCAGCAGACTCCTCAATGAGTGCCGAGCCCAATGTGGGGCTCAATCCCAGGACCCTGAGACCATGACCTGAGCTGAAATCAAGAGTTGGACACTTAACCGACTGAGCCACCCAGGCGCCCCTTTAAGTGGTATCTTTAAAACAAGCTTCCTAGAGAAGTAGAATTACCACTTATTTTTCAGATTTTCAGATTTTTCCAGTGAGGAAATTGAGACAGAAAGGGATTTTTAACTCTGACAAATAAAAACTAGAGGGAAAATTAAAGATCACCTAGTTGAGCCCTCTTATTTTGCAAATGAGTAACCTCAAATTCAGAGAGGCTTGAGAGCTTGTCCCCGATGAGTCAGAGAGCCAGAGACTCAGCTACAGATGAGAATCCAGTCCTCTGGTTCTCACTTGGGTGCTTTCCCATCAGCCACTTGTCTGTACTTTCAGGTGGAGCTGGTCTTGGGCAGGGCTACCACGTATACCCCTTTTCTTCTGGAACGCCATGCTGACAAAGTTAATAAATTATTAGTTGACTAAAGTGATGGAAAATGGATCCTTTAAGCTCATTTTAAGAGAATATGGAGGATCCACTGTTTGCAGGGAGATGAGTCCCCTTTACCTGTCCGAATGTAGCCAGAGAAGAAAGCTGTGCTAGGTATTTCAAACAGAGGGGATTAAATATAGGGAATTGTTTTATAGCTACTGGAAGTTTGGAGGAGCAAATGAGGATGATAGAGTAACTTCAAGATTAGGGACTTTTGGAAGAAGCTACTATCCTTGAGAATAGGGGAGCAAGAGAGAACTGGTGGTATTGCCAGAGCCTGGGGCTTAGAGGAGGGGCCATGGGCTGTTCTCTGACCCTCAGGGTTTGGTGATTGGGTCTCCAATGAGGGGAGGCCATGTAGCTGGTGCTCAGGTCTTGAGGTACCTCCAACTGGTGTTTGGATTTCTGAGGGGTGTGGCCTGGAAGGTGTCTGGACCTGGTGGGCAAGGGATACAAGTGTGGTTGGTGTTGAGGGTGCTGACAGACACCAGCAGCAGGGACTGCTCCTGCCCGCTGTTGTTGAAGGGACGGGGGCCATGCTGAAGCAGGAGAGTTATCTTCTCTCCTCCCTAGGAGGTACAAGAAACTTGGGAATTTTGGTCTTTTCACTGCTACCCACGCTGTAAAAGAAATAATTGTTCCTACTTATAATTGTACCTCCTTGGCAATCAAAAAGGAGAATCAAAGATAATAAAATTAATGAGTTTCTATTCCAAGTGAGGAGTTCAACTTCTAAAAAAATTAGTGAATGAAAGACATTTTCTGTTGCTCACAGCCTGTTGTTATACTTGTCAGCCTTTACTTATGACTCAGTGCAGTGGATTATCTAATACCGGCATTATCACTTTAGTGGATTATCTCATACCAACATTATTGTCTCTCTGCACAGCTTTTACAAGAAGAATCTCTCAGTCTCTCAAGAAGGGTATTTTAAAAAGCAACTCCAAAATTAAGAGGGAATAATTATTCCTTTAACAGCACCAGGGCATGGTTTTCTTTTTTTTTTTTTTTTAAAGATTTTATTTATTTATTCGACAGAGATAGAGACAGCCAGCGAGAGAGGGAACACAAGCAGGGGGAGTGGGAGAGGAAGAAGCAGGCTCATAGCGGAAGAGCCTGATGTGGGGCTCGAACCCATAACACCAGGATCACGCCCTGAGCTGAAGGCAGACGCTTAACCGCTGTGCCACCCAGGTGCCCCCAGGGCATGGTTTTCTGAAAAGTGTACATGTATTCTCCTTTGTCATGTTCACTTTTTTTAGATTTCTCACTTTATGGTTTTAACAGCTTTAATTAATAGGTATAGTTAATATACAGGATGTCTTAGTCTGTTTGGGCTGCTATAACAAAAATACCATGGACTGGGTGGCTCCTTTTTTTTTTCCCCACAGATTTTATTTATTTATTTATTTATTTATTTATTTATTTATTTGAGAGAGAGAGAGCGAGTGTGCGCATGAGTGGGGGGGATGGGGGAGCACAGGGAGTGGGAGAAGCAGGCTCCCCACTGAGCGGGAAGTCCGATGTTGCAGGGCTGGATCCCAGTACCCCAGGATCATGATCTGAGCTGAGGGCAGATGCCTCACTGACTGAGCCACCCAGAGACCCATGGGTGGCTTCTAAACAACAAAAATTGATTTCTCACAGTTCTAGAGGCTGGAAGTTTAATATCAAGACCCAGCAGATTCACGGTGTGGTGAGATGGTCACCTTCTCTCTGTGTCTTCAGATGGCAGAAGGGGGCCAGGGAGCCCTCTGGCATTTCTCTTTATTATGAAGGTGCTAATTTCATTCATGAGGGCTCCACCCTCATGACCTAATCATCTGCCAAATGCCCGCCTTCAAATACCCTTGGGGATTAGGATTCAATGTATGGATTTTTAGGGAGACGCAAAATTCGGACCACGGCATGGTACATCGCACACATGTATGCACGCAACTTGACAGGTGCATGGCTCTGTGAGACCCTCACTGCAATCGAGGTAGTGAAACTACCCATCATTCTTGTAAGATGCCTTATGTCCCTTTGTAGTTTCTTGTCCTACACCTATTCTCTATCTCCAGGCAACCAGCAATCTGCTGTCTGTCATTATTACATAGTCACATGTTAAATTTTATAAACATGGAAAAAAAATATTCCAGTAAGTCAGGGAAAGCTAGTTGCATACCCAAACATCCCTTGCCACCTTTTCCTTTTAAGTGAATCCTGATTTATATTGTGGAGAACAATGAAATCTCTAGAAGATTCTTTCCCAGCCTTCCTTGCAGATAGGTATTGCTAAGTAACTAAGAGCTTGCCAATGAGATGTAAGCAGAAGTGTTTTATGAAACTTCTGGGAAGACTGCTAAGGGGATGAACTTGGCTGAGAAATAGCTTCTTCACCTTTCTCTCATTTTCCTTCCTGCTGTGTGGAATGCATTGGTAATGACCAGAGCTCCACCAGCCATCTTGGATGATGAGGTGGGACCTTGACAGTTGAAGCCATTTACTAATCTGATGGAGCTAAGAGACGAACTTGCATTTCTGATGTCACTATGATGCTTTTATTCCAAACCTGCATTGTCTACGTCTGGACTTTTACACGAAAGGGTCATAAATTTCTAATTTTCTTAAGCAACTCTTATTTTGCTTTTGTCTATGCAGTTGACCCTATCCTAACAGAAATGTGTTCATACTTCTATTTTTGCTTTCTCAGAGAAGTCATAGTACTGCCACCTGCTTTTATTTCCATTTGAATTATATACCTGATATAAATCCTCTTTTAAACATTCATGTTTCATTTAGCTTTGACAGGGAATCGGTCACTTGGCTGGGGTCAAGCCAATTTCCTCAAAAACATTAGCAAGCAAGTTGTTACAACAACTTGATTCCTGAGGCTCTGACACATCAAATCCTCTGACAGAATAAACTGTTATACATTAAGTACCTTTTTACCTTAAGGGAATTTCATGATGCATGTTGCCTTCAATAGTTTTAAGGGGGGCCAGGGATCCTTCTGATACCCTTTCTCGATGTAGAAAAAGAAAGAATGTAAAAACTACCACCTTATGTGTGTGTGGGGGTTGTCATTAGGGCTAAAGATAAATCTCCTAGAGACACTATTCCCTTCTTGACACTGATGTCGTCTGTTCCTATCACTACCCTGACTTAATGTACAATGTCAGTTATCCTGTATGCATGAAAAGGAGAGTCGTTCACGCGGCACTAGCCTGCAGGTGTAAGAATTGCATGGAACTCTGTAGTGTTCTACAAAAAGGCATGCTTTTTTATGCACCGGGTTCCAGGACACCTCCTCCTCACATGCCTCTAACAAGCGTCCTCTTGTAAGGCAATGTGGTTTGTTCTGTAAAATACAAACTTAATTAAGCTCTGTTAAGTGCTGCATTCCTTGTGAAAAAGGGAAAATGGATGAACTATAATAAAGAAGAATTGGCCTAGGCAAACATCTGTGCTATTTTTCACTGGCATTTCTGGAAATTAAGCTATTAAATCAGGAGAGCGGGTCAGACTGGTTTGATATTTATTTTTCATTCCTTGACGGCAAAATAAAAGGCTTAACTTATAATGACATGAAATCAACACCTACTGTGTTCCATTCATTAATTCTGGCGTTCTATCAAAAACATCTCCCAGGTTTGTCCAATGTGATTTTTTTTCCCTTCATAAAAGCCTGAAGCATATTAGTCATGATGCCATTATATTCTAGATGCTTTAAAAAGCTTTCTGTGATTCCTCTCATCCCCTGCCTAGTACTTTTTAGTGAGAAAGCAAAGCTGGGTACATTAGAAAGTTTTGTGGCTTGTAAAAATGTCTTGGCATTTTGTCATAGACTTTGGTGGTCTCTTTCCAGTTCCCAGTATTTTCAGACTATTGTAAACAGTTTACTAAAGGCGTAAGCAATTTGGATACTCTACAACATGTTTAACTCAGACCTTATTCATTTTAGCTTAAACTTCACAGGGACTTCTTTAACAAATAATGTTTCTTGAAGTCTTCATCGTTTTCCAACTGGGCACATTTTCTTCTTTGCCATTTAAAAAATTTATGTATGTTGGATTTATCTTGTTCTCATAACATTTCTACCCTAGAAGATAAAGATATGTCAACTTCCTTTCCTTTCCTTAATTTTTTTAGAGGTGGGGAGGGAGGGAGAGAGAGAGAGAGAGAGAATCCCAAGCAGGGCTCCACGCCTAGCATGGAGCCCAATTTGGGGCTCAATCTTACAACCCTGAAATCATGACCTGAGCTGAAATCAAGAGTCAGATGCTGAACCAACTGAGCCACCCAACTGCCCCTCCTTTCCTTAATTTTATGCAAAATTCCTCTTATTTCCTTTACTCAGATCACATAATCATCTTAAGAAGAGTATAGACTGTTGAGTGGATTTGGAGTGTCTGTCTTGATTAATGATGCCAGTGAGCTTCACATTGGGGTGCTGGGTCTTTGGATGCCCATTGGCCTCATACGTTTCAGCCTGAAAGCCAGAGCAGTTGTGCTCCTGGTTACCAGGAGCCTCGCTGGATGAAGTGTGCAGGGACCCTGTTTGGTCTCAATGGGACTTCAGAGGCAGCAGTTCATTGAGTAAAGAGGGGCTTACAGAGGTCATGGGGCTTCCAGGAGAGCTGTCCTTGGGTTTACTGAAGTCTATTTATGCCCAGAACATTCTCTCATGTACACAGTTTTAGTGATTGTTTAAGAGGCAAATCTGCCCACATTTCCAACTCCCTTCAAGCTTCCTCACTGCTCTTAAGATAAAGAACTGACTCTTCTCACAAAGCTCTGTGTCTAACTCCATTTGCTCACCTCTCACTATTAGTAGTCCCTGCACCGTGCTCCATGCTCCCGTCAGACTGGTGTCATTCATATTCTTGGATGTGTCTTGCTAACTGGTCCTGATGCTGAAGTCACCCAGTTTGGGGTACTTTGCTGTAGCATCCCTAGGAAATGAATAGAGCCTCCTACTTGCCATGCTCTATTCAGATGCTGTGAATACATCATTCGGCAAAATGAATACCCTACTGTGATGAACTCACGTGCTAGTGCAGAGGGATGGACCATGCGCCATGGACATGTGCGAGAAGGTAGTACGCACTAAGGGAAAAACCGTGTGTAGACGAGTGAGGGCGGTTAGCAGTGTGGGTGAGTGCCACAGTGTAGGTCCTACTGGGAAAGTGACACTTGAGCAAAGACTTGAAGCTAATGAAGGAGTTATCCAAGGGTTTTCTGAGAGAGCAGTGTTCTGGGCAAGTGGAAGAGCTGAGCCAAGTCCCCAAGGCCGTGTGTGCCTGGTGTGTTGGAGGAGAACTAAGGGAGTCAGCATGGGGGGCTTCGTGGGGTGGGGGAGATGGTATGTGTGGGTCCAGATCACATGGGGCTCCTTAAACCCCAGCAGGCACTTTGGCTTTTACTCTGACTGAAAGCAGAAGCTGATATGGGTTTGGACAAAGGAATGATATGATCTAATTTATGTTGTAAAAAGGCCCATTCTGGCTGCTGTGTGTTAGGACAAGGATAGAAGCAAGGAGAACCATTACGAGCCTATTACAGTAATCCAGGTGAGAAATGGGCCTCCCTTGGACCAGGGCAGGGCTAGGGAATGATTTAAGAAGTGGGAAAATTCTGTATAGGTTTTGAACGCAGAGTCCCAGGATTTGCTGACAGATTGGATACCGGAGTGTGTGAGAAAGAGAGGAGTCAGGGTGAATCAGTTTATGGCTTGAGCAAATGAAAGGATGCTCCTTTCTATTATTTCTTATCTCCTCTTATTTTGCTGAGGACATTGAGAAATTTTTGGTGAAGCTGATTCCTTCTGTTTGCAACCTTTCTATCAGTTTGCTTTTTTGATGGATTTCTTTGTTTTAGAATAGATATCTGCTTTCCATTTTCGATGATTTCCTACGATGTCCAGGGATCCTTGACTGTTCACATTTAAGAATAAGGGCCAGAAAACCCTCTTTGGAATCTGGGTGCCCAGAGAAGGTGAGGGATGCTTGTTGGCTGTAGTCTTCACTGTAGGGTGGCCTTGTCATGTGCCATTTGATTAGAGAACCCCCAATGATAGGCCATTTTTGTCTTTCCTCTGCAGTTGCTGAGTTCCTTAGAAAAGACTCTTTTGGTCATAGAGATTGTAGTATGTGATTAGGATGCTAGGTGGTCTGAGAGAGCTGGGGCTCTCCACAATCAGTGTGAGGCGTGATTGTAGTAAAGTGTCTTTGCCTTAGGCTGTGACATGTGTTTTTAGCTTAGACACTTGTTTTACCCTCCTCCAGGGAAAAGAAACGTTCAGTGTCTTGCCAGGATAGGGGATAGGCATGTGTTGGGCTAGGCAGAGTGGAGGAGGGGGTCAAGTCCCTTCTTAGCACGGTTTGAATCAGCGCACTTATAAAGCCGTCTTCACGCCTGCTTCCCGAGGTACCGAGGGCCACGGATTCAAGAGCTTTGAGGGGTCAGCAGTATCAATGGCTTTGCTTTTTGGTTTTTCCCTCTGCTGGTTGGGAATCTGTTTTCTCCATTCAGCTAAGTCATTTTCCATTTGTCAATCTGCTTTTCAAATTCTGAAATTTCTCATCGGTGCCTGCTTTCTCATTCTCTTTGCTCTCACGGGCTTATGCCTTTTATTTTAAAACTTCTTTTACTTTCATTTTGGCGAATTTTGCCATCTTTAACCAGAGCCCTCTTCTTCTCTCAATGAGTCACTGTCAGTCCTTCGGTCCTCAGCTTCCAGGCCACTTCTGTCAGGAGGTCTTCAGGTTGGGTGCTCTGTTGCTACGTTTCCAGGGTTTTCAGTATTTCTCGATCACAGTTCTTTTTGCCTAGCTTTGGAATTGCCTGATTACCAGCCAGTCTGCTCACCAGACTTTACTCTCTGTAAGGAAAGGGATGAGGTCCGTCTGTTATCCCCGGAACCTGACACAGTGTCTAATACATAATAGGGATTCAGAAATATCTGTTGACTCATTGGTTAAATAATCCTGAACAAGATTCACGGCATTCCGAACTCTGACCACACTTCTTGTTGAGAGAGCCTGCTGCTGTTTGCTCTTTTCTTTGACAGCAGCCACCACACCCCCAGGAGTGTCTACCTCACAGACCCATCATAGGACACTTTGAACTTAACACAAGAAGCACATTTCCCACAAACCTGCTGGGAAGAGAATAACACTTTGGTGGAGAGCTTTCCTGCAGCTGTATGACAAATCTCCAACGTGCTCTTCTGTTCCATCTTTTCTCCCACAGGATTCTTCATCTCGAGCGCTCTTTGAACAGCCATCAAAACCCCTAAATCTTCTTCTCAGTGTGCTATATATAGATTAATAAGTCGACTACCTCTGGCACACCAGGTTTTCAAACCTTGGCATCTCAGCTTATCGATTTGGATCTTCTAACAAAACGCACCACAACTGTGGTTTCATTTTGTGCCACAGAAAATGCTTTTGCTAGGAAAACACTTCAGATAAAACCCACTTCAGACATCTGGGAACTTACAGCCTGGAGGCCTGCAGATCAAAGGCAGAATTAGGCACTTGAAAAACTCAGCTTTCTTAATTAATAATAAATTCCTCAACTTAAGATTTTGACATGATAAAGAAGTATTACTTTTTCACAAAAGTTATTTCTTCTTCTTTTTGTTTTCCAGGACTGTCCTAGACTTCCTTTGAAAGGAATATTTCCCCAATTTTTCTTTTTTTTTTTTTTTTTCAGTCTGTAAACATGTAATTATGTGGCAAGGGAGAAAGAAATACACGGGCAGCACAGACATAGTACAATGAGGCAGTAGGAACCGAATAGGTCCCGGAAGTAGAAAGCTCTGATAGTTCCTCACAGGAAATAACAGTCTTGCCTGACGTTCTTCTCCAATCCGGGCTGCATTCTGCTGCTGCCCTGCCGCCTTGACACGGGGTCAGCCTCCACTACTCTCTCATCTGACCTTCGTTGTAGCGCTCACAGCACTATCATCACTGCTCAGTGCCTGTCTTCCCCGAGGCTGCTCCCAGCCCCTGCCCACGGCCCCCCAAAGGGCAAGGATTATGTCTGTCTTGTACACTGCTGTTCCCCAGTGGCTAGAACAGTATGTAGCACTTTGAAGGCATTCAAAAACTTTTTTTTTTTAATGTAAGGATGAATAAATTACAAAATAGTAGGAGAGATGTGGTAAGTTGCTTGCAAAGATGGCTGCAGCAGTTCCTCACACCCTTTTGCGATGTGACCAGGCTGCTCTTTGCCTCAAGAGGTAGAGTCTGTCCCCTCCTTGGACTCCACACCTTGGATCTGGGCTTGCCTTGTGACTTGCTTTGACCGATAGAATATGGTAGAATTGACGTTGTATGACTTCTGAGGCTAGGCTTCAAGAGGTCCTGCAGCTTCTCTTATCACCATCTTGCAACAAACCCACCATTGAGGAGGCCCAGTTAGCCTGCTGGCTCACTGGAGAAGAAATGAAGTGCCAAGCCAAAAGCTCCCCTCTCCCCCAGCTGCCATACATAGGAGTGAGGCCTTCTAGAATGATCCAGCCCCAGCCAACCAGCCACCCCATACAAACACATGAGTGAACCCAGCTGACACGGGTGGAGTAGAGGTGAGCCATCCCAATTGAGACCTGTCCAAATTGTTGACCCTAAAAATGAGAGCAAGTAAATAGTGTTTTTTTACCCCCCCCAAGATTTATTTATTTATTTGAGAGAGAGAGAGAGAGAGAGAGAGAACATGCAAGTGGGGGAGGGGCAGAGAGAGAGAATCTCAAGCAGACTCCCCGCCCAGCAGGAAACCTGAGGCTGGGCTTGATCTCTAGACCCAGAGACCATGACCTGTGCTGAAACCAAGAGTCAGAGGCTTAACTGACTGAGCCACCCAGGCGCCCCTGAATGGTCATTGTTTTAAGTCATTAAATGTTGGAGGTAATTTGCTGTGCAGCCGTGACTGATAGAGGAGGTTTTTTCAGATTTTCCTCAACATGGGAGTTCTCCTCCTGATTTGAACTAGAGAATCTGTAAAATTTGCCCCCTCCCTTAATCCCCATGGCTTCGTTGCATACTCAAAGATAAAAGCTATTCCTGGGTAACTGAAAGCAGCTATAGATAATTTACAAAGAGCAAATCAAATTACATTCCAGAATAAATTTGTGATAAAAAGTGACAAAATGCAGTTGATGAAGAATCTACTTTTAAAGAAAATCATTATTTTTATGAATTCACCCTGATTATAGAAACAATTCATACTAATTATGGAAAATTTGGAAAAATCAGATAATTAGAAAGAAATGATAGAATTAAAATTCCAAATATGAATGCTGTTACTACCACTAATGCATTACTACTATTACTACTACTATGTGTGTTAGTGGTGAGTGTGTTCTGGATATTTACTTAAAAACAGCTGGTGCAAGAAGGACACTGACCTTCCTTTTCCCGCTGAAAGCAAGAAATCCGTGTCTCCTGTGAAGGTACCTTCCCTGTACCCTCTACCAGGAGGGCAGAAGGGTTCCGGATCACCAGAGACAGGGAATCCAAGGATGAGAAGACTGCATAAACAAACCTTGTTACTGCTTTGCTAATTTGCTATCCCAAGCCCAAACCCCTTTGTCTTGTCGATTCTTCACAGATGTATTGTTTCTTCGTCTAGAAGACATAAAAGCTGCCTGCTTCAGTCACTTTTTTGAGTCTCATGTTTTTATGGGCTCCTGTAATATACAGAATTAAATTGGCTTTTCTCTTGTTAATCTGCCTTATGTCAATTTAATTATTAGACCAGCTGAAGAACCTCGAAGGGAATAAGGAACATGTTTTCCTTCTCTACAGGTGTCTACGTGTTAGGTTGGCATATGTCATTTTAGGCTTATGCTCAGTGCTTTTAAAGAGATTTTTGGAGTTACTATGAACAGACCTTCAAATAAGTTAAACATAATAGTTTGTGTATCATTTACCTATTGCGATAATAATGCTGGTTAACAGACAACCACAAAACCTAGTGGCTCAAAATTATAAGCATTTACTTCACTTGAGAGTTAGTGGGCCAGCTTGGGTGTTCATCTGGTCTTGGCTGGACACCTTATCTGGTGAGGTGGCCAGGTACGGTGGCTGTCATATGTGCAGGCCTCAGCTGCTGAAAGCTGATCTGGGGAAGGTGTCTGCTGGTGTGACTAGGTGACTCGACTCAGCTCCATAAATTTCATCTTTCCCCAGCGTAGCCAGGGCACGTACTTTATGGAAAAGGCAGAGACCTGTCAATTCATTGCAAAGGGGAGGCGTGAGAAACAGGAACATGCAAGCACTTTTTCTAGGTTCTGACTGAGTGAGGTTTGCTAGTGACGCATTGGCCAAAGCAAGTCGCAGAGCCACAACCAGAGTCACTGTGGGCAGGCACTACCAAAGGGCACGGAGACCAGGAGTTTCACCGCTATAAAGGAAAGCAATTGATATTGTACATTTGTCTTTTAAATTACTATTTTACAATTCTTTCCAAGAGACATTTTACTTACTTCTCCTGTTATTGAAGAGAACTTATAACTTTAATTTCTTTGGTACCTATAATTTTAATTTCTGTTTTGTGTGTGAATGCACTGACATCAACTTCCAGTTGGATAATTGGGCACTAGTGCTGTTCTGATCCCTTATTAGGCATGAAAGGGAAAGGACAGCAACAGCAGTGCCAGCCCCCAGTTCAGGAAATGTTCCTGAAGAGAGAATATGCTCCCACTGAGCTTGTTGATACAGCTGCTAAGTTCCAGCAAAAGGCTAGGGAAAGTATCCAGGCATGGTTACTGTGGCTATAGGATAGGGGGGTGGGGGGTGATGGCATTTCTCTGGCTGGGAAGGAGGCAGAGAAAATGAGCAACATAAGCCCACACTCTGCCCTTTGGCAGTGTGCGCATGCTTGGGGGTGCCAAGATGTTCACAGCCTTCTCGATTGAATTATTCTGGCCTGCGGGGAGAGTGAGGCCCAATGAGGGGATCTCCTTGGGCACATGGGACTTTGGAAATCTATAGAGGAGGTACAACGAATTCTTAGGGAGTTGGGAATGAGACAGGCCATCTATACCCCTGTTTTTGAAGGCTGTTATTGGGCTACGTTCACTGTAGGAACAAAAGCCAAGATCCTCAAGTTTGGCTCCAGCACCTGGTATGGGATGCTGATATCCATGCTGAGCCCAGCTGTAGGATAAGACATTTAGGATGTTGGGCAAGCCACTGCTGATCTGGGGGAAACTGGCAAACCCTGGGAATGGGTATGGACTGAGGAAAAGACTGGAGACAGAGGAGCTGGAAAAGGCAAAAGACTATCCCAATTGGCTGTTAAGGGTCTGGTGAAAGTAACCTGGAAGCAAATGTGGTTTGACCTTGTTGCTGCCAGGACCCCACCAGAACAGATAGACTGGCTATCCAACCCTGTGTCGGTCCTATTCAGGATGGGTGCCTCCCATGCCTCAGGTGTAGGATGCAGGCCAAGATTGTCTCCAGATGCAGGTCATTCAGAGGCAGTCAGAGGTGATTGGGGGCCTTCATGTTGAGCTCACTATTCCTTGGTCCCCCAGAAATAAACAAAAGTTACAACTCTGGTTGACACCAAGCTGAACATACTCTAACACATGGTAACCCTCAGAAGTTTTCTGGCTCTCTCAGTGCCATCAGTGGTTATGGAGGACAAATGGTTATGTCAGGAAAGTCTCTTTGAAACTGCAGATTGGGCATTCTCCTGCATAAGAATATGAGATTTTTATCTCTCCAATAGCAGAGAACATACTGGGCACTGATATTTAAAAAAATTTTTTAAAGATTTTTATTTACTTATTTATTTGAGAGAGAGTGGGAGGAGTAGAGGGAGAGGGAGAGAGTCTCAAGCAGACTCTGTGCTAAGGGCAGAGCCTGTCTCGGGGCTTGATCCCATGACCCCAAGACCATTATCTGAGCCAAAATCAAGAGTTGGCTGCTTAATCGCCTAAGCCACCCAAGCATTCGGAAGAGCACTGATATTTTATTTTATTTTTTAAAGATTTATTTGAGAGAGAGAGAGAGGGGTAGAGGGTGGGGCAGAGGGAGAGAAAGAATCTCAAGCAGATTCCCTGCCGAGTGCATAGCCTGACAGGGGGCTTGATCCCACAACCCTGAGGTCACGACCTGAGCCAAAATCAAGAGTTGGTCATTCAACCAACTGAGCCACACAGGCACCTCATTTTTTAAAACATTTATTTTTAAAACATTTATTTGTTTGAGAGAAAGTGGGGGGTGGGAAGGAGCACTGATATTTTAAAAGGTCAAGCTCTGCAAACCTCTTTTGGTAATTCTGTCCCTGGATTAAGGTAATCAAACCAGTGCTGAGGAGAAATGCCAACTGAGAACCTGTGAGCATACTACCCCCATAAAGAGTGGTACCTGTTAAACAATATAAGTTCCTGGGAGGTGGGGCATCAGGAAATAGGAGAAACTATTCCCTTCCTATCAAGGGGTGGGTCGAGAATATGCTCCATTGACCCAGCTCTGCCAAACTCCCACTTTGACCAAATGATATGCCTGTTTACAGCAGTGGAGCCCCCTGTCCACCAGCGTCTGCCTCTAGAACTACAGGCGCTACTAGGCCCTGTAGGGTATGTCAGTCCTTCAAAGGTTCTGCCCCTATTCCTGTGGCAGCGCCAGTGGCATACGGAGGGAGTGGGGGAAAGGCCTGCTGACGCCTGGGGTACAGATGGCTCTGATCAGGGCAACCTGTCTGCGGGACTGCAGTTGCTACTCAGTCCAACACTGACACCATCTGGGTGGAAGCAGCAATGAGCCTCAGCAGCCCGCAGGAAGAACTCAGGGTGGCCTGGCCAGGGCCACTGGGGAGCCTTGACAGTTAACCCTTTGCACTGACAGCTGCACTGTTCTAAAGAGATTCACTCTACGCTTTAGACACTGGGAAGCCAAGGGATACATGATAATGAATAAGCCCTTATGGGATCAGAATCTGTAGAAATACATAGAAGTTTGCCTGCAAGAGCCTGAGGCAGTTCTCACTGTCTTCAAGACCTGTACCAGCTGGGTATTGTATGCACTCCCCCTTGTGCTGTCAACAGTTGATTTCAGCAGCGGTCCCCAGTCTGGCATATGGGGCGACAAGCTCTACTGGTGGATTACTGAAATGTATTAAAGCCTGGGACAGTACTTCAGTCCGCAGGGCCACGATGGTTTACTGACTTGCCTGCTGAAACACCCAGTGCTGTAAAGATATGGAAATTGTGGGAAACAGCTATCACCTAGGCTCCTACCATGAGTCAACGTGCTGGGGCCGCTGAGAAGACCAAGCCCCATCATGGGAAAGATGGCGTCTACTGGAATTTGCAATGGAACATCCCACTGGGATGGGTGGGGTACTTTGCACCCCTAGGGGAGTGGAATCTACTCAATTTCCACTGGGATCCTGTTGTCCTGCTATAAGCTGAACCTGTTAAAATGCACTGTGCATGGAATGGAATTGAAAGAGAGAAGGTGAGGGTCTTGGTCAGGCATGTCCTACCCCTAGTCCATCTCCTCATCCTTGACAGTGCTGCCTCCCCTGACCAACAGGTATGGTATGTACAACCAGGCGAAATTCTTAAAGCTGCAGCCATATTAACTTCTAAAGATTAGGCCACAAGTGTGTAATTTTAAAAAAAATTTTTAAATATATTTTTTTAATAATAATATTTTTTATTATATTATGTTAGTCACCATACAGTACATCCCCAGTTTTTGGTGTAAAGTTCCATGATTCATTACACAAGTGTGTAATTTTTATAGAAGGAGAAGACCTCCCCATACAGGTTCCTACTAAATATCTGTCTTTTCGACTTCTGCTGCCCCTGTGGTGTCTGGTCATGGGATGGACACCTGCTGGAAATACCTTTCTATAGTGGGCTCGCTCATATGCCCAGCAAAGAAATCAATCCAACTCTTGGGTATGTGGGCAGGGAGGGAATTGGAAGGCCCTAAAGCAGCACATTAAGGAAGAACAAGAAGTACTTGTAATCCAACTGATATTACCAATACTGATCCAGAAACCTGGCCTGTGCATGCACTATCAATAACACTGGGACTGGGTATTCTTTCTCTCTCAGTCAAACTATACAGGTAGCCCTCAAACTACTGACCAGAAGTGTCCTAAAAATACCACCATTAGAGGCACGGGTAGCTATGCCCAGATTTGGGATGGGTTTATGTCACTTACCTCAGGTCATGGACCTTTGAGCACACAGGCACCCCTATGTTGAGAACAGAAAAATTACTCTAAACAGAACCAACCCAATTGTACCAGGAATATGGGATATTACTGGAACTGTGTAGTCATTCTGTTATATTAAAGAACAGTGACTGGTTGGGCTGCCCAGGTATTTTTGCGCAGTCCTGAAGAGAACCAAGTGGTTGTGTGGTACAAATCTTTGGCTATGGCTCCCCAGTTGGGTGATTGGGCCACTGAACCCTGGGTTTTCCCTGCACACAGGGGAAAATCCACCCCAAGGTACCAATTGCACACCTCCCTCTCCTCAAGGCCAGGTGAGCACATTCTGTTCTCTGCTGGTATGACCCACTGCCATCTTTGTTCCTTCCACTGGCCTGGAGGATGTTATAGCACATACCAAATTCACACAATTTATAGATAAATTTTATGTAGTATACTATAGCACTCACTAAGTTTACCCCATACTAAAGTCACTCAACAGCTTTAAGCCAGCAAAACCTATCATTACTGAACATTGAAATGTCTCTAATGAAAAAAAGCTGTCCTCCAAAACAGAATGACCTTGGACATAATTACCATCTTGCAAGGACACACCCAGGCCCTTATCCAAACAAAATGCTGTGTTCATCCCCAATTAAGTCTGCTAATGTATCATCTTTATAGAAATGCCCTGAGTGATCCGCTACCCACCCTAGGGGACTTAATAAATCAGTGGTTTGGATCAAAGAGCTCTTGGTAAAAAAATTGTTACTTATTTTGGGCATCATTATCTTGATCTGTCTTTTCTCTTGTAAGTGTCTATACTGTTGTTAAGGCATCTGTCTCCAGTGCAGCGGGACAGCTGCCAAAGGGGCCACCTCCAGGCTAGTGAAACCCCTTGCCGCCTGCTCCAGGCACATTGGGCGATGGTGAAAGCCGGTCACAAGGGGAGGAGTATTGGAGGAGGTCAAGGAGAGGACGCGACCTCTGGTTGACCCCGAGAGCTACATCTGAGCAATCAGAGGCTTCTCAGTCCTGGTGTCCTTGGCTTGTCTTCAGCTTGCCTTCTCCACACCAGATGCAGCTTTGAGAGAGCAAGGTGTTATTGTGACCATGTGGACCGTATATATGTGATTGAACCCAGTTAAGGCCATTACATAAACATTTACCAGCCTGGCGGGTGGGTGCAGAGGTCTGCTCTACTCACGGAGACCAAGACAAGCCTTGCTTGTAAGTAAGTTCCCTTGCTTACTAAACCTGCCACGTGCCAACCTGGAGTGCTCACTCCTTGCTCTCTAGGTATGGGGCCGGCCGGTGAACCAAAAAAATCATTATTTGGAGTTTCTTATGGGGTCTATTAATATATTATGCTAGTAAGTTTCATAATGTAATGTCAGGGTCACTCTTATGAGAGAAAAATCCCTATTAAGTGGATGTTTGCTGTTGAATACTAGACTGGCATTTTATTTGGAAGTTTACACCTATTTTTATAAATAAAATTGTTTTATAGGGTGGGTATATTTTTCTTGGACAGTTTCTAAAATCTGGGTTAAGTTACTTTATAAAGGGGATTGTATAGCTATACTAGTTTTCTAAAGCTTTGGGAGGGCTTAATGTGAAAATTATCACTCTTAAATATTAAAAAAAAGTCAATGGTAAACCTTTAGACACTGGAGTCTTTTTTGGAAGTACTATGTTGGTAAAAGTTTATTTCATGATAATTTATGGAGTCAATGTCTCCTTGATTCTATTTGGATAATTGCCTAAAAATTTATTAATTGAATTTGAGTTCTTTTGCAAAATTATAAAAACCAAGTCTTGAGTTTTTTTCTCTATCTGCGCTTATTCATATTAATATGATGACTACTTTTTTCCTCCTGTAATATTGAATTTTTAATAAGAAAATATTTATCTAAATTGTTTTTCAAAGAACTAATTTTTTGATTTATTCAATTGTGATTTTCAAAAGAAAAGTTTATTCATGTTGTCTTACTTTGCTTTGTCCTTTTACTATCCTTAAGTTTGTTTTTTTTTGGCTTCCTCAACTCCTACACTGGCTTGATGATGAGATTTAAATGTTTTAGTATAATTACAAACCAGATACATGTTATTGTAAAAAAAATTTGAACACAAAAATATATTAAGTTTATAGATTTACCTTAGAACATAGCCTTGGCAGGGGCGCCTGGGTGGCTCAGTCCATTAAGGGTCTGCCTTTGGCTCAGGTCACAATCTCGGGGTCCTGGGATCAAGTCCAGATGGCTAGCTCCCTCCTCAGCAAGAGTCTGCTTCTCCCTCTCCCTTTGCCTCTCCCCCCATTCCTGCTTGCTCTCTCTCTCTCAAATAAATAAAAATCTTAAGAAAAAGAATATAGTCTTAGCAGAAGCCTACTAATTTTTATGTATTTTCATTTTGTTATGTAGTTTTAAAATTCCAGTTTTGGTATATACCCTGACCAAATAGTTCAGTGAGATATTTTATTTTATTACTATTTTAAAAGATTGTATTTATTTATTTGACAGAGAGAGAGAGCACAAGCAAGGGGAGCAGCAGAGGGAGGGAGAAGCAGGCCCCCAACACGGTGCTTTATCCCAGGACCCTGGGATCATGACCTGAGCCGAAGGCAGATGCTTAACGGACTCAGCCACCCAGGCACCCCCAATGAGATGTTTTAAAATTTCTAAATATGTGGACTATTTTATGATGCAGTATTGTTACTGTATTATATTACTAATTGATTATAGTCAGAGAAAGCGAGTTACAGTTTTTACTTGTTTTACTTTTTATTTTCTTTGCAAATTGGCTCAAGATTAATTTCGTACATGTTACATTGATTCTTGAGAAGATAAATTCTCTGTAAGATACACAATTTAATATCTAGGCACTAATTCATTTACGTCTTCGAACTGAAACTTGTATTCTTTGAATTGTCTAGGTATTTCTTTTCTACTTTATTAATCAAAATCTGAGAGAAATGTTAGTCTCCCACTGTAACTTGGGGAAACTGAAAGCCATAGTTCCAGTACATACGGGTTCTGAGTCAGACAGGTTGGGCTCAAATCCTAGCTAGGCAAATTCCTACATTAGTGGTTTTTTAAGCCTCAGTTTCCCTGTCTGAAAAAAATGGATAATAATACATGGCTTCGTACGATTGCTATGAATATTAAATGAGATATTCTGTGTGACTCCTTGGCACAATAGGATTTATAGTGAGAATCTAATAACTGTTGGCTGTTACATATTCATTTTGTTCCACTTGTGTTGCTCACAGCCTCGCTTTGGATGTTATGTTTTTCAGGATATCTTAATTGTGTAGCTTGTATTAATACAAAACTGCCCTCTTCCCATTTAATCCTTTTTTTTTTCTTTGCTTTGAATTCTACTTTGTCTGAAATGAAAATTGCTACATTTACCTGATAAATCTGTTTGATTTTAAACGGGTGGCGCCAGTTGTTGTTGTTTTTTTAGATCTATCAAGAGTGTACAGTTGACTTTTTTGTTTTACAATCTTGTGTATTATATAAAATTCTAAATTATAAAAGATTTCAAGTATACTTAAAATTATAATCTAGGGAATATACACGTAGCCTCCATCTAACAAAATTTAATATTTTGGCCTGTTTGCTCTAGAAACATAAATACCCACATGTGCACACACACATAGACACATGCACACAGTATTTCACACCATTTAGGGCCTAGGTGAAGCCCTCTGCTCATTCCTGATGGGTTCTTTGTCTTCCTGCTCCTGAGATGATTACTGTCCTGAAGTTGGTGTATATACCAATGCATATAAATTCTTATACTTTTAATATATACATAAGCATTCATAACGATATAATACCATTTCATGTGTTTTAAACCCTAAGCGAAGGCTTTTATACTCCAGTTTTATTCTACAACTTGCTCTCGGGCGCCTGGGTGGCTCAGTCATTATCCACCTTCGGCTCAGGTCATGATCTCAGAGTCCTGGGATCAAGCCCTGCATGGGGCTCCCTGCTCAGCAGGAAGCCTGCTTCTCCTCCCACTCCGCCTGCTTGTGTTCCTGCTCTCTCGGTCTCTCTCTGTCAAATAAATAAAGAAAATCTTAAAAAAACCCAAACCAAAAACTTGCTCTCTTTATCAAGTTTTATTTTTCTATTTTATTTAATTCATTTTTTAAAAATCTCAGATGAGTTATCCTTACTCTCTCCAGCTGCAGTTCATACTGTAGATCTATTTTGATACTCTATCTAGAATGCCTTTCACTTTTAGTTTCCTCTAGTCTGTCTTTTTCAGAGGTATGCATTTCTTCTGATCGTTCAGGACAGTGTTCCATTGATCTCTAGAATTCTTTTTCTTATAATTCTTATGAATTTTTGCATCTCTATGTTTGAATCAAAACAAATGGTCCTAGGCCCAGTATTTGCCAACAGAAAAGATGTATCAGCCTTGGTTCCATTCTTAGCGCAAGTGAATCTTGTTAAATAAATACTGTTCTCAAACCTATGGCTGCAAATTAGATTATTGTGCAGATTCTTCGCGCTATGTGTTTCGTTCCTTAGATGTTTAACTTATGTACTTCTGGTTGGGGTAGGGTCTCATACCCTCAGCACCTGACTTCTGACAATTGGAAGCAAGGTAGGACATGAAAAGCTGCAAAATCCTGTTAGCCACTGCTGACAAGTCCTAGCTCTACACCTGTTTCTGTGCTGGCGCTTCTCTTTCCAGGACACAGTGTGTGTCATCTAGCTGCACGATAGTACATGTTGGTTTGTGAATTGTGTTCTCTGTATGGGTGTAGGAAGGGAGATATTAACTAAGGGAGAAGCTAGTAGTATAGTGGCCATCCAAAAAGAAGTACCCATGGGGATTGCCCCCAACTGATTTGGATCCTCTGGCATTGAACCACCGGGCAGGCAGAGAGTATGGGGTGGAAAGAGTGTCTCTTCCTGTCTTTGTCGAAAGTGATATGCTCAGGGTCCATATCAAATCTTGCATTTTCCCATTACTTTGATTCTGAATTTGTTCTATAGGTCTTATAGTTCGGGCAAATTCTTTTTACATTAGCAACAAATTGACATTGTTAGATTTTCTGTATTAGGTATTTTTGTTCTTTAATTTCACATGTATTTTTAACGGGATGCTAACAGAAGCTGCACTGAGGTCTGCAATTCAGATGTGATATAAAAATTGAAGTCCACAAACTGTCAGCTTTAATAATTGTACTATACTGATTTAGAACACACTAGTTTGGGGTTTATACAACCTGGGGGCAAAGACGGAGTTTAGTGAAGGACACAGCCATATAACAAGAAAAACTGAAAAGGATCTGGAAAGAACTAGGGGAGAGGTGTTGTCTTTAGTCACTCCTGGCCAAGTGTTTCATTAATTTCTTAGTAGAAATTGAAAGTTAATGTGTAAATACACCAACTGAGATGAATTGACAGGGAATGTGTATCTTAAAGAGAAATGTGAGATCATGTCTGGGCTCAGCTACAGATTGAGAGCCAAGAGCAGTCAGGAGGGGCTGCTGTGCTGTAGGATGTGCTGTGACTAGACAACAGTAGTACTGTATCAGTAGATTAATTACTGCAGTATATTCTCATTGTGTCAGTTCAGGTCTTTTGAGAAGCCAAGGTCCACATGGGATTACATATGATTGAGATTTTGGGGACAAATGCCAGTGAAGGGTGAAAGAGGAGGGGCAGGAGTCAGTAGGTAGAGCCTTTAGGTAGAGATGCCGGTTTAGGACTTGTGAAAGGAGACAGGAAAGGAAGGGTTGGGTATCAGGAGTCGCAGACTGCAGTGTATTTCTGAGAAAGTTTTGACCAGGTTGCTCGGAAGTCTTTGAGCAAATACTGCCCATTGGAAGAATCCAGGCTCAGGCAGTAATGGGCCAGGTCTGGTAGCCCCCATCAAGCTCAGCCACTGGGTGGGAACACCAGGGGAAAGTATGGCCTTGTTGTGAATACCATGGCAGATCCAAAGAGTGGCAACTAGAAGCATCAGTGTCCATTAACATCTGCCATTTACAGAGTGCATCCTATGGTCCATACAATTTTAGTATTTCATTTACAAAACTGTGGGGGCACCTGGGTGGCTCAGTTACTTAAGCATCTGACTCTTAATTTTGGCTCAGGTCATGATCTCAGGGTCATGGAATCGAGCCCCACATTGGGCTCTGTGCTCTCTGGGGAGCCTGCTAGTGATTCTCCCTCTCCCTCTGCCCTTCCCCTTTGTGTGCTCTCTCTCTCTCAAATAAATAAATCTTTTTTTTAAAAGATTTTATTTATTTATTTGACAGAGAAAGACAGCCAGTGAGAGACGGAACACAAGCAGGGGGAGTGGGAGAGGAAGAAGCAGGCTTCCAGCAGAGAAGCCTGATGTGGGGCTCTATCCCAGAACTCTGGGATCACGCTCTGAGCCGAAGGCAAACGCTTAATGACTGCGCCACCCAGGCGCCCCAATAAATTAATCTTTTAAAAAAAAACCAAACTTGTAAGGTGCATGGTATTATCTCTATTTTATGAATAAAGAAACTTCAACTTGGAGAGAATAAATAAGTTAAAGTCGCACAATCAGTAAATGGCAGTGCCAGAGTTTGAAGATAAATCTATAGATACATGTTAGGATTCTTTTGGTCTCAAGCAATAGGAAATGCTTTTTTTTAAGAGGAGAAATTTATTTTTAAGATGTAGGCACTGTTGTTGTATGGAACCCAATGGCAGATAAACAGCCAGGATGGCCTAGAAGCAGGGATTGGCGTGCTGTCGGGGCTCTCTCTCCATTTCTCACCTGTGCTCCTCTAGTTATCTGATTACTTCTTTTCTTTCACCGCAGAACTGGTTCTCCTGTGTATGGCAGAAAAGTGGCTGCTGACAACTGTTGAGTTCAAGAGAACATCAAAGATAAAAGCTGGAATTAGTTTCTCAGGGAAAAGGGTTCCGCCTCAGCTAGAATTAGGTGTTCACCTTTAGACTGATTGATTCATTTGGCTGGGGGCTGGAATCTAGTGAGGAGAGTGTAGGGGTGGAGTGGGGGTCAGGGCGTGCTACTGCGGTTATCACGAAAATGATAGGAAAGGGGAAAGAAGTTGCCAGAAACGGAGGTGTTGGATATAAAACTCAACAGGTGCCCACTGCAAGTAATTTCTTTAATGAGGTTGAACCTTAAATGTACTTGTAGTGAAATATCTGTGTATAGTAACAACACTGTATATACAACCATTTAGCAGCTTATATTCCTGACTGAATATGCACTTATTTCACATAAAGATAATGAAATTGATTTTACCTAATAAAATGTTCCATAAATATATTATTTTCTAATTGTTAAAAAATTTTAAAAGATTTTATTTATTTGAGAGAGAGAGAGCAGGAGTGGGCTGGAGAGGGAGAAGTAGGCTCCCCACTGAGCAGGGAGCCCGACGTGGGGCTCTGTCCCAGGATCCTGGGATCATGACCTGAGCTGAAGGCAGAGGCTTAACCGACTCAGCCACCCAAGTGCCCCCCAATTTATTATTTTTGACATGAGCAAACAATTTATCACATAGTGGAGATTGTGTAGAGACAGGAGAGTGAGTTTACATTGCTCTGGATCCCTGGGGAGGAAGACGTTAAAGCAGCTGGCCCACATCTATTTCTCTCCTGATTACTAGGAAGATGCTCCTGGGAAAAGGAACGAGGCAGGTGAACTGGTCTAATCTCTTGTAAACATGCTGATAGCTGAAACTTCTAGTAAATAAATTAATGATGTTTGCAAGGAAAAGAATCCTTTTGTTCCTGGTTTAAGATTGCTTATGTTGACCAAATTTAGGATATATGGGCTTACGGGGCATGACTCACTAGAAAATGTCCTGTAAGCTTGTTATAATATGGAGGATTTTTATGTCATAAATATTTCCTGTTGTGAGGCCCCATGTGCCTCAATGGAGTGCACAGCAGCCCATGTCCAAAATTAGATGGAAGGACCTGGAGAATCCCATGGAATGTTCCAGACCTTTTCTGTTTCATCTATGCCTTTTGATCACATGTATCCTTTGAAATTATTAGTAAACCTTGATGCTGGGGAGATCTTTGAGTTAGGTGAGGCTGATTGGACAATCTAATCCTTTATATTAGTTTAATCTTTCATCTGACAACTGAGATCCTTCTAAAGCATTTCTCCTCTACAGAATTATCGCCCCACCCGCACTGTTGGAGAATGGTATTATGGGCTGAATTGTGTTTCCTCAAAATTCATATGTTCAAATCTTAACTGCTGGTACCTCAGAATATGACTGTATTTGGACACAGGTCTTTAAAAAGGTAATTAATTTAAAACATGGTTATTAGGGTAGGCCCTAAACCAATATGATTGGTGTCCTTAAAAGAGGAAGTTTGGACACACAGTGGTACAGAAGGCAGACCGTGTGTGGACACATTGAGAAGAAAGCCATCTAACACCTTGGGAGAGAGGCCTGAGGAGAAACCAACCCTTCTGATACCTTGATCTTGGACTTCTAGCCTCCAGAAAGTGAGAAAACAAATTTCTGTTGTTTAAACCACCAGTCTGTGGTATTTATTGCAGCAGCCCTAGAAAGCTAATGCAGGTGGTAAGGTGGATTATATCCCCCTTTTGCCCCTCTTGTTCATTCATGGAATCCATGCTAAATCCAGCCTTATTGTTTGGTGTGTTTTCTTTCTGTGGTTTTTCTTGTTGCGTAGAATTCCCTGCCCCTTCATAGTATGTAGAACATGTTTGTGACTTGAACATTCCCTTGCATATTAATAATAATGGGTTATTATCAATGAATAAATCATTTGAAGTGGAGGAATTTTACTGCATCATTTTTCTTTCTGTTGTAGTATTTTGCTTATGCTAGTAGAAATTATAGGTCAAAATTTGTACCTATGATGAATAAATTATCATGATGATATTTTGGGAATATGATAAAATATAAAAAGTTATATAATATGTGCCTGGATATATGAGAGTATTTATTTGGCTATATGATTATTTCTAGAGATTCTGAATAGTTTTACTTGATTTAATTAATGTGCCCCCTCCTCTTCTTTTGCCTCGGAGCTTTGCCAATTGCAAACTTTTCAGTATTCTCAAGAGATTCTACCCTGATTATTATACAAGTGTGTGGAGTTTCTACTATCATTTTAAATGGAGAAGATCCCTAGGGTGAATACTGGGAATCTGAACTATGTCATTTCATGTTTTGGTTTGGAAAATGTCTATGACTTCTTCCCCAAACAGAGCAGAGGGGAGTCACTCACTGTTATGTATAAAGGACATGGGGGAATCTAAATATTGAATTTTTATCTCACTCTTACCCCGCTTTCTAGTTTGTACAATGTTTGAGCTGTTTGAAAGCATTCAGAAATGGATATTTGACATAGTATTCTGACTTTTCAAGCAGCTTTGCAGTGGAAGGGGGCTAGTTGGCATCTCTCCTTTATCAGCCCTCACCTCCATTCTCTGGGCCCAGGTGAGTATACAGTCTAGGTAAAGAGCTTCAGCGCTCATGCGAAATCTATTTGTAAATAAAATATCTGCCTACTCCCTACCTCCTGCTTATGTTTTTTAAGGAATAATGTGCAGTAGATAGTGTTTAAAATTTTTTAAAACTGTGGGAAGACATTATTCCATACTGACTCTGAGAAGAAGTCTAGAGCAGATAGAGGCAGGAAGAGTGATTAAGGAGTGTTTTGTAGGGGTGTGTGTGTGTGTGTGTGCGCGCATGTGTGATTGGTATTGTCAAAGGAGATAAAGAGATCTTTGAGCAGATGAGAACTAGGTTAGGTACCAAGTTCTGAAGAGAAGAGGGCAGAGGGTGAGAGGAGAGGGGCCATATAATTGGTTTCCTCGAAGGCAGTATTCCTAGGAGCCTCTGGGCAATGAGTTGCAGGAGTTTAAGGGATATTTCCTAAGGGAAACTATAAAGGTCTTTATTTCTTATAACAATCTATGAGCTGTGCATTAGGGGAGAAATGTGTGTCTAAGCCTGTAGGATGTCTGTTTTTCCGTCTGAGGCCCTGACCAATTATGGGAGCTATTGGTTCTCCCTGTTCTTCTTGTCTCAGGTCACCTCAGTAGGTGCTTACTTGTTGCCTCTGAGTTGCCAGGCCCTGTGCCAGTGTTAAGGGAGTCTGGAGTTGGGGATTGCATCAAGATGAAGAAGGACTTTTTTCTTCACTTAAAAAGTTTACATTCTGTAATTATAAAGGAGAAACCATGGACGTATAAGCCTTTGTAAACTCTAATTGGCTGGAGATAGTGAGTACATGTCTGTTTGTTGAATAAATACATGAAAGAGGAAAATATTGATGTTGAATGGATGGCAGTGATGTTGCTAAACTAGAATTTGGATTTTTGATCCATAACTTAAGACCCTAGCATGGTTTGTTTTTGGCAAGGTGAGGATAGATCTCAAAATCATATGGTTGAGATTTAAAGTAAATATGAAGAACAAGACCAATAATCAATATGCTGGTATAGACTGTACTTTTGGAAAATGAAGGTGGTAAAAAGGAATGTGGGAGATACCTAGTGATTTGCATGGAAGATCAGCAATGGTACTTTAAGTCAAAATTATGGCCTCTAACACTTACATACCTTTGCAGAACATGGGAAAGGAGCAAGGCCTAGTGAGATTTTATTTATTTAGAGATTTATTTATTTATTTTAGAGAAAGCATGCCTATGGGGGGAGGGGCAGAGGGAAAGAATCTTTAAGCAGACTCCCGGCTTAGCACAGAGCCTGGTAAGGGGCTTGATCCCATGAGCCATGAGATCATGACCTGAGCTGAAACCAAGAGTTGGCCACTTAACCAACTGAGCCACCAAGGTGCCCCTAGGCATTGTGAGATTTTAATACATGGCAAGAGTTTTATATACTTTCATAATTGTTGAGATTCACTGAGATATGACTCAAAATTGAAAGATGGTGATAGTATCCCTTTAAAAGGAACATATTGTGATAAGAAGTTAGAAATATAGTTATGTATTAAGGAGACATAGTATACACCATTGTGAGTTTCTACACTGGTCTATCACTGAGGAAAATTGAAAAGGGAATCAGAAATTATATTATTGGAGGAGTGTTTTCAAGCTTCCTGGCCAGATGGAAAGAAGAGATAACAGGCTTTTGATAGAAGTCCAAGAGATGACCTGTATCAAGGCACAGTCATGATTGAAGGATTTTAGTTATTAAAAGTCTGCTAGAATTCTCAACCTGCTAAGAAGCTCAGTGCTTGCAAGCTCATGAGGTCTTTTCAGAAATTGGTAACAATTTCCCAAAACATAGGCCATTAGAACAACAGTTCCTCTGGGTCTGTTTCTGATATATAGAAGGAATTTATTGACAGTTGAAAGGAGCGGAAGCTTTGGGGGAAGTCCTTTGACATCTTAGAGTTCATGATAATCACTGATGGGGAAACCTGGCAATGTCAGCCATGTGCTACACACACTTCCAGAGGGTAGATTAAAAAAAAAAAAAAAATTAAGGAAAACATAAGCATGATTTTATGGCATGCTATATCAAAGAGAAAATGACAGCATATTTAGAAATACAGTTTTAACTCTGCATATTATAAACCATCCATCTGATAATAATTAGGGGGAATTCCAAAAAGAAATTAAGATTGTTATGTAGAGAGATCTCCAATGAACTCAGATTTTTGTAAGATATGTGTGATAGAAAAAAAGGGTACAAGTAAATTAAAAAGCATAAGGATGAGCCACGTGGGTGAGAATAACATCCATAAGGCTCAAGTATACTCAGATTTGCAGAAAGTACCACTGACAATAAAAATAAAATGGAATTTCTTCAATATATTCTGAGAAAGTAAACGATCCAGCAGAGGCCGTGTGCCAACACTGGGGAAGAAGATGCAGTATTATATATTACCCAGTAGAGTTCCTTGTATCAGCTTGATCTTCCTACTAAAAGGAGTGGGGCAAACATTGGAATGGGAAATGCAAACTCAATACAAATAAAGCGATGAGAGAGCGTTAGCAGTTCAAATGAATCCAAATTGTATGAAGCAAATGAATGACACCTTAGGGTACTCAGAAAATTCAAACAAATTAACTGAACCACTATTTGTTATTACAGAGAAATTGTGGAAACTGGGTAAGATGTAGGAGACAGAAGTCGAGGAATTATTCTAAAAATCTTTAAAGGAAAGGTGATCTCTGTGAACATACTACTCATTTCTGTCACTATTTAGCCATATCTCTTATTAATCTGTTACAACTCCCCCAGCCTTTTTTTTTTTTGCTGACAATTTTAACACAATCCCAGATATCATGTTATCTCTAAATGTATCAGTATTCATTTAGAAAATAAAAAAGGTTATTTTTACACATAACCACAATACCAGCAGAGGTGGCTTATTTAACAAAGATTTGTGATTTACCAGAAGTGGAAAATGATCACTGGGACATAGAATGTGTTGATACAAGGCCATACTATACTGGCTTCATCTTTCTTTGGGATATCTTAACTTGCTAAGAAATGCAACCAAAATGATACTATATATCTGAACCTAATAAAGAAATTTGACAAGGTCCTCTAAGTTGTGGACAAGATGGAGACATACAGATTGGATCCCAATATTCAATTGAAATAATGAATTTCTGTTCAACTGGAGGGAAGTTTCTGTTCTTAACCTTGTCATTTTTGATATTTTTGCCAATGACTTTGAAGAAGAAACAGAAGGTCTGTTTATCCAAGTTGTGGATAATAGAGTCATCAGCCAAAAAAGTCTTTACTATCTGGAAGACAGACTGACTCCAATATGCTGGAATTTAACAGGTCTGAATATATGGTCCCTTGTTAAAATTCTGCTGTAAAAGATAGGTAATTTCATGTGGCAGTGAGTACACATTTGACTAATGGTGTGATGAGGCTTCCAAAGAAAAGGGAAAATGATTCAAGGTTGTAGGTTCTAGATGTCTAGAAAGACAACAGATATAGCCTCATTCCCTCCTTGCTCTAGTGGGTCACTTAAAGGGACTGATGTAGACAGATTGAATAAGAGACATACAGTAACCAGTGTGGGTAAGCCATGTCATTTAAACAGTGTGTTGAAAGAAATAATAAATATTCTGGAAAAGAGGTAACTTGGGTGATGTGATAACCATCTCCTGATATTTGAAGGGCTATCATGTGAATGTATAATTGCATTTTCTGTGAAGACTTGAGGTTTAGCATTTTAACCAGTAATAGAACTTCCAGGGAGACAGATTTTGGCTCAAGATATGGAAGAATTTTCAAATGGTCAGTCATCTGAAGTGAAATGTGTGACTTATATTTAAGTCATTGGAGGTGTTCCAGAATAGAGGCATCATTTCACGGGATGTTATAGCAGGCACCCAAACTTTGGATGATTGACACTTAAGGTCTTTTTTTATGCCTGAATTTTTAGCATTCTATGAAGCTGTTTTCAGCTTGCTTAACTTCAAAGAGCCCAATTTTCTAGTAATTCAGTCCAAGACAATTATGTTTTAACCTCAAAGGAATGGTACAACTTAATAGGGTTCTTGCCTAGCTTCCTTTCTCCCTAACTTTTTGCCTGATTTATATTCAAGTGGCTTCTGACTGCCATCTTGTCTTTCTGAAAATTCCTTCCTCCTTTAAACTCAAGACCCTTTTATGGTTCACATATCCAGATTACCTATAGCTTTCCAATTTCTAGCTCTGGCTAGATGGAAGGGCTTCTTAACATTTGATTGGCAAGAGTTTGGTAACAACCCTTCAAGAAGACCCAATGAATATTCTATTTCTCCTAGGTTCTTACATTTGACCAGCTCTAGAACTTTCCATGAAAACCCAGTCTTTTTTTTTTTTTCTCCAAAGATTTATTTATATATTTTAGAGAGAGCCTGAGATAGAGATAGAGAGAGAGAGGGCATGGGGCGGAGGGGCAGAAGGAGAGGGAGAGAGAAACTTCAGACTCCATGCTGAGTGCAGAGCCTGATGCGAGACTCGATCTCACAACCCTGAGATCATGACCTGAGCTGAAACCAAGAGTCAGACGCTTAACTGACCATCCCACCCAGGCAGCCCATGAAAACTCATAGTCTTTATACACTTGCAAGTTTCAATAACTTAACTCTGGACATTATAACCTCCACAATTACATTAAAGTCCTTCTCTCGCAAATGAATTTATTTTGAAACCCATTTGGCTTGTGGGAGAGTTTGAGGTCATGGTGGCAAATACAAATAGAGGGGGGCAGGGATACGAGGAGACAAAATTGGAGACAAAGATTTGGGGGAGTTTTTATAACGGATAGGTGGTTTTCTTGTAGAAAGACAGTAATGGGAATTTCAGTTTAGGGTGGGTGTCCTCCCCTGATATTATGCCACGTGTGTTCTGATAGTTAGATAGGAGACTTGGATTTATTTGACACTCAGACCAAACATTAGTACAAAGAAAAGAGTAAGAGAAAATAGCATTTGTATTCTTTTGTGCCATGGCCTGGGCTAGGTACTTTATGTTACCGCTGTCAAATCTCATGATAACCCATGGAGGTAGGTGGTAAAAGATGCAGGTAAGGCAACAGGTCAGGAGGTCACATACTTGGCCAAGGGTCACTTACTAGCCCACAGCTAGTAAGCTATAGATTGGTGATTTACAGTGACATATGTTTGCCTTTTCTCCCACACCACGCTGCATTCTCTGTCACACAGATAGAGGTGAGGGTCTCAAGACATAACATTTAGCAATGGAGCAATGAGGCCATAATGATCTTTTCATCATTTTAAGCAACGAATGGTTATTTGCTTTTAATGGAACATTCGTAAGATTAAAATATCGAATTTCTGGAACCCCCTTGAGTTCAAACAGACAGTTCACTTTAAGAAGCCATAAGGCACATGCAAAGTTGTCAGCCATCAAATACATCAAGCAGGTAGCTCAAAGCACTCTGTAAAACATGAAAAAATGAGGTCGTTTTTTAAATAATTCTCTAGCTGCCCTGGTTGCCCCTGCCCAACCGATGTGGTGAATTTGCTCGACCTCAAGTGTTTCAGGTGACAAGATTAAATCAATACGGGAAAAGGTTTCTTGAGCTCCAGATATCTTGAGCTCAATGAGATTTGCTTGAGAGGAATGCAACTCTAGGCTCAGGGCCGTAGGAAGCCTTTGGCAGCTGGTGGCGTGTTGGTGAAGGGCTGTGATAATGCGCCCCCATCAATTCCCTTATCTCCTGATTACACTGCTTTGTAGAAGCTAGCCCTAGAGTCAATCTCTTCAATTGATTTTGCTGTCAGGAGTCAGTTCGAGTTCACATAGAAAAGGAAGATTAGTACCTCACTGGTTAAGTGCTTTAGCAATTTGCCCTACGTGTTAAATTATGGGCTTTATCAGCTCAGAGCTGCTTAATTTCTGGAGCAGGGAGAAAATGATACCATTTGGGCCAACGGTTGATCTTTACGTTTCAGTCATTGGGGAGTTTGGCAGTTTGAACTTCTCTGTAACTTTAGTGAAATCCTCCAAGTCCTGGGACTGACTTTTCAATATCGCTAGCAGTCCCTGTCTCTCTTGATAAATTGCATGGTCACATGACTCTGAATTGCTGTAGAGTCTGCCTCCACTATCTCTCCCAATTTTTTTAAATAAGTGTAAGAATTGGCCAGAATAATACTACTGTTACTATTAGTGTTAGTCCCCAGTTTGTGTGATCGTGTGATGCAGCATGCGGAGAACGCAAAGCAACAGCATTACAGAGAGTTGACAGAAAAGCTGCAGTCAGCTCAGGAAGAAAGGTTAGAAGAAACCACAGTCCTAGTCCCCAAATTCCACTAGGACTGTTAGAGGACAGACAGTATCTCACTCCCATCATAGTCTCTGTTATCCTCACTGAAACTCCTGGGAACAAAATCCCTTTCTTCTATTTGTAAATTATCTTACCCTCCTTGAAATCTCTTAACAATTTCTGTTACATGACTAATGGGACTTCTATTGGCAAATCATTTTTTTTTAAGGAATGGTAAGATTTCTAGTGAATCTTCTTGTTGGAGTTTGGAAGAGTCTTGGTGATAGTCTTCCCCTGTGTTATTCTTATCTCAAAGTTTTTTTTTTTTTAATATATGAACATTAATGTTCAGAAAATAATCCCTTATAATTTTTGTGAGCAACAGAGAAATAGGAAGATTTTGCTCCCTAACTTGTTTCTGATTACCTTGGCTTCTGACCATTTCTCTTCCCTGTATGGACCTCTGCTTGCCCATAGCCCCTCAGATTTCCTCTGCCTTCCCCACAGCTACCAGCTGAACAACTTCTGGAAGGTGGACTTGGCATGCCTACGGGCTGGGAACAAGCTATGCATACTGGGCACATGGACATACATTTAGGGTATCAGTTTGATTTCATCGTGGAGGACTTCCCTGAAGAAGCTTTTTCTAAACTGTGACCTGAAGGACGGATGTGTGAGCATTACCCAGGTAGAGAAAAAAAAAGCAGGGACAAAGACCCCAAACTGAGAATGTAAAGGTAAAGAGGGGAAGATAGGAACAGGTGAGTTTGACGTAGGCAGAGCTAGATTTTGGAGGAGTTTTCCAGTTTCAGTTTACTTTGCTAAGGAGTTTATATTTATTCTGACGGAAGGAAGGGCATACTTTCTTGGTCCTTCAGAAAATTTGTAGTTCCTAATAGCAGGGATTTACTTTCCCATCTCAAACAGGTTTGCTCCTTGCCAAATGAGGATGTATCCTGCGAGGAATAGAAGGGCAGCTAAAAATCCTCCTACTGTTTTTCATGAACAAGTGTGAATCCTGAACACATTTAGCGTCAAACCTACATCTTATGATGAATCACTTTTAGTGATTAGCCACTTCGAAAAATCATATTCCTTGTATTTGTAGAGCCTCCTCCACTCAGCTGGATCAGTTAAAAATGCTAAGTCTGATCACATGCCCCTCCTTAGCTGAAACCATTGAAGAGCCTCTCATTCCCATGATTCCTGGGTTCTTCATGGTCTGTTCTCACCACATGTCCCACGTCATCTGCTTACTCTTCACTGACTTTTGTTCAGGCCCTTGTCTTTTCCACCATAGAGAATTTGCATCTGAGAATTTGCACCTCCTTTTATAATATTATTTCGTTTCCTCCTCACCCAGCTAATGCTCATTTCTCCATCAGATTTCCATCAGGCAAGCCCCATCATTGCCTCCCCAGGGATGTCTTTCCCAGCCCTTCTCTCTGACCAGGCTGGATTCCCTCTGTTGTATTTATCTTGTACTTATCGAGAATGACAGCCCTGCTTCCCAAGAGTTAGTACAGGCCTTAGGTCATGTCAGATGGGTCCAGAACCCCATTTCTCCTTTTGGTATGTGTATCTGGAAATTTCTTGGTAGAACAATTAACCATAAAAGTTTTCCTCACTGCTTCCTGGTACAGGTCTTCACTGCTCTTTTGTGTTTCGGTAGGCTCCGTTCTTTCCCTTTTCAAGCAGTGACTGTTAGGTCCATTCCAGCAACTTCAAGCACTTCTCAGTATTATTTGTAGACTCTTCTTCCTTCCCTGTCCCTTCCATGTAGCTATTCTTCCTGCTTCTATCTTTAGTCCTGTTCTTTTCTCCCCATATAAACTTCCCTTACGTTATCACATCTATCCTCATGACCTCTGCTGCTACTTAGACCGTCGTGAGTCTCAGACCTTATGTTACTTCTCTCTACATCTACCTTTCCTTGAGCTCAGTTGCATTTTTCTTAAAAACAATGGAATATTTCACTTTGAGATCTTGAAGTCACCTTATAGTCTCTGTTTAATGTCAACCTCTACATTTCTTTTCCCATTAACACTGCTCTTTCTCCTCTATTCCCCAAGCTAGATATCTTGGAACTGATTCTGACTCTTTCCTCTTTCTAATTCTTTCCACCTTCACTTCTACACTCATCTGGTCACCAAATGCTGTGAGGCCCACTTCTTAAGTGTCTCTCGAATCTGGCTTCTCTATTCTCACCTTTCCCCAAGAGGATATCTCCCTAGTCTCTCTCGATTAAACCTTATGTCCAGTTTACCCATCTATAGTTTAGTTTCTGCACAATATTGTCATCAGAGTTAGCATTCCAAAACAAATACAAATTTGATCACTCAACAAGTTTGGTTAACAATCTTTGTTCATTATGCATTTTCTACAAGATGGTTTTTAAGATCCTGGCATGATGTTCCATGTCCAGGTCATCTCTTGTTACTTTCCCCATGAATTGTTCACTCTGATCATGTTGGTCTTCCCATTCTCTACACACTTGCTTCCCTCTGTGGTTTTGTTCACGTTGCTTCCTCTATCATCCATTCCTTCTCTGTCTGGGTAACTTCTTCAATCTTCAAATGTTACTTTCCTTGTGAACTTTCCCTGGAACTCCCTAGTAAGAAATAGTAACTGTCCCTTCCTTGGTATTGCCACAGTATTTAGTACATGCCTCTGTACCACTTACAATAAATAAATAATATACATAATAGATATAGCTTGTTGTTTTGACTTATGGGAATACTCTCCTCACTAAATAGAAACATTGTGAAAATAGGGACAGCATCTTAGCATGGTCTTTATATCTCCAGAGCTTAGTACAATGTTTGGATCTAGACTGCATGGTAGGAATTTGAAACTTTTTTTGTCAATTTGAACTTAGCAAATGGGACCACTGTGCATTGGATAGACACTCTTCTATTTAGAAAATGGGCACAAATTGTTGATTAAAAAGGATAAATATCAAGAATCAAACAATGGGTATTTTTAAAGTTAGCATTGAGTGAATCATTTGCTAAAATATTAAAAGGTGAAAATATAGTTAACATGTATTTGACTTAATGTATACATGTTAAGAAAAGAATAAATAGAGCCTCGGAATGGTTAGATCTCAAGAAATCAAGGCCTTTGTTTTTGTTTTCCTGTCAGGTTTTCCAGAGGTAAGAGAAATGGGGCAGACCTATGAACGCTGTGTTGTTAGGCTGAGGCAGAGGACAGGTGCCATGGCGATGAAGACAGGTGCATTGAGAGACGCACTGATTTTAGGGAAGACAAATTAATCCACAATAAAGTCATTAAAGGAGTCATTTTAGAGGTTATCCTGCATTTGGAAAAATGCAATTAGTTATAATTTCAATTCATGGTATTTTCTGCTGAATGGTGAATTAGTATTCAGTGATAAATACATTTTTGGGGGGGTAAACTTGGCCTCTGCTTGGCTCATTGGTAGTCTGATGAGAAACTTTACTGCACTCCGTGTCAAGGGTTAGGCATAAAAGCATTTCATTCTGAAGTTAAAATCCATTTCAGTCAAGTAGATTGGAAATAATTATATTGTAGGACCAACTCACAATTTTCTAGTTTTAGAAAAGGGAAGGTTGTAAATGAAATTTAGGTTAGAATAGGAATTTAAAATAATGATATACATGGAATGTTACGGTTGAAAAAGACTTTACATGCATCTAATTTACCCAGAGAAAACTGGGACTCTAAAAAGTTAAGTGACTTGTCGAAAGTCAAGTGAGTTGGTGGCCAAGCTTTGGTTGAGCCTGAGTGAACTGAGTCCTCATCCAACACTTTCTATCACCACAGCACTGATTTCCCATAAGAGTGAAAGTATGCTTAAAATTTTCCTCTCTTGGGCTAGTGGCTTTAATTTTTTTCTGCTTTGAAAGTTTTTTGATAGCTTTTATTCAGTTAGCATTCTTGGATTGAAGAGTATTTATCTACATAGAGAGTTATATCCTTAATACTCAACACCCTTATAAAATAATAAGTCACCTTGGGAAGGTGTATTTATTTTCCAGAAAATTTATAAGAATATGCTCCATCAGTTTAAGAAATACTTCATAACAAATACTTTCTTGACTTTTTTAAAAGTGCCTGGTGCAAGACGGTCTTTGCAACCTGCTAGGATAAAGTAGTTTCTTGGTTAAGCAGTTGAATTTAGTAGAGGTTTGTATTTTATTCTTTCCGAAGTCATGTTTGATGTGATAGTCAGCTCTACCTCTCCTGTTGTAACCTCTAGAAGTGCTGCATTCTTCAATATTAGCCCAGGGACGTCAAACCTTCTATTTTGAGAGAAGAAAGATAGAAACTAAGAAGAAAAGGGAAAGGTATAGGTGGCAGGAGTGGAAGCCAGAAATCAGCCCTCAAAACGTCCTTCAACTCCTCTTGCCTAATATTTGTAGAGTGCTGAGTTGATGACAAAGACTTTCATGGACTCTAGCCATTTTATTTTTACAGGAGTGCTCTGTGGTATCATTGTGGACTTCATTGTATAATGAAAGCTGAAGCTCAGAGATGCCAGATAATATTTCCCATGTAATATAGCCAGCACATTGCAGAACTGGGATCTGCCCAAGGTCTGAAGACCCCTAGCCTATACTTTTTTCTTCTCTCCCAGTTGTCACATTTCCAGTGTGGAGACCCTCTAAAGTTAGCAGTGTTTCAACCTCTTGTGGGGTTCCTCTGCAGCGTTTCATCAAACACTTGGGCTCTGCAACTGAAAAGTCGATAACTTAGTCTTTCAAAGATCTCACATAACCATTTTTGTTTGGTTTATTCCAGGATTCTAATAATCTTCCAGTAGGAGAGTTTTAAAGATGTTTGTGGAAATGAAAACCACAGCTTTTACAAAAGCAATGTTTCCTATCTTTCCAAGAAGAACCCAAGTTTTTCAAGAGTATGGATTAGGTAGTTCTGTTTTTTTAAATTTATCTCCTCCCTGTCCCCACAATAGTTACTAGCATGATAGTCTACTTAGAGAGAGTGAGATTTTGGATGTTAATTCCTGAGTGATACTAATATCTGAGCTTTCATTTAGCTCCAAGATTTTACAACTCTATGGGTCTCTACAATGGAAAAGAAATTTATAATATTATACATACTGTCATTACTATGTCATTCAAATATATATACATGCCATTTCAGAAACTCAATTATATTTATATGCAAGAATACTGTAGATACAATCGCCTTTCCCACATTTGTTTCTACACTAAGTCCAATCTTCATGTTAAGTTACATACATATAAATGACAGGTGTGTGTGTGTGTATGTGTGTGTGAATATGTTTATGTGTGTACATGTGTCCCAGTTCTACACATCGGCTCCTCACTGTAGCACCATCAGGCCTTCTCAGTTTTGGTGATGGTGGGCTGGATCACTTGGGTAAGGCCATGACAACAGAGTTTTCTGCTATTGATGCGTATTACCCCTTAAATAAATAAGTAATTGATGGGTGATACTTTGATGCCGCATGAATATCTAAATAACTTTCTTATCCTTCTGTGGAAAAAAAAAGAGCCCATGCTATCTTCCTCCCTGATCTGTCTTCTGTTAACTCTACCTCAAGCAGTATCCTTTTATTAACTCTACCCCATGCAATATCCTTTTCAAATTTACTGTCTTGGGTGTCTCCAAACCACTCTCAGTTTCGATGCTTCACAAGGTTTTGCAGAACTTAGAAAAGCTGTTATACCCATGGTTATGGTTTGTTACAGGGAAAGAACGAAGAGTAAAATCAGCAAATACAAAAAGTATGTATGGCAGAGTCCAGGAGAAGTCAAGAGCAAGCTTCCAGTGGAGTCACACGAACAGTTCTTACTTCTCCCAGCCAACACGTGTGACAACATATATGATGCATTTCCCACCAGGGAAGCTCACTTGAGCCTTGGTGTTTAGGTTCACTGGGAGTCAGTCATGTAGCCAAGGAGCACAGTTTCTACCTATCTACCCCACCCCCCTCAGAGGTCAAACTAATATAGCATGGCCTAGGGGAGCAGAAAAACAAAAACAAAGGTAAACAAAGACAATCTTATCAGGCAGGATATTTCAAAGGCTTAGACATTATCTTTTGGGAACCAGTTCAGGGCCAGTCCTTTTTTTGTCTTGTGCAGGGTTTCAGTACACAAGCCCACTGGGTTAACCCTTTACTGCATACTTCCACAAATATATTCATTCTTTAACAGTTTCTTAAGAAACATTTCCTGTCTTACATCTTTGGCCCTTCCTTCTCTGTTGCACTTATGAGTCTTCAAAATGTCACTAATTATAGCTAAAAAGCTGTGTATAACATCAGTGGTACATGTATTTCGTAGAAAAGGGATGTCACAATTTTTGAAAACAAATTAGACATAAAAATGAATCAGTATCATGACTTCCAATGTTCTTTTGAGAAGCTGAATATTAATATATGTTTTCTCATCTAATCAAACTCATTCGTCCCCTCAAGAACCAGCATTCACACTAAATTAAATTTTTCTTATTTAATTTGTTTCTGTTTTGTATAATCACTAGTTTCATAATGTGATAGTTTTTTATTTCTTTTTTTATGTCAATTCTGTGATCTTTCTGTTGCAGTAAAGCTTATGTAATGTTTTTGACGTGACTTAGGAACTCAGTCACCGCTTAGAGCACTGATGTTCTATACAAATTCAATCAAGGTCACAACCACTCCACTGAAAATTAATTTAGGAATATAATTTGCTTGTAATTTTAAGATTGCTTGTGTTTTCTTGGCATCTGAGGCAAAGTCTCTTTTTTGTCTGATTGGAAGGTATTTTTATATAGCTATATAAACCATTTGTTAAAAATAAGGCTTAATTCTTAATCCACTGTTAATTTTCAGAGTGCTAGTGGACTATTTTCTCAGTGATTGTTTTCTGTTTAATGCTAGAATATTTCATAGATACATAAGATACGTTAGTAGTCAGAGTTCTTTTATACACATAACAGAATCCACTGTGGCTTGTTTAATTAGATGAGTATTTATTCAGGGAAACAAATCAAGAGCTTAGAGGTTCATTGAGAAGCCCGAAGAAACATGCTGTGGCTGAACTGCTGCCAGAACCACGGTATAGGACCAGGCTACCAAGGAGCTGCCTCTGCCAGGGGGATTGGAGCTGCTACCCAGGCAGCTACTGCCGTGATTTCTGACACCAAGAACTCACCCACTGCCAGCCTCAGTGCTGGGAAGATAGGTGTCTTGAATCTTGCTTTGCTTGCTTTGTGTAAATCCATCCCAAGTCATGAAAGTCTGAAGTGAGTGCGTTACTCTCTAAGTGACTTAGTTTTGAATTAAGGTCTTACACAAGGATACCTGATTGGTGGCAGTTGCATAACATGTAGAATGGTAGCTAGAGAGTTTGAGAAATACAGTTTTCTAGCTTACCTGCTTTAGCATGCTAGAAGGGGGTTGGAACAGGTGCTGCACCAGCAAACCCACCATCTATCATAAGAAGGACAGATGTGATGAGTGGCCAATGCACTTATTTCTCTCAGTTTTCCCATCTATCAAATTGGATGCCATGTTGGTTGGAAGGATTACCTATACACAGCAGAGCACTTTTATGCCTAAAGGCAAGTGCTTTCCTTTTCTTCTATCAGTTAGGGCCTGACCAGAGAGTAGTTTTCTAAAATGTATTCAATTTCATGTATACTGGTGTGGGATTTTCTATTTTCTCTAAACAAGAGCTGGGGCTCTGTAAGATCATCACTGATGAGGTTGCTTTCGAGCTGGAGGGTGGGGGCATAGATTATGGAGCCTCTGAGATAAATACACTGGAGGCTATCCAGGGAGGTTTTAAAAAACTTATCTGAGGAGAATGGAATGATTTATCCCGAGCCACAGGCCTTTGGAATTCTTAAGATCTCAATTCTTCCTGCCACAATTTTGCATTCTTATGTCATCCTTTAAATAGAGATAAATATTATTTGAATATTTTCCAAATTTTTCTCCTAATATCTTTACTTCCCCATGGGTCAAGCCATGGTGGTGTTCTGCCTAATTTACAGCTTACTAATTCTTGGACGACGCCCTTCGTCAAATGTGTGAAAACATCAGAATGGAATTTCCTGTTTCTAAGTGTGTTTAAGTCTTCATCCCTTGAGAAAAGGCCTTACTGTGTCTTATTTGTTGTCTTTAATATTGAAGACTTTTGGCAACTTGTAAATTCCCTTGTTACCAATTTCTTCTCAGTAGCTACTGAAATGCCCTGGAAGTAAGTTGGTCATTGGGGGACAGTTCAGAGAAACGAGTATAATTTCTGCACTACCAAGAGACCAATAGTAAATATATGTATTAAACATTATAATGTATTCAATAAAATATCCAGGAAATTTTCAGGGCTAAAATAACATATTTTTCTTAGATTCCACTTCTGGGTTTAAAACTTTTACATGACTAAAAATACGAATCACCACACCAGTTTTGGCAGATTTATCTCCAGCCGTTGTTTATATAAGAAACATGTATCCAACTGAGTTTCACAAATAGACTTGAAGTAATTTAGTTTAGAGCACAACATTCCATTTAACCAAGAGGCTGCTGTGAAGGGAAGATGTTACCCGTTTCCAAGTGTTCTCCTGCTGACATTTACGCTCTTATAGCTGCGAGCCCACTAATGCCTTCACAGCCCAGCTGCAGACATTAGAACTGACTTCCCAAATGAGCTTGATTATTCAAGTAGAATTATGTGTTCAACTATAATTCCTTTCATTGTGTGATTTTTAGAAAAAAATGTGGCACATAAATGAATGGAGGGGCATATTATTTGAAAAAAATTTCATATCAGAAAGACTGAAAGATATGACATATATATTAGAATAAACCAGAACCTTATTCAAAGTTTTGTTTTCAGATAATATCCTTCTTACATTTCCATGTAAATGACACGATCAAAAGAAACTCAGACATGTTTACTCTATAGCAACTCAGTCTCTGTGGTGTCCTTGGGCAGTTTTTTTTTTTTAATAGAATTATTTTTGAGATATCAGTTATTTAAAGATTTTTTCACCATCTATTGAACTCATCATCTTTATGAAAAGGTTAAATAAGGACTTTTCTTGTCTCTAAAGGTGGTAAATTTTTCATCCTGGTTTGGAGTTATTATTTAGAATGTCTCTCATGTAGGTGGCTGAGATGTCCCAAGGTAATCTGGCATTTGCTTCTCTTTTTCTATTATGTGAGTGGTAAAAGCATTCTCAGAATATGAGCCCAGAGATGCACTAAAATAAATTTCCAGTTATTCATAACTGATTATATGTTTCAATTAAGTAAGTTGTTTCATCCTCCCCTGCCCCATCTTCAACAAAATGTTTAAGAGAGAAGGTGATATATTATGCTTATTGGTGAAGTGAATGTTATCTGAACATTTGTGCATTTTGAATAACATTTAATGGAACTTGATAATGTTGGAGGATTTGTCCTAGCAGATACCAAGGTTTATTATAAAGCTTTGGTGATTAAAACAGTGTGGCAGACATTTAAATAACTAGACAAATAGAAGAGAATAAAGAATACTGAAACACATGCAAATGAGGAAATCTATAAAGCAGATACATATGGTTTTGCTAATCACAGTGGGGAGAAAATGGACTATTAACAAATTATGTAGGATAATTATTCATGTGGAAAGTCAACTTCCATGCCCATCCTGTACTATAACAGACATGTATCAGGTGGGCTGAAATATGAATAATAAAATATTTAATAGAAAATATAGAATGCCTTTATGACTTTGGGATAGGAAAGAATTACATAAGAAAAAAGTACAAACTATAAAGGAAGTGAGTGATAAAGTTAAATTCATTAAAATGAAGAATTTCTCTTCATTATAAGACCATTATAAAGAAAGTAACATCCCAGCAACAGGGAGAAAACATTTGCAAGTAAAAATTGAAAAGGATTTTGTATACACAAAATATACGTTTTGATATATACAAAGTATCCTTAGAGGCAATCATAAAGAAACAGCACAATAGAGAAATGGGCAAAAGATGTGAACAGGAATTTCATAAAATAAGGCTCCAAAAGACCTATAAATACACAAAAGAATGCACAGTCTCATTAATAATCAGGGAAATGCAAATTAAAAATATAATGTGATAAGCCTTATATCTATCAGAGTTTTTAAAAATGAATATGTGGTTGCTGGGGCACCTGGGTGGCTCAGTCAGTTAAATATCTGACTCTTGATTTCAGCTCAGGTCATGATCTCAGGGTCGTGGGATACAGCCCCATGTTGGGCTCTGTGCTCAGCATGGAGTCTGTTCCAGATTGTCTCCCTCTCCCACTGCCCCTTCCCCTGCTCACTCTCTCTCCCTTTTTCTCTCAAATAAATAAATAACTAAAATCTTAAAAACAAAACAAAAACTCTGTATATGTGGTTGCTATTGTGGACAATAAAGAAGAAATATATTAAAAACATTGTTAAATTGATAATAGCTTTTTTATTACATATTTCTCAATGTTTCTTAAAAAGTACAATTATAAGCATTCAAATAATTTAAATTTTTTTTACTCTAAAAAGTGTTTGTGTGTGTGTGTGTGTGTGTGTGTTCAACAAGACTAGGAAACAATGCCCTAGACCAATTTCTAGTCCAGCTTTTTCTTAAAGCAGATAAGGAAAGTATGATTGAGTGAGTTGTTTTAAGTTCTACATCTAGTTAGTGAATGCAGAAAGACTCAAACCCAGGTCTCCTTACTCCTAGCTTGAGTGATAGTTCTACTTATATAACAGAAGAAAGTCCTAACTCCTATGTGTACTTGGAAAGACTACATAATCTCTCCCCAACTGGTGTTTCCAGTTTCATCATCCATTAATTTTATGCTCCATCCCTGACTTTGCCACAACTAGCTTTTCCTTTATTTATTAAAAACAACTTGCATATTTCTCCTGGGTTCTATTATATCACTATTTAAATTCCACCCACCCTTTAAGATCCAGTTTTAACCCCTTCCTTCCTAGTATCCCCTGCTTGAACCTCCCCAACCCAAAGTAATTTTTCCCTCATCTGAACTCTCATAGACATTTCTAAGTCATTGTAAGACAATTGTCATGTGACATTGTTCATGGTGTATTACCCAACTTTCATTAATTTGACAATTATTTATTTGTCCTTATTAGGTTTTAAGGACTGAGGAATCATTGCTACTCAAGAAACACGTGGTCTTCTGTTTTGGGGATTTGATAACTCAATACATTTTGTTTTTCTGAGATTATCCTCTTTTCTCTAAGTTTTTGCAAATGGCTCATGGAGAGAGACTTTATCTCTAACCTAGAATAGTTTCTAGTGTTGAGTAGGCTCAAGAATTGTGTGTCAAATTTAATTTTCAAGAAAAGAAGCAGGTTTAATTAATTAATTTTTACTCAGCACCTACTCTATTTTTCTTTGAAGATTTTTTGACTATTAGATTAATGTGGGTTTCTATGAATGAAAACTTTTGGGTGATTCAGCTGAAATTGTTGAACTGATTTAGTACCTTGAAGCTATTTTTAAAATTTATTTTTTTGTAGTAATCTCTACATTCAATGTGGGACTCAAACTCAGGACCCTAAGAACAAGAGCTGTATGGTCTACTCACTGAGCCAGCCCAGCACCCCCAAAGCTATTTTTAATGACCCAAGTTCTAACCTTTGTCATTGCAGAGGAAAGGATAGGAGAAAACACAAAAATATGAGCCATGAATGGTGCTTTATGTCAGACACAATGTCTGATAGTAGAAAGAGGGAAGTGGTATCTCCTTGCCATGCAATAACCCTAAAAATGAAACAAACTAGTCAGAGCAGAATAATCTTAATAGAAGGCTTTATTGGAATGACTCTTTGAATCATAGGCAATCATTTTAATGACCACTTAAGTAATATGTTCAGTGGTATATACAATTGTACTGTAATGAAAATAATCAGTAGCCTTAGTTTTGAAAATTGTGGTAGACAAAAGCTTTCTTTTGATTTCCATATATTCTGAGGTTTCTTCTATCTTTTGTGGGGCAAATGTATTTGAAGTTTTTCCAGAGAGTGGTATTTGTTCATTTGTACCTCCAAAGATGCTGGAACATGCTTATTGGTGATGGTCTCTGGTACCTGATAATTGAATTATTGTGGAAATAGGAATGTGGTTTCTTCCTTTTTACCATGTTATAGTCAGAGAAGGGAAAGTTAGTGACTTTGTACGCAGCCCAGCAAAGGTGACCTTAGCTTGTGTGACAAGAGGGCAGGTATCTAGATGCTATCACTTCAAGGAACATCAGAAAGCCTTTTTGTCACTGCAAATTTTCCTCTCACTTGTTTGCTGACACCTGCAGGATTTATTATTTATTTATTTATTTATTTATTTATTTATTTATTTATACACTAAACAGATTCAAGCCTGTCATTTAACATTTATGTAGGAAAGGCTTAAAATATAGGCTCATTCAAAGAGGGCACCATATATTTAAAAGTGGGAGAGACAGTGAAACTTGACCCTACAGAATTTTGTCCTCTGTCTTAATCAGGGATCATTGGGTTGCAAAACACAGACACTTCTCTAACTAGTTTTATAAATGAGAATATATTAGAAAGATATGGCTGTCTCTTATAGAACTCAGGACTGAGAAGTGAATTTGGTATTGACTTGCTGTGGCAGTTTCAGGGAGAACATTTGTAATCAGTGCAGAGACAAGATAATGAGATTTCTTATGGCCTTGGGGCAAGAAGTTCATCTCTAGAACTTCTTGGACTCAAGGGAGAACATACATCCAGTTTGCCTGAGACAGACCTGGATTTTGTCTTTTATTCTTTAAAAATTATATATTGGTCCCTGCTTTGGACTCCCAAAGATGTCCTGGTATGGTAGGTTCCCCCAAAATATGAGATAGGCCTCGGGTGCCTGGCTGCCTCAGTCAGAACGGCATGTGACTCTTGGTCTCAGGGTTGTGAGTTTGAGCTCCACATTGGGTGTAGAGAGTACTTAAATAAATAAGTAAATTAAAATCTATCTATCTATCATCTATCTATCTATCTATCTATCTATCTATCTATCTATCTATCTAGTAGGTCCTAACCTGAAATCTGTAAATGTTACCTTATAAGGAAAAGGGGTCTTTGCAGTTGGGATTATTATAGATCTCAATATAGAGAAGCTATCCTGGATTATCTTGGGCCCTAAATGCAATCACAAGTCTCCTTATAAAAGAGAGGCAGAGGGAGTCTTAGAACACAGAGATTGGAGTCTTGTGGCCACAAGCCAAGGAATGCTGGCAGCCAGCAGAAACTGGAAGAGGCAAGGAACAGATTCTCCCCTAGAGCCTCCAGAGGGAATGTGGCCCTGCTGCTACCATGATTTTGGCCCAGCGATATTGACTTCAGAACTTCTGACCTCTGGAACTGTAAGAAAATAAATTTCTGTTGTTTTAAACCACCGAGTATGTGGTAATTTGGCAGCCCTAAGAAACCAATGCACCTGGCTTAGAAGACAAATTGTGTGGTTGCTCTACTTACAAAGGAATAGTCCCAGAACCTGGAAAGTTACCTAATCTGATGCAGTACAGTTCCCATCTCTTCTTGTAGGCTGGCGGGTACCCGTCTCTGTATCTCTGCTTCATTCTTCTCTCTTGGCAGAACAGACTTGACTTAACTTGCCAGACCTTCCTGACAAGACTGCCTGGCTCCAAATACACACGAATCTGTAAAGCCTACTATGTGAGTTCTAACTGACCCATTTTCTCACCCTACCAATTCTAATTCCCTAGGGAAGAAAATGATATCGACTCAGATCTGTCTCCAGACTAGTTCCTTATGTGTTAGCTATTTCTTTATCTAATCAGCTGTGAAGAGTAGGTGGGGAGAGCACATACTAGGAATGTGCTCGAGAGGCCTATTTCTTTGAAGATGTGTATGTGTGGTGGGTAGTTCAAGAGAAGGAAGCCTGGATAAAGAAAACTCCACCAAAAGTGTCCATTTGTTAAAAAAGGAAAAATTAACCCAATCAATATTAGGCTTTCCAGTGCTCATAAATATTTATTGCTACTGGTCTAGAAATTTTTAGATCAAAAAGAAAGGCTTCAATTTGAAATTCTTTGCTGTTACTTTTCCTATATATTTTATGTCTGAAGTTTTCTAGGTTGAAGTTTAGAAAAGGTCAATTTCCTTGATATCTTCTTTGAATATCAATCATATAATCTTCCTCTTATAAAATCAAAAAGATTTTTTTGATATTTTTATTGGTTTGTTTGCTTTCCATTATGTTACCACTCACTGAATATTATAATCTATTGAGAAATTGTTGGAAAGAACAGTGAACTTCAGAAGTTCCTGAATTATATTTCCTTTGAGATGATACAGATATTAACTTCTTTTATTAGTAAGTGTTCAATAAGTGGAACTTATTTCTGTTCAGGTCTTCCTTGTACCCTTTCAGAGAAGTCCCATGGACTGAGGGTTTATCTACGTGTATCTCTTCTCATTTTGCTATGAAATGTAGCACCAGCATGATAACCTTTGCATCCCTTAGTATCTTGCCTTGTCTTTCTTCTCTTTTTTCTTTACTCTCACTGGTTTGGGTTTATGCCTTCCAAATAAAATGTTAACATATAAATTCTTGCCTCACAGGACCCAGAATTTTTAGAGGACCCAGGCCACAACAATACCCAATACCTTGCTTGTGACTGAAGAGAATTCTGTCTTCTGAATTGCAGTTACAGTTTCTTTATGTATATCTTTCTGATATATGTAAGAATCCAATGGCAGATTTTCATGCTATCTATTCGTTACCAGGAAAATCAAAGACATAATCTAAATCACCTAGGTATACTTAATTGGATCCTACACCATCTGCTATCACACCATCAGACCAAAAAAAAAAAAAAAAAAATTAAAAAAAAGGAAGAAAGAAAACAACAATAATAACAGCAAAAAAAAAAAAAAATCTAGCCTAGATTAGTAGAGGCTTGAATTTTCATAGATAAGAGGCTCATGAGCCAAGAATAAATACATCCCAAAAGGTATCTAGAGTTATTTATGAAACTAGGATAAATTAATTATATTTCCATACTTAAACTTTATAGGATTCTTAGAGCCTTTTTGTTTATTTGTTTGGAACTACATGTACTTTTAAACTTATTTTGTAAAATCTCTTGACATATTTCAAAGTACTAGGCGCATTTATAAGTAGAATAAAATTTTGGCTTTAAAGTGACAGGTAGTTAAACTGAATCTAGAAGACTCACAATATTTTCAGAAAAGAGTCCTGGCCTCAGAGTTTGGAGATCTAAATTGTACTGCTGGCTCTGCTACTATCTGGCTGTGTGACCTTGAGCAAGTAACAGAATTCTCTCTGAGCCTTAGTTTCCTTGTCTGCTGAATGGATTGTCCTAGATTCTCTATCTTTAGCGTTCCTTGTTTCTCTAAGATACTAATGAGTTCGGGGTTGCTGTAATCCTGAATAACTAGCAACCTTAAGGTTAAGATAGAATGCTTCATCCAAGGTAAACTTGTCAAAGCAAGAAAAGAAAAAAGTTAATGGGATGTAAATGACTGACCAGTTTTCCAACCCCACATGATTATTGATCCATGTATTATAGAAGCATGAGGTATGAGAAATTGTGAGTTTTATAACATTAATTCTTTGTCAACTAACGCCTAAGGAGTAAAGTTTGTGCCAGTACTTCTGTTGTGAGAGCTCTGTTTTTCGGGCCTGATAATGAAATGGTGGCTAAAGCTGTAGAGTTTGGTATGCTCAGTTAGGGACTTACCACCTACAACGTTAGTGTGCATACTAAGGAAGTATAATGTTTTGAAAGGTTGATTCCCAAACACTAATTATTATCTGTGAGTTGCCAGACAGTCTACCCAGAAATTCTGTCTTCCTTGAACATTGCTAGTCTTTTGTGTTTGAAACTCTTGTAGATTGTGTTGGGTATCAAGTTATTCCTACAGGAAATCATTGATCTTGATCTTCTAGGGTGGAGAAAGCTAGAGTTTGAGGACAGATTTCAGCTTTGCTTGCTGCTGAGTTCGCTTTAGGTGATTTTTACAAACCTGTGGAGAACATGATATGTGCCACTGTATATAAGAAAATTTGTTAGCAAGGAATTATTAAATGCTTATTTATATGTGCTACTCACCTTCACACTGACTGCTCTCTCTCTCTCTGTCTCTCTCTCTCTATATATAGGGCCCTTCTTGTGCTTTGGTTAACTTTAGAAAAATAGACAATGCTTCTGTAAAATCTATTTAATCAGAACATTGTCAAGAAAACAAATAGTTAAGAAGAGAGTAATATAATTGTTGAGGTTGAAGAAAGAGCAGTAGAATAAAAATCTGAATATTTGGCATGTAGTGCTTATTCTGACTCTAACTTTTTGCATGATTTTGGAAAAGTTCACTTAACTCTTTGAACATTAATTTCCTTATCTGTAAAATAAGTATCATAGTACCTGACCTGTTTTCTTCACAGATCAGCATGAGGTTCAATGGAATGGCTGGTGTGGATGCTCTTTGAAATTTGAAAGGTTTTGGTCACATACAAGATATTATAGAACCAAAAAATTGCAGAATTTTAGAGATGAAAGAACCCTCAGAGACCACAAAGTTGAGTTGTTCTCAGGCCTGGTGTAGAAATACACTGCTTATACTGCTATCAAGTCAGGTGGGTCAAAGACTATTGCCAACAGTGACCAACCTCCATTTCTATCTGTGAAGGAGTAGCTGCTATGAGTCTTCCCCTCCTGCTGGAAATAACTGGAGAGTTGAAGAACATAGAGAAGTTGGTGGCTACAGCATAAATGTGTATCAGAGTTTATGGCATATTGGTACAATAGTGAAGAGTGTATTTGGCAACAGACAGAGAGGCTGGGTTAATTGAAGTGTAGCAATAATTGTGGGAGATAAAACTGGAAGTGTGGTTGATAGCAGATGATGAAGTACTGCAAATCCAAGACTAAAAACTAAAAAATTTAAATAACTCCTAGACCAGTGCTAGGGGATAAAATAAGATCCTAAAATTAATCCAAAAAGATTCATAAAAGAAAGGAGAAAAAAATTAAAGAACCAGATTGGACAAATAGAGAACAAATAATAAGATAGTAAGTTAAAACTTAATGATATTCATGATTACATCAAATATAAATGGTAGAAACATTCCAATTAAAAAAGCTTTAATTGTCAGACTTGATAAAAAAGTAAGATTCAACTATATGGGTTTTTCAAAAACCCAATCTAGAAAATGAATATGTAGAAGGATTAAAAGTAAAGGACTAGAAAAAATATATCATATAAATCCTGATTATAAGAAAGCTGAAGTAGTAACATTAATATCAAAGTAAATTTCTAAACAAGTAATATTATCAGGCAGTGATGAAGACAGAAAGTTTATAAAAAGTTCAAGTTATAATAAAAAGTTCAATTCCTGAATAAGACATAGAAATCTTAAATGTGTATTCACTTAATGACAGGGCTTCAAAATATATGAAATAAAAACTTACAGAACTCAAAGAAAGGAGAGTTTAATCATGCATTCACAATTATAGTTGGCAATTTCAGCACCTCTCTCCTAGTAACTGATATAAGAAAAAGACGAAATCAGTGAAGACATGCAAAGTTTGGGCAATTCTATCAGTGAGCATGACCTATCTGACAGTTATAGAGTACTCCATCCCATGACAGAAAAATACACCTTTTTCAAAAGTATACATGGACATTCAGTAAAGTAGATGATATGGTGGGCTATTAAGACAAGTCTCAATTAATTTTAAAGGATTCGAATCGTGCAAAGTTTGTTCTCTGGTTTCAATGGAATTAAGTTAGAAAGAAATGACAATAATACATATGTAAAATCCCCACGTTTGGAAATTAAGTAGTACATTTTGAAATAACTCATGGTCAAAGTAAAAAATAATAGGAAAAATATAGAAATATTTTGAACTGAATAAAAATGAAAATATAGTAAAATCTGTGTAATGCATTTAAAGCAATAGTTAAAGTGGTGCTATCCCAGGAAAGTGACTGATTATACATTAAACAGCCAATCATTGTAATTCACCATATTAACAGATTAAGAAGAAAATCAGTATAATCGACTCAATAGATGCAGAAAAAAGACATCTGTCAAAATTAGAAACAGTTCCTGATAAACACTCACAGCAAATGAAGAATTGAAGAGAATTTTCTCAACTCTATAAAGACTGATATCCTACTTAATGGTTAAAGGCCAAGTGCCTTCCTCATATGATTAGGAAAAAAGCAAGAACGTTTGATCTTATCATTTCTATTCAGCATTCTACTAGAGGTCTTACTCGGTGCAATAAAGTGAGACAAAGAAACAAAATGCATTCAGATTGAAAAAGAAGAAGTAAATTTGCCTTTATTGAAGGATGACATATTGTATACATAGAAAGTCCTAGATGACTTACAAAAATAAAAGCAAGGTCACAGGATAGAAAGTCAACATACTAAGAAAACTCTATTCCTATATACTGATCATGATCTATTTGAAAATCAAAACGAACAACCCAAAACCCAGTAATAACATCCAAAAACATAAAATTACTGGGGAAAAATTTAACAAATATGTAAAAGACCGCACCGAAAACCATACAATATTGTCACAATAATTTAAAGAAGATATAAATCAATGGAGATTTATATCATATGCATGACTCAATGTTGTTAAGATGATGATTCTCCCTAAACTGATCTATACATTGAATGCAATTCTCACTAGTATCCTAGCAAGTTTATTTTTATAGTTGGATAAGCTGATTCTAAGATTAATTTGACAATTCAAGGGATTCATAATAGCCAAAACAATTCTAAAAAAAAAAAAAAAGTTGTAGCATGTAATCTACCTCATTTCAAGGATTTCTATAAGTCTACAGTAATCACTGCCCTGTAATGTTTTCCACACAGATTAGTGGAACAGAATAGAGCATTGATTGAGAAATAAACCACAAATACATGGCCAATTAATTTTCAACAAAGCTTTTACAGCAATCCAATGAGAAAAGAGAGTATTTTCTTTCTATTTTTTTTTTTTAAGATTTTATTTATTTGACAGAGAGAGTGAAAGTGAGAGAAAGAGCACAATCATGGGGAGCAGGGGGAGCGGCAGGCAGAGGGAAGGGAGAAGCAGGCTCCCCACTGACCAAGGAGCCCAACACGGGGCTCCATCCCAGGGTCCAGGGATCATGACCTGAGAGGAAGGCAGATGCTTAACAGCCTGAACCACCCAGATGCCCCAGAAAGGAAAGTATTTTCAATAAATGTTGCTGAACAATGGGATATCCATATTCCAAAAATTGAACTGAATTCTTAACTTGCATTGTATACAAAATTAAGTTGAGATGAATTATAGAAATAAATGTAAATCTCAGACTTTTTAAGCCTTCTAAAAGAAATCTTTCTGACCTTGGAGTAGTTTATTTCTTAAATAGAACCCAAAGTCACAAATCATAAAAACTTGTCAAATTCAAATTCATCAAAACTTAAGATTTTTGTAAGGACCAAATAGTAAATATTTTAGACTTTGTGAGCCACATGGTCTCTGTTTGCAACCACTCACCTCTGCCTTTGTAATGAATGGACATGGTTGTATTCCAATAAAACTTTATTTACAAAAGCAGGTAGTGGGCAGGGTTTAACACATGGGCTGTAGTAGGCTGACACTTGCTCTAGTTTGACACAAATTCTATCTTGAGGCTCAATGAGATAAATGATTTCCCCAAAATAATAAGTGACGTAATGGCAGAAGCAGGACCAAATCCCAATTTCTTTCCAGTTCACCATGTTATCCCTTTTTATTAATAAATTTGAATACAAGATCATCTTCAGTGTTTATGCAGTTATGCAACTATAGATATTTAAGAATTGACTCATAGAGTTCCTTTTTTCTTAGGTTTAATACTTTGATTAATGCCTTTCTCTTGTTAGAAGAATGAAGGAATTAAAAGTAAGTAATTTTGTGTTCATTTCCCTGTTGTATTATTTGAAAGCTTACCCTCACTGCAGCATCATTCACAAGAAGATATGAAAAGTGATTTTATATTCATGTGACATTTTATTTAAATCTGTCAACAAACAGAATCATGGCAATTATCCATTCATATTTTGACATGATTACTGCTGAGAAAATCACCCATCTAAGTTATTACATGAAAGGGAACATGACAGGCACGCATCACAGGATCTTCTTTTGTGAAGTGAAGATTTCAAAGAGAACAACAGAAATAGAGAACCAACATGCTTTCACTTTGTGTTGCTTGAAAAACTACCACGTTCAAATGAAGCAGAAATGCAGGGATGAACCACTATCATGTAGTTTTAAGAAGTGAAAGTGAAGATTCTTAAAATATAAGGGAAAGTATTTTTTTAAAGGAAAAATTCTTAAAATAAAAATATACCAGACACTATGCAAGGTATTTTATGTAAACTTTCTCATTTTATCTGTAGAGCATCATTTGCAGTTAAGGCTAATTGTCCTCATTATATGGATGGAGAAACTGGTATTGTAGGAGATTTAGTAACTTTATAGAGTTGGGTGAAGCTGGGAAAAGGTGGGGATTTATCAACTTAAACTGAGGTCTGTTACATCATAAAATCTGTGCTTTGAAGTTTGTGCATCTGGGCAAGAAATGAAAAAACAAACAAACAAACCTGGGAAAGTCTTAGATCCAATTAGTAAATATGGTCATGACATCAAACAATGAATCTAGACTATGTAATTATACCGAGACACTTGCAATGCCTTTTATTTCATATTATAGAGAATTACGGAGAGACTGTACTCCATGAGTTCTTTTATGTCTGTATTCAAGGAAAGGGGAGAAAAAGTAATTAAGATACTGAGTGTAATTCTAAGACATGTGCACTGAACCATTCTTTATTTGGATAAAAAATAGACCCAGATAATCATTAGGACCCTGCAAAGGTTGAGAAAAATGATTGGAAGTAACCTGTGTCCCCTATTAGTTTTCCTTATTTTAACTTAAGAGTGGATAGCCTTGTAGCCTTGGTAACAATTAAATTGTTCCACCGGAGGCATATGGATTTCTAAGAGATTCTGGTGGCTTTTATTATTAAGTTGGAAAAGCTCATGAGATCTCTGCTGGGGCTGAGAGAACGGAATTATGTGATTATTAGTATGAGACCAAGCCTGACTTAAAGTCCCCATTGAAGTCTCTGCAAAAAGCAGTTTGCTTTTTAGTCCTCAGCACCTCTTCGGGACTATTATAAGATGGTATAACTCAAATTAAAAAAAAATACTTTTCCATTTCGTAAGTATGGTGTGTAGGCTTGTAAATAAAGATGGTCTCGGAATGGAATTTTTAATTATGCTTCTGCAGGAAGTTTGGCAGTAAGGCTTTTTGCTGGGAAGTTTAGGGCAAGGAAAAGATGAAATCGATAAAGACTTGAGCCCAGCAATGGGTTTTCCCAGAAGAAATAATTCAAAGCCATCAAATGAATGACAGTTTCTGAAGTCTGCACAGCCCACTCTTCCTGAGTCTTGACAGATGGAGCCCTGCAGAGGCCATGTGGCATGGGAATTCCCAAATTTCTACTCTAATTTCATTGTCTTTTTACAACCGTTGGCAGCTGAAGTTGCAGCGGCTGACCTCTTACCACTGCCCTGGGGGCGCACGGCGCAGGTACCCAGCAGCCAGTGGCAGAGGCTCTGGGGAAGGAAGGGGCTGCCAGTGGCACTGGAGGTCACAGGCTCTCCTGGCGGGGATGGACAAGAAGGGCCCTTGTGCTGACCTCTACGAAGGGCTACCGGGCCTCAGTTTATAGTTTCAAAGAAGCAGCCTGCTAGAGATGGAAGGACACGCCCCTGGCGCTGGGGACTGTTTTACCTCTGACAGCTGTGTGAGTAGGCTTTTCACCTTCTTCAAGCCTACTTCCTCCTCTGTGAAAAACCCCAACTTTTGGAGCTGCCAAGGAGACGAAGGCTGATATCTGTAAGATATGTTGTCCAGGGCTTGGCTCAGATTAGGTCCCGGTAAAGGCCCTAATTATTGAACCAAATGAAAGTCTTCTCATGTTTTTTATTTCCAGAAATTCAGTTCCCCCACTGTTGAACTAAGAGGCATATGGCCGGCTGCTAGCAGTGCTGGGAATGAGAAGATACCAAGGTGAATCAGCCCCACCTCAGCGTTCAGTACGTGCATAGTCTAGCAGGGAAGAGGGAGAAATACGGAGCTCCAGAGAAAGGAAAACAAATATTAGACCAAGGGGAGCCTTTCGGTATTTGAAATGATTGAAGTCGATGTGTAAACTTAGAGGAACGATATGTAAACTGTTTCCGTGTATTAGCTGGGCAGGAGTGTGCTCTCTCCTACCTCATTTGAACACCCTCTCGTAGTCTTTGATTCTTTTATATTCCTATCAACTAATTATGGTGGCAGCCCCATAAATCCCAAGTGCTGAGAAACAGCAACTAAGCTTGACACATTGTTTCATTTTTCATTGCACTTAATTCAGTGCTTCTGTACAGTTAAAATGAGGATGCATAATGAGCAGATCTGTGGATGTTGATCTATTAAACTTTCTTGGACAAGAGCAGTATTTTTTATAAGAAAAACCTTTATTTATTACAGTGAGTATCATGAGCCAAGGAAGCAGATGAAATGTTCTTGGATCCACCAGGTATCATGGTCATGTTAAATTAAAATATAGGGCTCCGGGCTTAGTCAATACTTCTTTGTGTTGAATTGAAAAAAGAAAAATAAGGCATATGATTTTGATTTACCCTTTGATTAGAAGGGTTACATAGGAATAATTACTTTTTCTAAATTTATTTTCACTTGGAGACCATTAAGATGTCATAATTCAGAAGCCATACGAGTGAGTCTCCATGCTTTTTATCAGGACCTCCAGAGATTCAGACCCTCAAATAGCAAAGAGCCAAGGCGATACATAGGTTGGCACTATTGGTCATTGCCAATGGAAACAAGTAGGTCTCACTTAATATGAATCCTCTGTAATTTCTGTATATCTGAGGCAAATTCAGTCACATCTGAATTTGATGTGAATCTCATGGAGATTTTAAAGCTGAGCAGATTATTTTCATTGCAGAAATCCATTTGGGAGTGTTGGAGGGCAGGTAGGTACATATATACAAGGGTCTTCTTTGGCTACCGTGGCTCTGCTCATTGGACAGCAGCAACAACAGCACTTCTCTGGCGGAGGGGCTCGGAGTGGCAGTATGGGGGGCGGCGGGGGCGGCAATGGTGCCTGGGAGATGCCTGGAAGTGGCGATTGCACAGCCTGCCCTGGGCTCTTCCTTAACTGTGTGTGTGTAGGGAGTGCGTGCTAATGCTCCCGTGCCGCTCTGCTCGCTATGGCGCTGGGCAGTGAGGGTGTGCTTTGGGAGCACTTTACCCTGAGCCATAGCAAGTGACCAGCCTATCTTAGTGAATTCTTGCCCGTTGCCTGCGTCTGTACGTGCATATAAAGCCATAGTGTCTGGAGACAGATTCAGATTTGGACTTTAGCTTTTCCACTTACATTCTGTAATGTTTTTTGAGTAAAATATTTTGGGGGCACCAGTCACTAGGCAGCAAAGAGGAATGCTTGTGGGCAATGACATAGTGTTACTCTCGTAGAGCTCACGCTTTCGGAGGAGCTAAATTATGTTAACGTCCCACTTCCCGCACTGACGAGGAAATAAGGTAATAGTGGTTGTCTTACAGGGTTCTTCTGAAGATGAGATGAAATTATATTGCAAAACAACAGGTCAAGAGCCCAGCCTGTAGTGCATTCTCAGTGAATGTTAGTCTCTGGCCAGGCAGGGCTACAGGAATTCAGAGAAGGGTGAGACTCATGTGGCCTGGAAAGGCCAAGGAGGGATTAAAGATGAGAGAGGGCTTGCCTGGGCATGGAGAATAGATTCTGATGCTTGGAGTGGAGGGGACCAGCACAGACAAAGGCCAGGGGCTGGGGTTAGGTGGAACATGTCTCTAGGACAAAGAAGAACCATCCCAGGTGAGGGGAAGAAGGTGTGTTGGAGCCACTGGTGGGCTGGGCACGGTTAGGCTGGATTTGGGAGGTGTCCGAGAGCTGGGCTGAGGAATCCAGACTTGTTTCATGGATATTCAACAGCTATATGGTTTTCTGAGCCAAGGGCTAGCATGATGCAAGCAGCCTTATAAAAATTGGTTCAGTAGCGATGAACTCAACAGATTAGTTCCGGAGAGACTCTGGGATCAGGGAGGCCAGATCAGATGCTGAAGCACACGGCTGAGGATCTTGAATTTAAAGAGCTATTTAGAACATCAAGTTTGATATTTTTTTCTTAATTTAATCTTCATTTGAACCATAAATCCAGCACTAATAAAGAGAATTGAACATTTTTGCTCTCTCGGGGCATTATATGGAATCCCAGCAAATGGAATTTAATTTCTACCTAACCTGCTGCCTAATACCTTTTGAGACTCCCAAGTCATATTTCTGCTCCTCTCCACTTGATCTGACACAGTGACAACAACATTTTTTAAAGCCGCGTCAGCCGCCCAGGGAAGAGTGTAATTGACCTGGTTCTCAGATACTCTCCAGTTTGAAAGACTAGGGAGGACAAAGGTCGCCTGAATGTCCATGTTGGTAAACACAAAGAAAGTCTTCATCGTTTAAATGTTCACTCCTCTGTCAGGATGTAGGACTCTATGATTATCAGAACTGACTTGGGTTATAAATTTGGAGAGTTCCCTTGAACTTTACAGACTCATAGAATTTGTAAGCTTATAACTTTTTTTTTTCTTATTAAAAGTTAAGCTAATATTGCTAATCCAAGTGCCAGATCACAGACCCACAGAGAGTGTTTGATCCTCAGGGTAGTTAAGGTTAGAGAATTGTAAAGCCAGTTATAAATGTCTGCTGGACCTGTCTGGAACCTGGCCTGAGCCTTTGTCTTCACTGCTGCTGGACTAAAAGTGGTTCCCTTGATCTGGTTCTGTGATTAGGGGCTTGGGTAGGGCAGAACTATAGGAAAGGAAAGCAGCTGAACATTTTTGTTTCAATAGGGGAACAGTGAGTAGAGAGAGCCTATGTGGATTTGATCCACAGAGGAGATGCTGGGATAATGATGTCGGTGTGGCAGGCCTGGGTTCACAGCATGTCTGTGAAGTAGGAATGCCTGTATATGGGGCATGGAGTGAGTGCTTGACCCGTTTTCCGACTTTTCTCTTTCCTTTGGCCCTCTCTTCATCCCCAACAACTTAGTACGTTTTCTGGCAAATCTTCTCTGGGTTCACCAACAGGCTAACCATCACTGGTAACCAGAAGAACAGCAGACTTCCTGAACCATAGCTCCCTGTTCACCAACAGGCTAACCATCACTGGTAACCAGAAGAACAGCAGACTTCCTGAACCATAGCTCCCTGTTCACCAGCAGGCTAACCATCACTGGTAACCAGAAGAACAGCAGACTTCCTGAACCATAGCTCCCTGTTCACCAGCAGGCTAACCATCACTGGTAACCAGAAGAACAGCAGACTTCCTGAACCATAGCTCCCTGTTCACCAGCAGGCTAACCATCACTGGTAACCAGAAGAACAGCAGACTTCCTGAACCATAGCTCCCTGTTCACCAGCAGGCTAACCATCACTGGTAACCAGAAGAACAGCAGACTTCCTGAACCATAGCTCCCTGTTCACCAACAGGCTAACCATCACTGGTAACCAGAAGAACAGCAGACTTCCTGAACCATAGCTCCCTGAGTGCACTTGGAACAACCCACCCTTTAGTGACACATACCATACACTTGAATGAGCCCTTTACTAAGCTTTTTAACCCTTCACCTTTCTGATCATAAAATAATGTAGTTTTTGGTAGGAAAAATCCAGAAAATTCGGGAAGATATAAAGAAGAAAATAAAACTCATTGTAACTGTGACATCCATGTATAGCTATTGCTGTATTGGAATATTTTCTACATATTGTGTATTTGGAATTAGGCTATGTAAGTTCTATACCTTGTTTTTTTTTTTAATGCAAGTTTTGTTGTGCGCATTGTTGCGTATAATTCCAACTTCTTTAGAAGCATGACCTTAGCGGCTGCAGACCATTTTCTTGACATACCGTAAATTTATGTAACTATCACCAGGCTTTAATCAATTATTTAATCTGCGTTCTTCTATGGAGTCAGGACTTCTTCACTGTGACTTAAATATAAGTTGAATATATCTATTGATCTGTAGGAACATATGACCACCGTGTCCAGTTAGGATGACTGAAACTCCCTTATTTGCCAGTGAAGATATTTTGGCATTCTCTTTCATTGCAAAATGTAACAGACAAGGAATTACCAAAGGGGCCTCCTCTTGGAGGTATGAGAATAGCCAAGGGTCAAATCTACCACATGCAATACTTTGTTTCTTCTTAGATCCCCACTTTCCTTTTTCTGATTTCTATGGTTATCATGGGGCAACCATTCTGGACAATGTGACTTTATCTCTTAGCTATAGTCCTTAGCTCCAGATTTGGGCATTTGATTAAAACTGGGCCAATTAGCATTTTCTTCTAAGACTGGACTAAAATTGAGAAACATCTTCAACGACTTGTCTGATAACCGAGGCTATGAGATGTGCTGTTTCAGAGCTGGTGGCCAAGTTTACTGCCATATGGACAAGAGAAGCAGAGAGTGCAGTTGAGAATGTGAAAGTCAGGCTAAGTGAAGGAACAGTGGGACAGAGAGACATGAAAGAGATATGTGAAGGGCAGCAATGATGAGCTATGAGAAATGGAGAGAGAAATACCGGCATTTAAAGAACCGATGTGAGCTGTTCCACAGACCTTGGATCTCATGAGAATACTAAGAATTCGTATAAAAGTTCCCCCTCTTCTCCCTTTATTTGGTTCAAATTGGTTTCCTGTCACTCAGAATCAAAGTCATTCTTACTCTTATCCTGACTGTGATTTTAAAACTCTGCCCAGGCCCAAGGTGCTCTTTCTGCCTGCCCTTTTCCTTGGAAAAAAAAATTCTCATATAGGACCTTCCTAGGTTATTTTTGGGTCTGATTTTTAAAGACTTCTTTTTAATTTCTTTGTCCGAGAGAAGCAGCATAGGAAATACATGAAACAGGATGTAAGGGGGGTAAAACACATCTTTAGAGTGGGAACGTGAGATCTGTTGAAATTTTAAAGGTGTTGAGGATGAACCTGCCTATTACAGACTAGAGAACGTAGTTTCTGCCAGGTTAGCCCAGGAAATTCCCCCAGAGCCTCTGAAGCACACTGGGGCCTCACAATTACACCTCCTTGTGAGGTGTGGTATCATATTTTAATGAAGTCCTTTAAGTATACTGCTTAGAGTCTAATAAACCGGACTCTTAACAAATTCTGCTTAAAGAAGAAGGCTCTGAAGCTGGGAGCACCTACAATGTGCAAATCACTGTCCTGGGTGGGCTTAAGTGTGCAAAGGAACTTCAAGCAAAATCAGCTTGTGCTCAGGTAGGGGATATTCTGCTGTTAATACAGAACAACAAAAGCTGAGAGGTACAGAAAACAAATAGCCCAGAGGCCCATTGTAGAGTGAGTCCCCTGAAATGGGGCAGTGATGGACCCCTTCATGCATGAGATGGGGCTCGAATTGGCCCATAAAGGAGAAGGTGGGCTTAAACACTAGAGAAGAGTATGTAGAGCTCTCTTAGGTAGCAGAGGTTGCGAGAAATGTTGTGACTAGATCATGGTTTCAAGGAATTATGTCAATCTCAAGTTGATTATTTATTAGTTTGGCCAGAGCAGAGCCACTGGTCACTTTTGTGGGGCCAACAAAACCAACTGCAGCTGAATTTATTTAATGATCTGTCTGAGTAGCCTGGGAGTTTAGGGCAGACTGGAGAAACCCACACAAACCTTTCGTTCTTATCTGCAAAGCTAATTAGGCTCTTCGTAGTGAATTAAATTTTCCATTTCCCTATACGTTCTATTTCATTTTGGAGAAATGAGACGATTTAAATGATGGCAATTTCAGTATTGTGGAGTCATTTAGGACTAAAGCTCACTGTGTGTTTCCATTCTTTGCTTTGCTTCTAAGAACAATGTAAAGATTCAATTTAGTAAAACCTTAGTTGAGACAGATACTTGGCTTTGACTAAATAGTAGATTTGCATTGAAAGTGACGGAAGAAAATAACATACAGAAGGTTTGCTGTTTTAATTGTAGATCTTTATGGGTACATGTAGCATAAATTCTTAGGTGATTTCTAGGATGAACTGTTACATAGTTCAAGGTGGATCTAAGCAGAAGAACTGTGCTCTGAATGGGTTCTTTTTTCCCTCTTGAGATGCAGAAGTCGTTAAGGTAATACTTTTGGTGAGATCTTCAGTGTAGTAATGAGCAATGATATAAATTTTGGGTTTCTGGCAGTCAACACACATGGAATTTATTTTATGAAGTAAGTCATTGAGGCTCTGCATAAAGTAGGGGGTAATCAGACATTAAACCATTGGTGTAAAACCCACAGCATGAAGCATAAATATTCACTGTCTTGGCTCTGGATTGCACAAAGCCTGGAATGTAGCAGGAGCTCATCAAATGTCAGGTTATCCTTAACTGCATATTATTTGTACCACTCATTTGCTAATTGGTAATTGGCTGCCTTGTGCCCTTGTTTATACTGTGTCTGGTGTTGTATTAATGCAGTATTGTGCAGTGGTTAACAAATGCCTGCTTAGAATTCTGACTTTGACTTTTATGTGTGTGAGATTTACATACTGTTTTTATATTCATTTTTCTTATTTATTTTTCCAACTTTATTGAGATATTATTGACCTATAGTTCATGGTATATGATGTGATGATTTGATATACATATATATTGTGAAATGATAACCAGAATAAAGTTAGTTAACATTTCCATCCCCTTCACATAATTACTTTATTTATGTATTTATTTTTGGTGTGGTGATAATATACTTAAGATTTACTCTCTTAACAACTTTCAAGTATTTAATATAGTATTGTTAACTATAGTTACCATTCTGTATATTAGATCCTCAGAACTTATTCATCTTTTAGCTGGAAGTTTGTCGTGTTGACCACCTTCACCCTTTCCCTCACCCCCCAGCCTTGGCAACCACCATTCTACTTTTTATTTCTCTGAGTTCGGCTTTCTTAGATTCACATGTAAGTGAGAACATACAGTATTTGTATTTCTCTGTCTGACTTATTTCACTTAGCATAATGCCCTCAAGGCCATCCATGCAATTGCAAAAGGCAGGGTTTCCTTCTTTTTTATGGATGAATCATATTCCAGTGTGTATGTGTGTATTATTATATACATATATACACATTATATACACACATGTACATAATACACACAAACACACACACCACATTTTCTTTATCCATTCATCTGTCAGCAGACACTTAGGTTGTTTTCGTGTCTTGGTTATTGTGAATAAGGCTGCAATGCAATGAACACGGGAGTGCAGCTCTCTCTTCAATATCCTGATTTAATTTTCTTTGGATACATACAAACCTAGAAGAGGGATTGCTGCATCGTATGGTAGTTCTGTCTTTAATTTTTAAAAAAAGATTGATTTAGTTATTTTAGAGAGATTGTGGAGTGGGAGGAGGGGCAAGGGGGAGAGGAGAGAGAATCTCAAGCAGACTCTGTGTCTTAAAGGACACTCAGAATATTGGAATTTCATCATTGTTCCTCCAAATGCACTCTTCTTTATGAAGCTTGCCCAAATAAACAATGTCAGTGTTATTTCTTCCCTTTGCGAACCTCTTTAGAGCTCTTGGATTCTCTTTGTGAGTCATCTCTGGTTGACAGAGTCACTTCGTGTGATCACATTCTTGCCCAAACTAGATTCATTTAAGGATGTTGTCTGACCCAGCATTGTATCCTCTAAGCACCCAGCATAGTACTTTGCACATAGTAGGTACTTGAAATATGTATAAAGGGTATGGATTTTAAAGGCCACTTATTCAAGTGTATCAAAATACTTTCTTCTAAAATTTTCATACAATGAAGTTAATTTCTATGTGAATCGCTATTTGGCCTAGTGGTAGAAATTCAGTCTTACACAACTCAGATTAATGTCAGTCACTTCTGGGCTTTCTCAGTCAACTCCATTTCCTCCACTCATCCTCATCCTGAGAAGATGGAGACTTGAGGGAACAACTTATACAGTGCTACCCTGTGGCTGGGAAATGGTGGCATCTGGTCTTCATTTATCATTACCTGTCCTTGCGGGCATCTGCTGTTGATATATAGCACTTGGTTGTGTTTGTGTTAATCCTGACTGGTAGCTCCTGAGGACCTGGGAACCCAGCTGGCGTTAAGCTCACATGGTCCATCCACATCAAATTTCCTGGTGCCTTACAGACACAACAGAACCTTTATGCAACCCCCATGTTTAAAAGCATATCCACGTGACTCTTGCAATATGGGGAACATCTTAGTTCCTTTTGGGGGTGCTTGAGGTTCCCTATGAAGCCATTACAGCCTCACCTATCACGGAACTCCATGTAGCTATCTGTACTCTTCTGTGCTGTGCTGTGGTGCCTGAGAAATTAAATAGAACTTGGTGTCCTTTTGGAGCTTCAGATCTCTTATTCTATACCATGCATGGTGCTATGAGGAATTCTGGGGAGGTTGGGGTCTTCCAGAAGTTTTAGATCTTCTATCCTGAACCATGATGCTTTGAGGAAACTGTAGGGCTTGAGGTCCTTTAGGAGTTTCAGGTCCATCAGACTGTGCTGCCCTATTTACTATACTCCTGTCATACCATGTAGGTGATAGATGCTCTTTTTGAGCCTTTCTACTCCCATATATCATACCTGAGTGTATTTTTAAAATCTACTATGTTGAATTCTTTTCTAACCTAAAGTAACTCACCACCCAGTTCAGGATTTTCCCTTAGTAGTGTATGTTTGGGTGATGAAGGTAGGAGTGAGGTAGGGGATTGACTCCCTTCTCAGAGGGCTGTAGATGTCCTGATCTATTTGTAGAGGGGAGGCAGAAGTTGCTTGCAGAGACGACTCTGCCCTTATCCATACTGATAACACACTGTATTATGTATTACATATTGATTATCCTCCCACCATACTTATTGAGTTCATATAGTAAATTAGCATTTAACCATTTGAAAAAAATATTTACAGAGAATTTACTATGTGCTAAATCCAAATTCTAGGAACAGGGAAGATAAAAATAAAATAAGTATTGATTATGCCCTCTAGAACTCATAGTCTGGAGAGATGTTAGTTACATTATAACGGAGAAAGTACTGTAATAGAGAGATTATACTATGGAAACAAAACGGAGGAAGGGACTATTTGAGGATGTCATTAAAGTCTTCACAGAGAAGGTGATTTGTCTGAGTCTTAAAATGTATGAACGCTATTTATAGGGTGAAGGATTTCAGGGCTGATGAAGGAAAAAGATATGACCACAAGGTGGCAGTAGCACAGATTAGCCTCAGGTAATGCTTTGACAGTTTTGCAAGCCTTCTAAGTCACTCACAGGAGGAGTCCATTCAGAAACTACAGCTCAGGGGTTGGTGGGGTAGTTGAGGTGGGAGTTGAGTTGGAGGGGGCTGGGGTGGGTGGCTCTAGGGTGGAATGGGGTGGTGGAAACCATCCAGAAGGGGAGGGCAGGGGGACTCCTGGGGAAGAGGGGAACTAGAGAGGGGACTGGCGGGTCTAGGTGCTATTGCTTAGCTGCGCAGTAGGGAGTCTTTGGATCTGAGAGCTCCAGAGGACAGTGGTGGCTTGGGGGTCTTTATAAATGCAGGGTTTATTTTATCCATGGCTAACAAATGCTGGGCACAGTTTTGTAGGGTGTGCAAAAGCAGCCGGCTGTAAATGGCTAAGAATCTTCTTTTTAGAGATGTATTTAAAACAATTGGATGTAGGGATGCCTGGGTGGCTCGGTCGGTTAAGCATCTGCCTTGGGGCCTTGGGCTCAGGTCATGCTTGATCTCAGCTCCTGGGAATGAGCCCCGTGTCCGGCTCCCTGCTCAGTGGGGAATCTGCTTCTCCCTCTCCCGCTGCCCCTCCCCCTGCTTGTGCTCTCTCTCTCTCTCACTCACTCTCTGTCTCTCAAATAAATAAATAAATAAATACAATCTTAAAAAGAACAATTGGATGTGTAAAAATGTGAGGCTGACAAAGCAAGTTTTTGAGTGAATGGGTCTCCGTCTGCTGCGAATAAACGGCATAGAGGCCACTATACAGAGGCCATCACTGGGCCACTCATAACAATATTTCAATACGCAGAGAGGGACAGTTTATGCAGAGGAACTTCACATTCAAAGATCTTAAGGAGTGAGAGTGTACGTCATGACTGAGACTGTTTCAGGTACTTAGTCTGGTTGGTGTGTAACCTGTATGGAGCAGGCGGGGATAGTGATATGGAAGGCTGGAACAGTAATGAGGCTTAAAGTGAGAGGCTTTTTTTAGCCATACTAAGGAGTTTCAGCTTAGTATGTTGAACCAAACTCCCGTTGGCCACACAAAGGAGGTATGCACACACACACACAAACACGGACTCCTCTTGCGCATATGGTATATATAGAAGTCGTGTGCATACAAAATAGTGTAAGATATTTTGTTGTGTGGGAAATTACCTTGATTACTTGAAGCAAAGATAGCCTCCCACTATATTATGAGACAAGGACACAGAACAAAAGAGAAGCTCAAAGACAAAATTAAGATGCTTGAATCACGGTGCATTGGTTTATTGAATAAAATCAAACAGTGAGAGGCAAGGGGAAATATAGGACAAGCTAATACACATAGGATAAGGTGAAATGGGGTGGGAGGACCATCCTACCTATGTTCTGAGGTATGCAATATTCACATGTTTTTCTCTGTCTCTCTCTTTCTGTCCATCTTTCTCTACCTCAACAGCTTTCTTCTGATGGTGTGGTTATTAAGGCAAGTTGATGTTAATCAAGGGGACTCAATCAGATACGAGGCCAAATATATTTGGCTAATATACATGTTTGCCATCCAGGAGAGATGTCGAGGCAAGTTAGCCTGGCCGATACCTGTAGCTTGCCAATTAGCCTCACGAGCAACTATGGATCTTATTTGAATTTCTGGGCAGAGAAAATGTGGGACCAGAATGGAGATCATTAATGGGAGGTGGATTGAGGACCTTGGGATTACCTAGTGCCTGGCATGCCTCCCATCTATTTAGTGTATCATGGTTTTTAGCTGCTTCTTGGCCACCTTCAGTGAACACCATTCTACCTATGACAGTTGAATATGCCTCTTTATTATTTTTCTGTGATCAACACATCTTATGAACTTCATTCGTTCTTTCTGCATCTTATTTTCTGTAACAGAATTGAATATTATTAAATAATATCATAAATGCACTTTATAGTTTCAAGGGAAAAAGACTTCCAAGCAGAAATGTGCCAGAGCACACCCAATACCCAGAGTCCTACTCTCAGATCTTGTAACTCAACGTGTTTGTATCTGCTGTTTAGCTTGTTTGCTAAACTTTTCTCCTCCCCAGCCTCCAAGATCCCATAGAAGAGAACGCAAAGGCTGGCTAGACAGATCAAAAGCTGCATAGAGAGGGTTCTGGTAAGAGGGACTCCTCCCCTATAATGCTTCAAATATTTACAGAGAAAGAGGGCAGGGAACAACCCTGTGGCTATGTAACAATGGAGCTTCCTGCTGGAGAAAATTCCTTTGGTAGAAAGAGGGGTCTCTGGAGCTCAGTTTCCGGAATTGATCTGTTCTTTCATTGAACTACCCTGCAGAGCCAGTTACTTGCTAAGATCTCAAAGCCAAGTGAGAGGGAGCAAGGCGGTGGCTGTGGAGCGTGGTAGCTTCTGGGGCTGTCTGCATGTCTCTCTTCTCTTTAGCTAGTCCACGGAGGATACATTGGTGGCTACTCACTGAATGTTAGGGAGACCAAGAGTGAGAGTTCCCACTCTCCTCTTTAGGGTGGTTCAGTTTCTCTTTATTTTGATCAGTTTCAAACAATAACAGCAGATACTTGTCCTATGATCTGCCAGGCTTGTTTCCATTTGCCCAGAGCGTCCCTCATGCCTTAACAACCTCTCTCTCATTCTTACCCCCACCCTCTTCTCCCCTTTAGCTGTTCTTCCCTTTTCCCCAAACGTTGGTCAGCAGGGACAAGTTGGGGTAAGTAGTCAGAGCTGGTAGATACTTGTCTCAGCTTCCTTTCTCAGTCATTTCTGTCCTCCCTCTACCTACACTCATATTCACCCTAAAACACTGCAAGAAACCCTAGTCCTTGAAATACTGAAATCTTACATTTGGTGAGTATTCTGCAGAAGTAGAGAGAGAGCATGCTAAATTACTATGTAGTAATTCTGCCCTATTGTCACCAAATCTAATTGTCTAATATTTTTCCCAGCAGTACAATGATGAAAATCAATGAATGTATTTTTCAGAAAGAAAGAAGAATTCTCAATAGTCATTCAGCAATGTCAGATCATAAATTACAGCCAGAATTCACGGAGACACTACATTGAGCCACCAAATTATACTTTTTACCTTAAAGTCCATTTATTAAAAATCATAAATAGATTTATGTTTTCCTTTGTCACCTGTTTTTGGCTATCGCTTTCATCCATGGGGGCTGCATCTCTTTCAGCCCTACCCTGGCCGGTTCATAATCCCAGTTCTTTTCCCACCTTTGACAAGGGATCCAGCTTCATAAAACAAGATGCAATTTTGGGAAGTTTATTGAAGATTTTTGGGGTCAAGATCTTGGATAAAATTCACGGTCGACATCCTTTTATTCCTCTTCCCACATTCGCAGGTAGGCTGGGACCAGCAGGGCATGGCTCCAAACTGCTGATGCGGGCAAGGTCAGCACCATGTGTTTTCATTTTCCTTGGTCCAAGTGACAGGACAAGGCAGGCTCTTCTTATGTCGATGGCAGAAGTGCAGGAGGGGCAAATAGAAACATGGGGGGGCTCTTAAGCCTAGTTTCAGAGTAGGCACACTTGTACTTCTGCCCGCATTCCACTGAACAAAGCATTGTTTGGCCAAACCCAACATCAGTGGACCAGGAAAATATACTGTCTGTAGTGGAGAAATTGCAAAGTCATCTCATGAAAGGAGGTGATAAAAAGAAGAGTGAAATTTTTGAAAAAAAAACAACAACAACACAAAAAGCAGTGCAATCTACTGAGAGGAATTAATCAGATTTAAGTTGAAAGCAAAGGCTTTTTAAAAGGGCTTTCATTAAAATTCGTATCCATTTTTTGCATCTGCTCTGTAGGATGTTCCCTACTGATACCTATCTTATATTGCTAAGTCCTGGTTTCCTGTTTCAAAGTCAACTTCTGACAATCAGACGATATTTGGTAACTAGTGGATGTGAGTTTTAAAAACATACCCTTGGTCATCTACAGCCTCATTTGTTTTGTGCTGCTTAGATAGTCCCCATTGGTTGGCTCTCAATTGCTACCTGCCCTGCATTTCCTTCTGTTTTAGAAATTTATATAATTTTTTTTTTGAACTAAAATGTCTTGTCCACGCCTTCTGTTTGCTTAAGGAAAGCACTGAACCCATGCAACAGCCCATCAGGCTGAGTAGAGATTCTGTTTTATTTTATTGTTTGATTTGTGGTCCAAGAGAGTGAGGAAGAATTCTGATGTTATTGAACATAGCTCTTCATAACAAATAACGTTCTGTTTTGCTTATAAAACCCATAAGTCCTTGAGACCCCACATACTATGAGATGTCTTTTATTCATTTGCATTTGACACAGTGTTTAAAAATATATACATAATACATATATACATATATGCACACACATACATACATTTACAGACCCATCTTATTATATAGTACAGGTAAATAACAGGAGTTTTATGTGTTGAGTTGTGTGTAGACTGAGTTTTTCTATATTTTAAAAAACTAGATTGAGAAAGCAAGTATTTTTTTAGCAGTAGTATCATCAGCTTTCTTTGTCTCCATCCAGAAAAATGACATGTAAAGAAATCAAGACTAATAACGCCAGAAATAATGTAATAATTCCCAATTTTAGAGGTATCACACTCATCTTCAAAATTGTTCAAAGACCACCCCATGTTTAGGTCCAGAGTGTACCCTAAGAAGGTAAGAGCCTCCGGGTCTTGAAAATTTGGTCCCAAATGCATATAGCATATTTATTCCCTAAAGTTTTGCAATATGTACTTCTTGACTACCTTCTGTTTTTCCAAACAAAGAAATGCACTGGGTGTTACAAAATTGAACAAAATACCTTTTTTTAAAAAAAGATTTTTTTTAAATTTATTTGAGAGAGAGAAGAAGGAGGAAGGGCAGAGGGAGAAGGACAAGGGGACTGCACTGAACACAGAGCCTGATGCAGAGCCCAGTCCCACAACCCTGAGATCATGACCTGAGCTGGAATCACGAGTCAGTCACTTAACCGACTGAACCACCCAGACACCCTGAACAAAATATCTTAAGGATTAGAAATGAAGAAATATTTGCTGTGTGACTATTGTGAGCAAGGTATCATTCCATTCATGAGATATCTCAGTGAACAAAACAAAAATGTCTGCCTCCATAGAACTCACATGCTTGCGGGGAGGAGACAGTGAGCGATGGATATAATAAATAAGTAGATGAGGGAGTATGTTGGAAGGTGTTCCTCAAGGAGTTACTCATTCCATACTTCTTTGGGGTTATATAATTTCTCATGGAACTGCATCATAGTTGGGATTTCTTTTTTTCTTTTTAAAATACTTCCTATGTTGTAGCTTTTATTGCTGTGACTCATTCATTCCATAACTGGGAACCTCTACTCCCCCTCCCCTTCACCTATTTTGGAATTACTTTCAATTGTCTAGTTTCTGTTAGACTACACTTTTTTTGGAACCCACAGGACATGGAGAACGAACACTGTGGTGCTCTAGTTATATCCAGGTTCCACATTTTATAATGCTTACTTGTTTCCACGTGTCTTTCCCCCCTAACTCTATTATAAAGTCCTTGATGGCAGACACAGTTTTTATATTTCTGGAACCCTTCACAACAGATGCTGAGTAAGAGATTAGTGATATTTACAATGACTCTTGAAGGATAAGTGGGCATAAAGGCGCAAGCAGCACGAGTGGACTAGGATGTGAAAGGGTGGGAAGGAAAGAGAGTGTGAAGTACTTGAGAGATGGCAAGAAATTTAGTGAAAGCTGAACTCTACTTCAAAAACATGATGTTCCTGGGATGTAGGAAAAAAACAACAACAAGTGAAGTAACTACTTTATACATGGAAGAAAATAAAAATGAATGAAATAAGAAGCTATCTACCAAATAGTACAATGGCCCCATGATGCATAATGTATCCTTCTCTCTACAAAGAGGCCAGTCATATTCATTTAAACATCGCTGTACAGAATTAATCAAGTACAATCCATCTCTAAGTTTTGGAGTTTCCTGAGAAATTCTGTCTTACAGGACAGGTTTTACATGAAGAAAGGCATGCCTGTGAAATCCTTGAAACAAAATCATGCTTGGGTTTGATAAAGTCCATTTGGGGGGGAGCTACTCTTCCCGTCTGGGTCCTGAGGATTTGATCAGAGAAATTCTCACTTCGGGCTCTTCCGTTGTTTAACTTTGCAAATGATTACTTAGCATCAGGGACATTTAACTGATTTCTGGGAGGAAAAAAACAATTCCTGTTTTTCTTGAGCACTCTGGAGTCCTGAAGAATGGAGAGGCTGTAGAAAGGGAACAGGACATTATTATTGTAATGAGTGAGGGTGTGGAGGGATACAAGTGGGATTGCATATCCTTACGATGAAAAGATAATTAGTGAAACATCTGTAGCCTGCAATCCATCTAGCAATGATTAAAACAGAGGCTGGCTGGAAGGCAACACGGTGTATTGTACAGGGTCCTGGAGAACCACTAAATGGAGGCCCCACCGCTTCCGTGAGAGAAGAAGGAAGTCAGATAACTTGCTGTGCAAGACAAATAGTGAAAGGAGCTGAAGCAAATTGCATAACAAAAACATTGCTCTTCTCTTGAATGGAAGTATTAAAAATGCAAAAAGCTGGGAGTGCACATTTTCCTACACTATAGCTTCAGTTTGAATACATTTGGGTCTTTTCCCCAAGCACCTGCTCCTTCCTGCCTTTCCCACTGCCCTCCCCACTAGGGGAAGAAAAAGCCCAAACAAAACATGGAGCATGTTGATTGGAAACAATTCCAACAATCAGATCAGAATAAATGAAGGAATAGCAGAGTGAAGTCATCTATAAACATGTAACTGAACAAAAGTGGTAATTTGGAAACAGCAGGAATGATTGAGTTTGTGAGTAGAATAAAGAGAAAGTGGAATTCATAAGGCGAGTACACAGAGCTTATTTCAATGTCAATGTTTTCTTGGGGAAATGATTTTGGGAGGTACATCAGAGACAGCCCAGACACTCCCAACACCTCCTGCCTTTGTGAGGTAGGGCTGGAGGAGGGTGAAGGATCGGGCTGCATTTCCCGTAAGTATCAATCACTCTCCCAGAACCGTTATTCTGCTTGAGCACAGGAGGTGGGGTCTTGCCCTGAAAATTACTGAAAATCATTGCGGAGCACTGGCACGTTCTCCCTCCCTTGGATGTTGTTTCTCTCTCCAAGTGCCTATTCTGGGCTTCTTCACTGACCACTCTGGTCTGCTCTCTGTTGCTATGGTTCTCTCCTTCCATTTTGTATGCCGAGAGGGCCACCCTTCACCCTGTGTTTAATAATGCTTTACTGAAGACGTGAGGATTACAGTGCCACATAGGTATCACTATCCATTTAGCTGCTCTCCTTTACAGGAGGTCCCCCTGTTAGGATGCAGACTTCTTGGACAAGATCTCAACACCATCCTGTCTCCTCATTTTCCGTGTTCCCATGTCCCTGATATGAGCTGGTTTCTCCTCTCGAGCCCACCCGGACAGAGCAAAACTCAATTACAATATCTTTCAAGCAATGTACTTTGTCCACAGCAAAGCAAATAGTTTCTGTATTCAATAGAATATTTAATAGCTCATGATGAATTGCTCACATTCAGGATAAATTCACTAGTTTAAGCACTCCCTGAAACTAAAGCTAGACTGTTGCCTTTTGTTGATTGACTGCAAAGGCTCCTGGTGTTGTCACGCTTTTTAGAACAATATATATTCAGCATCCACCCTAGAACACAAAAAATTTCTTTTTTCTCACTCTGACATTTCCAGCTCCAACATGGTTGAGATCCAGATACTATTTCCTTGAGATGGAAGGAATGGTTGTATTTTAAAAGCTAGTTTATGCAAACTACAGTTTTAATAGTTCCGTTCTCCAGGGTTGTGGTTGTGTGGTGATGGTCACCAGGACTTAGAACACTACCCACCAGGCAATCCCTATTGCCGTCACATTCCACTGCCATAAACTCTAAAGCTATGGAACTCCAAGGCACCAACTCTTCTAGCTCTGAGGCAAGTGACTATGACTGGCTCTCAGAATGCTCCTTGTGTGACTGCGGTGGGATAGCTATGTGACTCCCAACAGGTCTTTGGATGTTAGGTTTCCTCAAGACTCTTCTAATTCTGTACACTTTATGACTATATTTTTATACAATACTTCATTTATCCCTTTCATTTGGCAATTTCTACCCAGGTGAAGACCATGGGTTATGCATGATAGGGTTCTTGTGTTGTGCTGTCTTAAGTGATTTTATTATCAGGGAAACTTGCAGAATTCGTGAGACGTGTCAGAAGCCGATGGAGGTGATTAATTTCTGGCTTCCCAATGAAGTTAAGTGTATTCTGATGGTATCTATCAATGAAATACTGTGAGAGATATCATAATTGTGAATGTATATTTAGACATCCAGAATAATTTTGGCTATTGTAAAAAGAATTTTGATTATTGTCTGAAAAGTATATTGGACTAGAATACACATTACTGCATAATATGCATTATGAATTTGCATTTAACTAACATCTGTTGTAAAATTAGCCATGTCACAAAGAAGATATTCCTTGTCCAGTAAGATGTAAAGTTAGATGAGAGAGTTGGTTTTCTTAAATAAAACAGGCAAATAGACAATAGATATAATATGTAAAATATATAGGCTGGTTTACTTTTATCTGCTAAGAGTAACAAAAAAAAATGTAAATAATAAGGATGACAATTCCATTTCTGAACATGTACCAAGTACCTGGCAGAGTGCAAAGTAATTTCTTATTTAATCCTAACAATGAATTTTGGAGGTGTGGGAAAGGATTATGGTAATCTGTTTCTCATGGGAACACTCCCTACCTTTCTCTGTTAGTTTTTCCATGCTTTCTCAACCTTTAACAATCTGATGAATGCTTAGTGTTTATTTGATAAACAAATGGAAGAATGAGACCTGATTATTCCAATGTGAATGAAGGGGCAGTGTTATTGAGATAAATTTTACTTGAAACTTCTATTTAGCCTAAGTTTCAGGCCTTCTGGCAGCCAAAACTGTAAGAGAGGGACAGGGATGGTGGTGGTGAAATGTTATCAAGTCTCTCACTTATTGAGCAGTTAATGTGCGCTAAACCCTGTATTCATAAATTCAAATACTGTCTCATATGTTGATTACTCAGTAGGTACTAACATTTTTCTAAGTGTTTTATATGCAAGGTAGACAGATAAAATACAGGGCATCCTGTTAAATTTGAAATTCAGATGAAAAATGAGTAATTTTTTGTATAAAACTGAACATTATTATTTTTTTCTCCTGGAATTCAAATTTAATTGACCATCTTGTAATTTTACTTTCTAAACCTGGCAACCCTCGTGATACACATTATAGTCTTAGTCTGTTTGTGCTGCTAGAACAAAATACCACTGATTGGATGGCTTATAAATAATAGAAATTTATTTCTCATAGTTTTGGAGGCTGGGAAGTTCAAGATCAAGGCACCAGCCTATGCATTGTCTGGTGAGAGCCTGCTTCCTTGTTCTTGCTGTGTTCTTGTATGATGGAAGGAGTGAAGAGCTCTTTGGGGTCTCTGGGATCTCTTTTCCATTCATGAGCTCATGACCCGATCATTTTCCCAAAGCCCCACTTTCTAATACCATCATATTGGGGGTTAGGTTTTTAACATATAAATGAGGGGGGCATAAACATTCACTCCATAGCAGCTATCTTAATAATGCAACAAATCCTAAGAGTCTCATTTTGAAATGGCAGCATGGAGGCATGAATGGCTGTGTGACAGTGTCCAAGGTCACACTTACTTAGTAAGAACCAGGATTTAAATCCAGGTACACGGGCCTCATTATACTCTTATGAAGCAGGTATAATTATCCCCATTTTATACATCAGATATCAGAGTTAGTGGTCAAGGAAGTGGTACCATGTTGTAAGCCAATAAAAGAAGCAGATTTGAACCCAGGAATGCCTATCTCCAGATTCAATGCTTTTAATCTCTAACTTTAAGATAAAATCGTATAACTAGAATTTTTCAAGGTGAAGGACCAATGAGGTTTTTGAGTTGTTAATATTTTCTTCCAGGGTAATATGAGACACAGGATAATGAAAAAGAAATGCCTAGGGAAGGCCTAATGCCATTTAGCATCAACAAATTATATATAGTGTCACCAAGATTCCTTTTAGAGTAAAGATTTATTTCACTATTTCTAATAGCTTAAGTTTTGGCATTAGAATATTTCTGTAGCCAGAGGGTCTGAACTGTAGAGAAGCTGATTCATCTTTCAGCATCTTACCTTATGCCTGTGTCAGCTCAGAGGATTTATGAAACATCCATAGCATAGAAACCTTGAACATGATTGCAGTGGAAGTATTTCCTAAATATTGCTCTTGTCTACTTTATTCGGCCCTTAGAATTAGCAACGGCATGTTTCAATCCTAAAGAAACACTTGCAAGGGAATCCTTTTAATTTACTCGTTCTCATTGTATTTAGACTGATTCTGTTCCCACACGGTATCTCATGACAAATCTAAGACATGAAGCAAATACAGGCTTGCCAGTAAAGAGAATTTCTTAAATAAGCAAATCAGACCATTTTAACTTTTTAAAATGTGTTTATTTGAATCAAACAAAAATAGGTCAAATGGATACATTTCCAATGACAAGCATAGAAATTGTGCTCTCAGAATTAAACTTGCCTCATCTCCCTGTTATTTGAGACAATTGGCCATTTGTGTGAAAATCAAGTAATTATATGCTCCAATGCCTTTTGAAAGAAAGGATGCAGAGAAAAGAAAAACACAAGTGTGGGCCACCTGTAGATAACAACACAACTTGACTCAGATCTTTCGGAATGAACTGAAAATGTTGATACCGTCACACAACTTATGGGTGACTGGGTGACCTTTGAATCTGCTTTGAGTTCCCTCTTATAAGCTTGGGAATGATTCACTTCTAGAGGCTGGAAAATGTCTGTTTAAATACATCAGAAGGGTCACCGCGTAAGACCTTTCTTAGGAAGCTCATGATGGTCTTTAGTTATACAGAATGTAAGTGGATGTTCGTTGCTACACCGTGACTCATTTGACATAATAATTTGCAATCCTTTACATGTTTTCACGTGCTACAGACTAATCAGATGTTTACATTTATTTACTCATTTCATTCTCATAAATAAGTAAAGCAGGTAGCATTATACCTGCATATAGCTGCTGATGCTGGAGCAGTTTTGAGATCACACAGTCAGAATATGTTGGAACTAGGGCCAAAACTCAGCAACTTGATGCCTCCCCTATTATGTAATGGTGCTGTTGTATAATTTTGCCAGGTATGATCTGTTATAGGATTAGCCCAATTTGTTCCTGGGGCCTTCAGAGTTAAGTGTGGCATATGATGATTTTCTGAGAACTCCTGTTTGCCACTTAGTAGACTTGGCTTGAAGCCAAATTTGAGGTGGATAATGTGTCATCGTACACCTTGCCATGTTTTTCTTGGCCTTTTTTTTGGTTTCTCTTCTTCTTAGTATCAAGTGCTCTCATGCTGTATCCTCTTTTATATCCAGACACTGCAAAACTCATCCAGGGCTGGTTTTCTAAGTGAATGCTCCTGTTCCAAAATGATCCTCCTTCCAGCAATATTCAGAGCACTCTCATCTAAGTGGCCTATGCAGAAACGAACAAACTGGTTAATTCCAAGTTATCCATAAATGACTGAATACCGTCCCTCTCAGTGGTATGTGCCTTCGAAAAGAGGATGTTTGGAAGCTAAAAGTACAATAAAGAGAAATTAAACTTACTGTCTTTTGTTTTCACTACAATTTATCTTGGGGTGAATTCGTTTTAATTTAATATGCTTTGATTTGTGGTGTTTCCTGTATTTGAGGGTTCACGTATTTCAATAATTCTAGGAAACTCTAAGTTTTTGTCTCTTTAAATATTACCGGAACTCCTATCAGATATTTGTTGGATCATCTCAAGATACTAGTACATAGTTTGTACATGTTAAGTGCTAGATTGTTGGTAGCAATGATGCTGATGACAACGATGGTGATTAATTTAGAAGTGGCTCATATGGCATAGGTAAAAGGCCAAGAACATTGGGCTTATATTGACTTAGGTTCAAATATATTAGCTTTGTGATGTTGACCATGTTATTTGGCCTCTTTTAACTACTGTTTCCTTATTTGTAAAATAACACTTAACTCCTAGAGTTTTAAATAACCCGGCATTTAGTAGTTCTCAACAAACATTTATTTCCCTTTCTTTACTAAAAATCATGCTGATTCTTAGGAGAGAGAAGTAACCACCATGGTTTAGTCCATGTGGCTACATGGAAGGTGTGAGTGAGGCTGTTTAAGAATATGCAGGATTCATTTGGGGGTGGATTTTAAGCATGGGTTCTGGTAAGACAGACTTTGAGTAGGAAATACAACGAATGAGCAGAATCGTTTGATTGAAGGAAGGAGATACATAATGGGAACAGTGAGTTGAAAAGCAGCATGAGGCCAGATTAAGGATCAACTTGCCTGTTTGTCCAAGAGGATGGGCTTTATAATGTAAATGCATTCACATTTTTTTTTGAGATCAAGTTCAAGCAAATCAACCTAATGGCATTTGCGGAATGTGTTGGGGAACAGAAAGAAAAGATAGTTATTGCCATAGCCCAAGAAAAAGGTGCTGAGGGTTTGGACTGATAATGGCAATGGGATCAGAAAGGAGGAGATTCAAACCAAAGAACTGCATGGAAGGTGGAAGAAGAGAGAGAATTTGGGGATTGAATGTGAGGGTGAGACAAAAGGAAAAATTAAAAGGCATTGAGCCTAAATGTAAATTCAAAAAGAACAGAAGCTATAGGGCTCAGGAGGGACAATACATTTAATTTTAAATATGTGAACAACGTGATGGCAGGGCAGCTGGTTGGTTCCACGTAGCTTTGCTGGATATCTGGAAATAGCTGTAGTTTCACACACACCATACCCTCTCTTTTCTCTGTGCTGTTTCCCAGTGTCTTTTCCACCCCTCCTGGCTAGCCAATTTTTGTGTGTCTTTCAAGGCTCAGTTTGAGAGCTATGAGAAAATCTTTAATATTAGTTTCTACTTCCCAGCCAGGGTTACATGTGCCTCCCGTGGGATCCAATAAAGTCCTAATTAATCCTCCCCGGGAAAACTCATCACCTTACAGGAGAATTACCTGTGACCTTTTTCCTTCGGGGTCCGGGAACTGCCTAGTACCAAGCAGGGTATATGGCTCACAGAAGGCAATTAATAAATTACTTATTGAATGGCAAATGATGGGACTCGAGTAGAAATATCCAGCAAAATATCCACATGGTCAAAAATGTGGCAGTATGGGGGGTATTTTTCCTTTTCCTTCTGAATTTATAGCAGATAAAAATATAGGTCTGTGCATTTGAATATTTGGTCTTAAGTGTCAATTTATCTGACTGCCTCTTTGACCTAAAACTAGGCCTACAATTTTGGCAGCCCTTCTGAAAAGATTACGTGCTTGATGAAACTCTTTTTGAACAATTCTCTGGACGGAGGGCATTTAATTCTTATCCATTCCTATCTACCTCCAGGAATCAATGCAGCAGCAAGAGAGCAGATTTTCCTACGTTCTCATTGCTCCTTGAGGTACAAACCAATTTTCTAGCTTCAACATATCCTAGCAAATAATTGTTTGGTTCTGAAATAAAACTCTTTATTATAGCAATAGTGATAGGATACCAGTAGGACAATAAAAAAACGAAGTCTTAATGCATCCGATGTGAGGGCATCAGATTGGCAGGATTCCTGGAGGTGGTGAACAGAGCCTGGGCAGAAATGCCTGAAGGTCCAAGTGCAATCATAAATGATTTCCATAAATAGTGTGACAGGGACTTTACTGTCTTGTGTGCTGTGTTGAAAAAGGGGAAGAGGCTGCTATTTCTGGAGTGAAATGGACTTCTTTTTATGTTGCTGACAAAGAGGATCCCACTGGCAGTGCACACTATGGCATTTGCTTTGGGTTTTAAGAACACATAGCTCTGCCTGGCTGGAAAAATGGAAATTCTATATGGCAGCTCCCTGTGACACATGTAAGGCAAGTTATCCTAGCTCATTAATGATGTGACTAAGGAAAAAAAATCTCTTCAACCACCACCTAGGCAAAACAATATACCGGCCAAAGGGCAGTGTCACAAAAGGAATAAATGGATTGGGAAGCAGGAGTTTGAGATAAAATAGAGTATGGGCTTTAGAGATAGCCTTGGATCGTGGTATTCTGTGTTCTGTTTTTCTTACTTTACAATGGGGACAATACCACTTTTTCCATGGGGTCGTGATGATTAAACCAGAAAATATGCCTAGCAAAGAATGTATTTCTGCAAAGACAGGGCACATTTCTTAACACTTATTGTGGTTCTGTTAAATACAGTCTTTATAGGAATACTGAGTAAAGCTGTTAAAAACAATTATAGACTTAAGACAAGCCTCTTTGTTTTAGTGGAAATAAGGAGTGTGACCCAGGCACCCATTCACACATGCCCTATGAAGACATGGTGGATTGAAAATGGATATTTTCATTACCTATGCCTTGCAAGTAGGAAAACAATTTTGAGAACAATTTCAGCCATGGCAGCCTGAAGTTTTCCTACCCAGGCTATCTTCACCCCAGACTTGTGTGTGTGTGTGTGTGTGTGTGTGTGTGTGTGTATGAGTGTGCTGTGAATCTCTATCCAGCAAGATTCTACTGTGGGGGGAGGATGGGGGATGATGGCTGAAAGTTTGGAGACCCTGCCAACCTCAGAGTGTTAGGAAATTAGCAAGTTTCTCTATTACTTGTGTCTTTGGTCTTTTCCTCCAGATTTTAGGGAAGATTTTGAAAGAAATGGAATAAGACAGAATCTGACAGTTACAAAGAATACCTAAGCATTGGTAGGTGGCTTTGAGGAGAGCTGTAATTTTCAGTTGACTTTTAAATTTTAGGTCAAATTGACTTCATTAATATGATTTAAATTATTAGTCAATTTAATCAGGTAAAAGGAAAACCTAACCAGATTAGTTGAGTAAGTCCAAACTCAGTGTTAAGGAAAAAGATCAATAGGATGTCTCTAGATACTTTACCTGGGGATCAGGTATCTGTGAGAGTCCTTCTGGGCATTCTAGAAATGATCCAGATATGTGGGAGATCCAGGCAGCAGATGGTATTAAAGTACTATACAAAACATTGGAATCTAGGGGCGCCTGGGTGGCTCAGTCGTTAAGCGTCTGCCTTCAGTTCAGGTCAAGATCCCATGGTCCTGGGATCTAGCCTTGCATCAGGCTCCCTGCTCAGCGGGAAGCCTGCTTCTCCTTTTCCCACTTCCCCTGCTTGTGTTCCTTTTCTCACTGTCTCTCTCTGTCAAATAAATAAATAAAATCGTAAAAGAAAACCCAACATTGGAATCTAGAAATGTCAAGCGACAGCATGGGGAGGGAATCTGACAGGAGACAAGGGGCATTGAGATACTTCATGGCCAATAGGTAAGACCAATAGGATGCAGATGGAACCCTGCCACCAGTGCAGAGAGGGATGAGGAGAGGCCTTTTAGTTATAGAGGTAGGGAATTAGGAAAAGAGGAAGTTTTGTAGAAGAAAGGCCTCATAGTAGTAAGAAGACATCACTATTTAAGAGACAAACAGATTTTGGTCCCAATGCAGTTTCTTCCCATTAGTAGCCAATAGTGTCTTTATTATATTTAAGGCTTATTTTCCTCATTTACAAAATGGCAAATACTAACATCTATTTTGCAAGGCTTTTTTAAAGATAAAATAAGTAAAAAAAAAGTAAATGGCACACAATAGGGCTTGAAGTGGTACCCATTATTATTCTATTTTACTGATGTAAACTAATTGAAAATTCTGGAATAAAGATGGTAGGCACCTTGTATTGAACTGTTACTTGAATTTGAAGTACCATTCCTTGGAAAAGCTCCTTTGAACCGACAGGGTTAACATTTCATAGCGTCTCCCCTGAAAGGAGGCTTTGCTGCGGCAGGGGCAGGGTGAACGAGCATCTCTGAAGCAGCCTTCTATTCTCTGAGATGAAAGAGGCATTGAATTCAGATAACGCAACCCGACATGTCTGTTTTTGATTGTTGATAAATATTTCATTTTACATTTTAAATTCATATGGGCCCCCAAATCGTTGAAGATGAAAAAGAATTAGATACGAGGCCATCCCTTTGCAGGATTGTTTCTCAGAACACACTTGTTCCCGTTTTGTTCAATTGAGATTGAAGCGCCTTGGCAGCTGGCCGCTGCCAGCTACTTCCCAGCTGCAGAGAGCACCCTACGTGGGATGAGCTGCTTTCTCCCCTGTTGGTGGGGCTAAAATAGCCCCCTTCCAAGATGAACGAAAAAGCAATCATTACTTACCTAGCGGTATAGGCTTGTTATTTTCATCTCAAAAATAGCATCTTTGGTTACCAGTGCTTCATGTCTACATGTATTATAATGGATCGACGTGTAGCTGTTTTGTTATTTTTTACATTTTGTGGCAAAGAGCTGAAATATCTTGGAGCTAATTACAGGGCAGGATTTTAATATATTCATGAAAACGACATCTGATTCAGAAAATTCTGAGAACAACTGAAAATGGCTGAGAGCACAAATGTTTACACGATTGTATTACTGTCCCCGGTGCAGTGAGTTTCTGGAGGGCTGAGCCTTTCTCTCTCTAAATTTCAATTATATTATTAGCAGTAGGCCATCTTCACAGTAATTGGTACACTCACTTTATCTAATGGAGTATTTTTCATCTAATTGACTGTAAATTTATCTTACAAACGTCAAAGCCAAATTTTCCTATAATAACCTATTATCTCTGCAGTTCTGGCCCGGTGCACCCACAAGAAATGGCGTAATGATTGTCTTTGGGAGTGTGAAGGACAGCAACTTAATTTTCCTACCTCTGATGAAAATGACAGCTACTTCTTAAAAAGAAGAAACCTGGAATATGTTCATTTAATTTTGCCACACATCTCATTCACAAGATTTGACTTCATCCTACTCTGAACATAAGAGTGACTATTCCTGTTGCAAGAGAATATTACAGAGGCAGTAGGGGAGGTATGGACAAAGAACAGGACCAGGAGCAGGAGGTCTGGGTGCGGCCCTTAGATTGGATGATTTTGGGTAAATTACTTCACCTCCCTGGTTCTTACACATCAAATGAGGGGGTCAGCCTAGAAGACTTGTTGCACAAACTGTGGTCATTTATGTGCCCCCCTTCAAGGCCTGTATACATTGACAAATCCAACTGTCTGCTTTTGTACCTACCATATTTCATTGTCTCACCTGTCTTGTAAAAAATATATATAATTTGAAGAAGAAATTTAAAGTAAATAACAAAAGTACTATCATTTGCAATAAACATAATCCTAAAAACATATCAAAGGAAGTACACTGCTAACCCCAGCGAAAATTATACCAGGAACAATGTTTCCATGATGACAGTTTCCATCATTTAAGCAGTCGGCAACTGGTACCACTAACAGCATGCAGATCATACTTCACATGGGGTTGGTGATTTGGGGGGTCTTTTCTTGCTCTAAAAAGTCCATGATTAAGTTATTTAAGAGAAGGTGTTTCTGGTATACATTTCAGGAGAGCCATCTGCCTCAGAAATCCTTCTGACTCATTCCTATAAACAAATGGGATACTCCTAGTCGGAGGGTGAGATGTGACTGGCTCTCTTGTTCTCCAGAGAAACGAATGAAAACTTGGAGATTCATGGGAATGTCTAAGTGAGAGCTTTAAGTAGAAAAATCCTATTTTCTCCCCCTAGGGAACATTAAATTCACAAAACTTCATGTGACCCTAATTAAGACAATGATGTAAAGAATCATTTAGGGTATGCTTTTAAAACTGGCCTCTGTCTAGCTTACTTCTGTGTATTAAATCATGTAGCTATGCATATACATAGAACACACTTTCATGCATGGTTTAAAAAAGATTTGTATGCTGACTATTTTCTAATCTAAGGAAAGATGAGAACCTGGAATAGGGACATAATTATGTCTGGCTTCTTTGAATTGAACATGTTTCTAGTCTTACCTCTTCTAGGTGCCTCAGAAGTGCCTCTTCTAGGAAATAGAGATGAACTATAACAAGCAAAGATTTATGAAGATGTTTACTGTTGTGATATTTGTAATGGAAAAAAAACACATAAATACACAACATTCAAGTTCTCCTTAAATCATAATATGTTAATTTGATGGAATGTATAGTCATTAAAGTAGCATTTGTGAAGAATTTTAATGAAGTGGGGCTGGTATATGAAATAATGTACTAGTAGGTGAAATCCTGTGATCAAAATAATCCAGACATATTAATGTGGTCTACAAGTGCACTCAGGCTCTGATCTCCACCTCTCTCTTGTTCTATGCCAGTGCTACTTCCACTGAACTGAAATGCTGGTTATTCTCTAAATGTAGCAAGTTCTCTCACAATGCCATGCTATTGAACATGTTAGCTTTGTTTTTTGGTTTTACAAAAATACTTTTTTCCCCCTAAAAAATAGATAAATTTTGTGCGAGAAGAAGGGGTAAAGAGAGTTAGTAAAGAAAGGAAAACCAAATTTCTCATTGGAAGTGGGAAACTAGAACTTCATTCAAAATTGCTGGGTGACCTTGTACAATTTCTTTGTCATTTTTCCCCCTTGTCAATTTGGTTGTAAGTAGAACTGCACTACAATTAGTCTCTGATTGGGTCCTGAGCTTTCGACTATTACTCTAATATTGTTTATAAAATGGAGAGATAGAGATAGAAACAGAGAGAGAGAGACAACCCAGTAAAATCTATTGGTTTTCACCACTGGAAGTAAAGAAACTTGTGATGAAGGAAAGAACAGAAAGTTGTCTTCAGGGCCAGATGAGGAATTTTCTCTTTCCTTCTCTTCTGCCTTCAATTACAACCCAATGATCCTTTCTTATTCTAATCCTTTGAACGTAGAAATTATTTGATACATGCCATGCCAAAGAAAAAAAAAGAAACAGATTTTTTCCCTCATTATAATCAATTGATTTTTAAACACAATCTTGAGGATACATTGTTTCAGGCCTTACAAAGTTCCTAAAGATTGAAACAACAAATGTGAAACAAATTCTGGTAGGAATTTGCCACTACCCAACAAGACTTGAAGTAGAATGGACCTCAGTGGTACATCCTGGAGTATAGATGAAACAGCACGGACCCTAAATTCAGGTCTGATCTGAATCCCTCACAAGGTTGCTCTGAGGAAAAAATTGGATAATATGTGCAGAACTCTGAAAACTGTAATACACTACATGCATGTCAGTTTCATAAATCCAGAGTCAAGGCGGAAGGAAAGAGCTTTCTAAATCTTACATGCTTATCACTAGTCATGTGATTTATACTTACTAGAAAAGATTTCCTTGAGAAATCAACAGTAAGGTTAAAGCAAACTTTGGTTTGCCCATTTTGGAAATGAAACTATCTTCCAGAATAATTGATAGGAAAGCATTCAATGGATAGTTAAATACTGAGACCTACCCAATTTTCACTTCCAGGGGTAGAGGAACAGTTTTATCCAATTATAAATTTGGGTTGAAGGATCATAGGCGGAACTCCTGTTACAAAGAAATAAAATATGTGGTCACCCATTCACCATAATTTCTGTATCACTAGAAAGGTTTTCCAGTTCAGAAAATCTCTCTCTTCTTGGCTCCTAGAATATAATAGTTCTCAACAGAGGACAAAACTTTTCATTCTGCAGTTAAACTTTTCATCTCTGTACTTGCAGTGAATGTTCGTTTTTACTGTTTATATTACTTGTGCCATTACTTATTCTTGCCCTTTCTAGATTTTTTACTCTTCAAGATCAGAAAACTATATACTTTTCATCTTCTGTCTCTAATGTAGTAATGTTTTTTTATAGTAGATGCTCAATAAATATTTGTTGAAAGAATGAATAAATGAATGATTAAAATGCAGTTAACTCCTGTAGATAGAACAATTGACTTACACTTAATTAGATTATGACACACACGATTTTTAAAAATTGAAGTATTATTGACATACAATGTTATATTAGTTGCAGGTATATAGCATGGTGATTCAATAATTCTGTACATTATGCTATGCTCACCTTGATAAATATAATCTGTCACCATACAATATTATTGCAATATTATTGACTATATACCCTACAGCATATTTTTCAACCCTGTGCCTTATTTATTTTATAACTGGAAGTTTGTACCTCTTAATTCCCTTAACTATTTCACCTGTCCCCCCTAATTTCCTACTTTTTGGCAATTACCAGTTTGTTCTCTGTATTTATGGTTCTATTTTTGTTTTGTTTGTTTTGTTTTTTAGATTCCACATATAAAGGAAGTCATATGGTATTTATCTTTCTCTTTCTGACTTATTTCTCTAGCATAATACCCTCTAGGTCCATTCATATTGTCACAAATGGCAAAATTTCATTCTTTTTTGTGGCTGAGTAGTATTCCCTTGTACATATATACTATTCTTTTTATCCATTCATCTATCAATGAACACTTAGGTTGATTCCATACCTTGGCTATTGTAAATAATATGGAAATACCTATAGGGGTACACATATCTTTTCAAATTAGTGTTTTCATTTTCTTTGGGGAAATACCCAGCAGTGGAATTACTGGATTGTATGGTAATTCTGTTTTTAATTTTTTGAGGAACTTCTGTACTGTTTTCCACAGTAGTTGTACCAGTTTACATTCCTACCAATAATGCACAAAGGTTCCCTTTTCTCAACATCCTCACCAACATTTGCTAATTCTTATATGGCACACATGATTGACATATGATTCTGAGCTGAGAGAAAGTTTTTTAAGTGGATGGAAACTGATTAAGTGAGGAGCCATAAGACAGAGATTTTGAAGGAAAAAGATAGGTTCTTTACAGATAATGAGCAAAGACAGGAAACAAAGAAACAAAGAAAGGAATATAGGGGGATTTGCCGATTCCCGGCTTTATCCACTCAAGTTCCTGGTGGGACACTTTTTGAAAATGTACAGTGAAATTGACTGAGTAATAGCAAAGAAATGAATTGACTACTAATGTATTTTACAGAGAAAAAAAAGGGATTGAAAGTCTCTCTCCATGTACAACAAATACATTCAAAATTGAAAGAATTGAGGAAGAACTTGAGTATGATCAATGTAGCTATTTATAATACTTATTAGTGAAGCCACCTACTTTGACACAAAAACACATATGTGTATAGTTCACTTAGTATTTCATGCATGTCTATTTTGTTTATATCACAGTATTTAAAGTTCCTTAGAGATACAGATTGGACTTCCAGCAAGATTGCATTATAAACCTATGCTTTGAAGCCTCTCTCTGCTCCAAACACAATAACAGGTAAAAATTAAAATGCAAAAAACAAAAAACAAGCATAACTACACCTGTCAAGATGGTCCAGGTTTGGCTGAAGTAGAAAACAACACCAAAACCTTAGCAACTTAAAACAGAAAAGTTTACTACTTGTTTATGTTACATTTTCTAAATATTTTATTTAGAGAGAGCGAGCGAGCATGCGCGTGCACAGGCAGGCATGCAGGCATGGGGAGGTGGGGAAGGGGCAGAGAGAGACTCTTAAGCAGGCTCCATGTGCAGTGAGGAGCTGGATCTGACAACCCTGAGATCATGACCTGAGCCTAGATCAAGAGTTGGGTGCTCAATGGATTGAGCCACCCCACTGCCCCTGTTCATGTTACATTTTCATTGTGAGTTGACTCCGGGCTTTAGTCCATGATGTCTTCTCCTTGACATCCAGGGGGATGGGTTTAGGACTTTGCTAGTTGGCTATGGCAGAGTGAAAAAGAGCGTGGTGAGTCATACACTAGCTTTTTATAGTATCCGTCTAGAGAGTCCATGTGCCACATCCACCAAATCAAATCTCAAAGCCACGTCCCAGGAAAAGAAATAAAATCCCGTCTAGAAGGAAGAGTAGACATATTTGATAAATAGAACTAATTAGCATTACAGTAGTCATATTGAAATCAATACTACTTCGGCCCCAGAATAGAACAAAAATGAAGAATGGTGCGCAGAGAATAGTTTCAGACTTCAGAGGGAGAGGCAAGGAGAACTAGTCAGGTCTTCAATTCTATTGGAGTAAAAATTTCCATAAAAGGCTATAAATGTGTGTGCTTAGAGAAGTGAAATACCTCTGAATTACCCTAGTAACCAGGGTTTTAGATAAGCCACCTGCTAGTACAGTGTCTCTGTGATCTCTCTCTTATCTTCATAGGTCAAGAGGCCTATGGGATCTAATTAAGGGTCCCTTGAAAAACTGGTAGAAGCAGTAGCAAAACATCTAGTCAGATATATGTGAGCCTGTATAGAGTGTCAGGAAAATACCCCGAGCTCAAGGTGAGTTTCCAAACCAAAAGTTCAAATCGCTCAAAGAAAACTAGTATTAAGATAGCCAAGAAAACCAACAATTAGCAGATGAATTCACTCCACTTGTTTAAAAAGAATGGTATTGGAAAAAAAAATTATTTAGGAGCGTCAAAGAGATAAAAGAAAGAGTAACTTCAAAAGAGAGGGAGAGAGAGAAACACATCTTGGCATACAGGAAAGAAGACCATGTAGATATGGAGAAGAACCACTGTGCAATTGTGGAAATGAAAGAAATTAATCATTAAAATTTAAAAAGTTAACATTTACTATAAACTCAAGATCGGATGAAGTTGAAAAGATCGTCAGCTAGTTAGAAGTTGGTTTTGAGGAGTGCTCCCAGAACACAGCCCAGTGATAATAGAAAAATTAAAAAAATATATGACAGAGCAGTTAAGGGATATGGAAGGAAGTATGTGTGTGAGGCTCAGTGCATGTTTAATAGGCTTTCTAGAATAAGAGACCAAAGGGAAGGGCAGGAAAAATATACTAAGAAAAGAGCTGAGAATTTACCAGGATTATAAAAAAACCTACAGCCTCCGCTAAAAGTGCATCTTGAGAACAAAGCAGAATACATAAAAATAAAGCTCTATCTAGGTGCCTCGTAATAAAACAGCAGGGGATATGGGTAAATTGAAAATCTTAAGAGCTGCTAGTGGGGAAAATGGATTACCTAAAAAAACAAAACAAAACAAAAAAACGAAAGAAAGAAAAAAAAATCAGGTTAATCAGCTACGACAGTAGATGGCAGAGGCCCATGGAGTAATATTTTCACACATCTGAGGGAAAGGAATATGCATTTTGGGATTCAATATCTATACCATCATGCGAGAGAAAGGGAGAAAGACAGATACTTGCAGATCTATAAAGACTAAGACTATTTGCTACCCATGGACCATTGTTGAAAGAAACACAGAAGAACAAATTATGCTAAAAAGAAAGAGGTTAATGTTTGAAAAAAAAAGGAGGAAGAGGTCAGAGTATAGAAGCATGGTAAGGTTTTGGTCAGGAAGATGACATTATTTTAAAGCTTAAGGGCAGTGATTAAAAACCAGAAGTACAACTTAGAGCTTCTGTATCAGTAGAGGGGAAAGAAAAAAAAAAAAAAAGAACGTAGAACTGTTTCTTGTATTATTTTGATTTCTCTCTTCCCCTTCTCCCAAAACATACCACAAAAACTGACAACATGAAATCAAATAGGGGTTCTGATGAGATAAATGGAGAAAAATTGTTTAGAGTTGGAAAGTTGGGTTAATTTTTATATTATATCAGGACTGTCCCGTGACTTAAATCCCAAGATAAATGCAGAAAAGCCTCAATTGTATGAAACCATTAATTAACCCAAATTATTTTTTTTCTTAACTTTAGGGGAGAGAAGAAAACTCTAAGAAAATAGTCACTATGTATTTAAAGTGTAAGTAATTCAATTCAAGTCAGTGTAGATTTCATCTAGTCACCTACAACTTTTACATTTTCATCTGCCTTACTCTACTATGATCATTCAGCTGCAAAATGCCGACTTCTCAGCAGGTCAATCATCAAAGAAAGTTCAGTAATTGCTACTATATTTAATGTATAAGGATAGAAAACCAGGTTCCTGTTTGGAGAAATGCTTTTAGAAATAAGATTCAAAAATGTCTAACATAACAGGAAAAAATCCTGATTATTAGATTTAATAGAAACTTCTGTTTACTGTAAGAGAGGCAGTTGTGGCATCTGGAGAGCGTGCCAAAAGCTAAGTGTTCTGGTTCCAAGTCTTTGCTCTGTAGTCAAGCAGCTATGTGGCTATCTAACTTATTTAACCTGTCTGAGCCTCAGTCTTCTTATTCATACTACAAGGGACTCAATTAGTTGTACTCTGAGGTCCCTGACGCTTCTTTTAGGTCTGATTCTAGAATACCCCATCACCTGGGCATTCTGGTGAACGGGGGTTTTGGGTTCCCTCAAAAATCTCTTTTCTGGCTGGTGTTGAACCTCCTGAATCCTGCTTTATCAGAGAGCTGTGGGCTGTACAGTGCCATCCCAGGCGATGGGCCCTCTATCATATGCTTTCTGATCCTAAAGGATAAATGCTCTGGATGGTGAACACTATGAAGGAGAGATAGAATAACAGAGTGAATCCATATAAGGAAGTACACAGGAAAGACATGTCAGCCAATTAACAACTGGCATATTTATACAAATATTGGGCAGAAAGTTTTGAAAAGGCAGAACTATGGTACTGTTGTCCAAGGAAAAATGTGAGCAATGAGAAGCTTTGTTCAAGATGGGCCCGAGCTGTGATAATGACTTTGGCACTGGACCATTTTTTCATCTGTGACATTTATCATGCAGCAATATTCCGGATCTTGATTGGAGGCTCATGCTGTGAAATACAATGAATGTAATATCTAGAAAACAAGGGAGAACAGATGTAGCTGGGTTGTATAATCCAGCGTGACACTCATTATCCTTATGAAAGGAATAACTATCAAGCTTGAAAGACGGAAAATAGATGCAGCCAAGATGGTCAGAATTCTGCCTGGTTTTAAAAGATGCCTGTAATTTCTATACCTGGGAATAGTTATTATGAAGCAGGATGTCATTATGCCAGTTCTTATAACACACAAGCATCCCTTATAACAGGCTGTGCAGCCTGATGTTTTCCTCTGTGGAGTTGTTTAATTTTGCTCAAATGGTATTTCATGGGCAGCAAACAAAGAAAAGTTAGAGCAGAGTGAGGTGGTCAGGAAATGGTTTTTCACAGATATGGACTCTCGTTTTCATTATCTTACTTTAGAGATGATGAAAGTATAATATACAAATTCTTACGAGTAGGGGAGGGAATGGAAGACCTGCAAGAAAATGGGTCATTACTGTCAATGTATTTACACTGTTTAGAAACTGACCTCTTTCATTTATTTCTTTTTTGGGGGGGAATGCTGTTAGACTTAAACACTTCAAGTAAGCTGCTGAAATCACGTAATATGAACATAACAGTTCCATTTCTAAGCTCTTACACTCTTTGGTGTTTGAGTTTATGAAACCTTTTGTGGTATTTTAATATAAAAGAAAAATTTTGTTTCTCTCTGCAAAATACTTTTATTATGAAAAATTATGAGTGTTTGGGGTTCCGCATTTGGCTTTTGCTATAGGAGTCAGATTCCTGAGAGGGAAAGATTGCAGTAACTGACTGAAAAAAAAGGAGCCCCCAATCACAAATTAGGTTAAAACTCTAAATAACAGAAGAATCTTTAATGCTTTATGTTCTGGAACAACCCTGGAATCTTTTGTAGATACTCAATATCAAATTTTATTTGTTTTACTGTTAGAATACTGTGACTGTCTTTCATTACAATGTTCATCTAACTCTCTCTTTAGATGTATATTTTATTCTTTTTACACCGATGCCCTTATTTTCAATGTACATATTCAAATCTCTTGTCAAAACTACACTTGACGTTGGGGGTCTGGGTGGCTCCATGGTTAAGCATCTGACTTCTGCTCAGGTCATGATCTTAAGGTCCAGGGATCAAGCCCCTAGTTGGGCTTCTTGCTCACGGGGGGAGTCTGCTTCTCCCTCTCCCTCTGCCCCTCCCCCCAGCTTGTGCGCTCTCTCTTTAATAAAGGAATAAAATCTTTAAGAAATCTATATACATAGATAGGTAGATTTGACCTCATTTATTGTTACTCTTACTATTTTCAAACTAGGCACTCAAATCACTTCTCAAGTAAATATTTTAGCTTTTTGACATTTATTTACTTTTGAGTGTAACAGGCTCTCTCCTCTGTGGATCCAAAAACAATTCCTGGAAAGCTGTGGAAAGGAGGGAATTATGGAATGGGCTTATACATAAAATAAAACACAGTGATGTGTTACAGTTTGAGGTGAGACATTTGTCAGGAGTCTGGTGGCTGCTGCCCTCTTTTCTTTCTGCATACAGACTTTTAATTAAATGGATAAGTCATTTTTGAAAATATTCCAGGCCTGTGGTCTTATTTCCAAAGTACATCAAACATCAGCGCTTTTAGTACTGAACTACTCCTCTGTCTTGATCTCTGGTCTACTTTTCTATCTGATATTGGGCTAGACAGGCACCCCAAAATCCTATTGAGTCTTTTCCTTTAAACTCTAGAATTTACCTAGATTGAAAACTTATGCCCTATAGACAATTCCAGGTACATTCACTGTTCAAAAAATTTATATAGAGAGATTCGAATACATTTATTTATTTATTTATTTATTTATTTATTTATTTATTTAAGGTTTATTCAAATTCCAGTTAGTTACCATACATGTAGTATTAGTTTCAGGTGTACAAAATAGGATCCAACGCTTCCATACAACACTTAGTGCCCATCACAAGTGCACTCCTTAATCCCCATCACCTATTTTACCCATCCCCCTGCCCCTTCCCCTCTGGTAACCATCAGATTGTTCTCTATAGTTAAGGGTCCCTTTCTTGGTTACTTCTCTCTCTGTCTCTTCACTTTTTTCCCTTCATGTCACTTCTTAAATTCCACATACTAGTGAAATCACATGGTATTTCACTTGTATGTGGAATTTAAGAATTACCATATTTGAATACCTTTAGATGGCTATGTGTTACCTACTTCTCAGATCCCCTCATTTCCTATTGTCTTTCACAGGCCTACATTTAGATTCCTGGCCTGGCACCTGCAGGATTTGAATTCACGATATCGTGCCTGTAACAGCCTAGGACAGTTATCTCTGCTTCCTAGGCCCCTCGCTCTTTAAGCTCTTTGGGGAAGCTTTCTCCCCCTGTCCCTCTTCCTCTGGCGCTTCACTGCCCTCTCTCTCTCTTTTTTATAAAGATTTTATTTATTTATTTGACAAAGAGAGAGACAGCCAGAGAGAGAGAGGGAACACAAGCAGGGGGAGTGGGAGAGGAAGAAGCAGGCTCCCGCCGGAGCAGGGAGCCCGATGTGGGGCTCGATCCCAGATCCCCGGGATCACGCCCTGAGCTGAAGGCAGACACTTAACAACTGAGCCACCCAGGCGCCCCTTCACTGCCCTCTCATACATGCTTCGTTAAGAACCTTGTGTCATAACATTTGGCTTCTCCTGTATTGTAGTGTTTGGTTGCTATATGGCTCTCCAGAGTCAGGACAACCCAAGTGGAGGACAGTTTCTTCCCAAATCACCCTTTTTCACATAGTTGTCTCAGTTAAGATGCACCCAGAGAGGAAAAATGAATAACCTCTAATTAGGCTCATCCATCACTGAACAGTAAGTATGAAAACAAAAAATTCATTTTAAACTTTTTTGGGAAATATTTCTAGACTTACAGAAAAGATGCAAATGAAACCTTCTTATAGATCCTTCACTAAGATTTCCCTAATGTTAATATTTTACATAATCAAGCACAGTGATCACAATCAGAAACCTAACCTTTGTATAATAGTATTACCTACAGATCTTATTAAATCTCATCAAATTTTCCATAAAGCTCCCCCCCTTTTTAAGCTTTTATTTAAATTCCAGTTAGTTAACATACAGTGTAATATTAGTTTTGGGTGTACAATATAGGGATTCAACACTTCCATACCACACGTGGTGCTCATCACAAGTGCACTCCTCCTAATGCTCCCTTTTGACCATTCTATTCGAGTTTCTACCTTCTGGCCTGGATCCTTCTCTAAATAGCAAATGATCTGAGAAGCAAGGGTATGGTTGACCTCTCCACTCTATCTGGCAACTTAAATCAGGTCCACACCCATTGCTTTCTTTAGCTACTGCAAATAAACAAATGGACACTTCTCAATTTTCTTGGTCTCTGTGATGACTTACTTAACATGACCGACTTCTCATTGGGCTTCCCTGCCTAGTCCCTGTCTTCCCAAGTACAGATCTAGTGACTAATTTTTCTGCTCACAGCTCCATATAACCTTTTTGTTTCTAACCCTATTGAAATTTTGTCCCCCTTATTTATTACGAATTGAACTTCTAATCATCTGCTGGCCTTTGTAGTGAGAAGGAAACCACCTGAATCTATGTAACTTGACTCTCAGGACTGATAACCAAGGCCACCTGCTTCATCAAGACTTAACTGTTTGTTGCAGGAAATTCTTATTCGGAAAGATAAGACTGTAAACCAGTAAAAACCTGTTTACTTCAGGACATTTTTGAAAACTAATTTGTTCAGGCAAATACTTTGCTCATCTGGGTAAACAGCCCTCCTTTCTCAGCACACATGAGCAGGCAGCTTCCTTCTCAAGCAATAGCTTGCCTCGCTGTGTCCACCAATCAGAAACCATTAGGTCACAAATTTTCCCTAAACTCTGTTTTATGCCTTGGAAGGCTGCCTTAAATCATTTGAGCCCAGACCCCAAGATCTGTAAATATCCTCCCCAAATCACTTTTTTCTGAGACACTGCTCATGCTGTCAGGGTGGTATTACTAAGGGAGGTCTAACAAACTTAGTGTTCTTTGCTCAGCGGGTTTTCTGGTAGTCTTTTGGGGGAGTCATTAGGTAAATACCTAATATAATCCATCCTAGCCATATTGATGTTGAACATTAAATTAGGTCTTATGTTGTTGTATTTGACTAAAAATAGGGATATTTCCTCCTCTAGTGTGGGAGGCTTAGAAAAAGAGGGTAGAATTGATTTTATTCACAATTCATATATAAGCTAGTAGTTCTCCATTGGGGTTGAAAGGATAAGGGAGGGGGGTTTGGGCAGTTGATTTACCTGTGGGGGGTTTCAAAGTATACTTCCATGAAGATCGTAATAATCAGTCCAATTTCCCCTCCCCCAAATCACAAGTAAGAACCACTAGTCTGGGTACTTGTTCAACCTAAAAAAGTGAGTGACAGAATGGAAGCCATTATCTATTCATTAATGAGTAAATACTAGTCTTTCAACATGCAAATAATTAAGGCAAAGACGTCATGTTGGGAATATTATCCAGTATTTGCCTTCTTTTCCCACTTAATTTATTCAATATATATATTTTTAAAATAGCCCTTTTTCTTGACCTTCTATAGACTTATTTTTATACAGAGGGAACAAAGCATATTTGGCTCTAGCCCCAGAAGGGCACACAAGTATGCCAGGGAAATTAAAGAGTAAGACAGGATTTGTACAAATCAGTCGTTGGTTATTTTAGGAATGTTTTTCACAGAGCTTTGGTATGAGAATTTTTTTGTTTTTGTTTTTAAACGTGGGAATTGGTTCTGCCTTATAAAATACTCACTAAACTTTGTTCAAAACATTTTTTCTGCCTCTTGAGGAAGTTTTATTTTTCGTATTTGATATAAAAAAGTACCATCCTCATAAATATGTCTAGAGAGGCTTTATATAGATGGTAAGATTTTAGTTTTCACAAGTGGATAACCAAGGAGGGAGAACTAAGAGAGATTCCCTAGCTGGAGAAGAATGATGAAGGAAAGAAGGTGGAGAAAATCTGTAACTATGTGTCAGGGGACATTTTTCTCTAAGTGATTCTATGCATAGCAAGTCAACACACCCTGTCTTCTCTCACTGGAATTTTTTGGTGGTGATTTAGCCACCCAATATACTCTCTACCTTTTCTTTCCTGGTTCCATTACTATAATTGCTTTTTTCTCCAGGTCTTCTTGGCTGTCAAAAGTTTTCACAGTTCTTTGTTATTTTGCTTTAGATGTTTAGTCTTCCCAAGATTCATGTTCACATCTGTGTTTCACAAAATTTACAGATAATCGCTTTTGACTTTTCTTCCTAGGATATTTAAATTAAAAAAATTTTAATGGTTATTTTAATATTTCCCTCAGTCTTAAGTCCTATTGGTATTGGACAGATAGTCAGATTATACCATGGGAGAACTCTGTCCAGGGCATAAAGAATTGTTGAGGAAAAGATTGATCCCATTCTTTGTATTAAATAGAAGTGTTGGGAAGAAACTGTTAGCAACAAGTCTTCTTTTGAAAGAATAGTCCTGGGGTATATCCAGTTCTGTCCTTGTCTTATTTACACTGCTTCTCAAGGACTACACTTTAGGTTCTCAAGACCTACCCCTTAAATCCACAGATGAATCAGAAAGGATTATTTTTAGACTCCATGTAATTATCACTTACCAAGGGTACAGTGCTTGAACTTAGTAAGTATGAAAAGTTCTATGCGCATTTGGTGTTTTTTTGGTTTTGCTTTGCTTTTATATTAGAACTCATTTTGAAATAGTAACAGGTAACCCACACAGACAGAAATACAATCTCTTGGGTGCCTGGCTGGCACAGTTGCTTAAGTGATTGACTCTTGGTTTTGGCTCAGGTCGTGATCTCAGGGTTGAAAGATCTGGAGATTCTCTCTCCGTCGCCCTCTGCCCTTACCCCTGCTCAGGCATGCTCTCTTTATTTACTTAAATAAATAAATCTTTTTAAAAAAAGAAATACAATTTGTTAAAAAAAGAATTCTATATGAGGTATGGGTATACTTTGTATTTTATTTTTTCCCCCTTTGGGCACGAGTAGTTGTTACATAGGATTCATCCATTCCAGGTACTCTTCATAACAGTACATAGAGGGGTTCTTCCAGGGGCGCCTGGGTGGCTCAGTCGTTAAGCGTCTGCCTTCGGCTCAGGGTGTAATCCTGGAGTTCTGGGATTGAGCCCCACATCGGGCTCCTCCGCTGAGAGCCTGCTTCTTCCTCTCCCACTCCCCCTGCTTGTGTTCCCTCTCTCGCTGCCTGTCTCTATCTCTGTCAAATAAATAAATAAAATCTTAAAAAAAAAAAGAGGGGTTCTTCCAGTCTGTACTTCATCATAAAGTGATATGAGAACATTCTTTGACTCCTCTCCCTCACATACCACATCCAATCCATCTGCAAATACTGTTGGCTCTCCTTGTAATGATACCCTCACTCTTTTCATCACCTCTTCCTGTTCTCACTGTATTTCAGGCCATCTCATTTTGACTGTCGCAGTAACCTCCTAGAGATTGGCCTGCTTCTGCCCTAGACTCTCTATTTTCCATAGCAACCAGAGGAATCCTTTTAAACTGAAAGTAAGATTTTGTCACTTGTCTGCTCAAAACTTGCCGGTGGCTTTCCTTTGTACAAAGAATACAATTCAAAGCCTTTTCCTATCATGACCCCAAAGGCCCCTGGTTTCACACCTGGCTACCTCCCTGATGCTATTTCTTATGACTCTGCCCTTGTCAACTCTGCTCCCAGCTCCACCAGCCTCCTGGCTACTCCTCGAACACGTACCTTCTGCTCCACCTTCTGGGTCTTTGCAGTTGCTGTTCTGCCTGGAACACTCTTCTCCCAGACAGCCACGTGGCTTGTTCTCGCAATTCCTTCAGGCTTGTGCTTCAGTGTCCCTTCATCCTTGAGGTCTTACCTGACCCCTCTGCCTCAAGCACCACCCCCTATTCCTCTCTATCCCTGCACTCCGCAGAGAAGTATGTGCTTACTGCCATCCAGACATACTCTATTGTCCATCCCCCTTCCCCACGTTAGAACATAAGCTCCATCTGCTTGGTTCATTGCTCAGTCCCAAGACCTATAATGGTATCTAGGCTATAGCTAAGTACAGAAATATTTTTTACAATTTTATTTTATTGTATTTTATTATTTTATTTATTTTATTTAATTTTATTGTTTTTCATCATGGTAAGTGTACTCTTTAATCCCCATCCCTTAATTTTCCCCATCCTCCCACCCACCTCCCCTCTGGTAACCATCAGTTTGTTCTCTATAATTAAGGGTTTGTTTCTTGGTTTCTCTCTCTCTCTCTCTCTTTTTTTTCCTTTGCTCATTTGGTTTGTTTCTTATATTCTACCTATGAGTGAAATTGTATGGTATTTGTCTTTCCCTGACTGATTTATTTTGCTTTGCATAGTACTCCCTAGCTCTATCCATGTTGTTGTTTTTTGGGTAAGTACCCAGCAGTGCTGTTACTGGATATAGGGTAGTTCTACTTTTAATTTTTTGAGGAACCTCCTTACTGTTTCCCACAGCGGCTGCACCAGTTTGCATTCCCACCAACAGTGTATGAGGATTCCTTTTTCTCCACATCCTTGCCAATAGTTTTCTTTTGTTTTTGAAGTTAGCCATTCTGACAGGTGTGAGGTAATATCTCATTATAGTTTTGATTTGCATTTCCCTGATGATAAGTGATATTGAGCATCTTTTCATGTGTCTGTTGGCCATCTGTCTGTCTTTTGCAGAGAAATGTCTGTTTATGTCTTCTGCCCATTTTTAAATTGAATTATTTGTTTTTTGGATTTCAAGTTATATCAGTTCTTTGCATATTTTGGATACTAACCCTTTATTGGATATGTCATTTGCAAATATCGTCTCCCATTCTGTAGGTTGCCTTTAAGTTTTTTGATTGTTTCCTTCGCTGTGCAGAAACTTTTTATTTTTGCATAATCCCAATAGTTTATTTTTGCATTTGTTTCGAGTCTATATTGAGACCTATCTAGAAGAAATTGCTGTAGCCCATGTCAGAAAGATTGCTTCCTGTGTTCTCTTCAAGGATTTTTATGGTTTCAGGTCTCACATTTAGGTCTTTCATCCATTTTGAATTTGTTTTTGTGTTTGGTATAAGAAAGTGGTCCAATTTTTCAAAGAACTGGAACAAATAGTCCTTAAATTTGTATGGAAACAGAAAAGGCCCCGAATCTCCAAGGAACTGTTAAAAGGAAAAACAAAGCTGGGGGCATCACAATGCCGGATTTCGAGCTGTACTACAAAGCTGTGATCACAAAGACAGCATGGTACTGGTACAAAAACAGACACATAGACCAATGGAACAGAATAGAGAACCCAGAAATGGACCCTTGGCTCTTTGGGCAACTAATGTTTGATAAAGCAGGAAAAAACATCTGGTGGGAAAAAGACAATCTCTTCAGGCAAGAGAAACAAAAGATAAAATGAATTTATGGGACTTCATCAAGATAAAAAGCTTCTGCACAGCCAAGGAAACAGTCAGAAAAACTAAGAGGCAGCCCACGGAATGGGAGAATATATTTGCAAGTGACACTACAGATAAAGGACTGGTATCCAAGATCTACAAAGAACTTCTCAAACTCAATACACGAGAAACAAATAAACAAATCAAAAAATGGGCAGAAGATATGAACAGACACTTTTCCAATGAAGACATACAAATGGCTAACAGACACATGAAAAAATGTTCAAAATCATTAGCCATCAGGGAAATTCAAATCAAAACCACACTGAGATACCACCTTACGCCAGTTAGAATGGCAAAAATAGATAAGGCAAGAGACAACAATTGTAGGAGAGGATGTGGAGAAAGGGGATCCCTCCTACATTGTTGGTGGGAATGCAAGTTGGTACAGCCACTCTGGAAAACAGTGTGGAGGTCCCTTAAAAAGTTAAAAATTGAGCTACCCTATGATCCAGCCATTGCACTACTGGGTGTTTACCCCAAAGATACAGACATAGTGAAGAGAAGGGCCATATGCACCCCAATGTTCATAGCAGCAATGTCCACAATAGCTAAATCGTGGAAGGAGCCGAGATGCCCTTCAACAGATGACTGGATTAAGAAGTTGTGGTCCATGTATACAATGGAATATTACTCAGCTATCAGAAAGAACGAGTTCTCAACATTTGCTGCAACATGGACGACACTGGAGGAGATAATGCTAAGTGAAATGAGTCAAGCAGAGAAAGACAACTATCATATGATTTCTCTCATCTATGGAACATAGGAACTAGGATGATCAGTAGGGGAAGAAAGGGATAAAGAAAGGGGGGGTAATCAGAAGGGGGAATGAAACATGAGAGACTATGGACTATGAGAAACAAACTGAGGACCTCAGAGGGGAGGGGGGTGGGGGAATGGGATAGACCGGTGATGGGTAGTAAGGAGGGCACGTATTGCATGGTGCACTGGGTGTTATACGCAACTAATGAATCATCGAGCCTTACATCAGAAACTGGGGATGTACTGTATGGTGACTAACATAATATAATAAAAAATCATTAAAAAAAAAAAAAAAAGAAAGTGGTCCAGTTTCATTCCTTTGCATGTTGCTGTCCAGTTCTCCTAACACAATTTGTTGAAGAGACTGTCTTTTTCCCATTGGGTATTCTTTTCCTGCTTTGTCAAAGATTAACTGACCATATAATTATGTGTTTATTTCTGGGTTTTCTGTTCTATTCTATTGATCTACCTATTTATTTTTATGCCAGTACTATACTCTTTTAATTACTACTGCTTTGTAATGTAACTTGAAATCTGGAATTGTGATTCTTCCGGTTTTGTTTTTATTTTTCAAGATTGCATTGGCTGTTTGGGGTCTTTTGTAGTTCCACATAAATTTTAGGATTATTTGTTCTAGTTCTGTGAAAAATGCTATTGGTATTTTGAGAAGGCTTGCATTAAATGTGTAGATTGCTTTGGGTGGTATGGACATTTTAGCAATATTTGTTCTTCCAACCCATGAGCCTGGAATGTCTTTCCATTTCTTTGTATCATTTGAATTTCTTTTATCAGTGCTTTATAGTTTTCAGAGTACAGGTATTTCACCTTTTTGGTTAAATTTATTCCTAGATATTGTACTACTTCTGGTGCAATTGTAAATGGGATTGTTTTCTTAGTTTCACTTTCTGCTGCTTCATTATTAGTGTATAGGAATGCCACAGATTTCTGTACATTGATTTTGTATCCTGTGACTTCACTGAGTTCATTGATCAGTTCTAGTAGTTTTTTGGTGGAATCTTTAGGGTTTTCTACCTATAGTATTATGTCATCTGCAAATAGTGAAAATTTTACTTCTTCCTTACTAATGTGGATGCGATTTATTTCATTATGTTGTCTAATTGCTGTGGCTAGGACTTCCAGTACTATGTTGAATAAAAGTAGTGAGAGAGGACATCTTTGTCTTATTCCTGCCTTTAGAGGAAAAGCTCTCAGTGTTTCACTATTGAGTATGATGTTGGCTGTGTGTTTTTCCTATAAGACCTTTTGTATGTTGAGATATGTTCCCTCTAGATCTATTTTATAGAGAGTTTTTATCACAAATGGATGTTGTACTTCATCAAATGCTTTTTCTGCATCTGTTGACATGATCATATGGTTTCTATCCATTCTCTCTTTTTTAAAAGATTTTATTTATTTCAGAGAGAGAATGAGCATGAGTGAGTGCAAGCATGAGTGGGGGGAGGGGCAGAGGGCGAAGCAGACACCCTGCTGAGCAGAAAGCCCTATGTGGGGCTTGATCTCAGGACCCTGGGATCATGACCTGAGCTGAAGGCAGACTCTTAACTGACTGAGCCACCAAGGCACTCCCCTCACTTTCTTTCAGTCTGAAATGAATCTCTTGTAGGCAGCATATAATGGCTCTTGTTTTTTTATCTACTCTGTTACCCAATGTCTTTTGATTGGAGGGTTTAGTTCATGTACATTCAAAGTAATTATTGGTAGATATGTATTTATTGCCATTTTGTTACTTGTTTTATAGTTGCTTCTATAGATTTTCTCTGATCCTTTCTTTTCTTGATGTCTTTCATAATTTGTTGGCTTCCTTTAGTGATATACTTGTATCCCTTTCTCTTTATTCTTTGCATATCTATTACTGGCATTGATTTGTGGTTACCATTTGGTTTGTACATAACATCTTCTGCATATAGCAGTCTATATTAAGTTGATGGTTGCTTAAGTTTAAACCCATTCTTTACTCCTTTCCCTCCCACGTTTTAGGTAGATAGTGTCATATTTTATATCTTTTTATTTTTTGAATCCCCTGACTGATTTTTATAGAAATGTTTATTTTTACTGCTTTTGTATTTTTTACTTTTCATATTCTCACTTATGGTGTTCCCTTCCACTCAAAAGGTCCCCTTTAATATTTCTTGTAGGCATGGTTTAGTGGTCATGAACTCCTTTAATTTTTGTTTTTCTGAGAAACTATCTCTCCTTCTATTCTGAATGACAGCGTTGCTGGATAGAACATTCTTGGCTGTATATTTTTCCCTTTCACTGCTTTGAATATATCATGTCATTCCCTTCTGGCCTGCAAAGTTTCTGCTGAAAAATCCACTTTTAGCCTTATGGGATTTCCCTTGTATGTAACTATTTTTTTTCTCTTGCTGCCTTTAAAATATTTTCTTTATAGCTACTTTTTGCCATTTTAATTACTATGTGTCTAGGTGTGGACCTCCTTGAGTTGAATTTTTGGGGGGATCTCTGTGCCTCCTGGATCTGGATATCCATTTCCTTCCCCAGATTAGGGATGTTTTCAGCTATTATTTCTTCAAATAGATTTAATTGCTCCCTTAGCACTTCTTTTTCTGAGATCTCTATAATGTGGATGTTATTATGGTCGATGAATTCCCCAAGACTAGTCTCAATTTGTATAATTTTCTATCCTCTCCTTTGCTCAGGTTGGTTACTTTCCATTACTCTATCTTCCAGGTCATTAATTCATTTCTCTGCTTCATCTAGCTTGCTATTTATTTATCGTGTTCTTGGTCTCTGATTGGTTCTTTTTTATCTCTGTGTTAAGGGTCTCACTGATGTCTTCTACTCTTCTCCAGTCCATAGTATCTTATGATCATTACTTTAAATTCTCTATGGGCCATATTACTTATATCTGTTTTGCTTTGGTCTCTTGCTATGGTTTGGTCCTGTTCTTTCATTTGGGAGTTGTTTCTTTGTCTCTTCATTTTGTCTGACTTTCTGTGTCTGTTTCTGTGTGTTAGGACAGTCAGCTGCTTCTTTGGTCTAAGCAATAACAGCCTTGTGAGGAAGAGGTCTTGTAGTGCCCTGCAGTGCAGTGTCTCCTGTTCCTTAGGTCCTGGCACTTCAGGGAGTGTCTCCCATGTGTATTGCATGTGTTCTGCTGTTGAGTCTTGATCTTTTTTCCTTTAGTCCAGTTGTCTACAGGGGTTCTCTTTGCCTATTGTGGGCAGCAAGGTGAGGAGAGATTTGCTTGCTAAACAAGACCTGCCCCCACCACTGCTGGGACTGAGGTCCTACAAAATGTGCAGGTGAGGAGATGTGGTGTTGGCAGGGTTTGTGCTGGTGTTCTGGGAGAGAGGCCTGCAGTGCAGGGACTCAAGGGAGCCTGACTTGGAAGGGCAGATCTTCTGATCCTTGGCAGGCTGGAATTGGTGTATGCAAGTTACATAAGGAATGTTGGCACTGCCCTGGTTCCCACAAGGGGTCTCCCCATGATCACTGTCTCTCCAGGCTGTGCTCTGAGATGAGCAAATCACTCTCTCTCCTGTCCACCCGTGGCATTTTTCAAAGTGTTTGGTCTATCTGCTTGGGCTATTTGTCCTGCTGTCTCTTTACAGGTGAGGACTCAGCTTCCTGACACTTTCCGGGTTCTCCTAGGCCTGAGTCTGTCCATTTTTAAATTCCAGGCTTTAAGTCCCATTCATTTTAAGAACTCATGAAATTCGGCCCTTCATTCACAAAGGCAAATATCATGGAGATTCATCCTCTTCATTCATGGGCTCCCCGTGTGAAAGTCTGTTTCCTGCCCTTCTCTGCATGACCAACTCCTGCAGTGCGGGCACTCAAGGGAGCCTGACTCGGAAGGGCAGATCTTCCCCACCACAGGTGGCCATGGGCTGTTTTTCTTCCAGACCTCATCTTTGCCCTTCCTACCTTCTTCAGTGTGGCCTCTTCCCTGCCTTTAGTTGTGGAGTTCATTCTGCCAGTCTTTAGGTCATGTCCTGGGTTATTTACACTGATTATGGTTGTGGTCTAGTTGCATCCATGGGATGAAGTGAGCTTAGGGTCCTCCTATTACACCTCTTCCCAGCTGATCCACAATAAATATTTGATGAATGAATGAATAAACAACAAAGGGGTTAACTAAGAATGACTACATGATCACATTCAGGCTCTGTAATGACTAATTAAAAGCTAGAGTTTACTATGAACAATGGGCCAGCATGGTTGTACAGTGTGTTTTCATATCACTCTCTGATCCTTCTCACTGGGTGAAATCCTTTAATCAATGGTTTTGTTTGGATGAAGGGGCTTCTTCAGTACCATGTTACTAAATCCTAGCCCTCTCTTGTATTTTTGTACTAAATAGTCTTTACTTTGAACTCTAGGATCACTGACATATGTGGAGTCTTATTTTCTCTCTAGTATATAAGCTTACTTTACTTTGTAAGTGGTAGAGTGAATATTCTCCTCTGGTGATGTTATTTTCTTTATTTGGAAGATAACTTCTTTTTTTTACCCCTCCATATTGTGATAATGAGTTTTTCACTTTTTAAGAATAATATTTGTTGAGAGTTATTTTTTTCAGAGATACTACAAAAAATACATGATATTTTGGAAAGTTTGAAAAACCTAGAATGTATTTTTAAAAATTAGCTATTATTCTTATAATTTCATATCCAAATTTTGTAGGATTTTTAACCAGTTCTCCTGGGCATGCGGTTGGATTATCCTGACTACCTTCAATAAAGTTAGTTTTGGCCACATGATTTGCTTTTCCAAAGAATTGTGAGTGGTAGTGACATGTGTCACTTCCAGGTAGAAGTTTTCAGAGCTGTGCACAATTCACCACTGTGCTCTCTTTGGTCTCAGTGATCATGAAAGAGTGTGTAGAGATGAAGACTCCATCAGTCTGGGTCCCTGATTGATTCTATGAGCAGAACATCCCTGCCTATGCTGATAAATAGGCAAGAATAAGCTTTCCTTGGGTAAAGCCAAGAGATTATTTGTTACTGCCGTATAATGTAGTCAGTGCTGACTGATATAATGGGTTATAAAGAAAGATGTGGTCATTTAAAAAAAAAATGGAAAATACAGAATTATGTAAAAATGAAAAAATGTCAACGATTATCCTGTCTCAGTGTATATCCTCTGGAAGTTTATAAATTTATGTAAGTACTTGTTTGTACAACTTTAAAAAATAGGGCTTATGCTTGAAATAGCCTTTCATGATCCTTCCCCCCCCCCCCCCCACTAATAGTAAAAGAGTTTTGGTGTCATTTAACATTCTTTTACAACTTGCCTTTTTAATGGCTGTGTAGTTGTATATCATTCTTTCTTCCTTGTGAATCTATTCACTTTGTATATTATGTTTATGGGAAGATTCTATGGCCATTTGATTGGTAAAGGCTTTTCTGCCTGGTGATCTGACTAAAAAACAGTCTCCCATTTGTACTGCCCTGTGACACTTCTTCGCCAACTCTATTAAACATTCTCCAGATGAAAGTCTCCCAGAGGTCATTATTTAGTCATTTATTGCTTAATATTAAATAGATTATACAATACAACTGAAAATGCCTTTAGTAAATCATTTCTGAAGTCAAGGAACCCTCTAGAAATATTAATAAGCAGTCCCAATTTTTAAACATCAGTGTTTTTCTTATATATTAGCTTTTCTTACAGTGGGCTACAACTGTTGTAACCAATATCATACATTACTTAAAGTTTCTGTAGCTCAGTGCTATTTTTAATGATAAGAATAATGCTTTGCCATTTAAAGCTGAAAGCAATAAATGGAAAATGCCAAGTCAAATGTAAGAGTTGCTTTTACTTTAGTCCTTGGGAATTCATTTCAGAAGCTTCAAGAGAGTGAAGTAATTTCAGCCATACAAAAATCATTTATTTTTATTTTCAAAAAATTATTATTTAAAGAGAAAATCCATAGTTATGATTGTTGACATTTAGGATTTTGGCCTACATCCAGTTTAAGATATTAGGAGGGTAGTAGTTGTATTCTAGATATTATGATACCACATTTTCTTCATTTAAGGGATGGAATTATTTTGCTATGCTATAGGCTTTACATTTTAACTCTAAAGATGCTAATTTTAGCATAAAAGGCTGAATAAAACTCTAATTGTTTATATTTCAGATTTGAGCTAGCTATTTAATTGTCTTGTCTTTGACATGTAGGATTTAAAGACATTATCATTGAATAAAAACAATGCAATTCACAATTAAGAACCTGGTTCCTTCGAATTCTTCTACTTTGTGATTTGGAAGAGGGCATCTGGTAGGCAGTGCGTAAAGTTCCTTCTTTTTTTTTTTTTTTAAAGACTGTTTATTTGAGACAGAGAGAGCGAGGTAGTACACAGAAGGAGAAGGAGAAGCAGACTCTGCTGAGCAGGGTGCCCAATGATGTGGGGCTTGATCCCAGGACCTGGGGATCGTGACCTGAGCTGAAGGCAGATGCTTAACCAACTGAGCCACCCAGTGTCTCAGATTCCTTATTTCTAAAATTGGGTTGCTATCCTCTGCCTAGCTCACAAAGAAGTTCTGGGTATATACAGGTTTTGTTTAGGTTGTTTCCATATCTTCTTTTTTGTGGCTCCAAGTGCAGCATGTCCTCATCCCCAGCTTCCAAAGTGTTTTTTTGTTTTTGTTTGTTTGTTTGTTTACAGATTTATTTATTTACTTGAGAGAGAGAGAAAGAGAGAGAGAGAGAAAGCACTTGTGGGGAGAGGCAGAGGGAGACAATCTTCAAGCTGACTCCCCTCTGAGCCTGAAGGCCGTTGTGGGGCTCAGTCCCAGGACCCATGAGATCACAACCTGAACCAAAACCAAGGGTTGGATGCTCAATGGACTGAGCCACCCAGGCGCCCCTAGCTTCCAAATGTTTAACTGGATTTTAAAAGAAGGAGAATTACCCTTTCCCCACTCCCTCTCCACCACCTTTATTGTTACCCATTGTTACCAGACACTAAATCTATGTTGCTTGTAATGATCCAAGGTCAGTGTAGAAGGGAGCTGTGCTTAGTAAGAATCACCAGAGATGGGAGGAAGGAGGCACAGTAGTGGGCACCAAGACCTTGCTGGGGGAATGAAATCAAGGGGCCAGTGGACATGTGAAGAAGAAAGTTGAAGGTGCCTCATGAAAGCCTTTTGTGGAAGAGGTAGATTTTTTGTGTGTGTATTAAGGGGGGAGAAGGTAGAGAGAAATTGACATTGAGATAGAGACTTTACATTAAGATATAGTAATAATGGAGGCATATGGTAATCTGACAAATCTGCATAAAAATGTGGTTAGTATATTGGATTTGTCTAAAAAAAGAAAAAGTTTTAAATTTCTAATCAGTGACCTTTCTGTGTTTACTGTATACAATATTTGATTCATCAACATTTTAATATATAATTATGGACATTCCATTGTATTGTGTTTATTTTATTTTCATGGATGAGATTTACTTACATCAATCTTATATAAATTATAAGAAAAATATTGTGAAACCAGTGAATATCATTGTAACACTTGGATTTGCTATCCTTTCATTCTCCAACTTATGAAACATTTTCTCCTATAAAATGAGAGGATATTTGAATTAGAGATTGATGTTAACAGAAGAAATTTGCAATAACTGAAGGGAAGGTATGAGAATGACTGTGTGGTCTGAAGTGGACCGGTATTGGTTTATATGTCTGTGACAATGCCTCTTCCTTCTCAAAGGTATGGAAAAATCCCACAATCTTTTAAAGAAACTTAGGAATGACATGATGCTCTAAAGGGGGGTGTAGTTTTTTTTGAATCACCTCTTAAGCAGCTTATCCTCATTCTGACCCCCAGAACTAGATTAGCTTGAACCGACTCCTTGGTCTGTATCTCTTCCAGATCATAACCCACACTAAGGAGAGTCCTATGTGCCTTCAATTCTAGCTGGAATCATGGTTTTCCAATGGGGAGCATGTCATCTCTGGTGGTTTTGATTAATCATTAGTAGTGGTGGTATTGGGAAAGAGTTTTATGGTTTACCATGTTTTTTCTGGAGATTAAGGTAAGTAGGTTGGGAATTGCATATAAATTCATAGCTTGTTTTATGTAGGTTACAGACAGCCTAAGTGTAAGAGTCTGGATCTACCTAGGACATTTATGTCCATTCAGGACCTTTAAGGAATAAACACTAAGGTGGAATTAGACCTGCAAGAGGATCAGGAGAAGGCAAGAATCCTCAGATTGCAATGTAGGCCTGCCATGTGTGAAAAAAGAGAAAGAAGGAAGGACTGGATAAGAACCTCAGATCCCAGCATGGTTCTGAGAAAGTTTCATTCAGCCTTACCAGTGGGGAGTCCCTGTGCGAAAGATACATGTTAGAGGGATCTCATGTTGACAGGAATTGCCTGGTTCATATACTGCTGTGTTCATTCACTGGGTGAGAGCACTTGAGGGAGGTATGGTGTGAATCCTCAGTGGGTCCAAAAGTGTGGCAGGAGGAGGTTGCCAATCATCTATGCTCCCTGCAGCAGGTTCTTCTGATGGGGGAGCAAGTACCTCCATGGACCATGGACCCACAGCATTGCAACAAACACCTTGGAGAGCCTAAGCTAGAGCCTAGAGTTAAGGAGGTATGGGGTGGGACCACTATTCCAGGTTGAAAATCTAGATATGTCATTTATTAGTTGTGAACAAGTACCTGTACCTCGTGAGCATGGATTTTCTTATCTGGAATACGCTATTAATAATAGTTACAGGGGCACCTGGGTGGCGTAGTTGGTTAAGCGACTGACTCTTGGTTTTGGCTCATGTCGTGATCTCAGGGTTGTGAGTTTGAGCCCTGTGTCAGGCTCCAGGCTCAGCCCAGAGTCTGCTTAAGCTTCTCTCTCCCTCTGCTCATCCCCCCGCTTTCTGTCATATAAATAAATAAATCTTTTTTTTGTTATGATATGTTAGTCACCATACAGTACATCATTAGTTTTTGATGTAGTGTTCCATGATTCATTGTTTGTGTATAACACCCAGTTACAAATAAATAAATCTTTAAAAAAAATAATAGTCACAAAGCAAGGATGTTGGGTTGATGAAATGAGTTTGTGATATGAAAGGTCCTAGTAGACACTATTTGTTGTCCTGTCCTTCTCTTATTCCTCTCCCATTCTTTCACTACTCTCTACTTCTTTCTTGTCTGTCTGCCTCCCTTTAAGATGTCCCCTCCCTTTAAGATGTCCCCTCCCTCCCTCCCTTCCTCCCTCCTTCCCTTCCTTCTTTCCTTCGGTGCAAGATTGATTTAAACCAATTGGTTAGCACAGGGGAAAACTCACCATAATCACACAATATATTTTGTAGTTTTTTTTTTTTTTTTTTCAGATGTGTGATTAGGAACTAGCTGAGCAGGTTGATAGCATTTTTCTTGAGAGCTTGTTTGGAGGTTCTAGCAGGGGAGCGCTGCTACTCGTATACCCTTGACCGAAGAACGGTCCTCCTCTATCGGGGAAGGTCGTGCTCTTGGACCGAGTGTGCCGCTTCTGGAGGGACGCATATGGAGCGGTGAGGGAGGAAGGGGACACCCGCCTAGACAGCCAGATCAGCCGAAACAACCCTGGTGATCAATGGGGTGACAAATATCACAGCCAGATCGCCCTCACATCCTGATAGCATTTTTCTTTACCACTAGAACACCAATTAAAAACTTGTTTCATATTACTGATTCCTCTGTATATTATCTATATGTATATATACTATATATTACATAACTATATATACACACATATGATGTAATCATACATACATATCATAAATTTGCTTGTTATTTTTGAAAAAGGATTTAAAAATTATTTTTCCATATCAATACTTTGAAAAAATTATAAGCTCAAAAAAATTCCGATGATTTACTAGATATTGGTCTATGCATGTGTGAATACATTTTTGAGGGTGATGACAGTTAGATGACATTTTATTCCATATTTCAACAGTTCCATTGCCTTGGAGTATTTTGAGTTATTATTTTAAGTGGTGCCATTAACTGAATTTAAAATTTTGTTTCCAAGTATTTTCTCATGGAATAGTTAAGTGTGATTCATTCAAACATCATTGTTTTCTTACTTTCATTCTTTTATTTTTTCCTCATCAGATTCAAACTCCTTTTTCTGAATTTTAGGACCACCTACAGATCCACCCCCACTGTCATTTTTTGTTTTTTCCAACAACTTTATTTGTACTTACCCAGCAGATCATTGTAGCAATTGGCACCTGTTTACACAGCAATTAGATATTCCCTTATACTTCCAAAATCCAGACACCCATCTGCAAATGAGAGACTTTTCCCTCCACCCTGTTTTTGGCTCCTATTCAAAGCCCATATTATACAAAGTGCTCATCTAACTTTTAAGGTCTAGCGTGGGTGAAAAGACTCCTGCTTTCCTTTCATCTATTCTCAGACTTGTTTTTCACCCAGCTGTCCCATTCACTGACAAGAAAAGAACATAAAAGAAGAAATAAAATTACTATTAATATGCATGTAGATTATGAAAGCTTGATATTAAAAAAGAATGAGTAAACTACTTGGGAATAAACTACCAAGGGAAAAAGGAAAAATTTAATTTCTGCGTCACATTTCTACAGAGGAATTTAAAGCATTTTTTTCTACCTAATTATCTTACTATGACCCTTATCACCCTTTGCAGTTCATACATATGTGTGTGTGCCAGAATTTGAAGGTTCAGAAAGAAATGAGGCAGAAGACATTGTTACTTCTTGACCTTGATCCCAGAGTGGTTCTGGTTAGATATACCCTGCAGCCAAGGTAGATCTTGAAATCCTTTCTATGTTAACAGTTGTAGATCTAGCTTGATGTTTGGGGAATTGTTCACAGGGTACCATCAAGGGTGCCAGAAAGGCTGATCTATACATAAACACAGTATAATGAAAATAATTCTTAACCTGTTCTCAGAGAACTCAAATTCAAACTCTGGGCCTCCTGATGAGTTTCATATCAGGGGACTAGCAACCTCATCTCTTTAAGCTTTAGTTCTTCATTGATAAAATCATTACCCCCATCCTGCCTTGTTGGGAAAGAAGAACTGTCACTTTTATTATGGATCATTGATCAGTCAGTGAGATAGTGAATCACTCAATCAACAGATCAACTACCCAACAGATAGGGCGTCTCTCATGTGGGTCATTTATAAACCAGGAATGATATGGTTCTTCTCTCTTTATCTTAATGGGACTATGAGGACTTCACATATGTGAAGTAATGTTTATACTTTAAATCCTAAGCAAAATCAGGCATTGTTTTGATTAATAATGAAGATGCCACGCTTTCTTTGTTCATCTTGACCCCACATCTAAGGCCAAAGTCTAACTCTTTGTTGAACAGCTAGCACCTTCAATGTGTCAGAGGTCATCAGACTACAGGTCTGCATCAGGCTATAGGTCTGCAACTTGACTCCTCATTCTGCTCTGCATACTAGTTGCTAGTCTCGGCTACTGACCTCTAGCCTCGCCTTCATGTTTCTGAATGCACTAGGGTGAACTCATGACAACAGATAACAGAGGAACAGAAGGTCAAAAGGGCAAGTGGGGGAGGCTATGTTAAAAGCTTCCACAACACTTTATTACTGCCTTGAGATAGCATGCATCTCATTGAATTAGGATTTGCTGTACACGGTTCCATGTTCTTCACAGAATGAAGAGTTTCTTGATGTCAGGTACAATCACCTTTTATTTCTAGTACCTGACAATGTTTTAGGTACTCATTGCTGGGATTAGGAGAAAAACAATGATTTTGCTGATGGCCAATTCTGTCTCAGAACTCTAATCTTTTCCAGAGAAAACTCAAGATGCTAAGTTCCTTGATTCATGGAAAATTATTAAATCTTTGATATGTGGTTTGTTATTTTAGTTATGCCAGAAATCAGCTTTCTGCCTGATTATATGAGGGTGGGTAGTGGGATATAAGGCCATTGAGAGAGACTGGGGTGGTGCTGAGGAGGACACTAAACGTGTATTTCGTTGTAGGGAAAGAGGGGTTACGAAAGCACTTTGCACAAGGAAGTGACAATAAGGAATGTGAAATTTAGAAATATTAATGTGCCAGCAATTTGGAAGCTAAAATGGGGTCATGGTAGGTGGTCAAATGGCCTGAACTAGGATAGAAGTGAAGAATATAAAGGAAGCTAGAAATGTAAGATGCTTTACCTATAAAATTGAAAATTATCTTAAAGGAGAGACAAGAGAAGGACAAATATTTAAAATGTCATGGGGAATGGTGAGATCAAATAGCAATTGAAAAGTCAGCGGTAAGAATGTTTAGGAAAGGAAGTTTTCCTGGCGTACAAAAGAAGCAGTATGGTCTCACAGAAAAATGGCAGCTGTTAATTGGATATTCCTGCTTTGACTTTGGTCAAATCACTTCTCAGTGTCTCAGTTTCTACAATTGTTAGAAAAAATATGGTTTTTAAAGCACATGAGCTCTAAAGTCCCTCTCAGCTCATCATTGTGAAGTCTAGCCCTATTTCTTCAGCTGCTCTATTATTTGGGTACTGGAAGGCAGGCAGATAGCACAGATATGAGAGGACTCCTAAATTGAGTATAGGTAATGGCAATTGGTGGCTATTTCTGATCACAACGGAAGAGGGTATAGTATCTTGCCTACGATAAGACTCAATCTCATACTGATTATTCTATTCCCGAAGACTCTTTCTTTATCAGTAGACTTATTGACCGGTGTGGGGGTTTTTTGCTTGATTCTGTCACTGATCCCCAATGTGACACATAATTAGGGGGATAACTGGCCAACTTGGCAATATTGAGAGTGTAGAGAGCCTCTGATGGATTCAGGAAGCCTGTCAGGACACTGCTGGATACAGCCAGTTTATTCAGACCTCAAAATAAGGAGAACCACGGCAGCTAATGCGAATGAGAATGTGCTTTGGCAAGGAAATAGATGGATGGGAAGACAAAGGAGAACATAAATGAGTTTTAGGGCAGGTTTTTTGTTTTTTTCCCCCTCTGGTGGCTGTCTGGGAAGAGAAAATGGAGGGCAGAGTGAATTGATTGGAGGGCAGGAGCAGGATTGATTTGGAGGCAGCACAGCAATGTTTGACATGCAGAAAGGTGGGCTTATTTACTGAGAGACACTACAAGGAGGCATGGAGTGCTGGCAGGGTTGCAGAGATACTGCAGGCTTCAGCCCGGGAGAGCGGGACACTGTCTGGAGTGAGGGTCAGAGTAGATGCAATAAATAGAACTTCATCAGTTCTAATCTGGGGCTGACATTAATTTTCTAGAAAAGTCACATCTTCCTCTTTTGTGAAATTGGGCTGCAAGTGGGCGAGTAGAGGTTTTGCTCTTACCTTCTCTTGGGAAGTGGGTTTCGTTGTAATTGCTTTTTATTTTCATCCCCTAGTAAAATACTTTCATGTCCCTAACTTCCTCTCAGCGCTCCAGGCTTTCATATGGGCAACTTGCTTTAATTCTAATCAATAGGAGAATAAGCCCTGAGGAGTATATTTAAGGTTTTGAACTGATTGCATCCCAAAATCAAGCAAAGGGTTTCCAGATGCTGCAGTATGCTGCATAAATTCAATAAAAATTGCCATGCACATTAGCATCACTGCCTATTGTTATGGGCATGAACAAATTCAATCTTTCATTGCCCATTTTGCTTCAGTTCTTTGACTTAATGATCCCCATCCCAGAGAGAAACTCCATTAACATTTGCAGATGTCAATGTAAATGTAGGAGGAAAATGCTTTAGGACATGAAATAATCAGGCAAGACCCTAGATATCTTGCTGCTTGTAAAAAAAAATTCAGAAGAAAAAATTAGTTTTGATTGGGTGGGTATAAAATCTTACAAAAGTACCAATTACAGCTTTAGTTACTCATTATATTTCATTCATTCATTCATTCATTCATTCATTCATTTTCTGCCTCATTTGGCAAAGAATTTGAGGAAGTATATAACAAATGCACATGCAATGAAATAATAAAAAGAAGGGAAACTAGAAAATTAGGAACAGGGAAAAATAATAATTATAACAACTATAATAAAGCTTCTGATTTGTCTCTGAGCTTCCTAGTAGCCAGGAAAAAAAATGAGTTGTATAATCACGGATGGAGCTCTTACTATTGGAAAGCTCTAAGCATTTTAGTCTCTTAATGGAAATAAATTTTTTTTCCTAGCACAGTATTAATTAAATAAAAAAAAAAGGAAACCTCATATGGGACTTTGTAAAGGATCATTGAATAATGTATGTGTGATGGCCTTAACAATTTTATACTGATTACAATTACAAATATCATATGTATGCTTCTGGCAATGACCTTTGAGAGAAGCCAAGGGAATATTAATAACTGTAGTGTAGCATAAAAGCAATTCTCAAGAGGCTCAATTTTGTAGGAATAAATGTCGACTTTTGGAGTCCATCTTTATTTAGGCATATGGAACAAGTATATTTCTCAAGTGTGAGGGATTCTAAGCCCATAAATTAAGAATAATTGTATGGGATATTCTGGTTCCAGGCAAGATGGAGTAAACAATTGCCATTGTGTCTCTCCCCATGAATACAGCTATAAAACATGGGCAGGATTCATGGGGCAGCTATTTGAAGGCTGTAGGAAATACATAACACTGAGAAAGATGAAGTTTAGAAAGAATACCAGAATTCAAAATACCACCGAATTCATAGTGAGGGTACCATTTAGTTTACTTCAGTATCTCCTGAGCTGAACTTAATGTAGCTAAAAACCTAGGAATGGGTATTAGTGTGGGCAGAGAAAGCTCCAGGAGCCCTCTGGTTCTGGCTTAAGAAGTAGTAAAGCGGTTTTTTAAAGCCAATAAAGAGTGCAGGAACCTCTCCCCCTTATTTATTTATTTGTTTGTTTCCTTTTCCTTTTCTTTCTCCCCATCCCTTAAGCAATCCTGTGGGAGGGGCAAAAGCAAAGTCAATAAGAACCTGCAGGAGCCAAAATACTAAAGGTGGTGAGTGTCTTTGTCTGTTCACACTACCACTAGCAAATTTTTATAGACTGGGTGGCTTTAACAATGAACGTTTATTTCTCATAGTTCTGGAGTCCAGTAATTCCAACATCAAGGCGTTGGCAGATTTGGTGTCTGGTGAAGGCACCTTAGTTTGCAGATGGCTGCCACCTTGCTGTATCCTTATATGGCTGAGAGAGAGATAGAGAGTTCTAGTTCCTTTTTTTTATAAGGATACTAATCCCATCATGGCAGCTCCACTCTCATGAATTTACCTAAATCTAATTACCTCCCACAGGCCCCACCTCCCAATAGCATCCCATTGGGTTTCAACATGAAAACCCATTGGTGCCACAGGATACAAGCATTCAGTCCATAACAGGTGGGAAAACTTCCTTTCTAATCAGAGAAGCTAATGGTCCTAAGAGAGAAGAATGAACTTCCATGACTTTTTCTTTTCTTTTCTCTTTTCTTTTCTTTTTCCCTGCTGTTCTATAGCTTGACCCTACATGTGAACATTGCTGTGGAGAGTATGAGGCAGAGTGGGGCAATGAAACCTCAGTGTTCTGGCCAGATAACAAAAAAGGGGAACAAGAGGGAACCAGGAGGTACAAAGAAGATCCTGGTAAGGGAGGACTTGAGAAGGTGACCACTTAAAGTTCTCAGTGAGTTCCTGGGCTCACCCATGAACTGCACAGTTGTTGATCTAATCCTAAAAAAATACATAGACTTTGAGAACTGAACTATGGGATGTGCCAGTGCCCAAGATCCAAACTGATTATTGGGTGGCTTATGTTCAGAACAGATCTGAAGAGCAATTCAGAGCTCTAAAAGAATTACTAAAGGGAGTTCTTCAGAAAAAAGGGAGATGATACAAAAAGAAAACTTGGAACATCTGCAATGAAAAGAGTACCAGAAATGGCAAATATCTGGGTGAATATAATAAGCAGTTTGCTTATTGAGTACTTTAAAGTATGTTTTATGGTTTAAAGCAAAAATTACATTTCTGATAGGATTTTCAATGTATGTAGATATGACATGTGAGATAATTACAACACAAATAGGGAGGTAAAGGGATATTTACTGCAGTAAAATTTCTACATGTAAAGTGGTAGAGTACTGGTTTTAAGTAGAATGTGAAGAATTATGTATTATGTAATCACGAGAGGAACCCCTAAAATTTATATTAAGAGGTATAGTTAAAAACAAAGCAACTTAAAAGAGAATACTAAAGAAATGTTAACAATAACCTGAAAACAGGAATTAGAATGCCAAGACATATTTTAAGACATATTATATAGCTATAGTAACCAAGACAGTGTGGCATTGGCAAAGGATGGGCACATAAAAGAATAGAAATGAACAGAGTCCAGAATTAGAACCACACATATGTGACCCATTGATTTTTGACAATGATGCAAAGATATTTCAAAACCATTTTTTGGAAAGTATAAATTCCTAGAAAAATAAACCTACAGAGGCTGAATCATGAAGGAGTAAAATCTGAATGAACGAATACAACTAAGGAAAGTGCAAGAATAGTCAAAAAACTTCCAACAAAGGGGCGCCTGGGCCTGGGTGCCTCAGTCATTTGTGCATCTGTCTCTTGGTTTTGGCCCAGGTCATGGTCTCAGGGTTCTGATATCGAGCCCTGCATTGGGTTTAGCATTCAGTGTAGCATCTGCTTGTCCCTCTCCCTCTGCTCCTCCCACCACTCTCTCTCTCTCTCATAAATAAATACAATCTTAAAAAAAAAAAAAAGCTTCCAACAAAGAAAAAAACTCAAATCAGATGGCTTTATGAGTGAATTTTACCAAACATTTGGAGAAGAATTAACACCAATGTTTCTTAAACTCTTCCAAAAAATTGAGGAGCTTGGAGCACTTGCAAACTTCCAAACATTTTATGAGGAAAGGATTACCCTCATACCAAAGCCACATAAGGCTACTACAAGAAAAGAAAATTACAAACCAATATCCCTAATGAACATATATGCAAAAATCTTCAACAAAATACTAGCAAACCAAATTTAATAGCATATTAAAAGAATCGTACATCATGAGGCAAGTGGGATTTATCCTTAGGATACAAGGATGTTTCAACATATATGAATCAATAAACGCGATATCTCACATTCACAGAATGAAGGATAAATATTATGTGATCATTTTAGTAGATGCAGAAAAAGCATTTGACAAAATTCAACATTTTTCATGATTAAAAACTCTCAACAAATTAGGCATAAAAGGAATGTGTCTTAACATATTAAAGGTCATATATGACAAGCCCACAGTTAACATCATTTCAATGGTGAAAAGCTGAAAGCTTTTTCTCAAACATCAGGTATGAGACAAGGGTGCCCACTCTCACCACTTCCATTCAACATAGTATTAGAATTTTTAGCTGGAGCAATTAGGAATAAAAAGAAATAAAAGACAAAAAACCCCAAATCAAAGACATTTAAATCAAAAAGAAGTAGCATTCTCTCTCTTATATAGAGAAAACTCTAAAGACTTTGCTAAAGAAATTGTTAGAATAAATAAATTCAGTGAAGTTGTAGAATGTAAATCAACATACAAAAACAGTTGTGTTGAACATTAAAAATGAACCATCTGAAAGAGAAATACAGAAAAAAAATCCTGTTTATAGTAGTATCAAAAGAAATAAAACAAGAGTAAATTTAAACAAGGAGATAAAAGATCTATACACTGAAAACTATTAAGACATGGATGAAAGAAATTGAAGACAAATAAATGGAAAGATAGTTCATGTACATGGATTATAAGAGTTAATATATTTAATAAGTCCATCCTACACTAAGCCTTCCATAGATTCAAGGCAGTCACTATCAAAATTCCAGTTGCATTTTTCACAGAAATAGAAAAAATAATCATAAAATTCATACAGAACAACAAAAGATCCCAAATAGCCAAAGCAACTCTGAGAATGGAGAATAAAGCAGGAAGCATCATACTTCCTGATTTTTAACTGTATTCTAAAGCTATAGTAATCAAAATGGTATGTTGTTGGCATAAAAACAGACACATAGATCAGTGGAACAGAATAAAGCATCCAGAAATAAACCCACACATATATAGTCAACTAATTTATGGCAAAGAAGCAAAGAATATATAATGGAGAAAGGATACTGTCTTCAATGAATGCCATTGAAAAACAAGATAATCACATGCAAAAGAATGAAGTTGGACTTGTATCTTACACCATTCATAAAAACCACCTCAAAATAGATTAAAGACTTGGGCGCAAGACCTGAAACTGTACAGTTAATAGAAGAAATCATCAAGGTAAGCTCTTTGACATTGGTCTTGGTAATGATGTTTTGGCTTTGACACCAAAACCAAAGGCAACAAAAACAACAATAAGCAAATGTGACTGTATCAAACAAAGAAGATTTTGCACAGCAAAAGAAACAATCAACAAAATCGGAAGGCAATTTTGGAATGGGCAAAAACATTTGCAAACCATATATATGATAAAGAGTTAATACTTAAAATATATAAGGAATGTATACAACTCAATAGCAAAAGAACAAATAGCCTGATTAAAAAATGGGTAAATCACCTGAATGGATGTTTCTCCAAAGAAGATTACAAATAGCCAACAAGTACCAAAAAGGTGCTCAATATCACTAATCATCAGGGAAATGCAAATCAAAACCACAATGAGATTCTGTCTCATACCTATTAGAATGGCTATAATCAAAAAGCTAAGAGATAAGAAGTGTTGGCAAAGATATGGAGAAAAGGGAACCCTTGTGCACTGTTGGTAGGAATGTAAACTGGTGCAGGCACTATGGAAAACAGTATGGGAATTCTCAAAAAATTAAAAATTGAACTACCCTATGATCCCACTTCTGGGCATATATCCAAAGGAAATGAAATCAGGGTAATGAGGAGAGAACTGCACTGCCATGTTCATCGCTGCATTATTCACAGTAGCCAAGATGCAGAAACCAACTGTTGTCCATTGACAGACGACTGGATAAAGAAAATGTGGTATGAATATAAAATGGAATATTACTCAGCCATGAGAATTGAAATCCTGCCTTTGCAACAAGATAGACAGACCTTGAAGGCATTGTGTTAAGTGAAATAAGTCAGACAAAGAAAAGTAAATAGTGCATGATCTCACTTATGTGTGGAATCTAAAAAGTCAAGCTCACAGAGTCAGAGTAGAGTGATATTACCAGAGGCTAGGAGGGTGGGCAAAATGAAATGTTACGAAAGGATACAAACTTTCAGTTAGATTAATATGTTCTGGTAATATCATGTGCATCATGGAGACTATAGTTAATAACACTGTATTGTATATTTAAATTTTCTAAGAGAATAGATCTTAAGTGTTCTTACCACAAAAGAAAACTATGCGAAGTGATGGATGTGTTAAATAGCATGATTATGATAATCAATTGACAATATATACATATATCAAATCATCACACTGTATACCTTAAATCAATACAATTTTTGTCAATTATATCTGAATAAAGCTGGAAAACACACAACAAAAATGTTGATACAACTTGACATCCCCACGCAAAAATTCAATCTTGATCCAAGCCTCATACCTTCTATAAAAATTAATTCAAATAGATCATAGGTACAAAAGTGAAATGTAAGACTATAAAAGTTTTAGAGGAAAATATAGAAGAAACTCTTCATGATCTGAGATTAGGAAAGCGTTCTCAGATATGACATCAAAAGCACAAAAAATAAATTACAAAATGACAAATTGGACTTCATCAAAATTAAAACTGTTAATTTGTAGAAGACATTGTGAAGAGAATGAAAAGGTGAGCTACAGCCTGGAAGAATATTTAGAAACCACATATCTCACAAGGGACTTATATTTAGAATACATAAGAACTCTCAAAACTCAGCAGTAAGAAAACAACCCCATCAAAAAGTAATCAAAGACTTGAACAAATGTTTAGAAGAGACTATGTGGGTGACAAATAAGCACATAAAAAAACGTTCATCATCATTAGCCATTCGGGCGGGCAGATTAAAACCACGAGATACCATCATACAACCTTTAGAATGGCTGAATTAAAAATATCAGATGATGCTGAGGGTGCAGAGCAACTGGAAATCCCACCCATTGCTGGTAAGAATGCAAAAGCCAGACAGGTTTAAGAAAAAAAAAATTAAACGTGTATTTACCAGATGACTCAACCAGGCCAATCCTAGTTCTTTATCTTACGATAATTTATGTTCACACAAAAGCTTGCACACCAATGTTTATATGTTCTTTACTTATAATCTCCAAAATGAAACAGGAGCAAGCTAACTCAATGTCTGATAAAAAAAATGCAGTAGGACTATACAATGAAAACTGCTTAGCAATAAAAGGCAATGAACTATTGACATGGATAAACTTGGCACTTCTCTGAGGGAAAGAAGCCAGTCTCAGAGTGTACTGTATGATTCCATTAATGTGGCATTCTCAGAAGGACAGAGCTGTAGTGATGGAAGAGAGCTCCATGGCTGCCGGCGGTTAAAAGTTGGGGAGAGTGAGACTATACAGAATGATAACACAAGGAAGTTTTCTGGGATGATGGAAGAGTTGTGTCTTGATTATGGTCATGGTTGGACAAAGCTATACATGTGTTAAATTTATGGAAATATACAAAAAGCAAGTCAATGTAATATATGTTAATTAAAAAAATGAAATTTGAAATAATGTAAAAATTAATACTTGTGTCTCTCTATTACTGTAGATTTAAGTTTCCTATTGCATTATAGCCTAAAACTAGAGGTGTACTTTTTTAGACTTATAGCTCCCATGCAATTAAAAAACCATAATATATTGACAAAATAAATATAAATTGCAAAACTAAGTTCAAAGTACCACTAATTTAGTATGACAAAGTTTTGCTGAAATTTATTCTTCTCCCCTAATTAGCATATGGTACTGACCATTCCAGCCCAGGTTCTTTTGAGTTTGGCATGTTTATATTATTTAGTGACTCAGTTATTTCACATTTCTATTCTAAATAGGGAAGCCTTTGTTTATGTGGTGAATTGTGAAGTCATTTGATTTTCACTTGGTAAATTGCATCATTGATTTGTTTCATATTTGCCTAAGGCAATTAAAGTAGCATTGCTTCACATGGATGTGATAGTCAGCGCAAATGTAAATGTGGTTAGGGAAATGACAAGGCAGAAGCTCAGGGCGGTAAGATGAACTTTCAGATGATTCAGAATAATGCATGCATGTGTCTGTGTATGTGAGTGTGTGTGTCTGAATGTAAAAGTTGCTGAGCAAACTGAAAACATGAAATCAACCTTTTATTGTCTAGAACTCTTGATCACTAACAGTATTTTGGTATTCACATATTTGGAGAAAAACCCAATTGAAGTGTGTGGGAGTTGGATACTGGAGGGTGATATCACCCTCTACATTTTTAAGTTTGAGAGTGGTAATTCTTTATTTAACATTTAGAAGTACTCAACAGGGGCAATATTTGTAGCAGGGATGTTTTACTCTGCCGTGTTGCCATGATGTCCTTGCCATCAATTTCTCTCTGTCTCTTCTTCACCATCTTGGTGCTTGCGCTTCTAAGTTGAGATTACTCCCTTGTCGGGCCCTTGTACAAAAAATATTTTTCTTTTCTTCATCTCTCTCTTTTTATATTTTATTCCACAAAGGTTTGTCTTTTCTGGAGTTCCTATATTTGGAATTATAGGTTTGTCTTTTGTGTCTGCCTCTTTTGCTTCACATGATGTTTTTGAGATTCATGATTTTTTGCACGGTTAAGTAATTTGTCACATTCTATTGCTGAGTAGTATCCACTTAATGACTATACCATAATTTGCTTACTTCACCTTTGGGTTGTTTCCAGTTTTTGACCATTATGCATAAAGCTGCTTTGAACATTTGTGTACATTCATTTGTGGAGACGTATGTTTTCATGTTTCTTTTAAAAAATATATGTATTTTTAAATTTAATTCTGGTATAATTGACATGAAGTATTAGTTTCAGGTGTACAATACAGTGATTCAAATGTTTCCATTTTTATAGAGTGAATATCCAGGAGTACATTTTCTGTGTTGCATGGTAAGTTTATGTTTAACTTTACAAGATGTAGCCACATTGATTTTCAGAGTGGAATACTATTTCACATTCCCGCCAGTGAGGTTTGAGAGTTCCAGTTGCTCCATATCCTTGCCAAGACTAGATATTGGTAGTCTTACTATTTTAGCCACCCTAGTGTGTATGTGTATTGGTATTTCATTTTGGCCTTCATTTCTATTTCCCTTATGATCAATGATTTGTAAATTGTGTGCTCAATTCTGACATTTTTTAAAATGGGCAGTTTGCTTGTGATTATTGAATTGTAAGAGATCTGTGTATTCTGGAAATAAGTCCTTTGTCAGGCATATGTATCATGTGTGATTTCTCTAAATCTATGGTTTGCCTTTTCATTTTCTTAATACAATTTTTTGAAAAATACAGCTTTTCTTTTTCATAGAGTTCAGTTTATGTATCTTTTATGGTTTACACTTTTTATGTTCCAGATAAATTTTTTTTTTTGCCTACCACAACCACAAGTTTAAGAGTTTCAGCTTTTGAGTCATGCTGGTTAAGTATATTCCAGTCCCTCTATTGGAATCTGCTAGTTTTTCATGATTAGAACAAAGTTATGGGTTCCTGGGAAAGAGATCACTGAGGTAAAGTTTACTTTCATCCACATCGTATCAAGATACATACTTACTCTCAAGATTTGTCACTATTGATGTTGACCCTGATCACTTCTTTTTTCCCTCTTCCTACTCTATACTTTTTGGAAGAAAGGCATATGCATCGCCCATAGTTAAGGAGAGAGGAGCTGTGATCCTCCTTCTTTAAGGTGGAGTATTTACATTATTCATTCGGAATTTTTCTGTGTGGGAGATTTGTCTCTTCTCCATCATTTATTTATTAAATCATTTATTTATAATCAATATGGAGTCATGAATATTAATTTTGTATGTTGGGTTATAATTCAATATTACTTTATTTATTTTGATGTTTAAATTGTTCAAGCTTTGGCTGTTGGGAGCTCTATCAGTTAGCTTTTGGGCCCCTTTGATGTAATTTCATCTGTGTGTGTGTGCGTGTGTGTGCATGTGTATGTGTGTGCATGCACACACACGTGCACACACGGATATTTAAACACCTCCTTACCTACTGTATGGCATTACAAGATGCCACAAGCTCATCTTGTATAACTCCTGCACCAGTCCTAAAATCAGGCAATTCTCCAAGGAGCCCTGGTGCTGTTTAATGGAGAGTGGTATTAGAAACCAAGATCTGGGTGTTAGATGTATTTATTACTACTAGAGTTTTATTTCTTTTAGGCCCTCTCAGATGATGGAGCATAGAACTATTTATGTCTATGGTAACCAGTGTATCTATGCATATCTACACCTATTATTAATATGGATTCTAAATGCACAAGTGAGGTTTCTGGAGCAGAGAAGATTGGTTATTTACTTTACAGCAAGTAACAATCATGTGGTTCCCCTGTGTTCCAGTCATCACTCCTGGAGCAACAAGGCGAGAGCTGGATGGACAAAGCTGCACATAGAGTCTGTTTTGTAGGTGAGGAATCCCCCCAAAATGAATCTGGGTGCTTATACAGATGCTGTCTCCCTTTCTTCCTTAAAGGGGCAGAAAAACCTTTGCTCGATTCTGGGTTCCTATTCTAACCTTTTGGATTGTAAATAAATCTCTCTAAGCAAAAGATAGCTATTGTTTCCATTTTTATGACCAAGGATGTCTCCCTGGTCCCAGGTCTCAGCCTCTCTTGAAATGTAAACACATACCTCTGAAAAGCTAAATCTCTCTGGAGTTTTCTCTAGCTAATGAGCCACAAATTATGTTTGCTTTTACCCAGGTTCTAAGTTCCATAATATTTGCTCAGATATCTCTAATTCTGCAGAAAAATCAAAATATTTTCCCTATTCCCCCAGATGCAGATGAGGAGAGTGAAGCTCAGGCAGGTTAAAAACCTGCAAAATTTACAAGGGCTGAGGTCGGGATGTAAGCTGAAATACATCAGAGCCCAAAGCCCGTTGTTTCTTCTGTCAAGTGGCTTAGTTTCAGAAAACACTTTCTTGTCACTTAGCTGGTCCTAGATTTTTCAAAAACATTCTTAACTTAGTCTTTTGACATTGCTTTGTTCATAGTCCTTTCTTGGTCTGACCACCTCATCTTTCTTCATTAGTTAGCTCTGCAGTTTTGTTTTCTGTTTAATTCCAATATTATTCAGTAGTGACTTTGCATTTTTAGTATTTTGGGGCACCACTTAAAGTGTTCTTACAAATACACTTTGCTTGCTAGAACCTGACAAGGTATGAAATGTCTTCTTGAGGTCACAGAGATCTTTGGGAAGATGAGGTAATCGTGGAATGAAGCTCTGATAGGCAAAACGATTACTGCAGTCTCTGGAAGTAGATTTCCTGGTTTAATGTGAATACACAGCTCCTTTCCAGTTTTAAACATACCGGCAGTTTTCCACATATCTTTCTTCCTTGATACTCCAATGCAGTTCGTGCTTATTCTAGTATCATATTTTGTTATTCCTATTTCCCCAAGGGTTTGTACTAATGCAACAGTAATGCTCAAGGTCAGGGTGTGAGCTGTAAATAGTTATTCAGAAGAATGTAAAAACCCCAATGGTATATTCAGATAATGAGGTACAAGACAAACTCTATAGTAGACATTTTTACTAGTGCATTCTCTTCAATCCTGCTGCCATATAGGGGACTCAAGGAAACTCTGCAATGTCATGAAGTTTTTGACATTGCTTTAGAGGGTTTTGTGCATTTCAATTATGACTTGTATTCTTCACCACTGTTTAATTCCTGACAATTGCATGGGCCTGACAATTCCTGATTTAGCTGTTCTCTATTTTCCTGTGCTTTTAAGAATGGGGCAAATAATGCAGACTTTTTTTTTTTATATAGCATATAAAAAGGCTCTGGACAGTTCTTACAAATGTTCACCTGTGAGCTTAATTTCCTGTGGTTGTAGCATTAGAATAAAAGCCCCAGAGAGAACAGCTTACTAGTCTTGGTTTGCCTAGTTTGTGGAGTATGCTTTGTCACAGGGCAGGAGTATAGACCTCTAACTGGGAGAGTTCCCTTTCCTGTGGGTGAGAATAGCTAACAGGCTATGGTGGAACAGGAAGTCTTTTCAAACAGCATATCCAGGCTCCCTGAGGTGACACAGCCCTCCGCTTAGCTGCAGTGGCCATGGTGCCTGTAGTTAACACAGTTTCACTCTTTGGAGCTCTGGCATTTAGAGAGCTGCGTGAAGCCTTTAATCCAAGCAATCTGCAGTCATCATTGAACACTGCACGATGGTGTGGCTGCCTCTGCTGCTGTTTCCAGCAGCTGCCGTGCTGGTCGGCATCTGCCTGCCATACATTCAGTAGAGTAACCCCAACGCCATTTTGACAGTAAGTGAAGTCATTCACTTAACTTTTCTGCTAAAAGTTTGACTATACTTCATTGCCAACTAATTGAATGCTGATGACTGAAGAGAACTGTTAATTTCAGATATATTTCTATTTACCCACTGCCACTTTATTTGAAAATCTCACAGTTGTTTGAAGGCACATGAAACATATGAATCATTTTTTTTCAATTTAAGATCATGCGTAGAAGTAAAGTAAATGGTTCTTTTGAAATGAAGTAAAAAATAATACAACATTAAATGTATCCTTTGCCTTAAAGAGGGATTCCTAGACAAAGTTCCATCCCTTCTTTGTATGTTAGACACATGACAGAAATGAAGACTATTTAGGAGTTTAAAGAAATGGCTTCCTTTCTTCACAAATTAATAATAACTCAATTCAAATCATCCTAACAGCTTAGAAGGATTCTGCCAGTATATCCTTTTGGTTAAGGAAAGGATAAAACCTTCTTCATTGTTCTTTGATTCATTCATCATGCACAAGGAAACACATTTTTTCAGAGCTTCAGACTCCTACATTTAGAAAGTTAAAGTTGTTAATTGCCTATCTCCTGCAAATTTCAAATTCTTACTTGGGATATATCCAAAGAGCAAAGCATTGTTCTTGATGTCTTTATGGTCTCTATGTTCTGATCTTGCTCTAGAGTAATGAGAAGGAGGGAATGGTGTCTTCAGTTAAAAGAGGTTTACACTTCTATCAGGCCCGTCGACTATGTACAATCCAATTCTCAAATATTTTTTGAGAATCTCTTATGGGCAAGGTGCTCTGCCAAATTGTCTGGAGATACAAAAATGAACAAGACAGGAAGCATAGTCAAATAGAAGAAATAAGATGTGTGCAGATATCCATAATACAAGACAGTGTGATGAAGGCTTTGAGAGAGGGATGAAATAAGACCTGCTGTCACCCAGAGGAGAGGAGATATATTCCCGGGCTTATCAGAAATATTGACCTTAAAAGGAGACTCTTAAGGATTTATTTGGTTAGAAATAAAGAGGAGGCAATTCAAGGCAGGGTAAAGCTTACCACCAAATATCATTTGTTCCTTTGCTAATCAAACAATGATTAAGCACCTAGACTGCATAGTTGTGGTGTACTAGCAACTGGCACTCTATCTGAGAAGAGAGACCCTTACCTAACAATTGCAATGCGAGGGATACATTTGGTAAAAGTGGTATGTACTGAGTATGCGGGGGGCACAGAGAAAGAAGTTATTTATTCTGACTAGAAGGGAAAGGAGATTACATTTGACTGGGGCCTTAGGGAATAAATAGGAATTTCACAGTCAAGGAGAGAGAGAGAGAATGGCATTTCAGAGAGAAGAAAGATCCTACGTGAATTGTTCAAGCCAGGGTTTCTCATAATGAGATTCACGAACCTCCGGGTATGCTTGTATATACAGATTCCTGACTCCACCCCAGATCTACTGAGTTATAATCTCTTTGCATGGACTCCAGAATTTGCCTTCTAATCAGGTTTCTGAGCTTGGTAAAGGTGGCTGAAGATTGCAGAGGCAAGGGTAAAGCGATGCGGCTCCTTTGGAAAACGAAGAGTAGCCTGGCAGAGCTCAAGCTTCAGGTGTGCATGGGATTGAGTGGCAGAGTGCTAGGAAGCGGAAAGGTATTTTTGGCAACAGGCAGTGCCTTGTTGATGTGCAGTGTAGCAGGAGTTGTGAGATAAAACTAGAAGAGTGTTTGGTGCCAAGTCACAGAGGGACCTCAATAATGTATCAGCTTTGCTCCTCGGGTAATGCAGAGCCATTGAAATTTCCTAAGTAGGTAAGCGAAGGGTATAATATAGCACACAGGTGAAGAGGCAAGAAATTTCCAAAGCTACCACCATGCCTTCCCCATAGTAGAAACTTAACACACAATTATTAATTGATTGCTTTTTTCTCCTCCAAATGTACATACAAGTTTTCTTTTATTACGTTATGTTAGTCACCATACAGTACTTCATTATATTTGATGTAGTGTTCCATGATTCATTGTTTGCATACGATACCCAGTCCTCATTGCAATACATGCCCTCCTTAATACCCATCACTGGGCTAACCCATCCTCCCCGCCCCCTGAAGCCCTCAGTTTGTTTCCCAGTGTCCATAGTCTCTCATGGTTCATCTTCCTGTCTGATTTCCCCCTCTTCAGTTTTCCCTTCCTTCTCCTAATGTCCTCCATGCTATTCCTAATGTTCCACATATAAGTGAAACCATATGATAATTGTCTTTTTCTGCTTGACTTATTTCACTTAGCATAATCTCCTCCAGTTCCATGTTGATACAAATGTGGGTATTCATCCTTTCCGATGACTGAGTAATATACCATTGTATATATGGACCACATCATCTTTATCCATTCATCTGTTGAAGGGCATCTTGGCTCCTTCCCTGGTTTGGCTATTGTGGACAATGCTGCTATGAACCTTGGGGTGCATATGGCCCTTCTTTTCACTACATCTGTATCTTTGGGGTAAATACCCAGTAGCGCAATTGCTGGGTCATAGGGTAGCTCTATTTTTAACTTTTTGAGGAACCTCCACACTGTTTTTCAAAGTGGCTGTACCAACTTGCATTCCCACCAATAGTGTAAGAGGGTCCCCCTTTCTCCACATCCTCTCCAACATTTGTTGTTTCCTGCTTTAATTTTTGCCATTTTAGGTGGTGTAAGGTGATATGTCAATGTGGTTTTGATTTGAATTTCCCTGATGGCTAATGATGTTGAACATAATTTTTATGTGTCTCTTAGCCATTCATATGTCTTCTTTGTTTTCAGAAAGCATTTTAAAGATAATCGAAATTCACTGTCTTATTTATGTTTGTCAGTTGTTATTTTGGATGTTGCCGGTAAACATATTGTAGATCCTCTTTGTAATGGTTATATAATGATTACAGTTTTAACTACTTAGAGCATACCCTGAATATGCATTAGTTGTATTGATTTGTACATGTGATGAGGTAATTTTCAATTGTCTGAGACATTGGGTACAGAGAGATGGTGGGCAGAACAAACCAGCCTGCAGGTCAGCAGAAGGACCCGCCGGGCGTCCCAGTGTGGCTCTGTGAGCCTGAGACCCTCTGCTCTGTTGTATGGGAGGGAGCACATGCTACACCAGCAATCTTTTTTTTTTTTTTTAAAGATTTTTTATTTATTTATGTGACAGGGAGACAGCCAGCGAGAGAGGGAACACAAGCAGGGGGAGTGGGAGAGGAAGAAGCAGGCTCATAGCGGAGGAGCCTGATGTAGGACTCGATCCCAGAACGCCGGGATCACGCCCTGAGCCGAAGGCAGTTGCTTAACGACTGCGCTACCCAGGCGCCCCTACACTGGCAATCTTGAGTCTGGGGACTTCAACTGGTTGTAGCTTTGAGGGAGGGAAGATAAAATCCTTGGAATGTCCTATACACTTTACCTTCCTCTGTGACCTGCATGTCATCTTCTTCTTGGAGGTCACTGAAAACGTGCCTTAATGGCTTCCCATCATTATCTGAATGTCTGGGGCCGTTACCACAGCACCTTCATCCTGGTCCCCACACTCCCATCTGGGGGATGGCTCTTATCTTTGGCAGGGAGGCCTTGTATTGTACTTCCCATATGCCAAGGGGTGATCCTGCCTGGGGGGTCAAGGACAGCAGCTTGGTGGCCTGAATAGCAGGGTTTCCCCCCTGGAGCTGATGCAGTGAGGCCAGCTCTGCGTCCTTCCACATCTCAGCCGTGTGAGGCTTAGTCTCTGCCCAACCGTGAAAGCAACAGTAATTCTGCAGAACTCTTAAGTCTGTGCTGGGAGCTGAGAAAGTAACATAGGGACTCTAAGCCCATTGGGATCTCATCTAAAGACATTAAAATCTTCAGTGTAAGCCCTGGGCCACTTACAGATTTTTAAAAATTCTATTCTCTATCTTATTCCTGTTGGCTTGGCCAACAGATAGGAGGGCAGGTATATTCCCAAGGGTATTCTCAGCTGCATGTCTGTGGACAAAAGCCACTCTGCATATGAAAACACATGGGATGGGAGCTTGCTGGCCTCCAAATGAAGTTGGTGGGGAGTGGCTGGTGGGGATCTGCCACAGGAACGCCTTACACCAGAACTGGTAAAGAGAGGACAAGCTGCCTGCCCTCTGGAGGCCATGCAGGCCTGGGAGATGGTCATTTCAGAAGTAACTGGTGTTGTCCAGATAGCCCCTCTATGAATATTCCAAACTGTTTGTGAACCTTGATATCTTTGTAGGGTTCTGGAAGGTAGTATGAAGTAATAGAGCTTCAGTAATGGCTAGAATCACCAAATCTTGTCTGCTTTGCAGGTCAGAGACTAAGGATTATATCTGGTTTAGGAACCTAAAGGAATGGGGCATTTATTACACATGGATTTGTGGAATCCATACACACTGCCAATATAAATGTAGTATACGGCAGTTTACTAAGAACATTTACCTGTTTGATACAACCATGATTCACAAACAGCCAGGAAGGCATTAGCCCCATCTTAAGATTGAGCAAAGAGAAACTCAGAGAAGTCAAGTGACTTTTCCGGGGTCACACAGCTAATAAATACAAATCGAGGCCTGGGACCCAGGATGTCTGACTCTAAATCCATATTTTTCCTACCACATGGAGCTGATGCTAACAGCATGTTGTGATAAAGTACAGTGCTTTTAAATGTGAGAAAAAAATAGTCTTCGTGTTCGTAGCTCCTGTGCTTTATCAGGCATCACCCTTCAGGGGACATTTCTCATGATCTCTAAAACATTGTTGTGATCTGAAGATACTCAGTTTGAAGGCAGCCACAGAGATCAGCTGCAAGCTTCTCATGTGAGAGATGGAGGAAGTGGAGGCCATGAGGATGAAGTGACCTGGTGAAGGCCAGAAGGCTGCTTCAAGACAGAACTGGCTCTGAAGCCCAAACACCTTGTCTCCTACCTCAGGAGCCTCCCCTGTCACTAGGGACAGTCCCACCATTGATGAGGTAGCACCACACACATGACAAAATCGAGTTTGTTACAACGATCTACAGTAACGCCAGACGAGTGGTTCTGTGAGAAAGTCTGTGGTACTCCTCAGCAGCCAGAAAGGTCTTACAGTAAGGTATTTCATTCTAGAGGCTGGTAACTATTTGTAAAACAGAGACAAGGACACAGCTACTTGCTTTGCTTATAATGGCTGTGACAGGAGGACAGCCTGAAGAGGAAGTGTGGTCTTTTCAGATCAGCAGGCTAGGAGGGCTAATTCTTGATTTATTTACGTAGTAAAATATAGTGTTGATTTGGGCTCTATCCCAACAGATGCTACGCTGGGACACTTCAGAGAAAAAAGCACCAAAGTAGGAGACGAAAGATCTGAGACCAAGTCCTAGTGTGCCACTTACTCTTCTGTGACTTTAGGCAAACTGTCCGCTACCCGAAGACCCCTCTTATCTGACAAATGGCATGATGCCAGAGCTGTCCTGCCCACCTTACATCATTGTAAAGAGTGTCTGCTGGGTTGCATATTCTAATGTGTAGGAAAGGACTTTGCCCACTCTAGTTTCAATAGATTGTTATGATTATTAATAGATGAGGATTCAGAAATTCCATAATATTATTTATTAAGGTAACTAGAAAGAAGCTGGCTAGCAAGGATTTCTTACTACCCAGCTTCTTTTCCAAGTTCAAGGTTGTGTGCTGAGGTGCTTCACACACGCACGTTGCCTATAACTCTTAGAACAACCCTGTCAAGTAGGTGTCACGAGGTCAATTTTACAGAATTTGAGGATCAGGTTATGCCATTGGCCACAAGGCCCCATGGTAAGAAAAAAGGGTTGAGATTTGAATCCATTTATTCTGACTCCTAGATCCCTGCTCTGGAGCAGCCTGCTGTCCCACCTCTTAGAAGGAGCCAGGGGTCCCGTGTCCATGGGTAAGCCCGCGGGCTTATTCTCCAACAGGAAAACGAGCACATGAGTGGAAGGCTGGCGTGCTGGCCCAGGCAGGACTGCCGTGTCGTAGCTGCCGCACTGAGGCCCAGTCAGCTTCACGATCTGGAATTTGTGATTCACCACTGCAGATCGTGCGTGTGGTTTTCCATTGGTTTACCACAGAACCGTGGCGATGAAAGCCTCCCTTTATACCCCCGGTGAAAGAAATCGAAGTTCAGTGTTTACTAAGACACTCCACTTGATCACTCTGCTGCTGTGGCCTTTGAGGGCTCCGGCCTTGCAGACAGCACTTGTTTTAATGGCCCGAAGGAAAGGATCTTTTAAGATCAAATGAGACACCAGAAAGGAAATCTGACTTCTTAGTCCCATGGGTAAGAAGAGTAGCTTATATGTTTTGATTTAAATTTTGAGAATTGTTTGCCTCTTCAGACTCCAGGGAGAGGAAATAGATGTATATTGGAATCCTGCCTGGAGATAAAACTGCATAATGCCAAGTTAACTTATTGCACTGTGGATAGTGGGCTGCCTGGTGATGTGAAAGTTGGAAAGACTTGGGTTCCCATCCTGGCTATGCCATTCACAAGCTGTGTGACCTTGGAAAAGTGAACTAACTTCCCTGATCCTGTTTCCTCAAAACAGAGACAACAATGTCTGGACCTCGTAATAGACATTATCATAGATGAGGAAAGGTTAGTTCATTTTTCCCAGGTCACACAGCTTATAAATGGCATATCTATACTGTGAAGAGTATAATAAGAATTCAAAGGAAATAAACTCTTTTAAGCTATCGATTTATAGTAGGCTGCCAATTTCCCTAGACCTGTGGACAGATCAGTCTAGCTTTAGTTTTACAAGTTGGTGTGTGACCTTGGGCAAGTCACTTCATTTCTCAAGCTCTTTGATTTTTATTTTATTTATTTTACTTTATTTTTTTTAAAAGATTTTATTTATTTATTCAACAGAGACAGAGACAGCCAGCGAGAGAGGGAACACAAGCAGGGGTAGTGGGAGAGGAAGAAGCAGGCTCATAGCGGAGGAGCCTGATGTGGGGCTCGATCCCATAACACCAGGATCACACCCTGAGCCGAAGGCAGACGCTTAACCGCTATGCCACCCAGGCGCCCCTGATTTTTAATTGGAAAGAATAAAGAACTTAGATGAGCATTTCTCTAAAGTTCCTTCCAGCTCAAATGTTCTATGTATCTATAACTGACTACTTTTAGCCCTATAATCCCACAAATTTTGGTGGTTCCTACTTGAGATACTTCAAGGGAACACTTGGAAATGACTGACATTTTCCTGAGTATGTTATATTGAGAAATAAGGATCCTATGTAGGTAAAACATGAAAGGATACCTTCAATCTATTATCTGGATATTTCAGAGAAGTTTGGACATGACCTTGAACTTGCTTGACAATATGTGTCTGTCTCACTGCTTGACTGTATTGTATGCAACTTGAAGGCAGGTATCTGTGTCTCACTCATCTTCGTGATGCAGAACAAAATTCCCTACACCCAGCAGTTACCCAATATGTATAACTTGACTATCTTTGAATGTTTTTTACATGTATAGTTATCAGAGCTATAGACTTGCTTAGACTAATAAAAAGAAGCAGTTTGAGCATTTTCCTAAATGTTTATACTTCTATTAGCTCTATTGCATGAGTTTTGCCTTGATTTACCAAGTGTTACACTGGGCTAATAGCAGTGAATGGGCCACATAGAACACACTCTTCTCATTGAGCATTTCTCAGCAAGGGCCAAGCTTGAGTCTATGCTTTGCAGGTAAGACATGGATATCATGCTTATATGTCTACCTGCCCTCTGCCTATTCCCTTCTTGCTCAGATTCCTTCAATAGCATCCTTTTTACTGTTTTATCAAATCTAACTGCCACCTGGCTTTGCTAAATCTCTATTTTGTATGAAATCACCCTTAATCTTAATTGCAAAGAGCTCTTTGCAACATGCTACATTTTTTCTTGTATACATAGTAAGAAAACCCTGGCAAAGACATGGGAACTCTTTGGTTATTTTCAGGTTATCATTTCAGTAATTGAGAACTACCTGAAATTCCACACAGAGTTGGAAAAATCACAGGCGTGGAATTTTTTTTTTTTTTTTTTGAGAAAATAGTAGCATTCAGGAAGCTTTCAATGAGCTACGAGAGACAACAGTTAGAGTGATAAAGGTTTAGTGTTTCATTGAAATGGGCTCTGATTATTTCTGTGAAATCCCTGTACTGAGCACAGATGCTGGTATTTTAAATCCATACAGACCTTGTTATTACAAAGATGTCAAAGACCTTGACAAAGTCTTTGTGGTCACTGTGTTATGTAGAGTGTCCAATGGGGAGATAAAGGAGTTGCATGGAACATAGCACTTAAGGAACTGAACCAATGTGTGGAGAAATAAAATGTTGACTAGTGACACTAAGAAGAACTCTATTTTTCTCAAAAGGAAACCAAGAGATCTTAGATCAAAGAGCGGACTGGATTTTGATGTTAAATAATTCCTGTTCTCATCCAATGAACAATTTTTTTTAGCTTCCACTATGGGCCTGACACCATTCTAGCACTGTGGAGAGCACTGAGGGAGATAAGACAGAGCACATGCTTTTGGAGTTAGAACAAAAAGTAATACCCCTTTTTTCCCCCCCTTATTTTTTTTTATCTCTGGAACCAATTGAAACTAAGACACAAGTCATCTGGCAATCAAAATTATAGCTTTATTACTGATAAAACTGATTGGAGAACATGGACAAATGGACTTGCTAACAGCACCCTTTCTAAGTCTAGCTGTTTAAACACTCTAAGAAGAGTTTGGGTCAGCATAGTGGACACACTTAGAATCGTTATTGTCCAACTTGTCTTTTGAGCCAAAACTAGTAGCTTTTTAATTGATTAGTTTTACGTCATAAGATTTATAGCACCTAGTAAATAGTTACTTCTCCTTTCACTGGGAAAATCAGCAAGGAGCAATGAGAAGTGAAATCTAGAGTGTTACATCAGTGGAAGTAGCCTCATGGAATTTTTGAGATCAGGGGAATAAAGATCTCCACCTAACATTCTCCATCTTTTTTCTCCTAACCCATGGGCTTAATGTCTAATTGCATTGTAAAATGACAGTGTATTTGTCCCTCTCAGAAAAAGAGATCATCGGTATAGCAGGGAAGCTCTGCTCTAGTGTTTGTGATACAACTCCCCAATATTAGCTGCTATTTCATTTTGAATACCTTCCTGGGATCACTGATGGGTTTAGTTTTGGTCCTTAGATGGCCTTTGAAAAGATTTAGAATAGTACTTTAGGCTAAAATGTACTTCTTATTTTATATCTCTTCTTTTAAAAAAATTTATTTGAGGGAGAGTGTGAGTGAGGTCAGGGTAGGAGTAGAGGTGGAGGGAAAAGAAGATGGAGGGAATCTCCAGCAGACTCCAATGCTGAGTGTGGAGCCTAATGTGGGGCTCACTGCAGGGGTTGATCATGACCTGAGCCGAAACCAAGAGTCGGGTGCTTAACTGACTGAGCCACCCAGGTGCCCCTTATATCTCTTCTTAAATTGCCTTCTCTCATATTGTCCAACATCAGGGGTTCTGAAATAAACTCAAATAACCAAAATTGACATGATGGACATGCCCCCAGGTTGGATATAACCCAATTCTTATTACTAAATTCCTGAGGAGAAATAAAGTGCAAAAATCAAATTTTCATGTCCTTTTATTAAATTCAAATTAATCGAAGTCCAAAAATCTGCTTAAGGATTTCAATAGGTAAGATTTGAAAGGTTTGAACTTGATATGGCAAGAAGGACTTCTAGATTTTCACTTGCTTATAGATGTGTTTGTGCATTACCACCTCATGTCCATGATATGGCCAACTTGTGATTTCTGCAGTAATGTGGAAATTTATCTAGCTAACATTTACTGACTACTTTCTATGTGCAAGGTACTATGGATACTAGAGAGATGATTTAAGATGTAGTTTTTGTCCCTCAGATGTTTATACTCAAGTAAACTGGGTAAAATGGAATAGTAGGTTGGTGTACCAGATCTCTCTCTCTGTGGTTCAACCTAAATCACAAATACCATTTCTGATTTTTTTCTTCTCAGTTCTATCCCAGGACACCATGTGGAATCACATCCCTGTGTCTTATATATATGTGTTTTCTTTCAGAAATGACCCTTCTCTCTGCCTTCTTACATAGGCAGCCTTTAAAGGCCAGTTCAAATATCACTCTTTGGCTAAAACTGGCCTGGTTTTCTGGAAAGAGATATTTAGACCTTCCACTGAGCTCCCATACATAGTATTCTTTTCTACCTCCATTATAGAACTCATCCCCTTGTTTTAGAGTCACAGGATATCTTCTTGTTTGTTCATTCTTCTGTGATGCATTGCAACGATGGTGTTGATTCTTAACCTTTCCCGGTGTCTGTGCCCTTGTGCCTTGTGCCTTGTGACTTTAAGGGTCTTCCCACCAAGAGGAAGAATTTATTTTCTTGCTCTTTGATTCTGAGTTTTCCTATGTGACTTGCTTCTGCCTAGGGGAATGTTAGCAGTCATGACACAGAGTCTGGAAAAAATACTTGAGTACTTCTGGTTGTAGTTTCATGCTTCTTCCACTGTCTTGAGAATATTCCTGGGCTAGGCACTTGGAGGATGAGAGATATGTGGAGTGTGCCAATTTGTCCCAATTCCATCAGCCAAAGCCAGTCTAGATCAGCCAACAGTCAACTGACCTCCAGACATGTGAGCAAGCTCAGCCAAGTACACAATAACTGTCTTATTTACAGTCTAAACTGTATCACTGACCCGCAGACTTATCACTTTAATAAATGCATGCTTGTTTCTTTATGCCACTGGGTTTTGTGGTTAGATGTCAGATAGCTATTTTGTGGAAATAAATAACTGATATCCCTTCTGTTTCCTCCATTAGACTAGGAGTTTTCTGAGAGTAGAGGTTGTATAAGATTCAATCTTCTTTTCCCGTACCTAGCATAGAGAATAGATATTTGTTTGCTGAGTAAAAAATAGCCTGATAAATAAATGAGTATCATACTCCCAAATTAGAGATTACACCAAAGTTGATTAAATTTGGCTTCAAAATATACAATAAAATTTTTTTATGGTTGTAGCCCATCTATTTTCTTAATGTTTTCCTTAGGCTAACATTTATGATGTTTATATACCTTATATCAAAATTTGAAGAAGAACAGACATCTAAGAAATGAAGAAGCAAGAGCAAACAAGTTGGGGATGAAATGAAAATGTCACTGTTAATCAGCTAGCTGACCATATGAAATAAATAACCCACTGATCCCACTTGTCCCTGCTTCATGTAGCTATCAACCATGATCAGAAAAAAATATTCCCAGCTACGATTTTCATCCTAACTAAATGGCTGTTGCCTGACACAGAAGTAGTTCAGCTTATTATTAGGGTAAACCTAATTCCTAAGAATGATTTAATTCTTGCTTGTTTATATACATTTTAACGATTACAGAGTTGCCAGTTAAGGAAGCAGAAACAAATGGTTTAATATTCTGCTGGTCTCCTGGTGATGAGGTAGCCCTAATGGCTGAAAGTTGGGTTTTTGGAGTACTTTATCAGTTTTTGATAGAAGCTGAAACATAAATAGGATGTTAATCAGAAAGTTGAGTGAGCACCATGGATAGGAATCAGTTTGGAAGAATGGGTGCAGACAGCAAATGAGGAGTCTGTAATTCCTTGAAATGGGAGGCTGCCCCTGGGTCACTGTCTTCCTTGAGCTCTCACATACTGTCACGAATCATATGTCCATTCTGAATGTGCTAGAGAAACAGATACTACAGGTTTGGGGAAAATAATCAAGAAAGAATCCGTCTCTTCAGGAAAATTCCTCTCTATTTGGCAAACACCGAATAATCACTGTAAAGTTAGGATACTTCTAGAATCTTTTAGAGGTGGGAAAAAAGAAAGAAAAGCCAATTTTGGTAAGGTGTTAACCAAATATAATTAGGAAATTTACCTAAGAACTTTCTTACCTATCAAATGTCATGCTGACTCAAAATGTCTTAATCTGACAAGCATGAACTTTTCAGTGTAGATAGGGTTTTGAATGTTACTAGAAAGGAGCGGTGGCCCACTAAGGTCCTCATTCAAGTCTTTGGGGCTGCACTCTTGATTTTCAACTAGCAGCTGGTGCATCATAGTACACGGTGGCATTTTCAGTTTGCTTTTTTCTCACTCCCAGGTCATGTTACTGCGAAATTGTGCCCCACACCTTAACCCATTTGTCGGAACCATAAAGTGAATTCTGTGATTCTTATGGTAAAGTTCAGTTCACTTCAAGGTTCTAGTGGAGGACATTGAAAATGATCATCCCCTATTTGTGCCCAGAGCCAGTTAGGATGCCTGGTTGTATGTCTTAAGTTAGCAGTCAAGTACAAAGGCGGCCTCTGGGAAGAAACGTGGTATGAAAGGGCATGAGATTAATTAGGAGACTTAAGCGTTCTAGTCTTCAGTCTGCCACGTACTAACTCTGAGATCTTGCTTGGTGACACAGCCTCGCGAAGCCTCCATTTCCTTATTTGTGAAATTGGGTTAATGGAAGTATTATAGATAAGCACAAGTGAAGTGTATGTAGCAGGCATTCAGAACATATGTGAACACAGTATTTTTGGTTTCCTCATGTTCAGGTCATATAAACTGGAGTAAATAAAATAAATCACTGGTTGTGAATGAAGCGATGAAAGGCCAGAGCCCAGAGTTAGTACAGACCTGTTAGTAGAACTGCACTGAGCTGGACTGTCTATATACCCCAATTACAGTTCTAGGCTTTGCCACTGGGGTGCTGCGGTTGGTTTAAAGTCAGTTGTCGAGAATGAAACCCAGAGGTACTAACGTATTAGTAACCCTCTCAGACAACTAAGCTTTGCACATCACTGTTTTTGTCTCTTTAGGCTCGAGAGGTTATATGACTTTTTTTTTTTTAAATGAGTTTTCAAGTGCTTGATGATTTCAGCTGAGCTGGATATTTAATCTGCTCCACCTTTGACCCAATGAAACTAGAAGATGCAGAAACGTGATATAGCGATTTGACCCCAATGCTAACAGAAGTTTACTAATACACACGCACGCACAGATGTCCACACACATGTGAGTAGATGCTCACATACACACTTTAATTATTTACATTCCAGAAAGCAATTCTATTTTCAATATGAGATAAGTGCTTTTAAATGTAAACTTTATCGCTCATCCCGTTTCTACTGAACATCGATCTCTAGAGAAAGCGTTCAGGGATATGGTAGAGTCTGTGTGATTTGAAGGAGAAAATATGCCCATAGTGAAAGATATGGGAAGGAGTCCTCACCGATGAGAGAGACAAAGGCTTCTTTTCCTGTCAAGTTTTGTAGGATGAGAAGCAGATCTCGTGTGCATAGCTAATTTCCAGTTATTGCAGGTCATGAGACTAAAACCTATATGGGATGCATCACTTTCTCCTCTTTTCTTACCTCCCCCAAACTATAGCATGGGTTCTGGGAAGCCATCTCTGTGTTGACCTCCACCACCTGCTATCTGCAGAGAGACAAGCAGGTAACCTGGTCTTTTTGCTCTTTCCCGTCTGACTATGGAGTGTTATTAGATCTAAGAGAGGGATTATGGCAGAAGGACCTAAATGAGGACCGCAAAAGTCTGTGGAGGATTTTTGGAGATATGTGAAATGCATTTAACTCTTTATTTAAATTGTAAAAAAAGCAGTACGAGTAAATAAGGAGCATTCAGAGAGCAGGATGATGACTGTGAAGGCAAGAACCCTTCCTGCAGGGGCACAGGTGTGTCAAAGCGAATGAACTTTTAACTCCAGTATAAATGGATTCTTCCAACCGAAATTCTCCGGGTACAAAGCAAGAGAGCCTCAGGGAAAGGATTTAGGACTGAAAAAGAAGCCCTCATATGCCATTTTATTCTCTTTGTTTTTATAGTTATATCACATTAACTTTAATGAGGCAAAATGTCTATCAAGCTTTAGAACTATATGAGAAATTTTAAGAAGAATGATTATACATTCAATTCAGAAAATATACTCTGGATAGTCAGTTAAATCTTTTTTCTTCTTTTTAAAGCTGACTTTTTAAAAATAGGAGCTTTTTATATTTTGTGCTATGTGACATAACCTAAAAAAAAAAAAAAAAACTTAGAAAATCCTGTGATAAAATTTTAAAGTGAAGTGTTTTGAGTGGTAAAAAGAATATGATGTGAGAAATCTTTTGACATAAAGATGACAAGCAGGTAGACAGAAAAGACTTATGTGTGCTAGTTGAAGAAAAAAAAGTACTGAAAAAATGATACATCATATAACAATGGCCTGGGATGAGTCATTTTCTTTGTATTTCTTAGGTAAAATCTATTTAACGATTTTAACATTTATCCGTTAATTTTTTTTTCCATTTGAAGTATAATTCAAAACTCAATATCAATCCTCTGAAGGCTAAGGCAGGTATTTATTTTAAAATGAAAAAGGATTACAGATTTTCCGCACAAGTCATAGTATAGAAGCGATGTATAGTTGGAGACTTTCTGGGGAAATGTTTTTGTGCCATGACTCTTCTCCATGAAGGCTTGTAATGATGATAAACCTCTATTCCTACCAGGGAAGGAAAGCATTTCAGAACAAATGTAAAAATTTTCTTCGCAGGTAAAAGCAACCCATTCTGTAATTTAATTCTAAGCCAATGTCTAGAATTTCATGGGGAAGGTGAAAAAAATCTCTATGGTGTTCAGTAAATTGGTTTTAAAATTTGCCTGTGGGGGATGAAAGACAGTTTCCCCTGAGGGAAGGTTTCCATTACCCTTATTACCACCTGACTTGGCTGAGTTTGTGACAATAGAGAATGGCATAGGAAAAAGGGAGATGGTTTCAATTATTAATCATTGACGATTATGATGTCAGGATTGCATATTTTAAAAAACTCTCCACAAAGGAAAGAAAATATTTATTTATCTGTCATGTTGTTTGTCAAATTATATTATTCAAATATCCGTTTTTTGCAAAAACGCCTAGTCTCTTTCCAGAATCACGGGGGCTATACAAAGTCAGTGGCCACCCCAAATGTTGTGAGTTGGCAAGGACCTTAGGCCTCAGAGAGGACTTTGATCTGCCATTCCACACTGAACCACATCACTTTTTTTCTGATTGGAAGATTAGAGCCTGGAATATGGGCAGTGGGACTTGTAATTAAAACATGCTCAGGGGGCTCAGAATGTTAAGCTGATTAAATGTTCAGCTTATGTGGTTATCATTCAGTACTTGGAGAGCTATAAATTATCCCCAAACAACAAAACGGAATGCTCCCAAGTTTCTTCTCAGAACAATTATCATTTTATACCGGTTACTAGAAATTCATCACACTACCGTTTACTGATCAGTTACCGACAACTAGGCGTTCTAATAGGCTCAATTTCTTTACGTTATCTACAGGTGAGGAAATAGAGACTCAGAGATTTTTAGGAATTTGCCCAGTTATTAAGTAAAACCCATATCTACAGACTGAACCCATATCTACAGTTTTCAAAATCTCATGATGTTTCACTACATCATATTGCCTTCCAAAATGAGAAAAAACATAGTGTAAGCTCAGCAATTTCAAGACATCCCAAACAATAGTGACTTAAAGTTTATTTCTCCCTCTTGTCATGGTGCAGATTTCCATGACAGCATCTGCTCAGCAGCTCCATGGGATTGGGAACTCAGGGCTCTTTCTGTCAAGTTGCTGTGCCAACAGTGGGGGATGTGGTCTTTGCCCCTGTGGTTCAAGAGGACTCATGACCATGTCTGCTTCAGCTCATGGAATGGAGCCAGGGGATGGAGGCCGGGAGGGAGGGCATGCTGCTTCCCTTTAAGGGCACCAGCACTTTTATTCATGTGCCACTGACTTGAACTTGCCCATGTAGTCATGCCTAGTGAAGGTAGATGGAAAAGGAAGTTTTACTGTGAATAGTCAAGAGAGTAGTTACAACTAGGAGGTTCTTAATGACATGACAGGGACTCTTCATATAATGGAGCCTACCTGTATCTTTTTAGTGAAAGTTCCCGAGAAGCCGTGTAATTTAGCCAAGGTTATATGGGAGTTGGTAGCACAGCAAGTCCAGAAAGCAGTTCTCCTGACCTCTAGGCCTATTCTTTTCTACCATATCAAATTGGCTCTACAGTGTCACTGCTGCTGGTGAAAAAAACAATACTTACCAAATTGGACCACTAGTGTCTGAATTATGTTCATTTACACATAAAACATTCCCAAAGGGTCCCAAAAATGCTTTGTGCTCTTCTTCCATGAGTTAATTTGAAAAAAATGCATAAATATTTGTGTATATTTGTACTTCTTTGAATGAAGATTTTTTGAAAAGGGGTTTTAAAAAGCATTTCTGCATAGCTGTAGAACTGTATTATGTAGGATTTTAGTGCGGTTTTCTAATGGACAGAGAGAGAGAATAAGTTCTGGAATTTATTACACTGTGCATTTCACTTGGATTGCCTGACAGATCATTGGAATTTAATTTTAATTAAAAAATATGGTGCATCATAGCCTAATAATCTATAGCCTTACACTGCCATGCAATTTTTGGAAGGCAATAGAAAATTGAAATCATTCTTGGGTATTGAAAATGTTTATGTGTTCAGCCCATGGACCAATTCACAATTTAATTCTGATTCTTTAAAGACCGGTGCTTTGTGAGCACACTGGTTAAGAAAAAAATTAAATTTATTGTGACACATCATCAACTTAGTGCAGAGCTGCTCCCCCGAAGGAGTGGTTGAATAGACAATAGATTGTGCAGGCAGTGAGCAAAAACAAAAACTGAAGTGGAACAGAGACTAATTGTTCCAGCTACTACTATCAGCTCTCTGCTATCACACGCTTCCGTCCACTGAAGCATCACTTGTTCCGTCTTGCCTGAATGTCTTGTGCAAATGTTCATCAATACCAATAACAACATTTCCTATGTATCCGGGCTTTATGCCTTATAAAGTCCTTATGAGATGTAATTTCATTGGAAAAGCAACCCAGTGAGGTAGATGAGGGACAAGTAAGAATCCTATTTGTACAGGTAAGGAAGTTATTGTGAGATATGCGATTTTTTGCAAAAGTAGAAAAAGGGAGAGTCATGTTTGACTATGAGTTTGATGTTGGCCTTTTGGAGGCAAAGCGTTAGGTGCATACAGATGTATGTTTCTGGGACGGAGGGCCAGGTGGCAAATTTGGAGTCATCCGATCATGTCCGTGGAAATGGGAACAACATCCAGTCCATCAGTTGAATGCTTTAGGTAGCTACACTTCTGGTTCTGTAGGGGAGTTCTTTGTAATATGTGAATTTTGGAGAATTTTAACTCTGGGAGGCTGGGGTATTCATGCTAAGTTTTACTTTTCTGCCTCTTCTTTCCGTCAGCATGCTTTACCATGCCCTGAGCCCCTGCTGTCCTGCTGTTTCTTGTTGTAGTACTTTGTCTCTGCACTCTGTTTCATGGCTCCATTTTCTGCTCGGTTTAAGAGCCGTATTTTGCCATCCTATTTTCTCTTCAAAAGCCTGCCCACCATCAGGAGATGTAGCTGTCAATAGAGATGGAGAGACATAGACATGTATATAGGCACAGAAAGACGTTTGGATGCCTGACTATTACCTTTCACTGGAAGTCCATGGTCTGTGTGGTCATATGGTCAGTACAAGATTGCCTTCTTTCCTTTGGGTCTATTTATTTTGACCTCTCAAGAGGTCAGACTTAGCCTGATCAATGGAACTGACAAAATTCTATTTCAAACACACTGAGGATTAATTTGCTTATACTTTGGCTTCTCAGTGATTATTACTGAAACTACTCTAACCTTTTTAAAAAAATTTTTCCTGACATTTTTGTAAGCTGAATGAATATGTGGACTTTGGCTTTCCTTTAGATTCTTTTTTTTTTCTTAAAGATTTTATTTATTTATTTTTGAGAGAGAGAAAGAGCACGAGTGGGAAGGGAGACAGAGGGAGAAGCAGACTCCCCGCTGAGCGGGGAGCTTGACTCGGGACTCGATCCCAGGACCCTGGGATCATGACCTGAGCTGATAGCAGACGCTTAACCGACCGAGCCACCCAGGTGCCCTTCCTTTAGATTCTTGGTCCTTTGTAGTGTGATATCTCAAGACTCTCTCAGTTTGGTTTGCTACCGTACCGTAAGACTTAAGACATAAGAACTATTTATTAAGTTTTAGTAGCCTTGGACCACATCACTAGCCTTCTATGCTCTCTGTGTATCCTTTTCTCCATGCTCACATCTTTTCAAACAAGGATTTGAGGACAAAACCAATTTTCCATTTCTGCAGGCTAAGAACTTCCTTGGTACAGAATACTATAGGTCTTACCCTAGCTGAGGGGTTTTTGCTGTCTGGAATTGAGCCTCCATGGAGGGTCTTTAGTCTCTTCTAAGGCTCTAACTGGTCACTTCGCTGTTTCCCCAGTTAAGGTGCCTGGTGCCCTGAAACTCCCTGTGAATTTGCTGGTGACCTCACTCATCAAGCTTTGGGATAGCAGTCTGTGTTCTGCTCTCTGCTTTTTGATAAGAGGTACTTGAAGATCTGAGCTTGGCTCATAAGGACGCTTCCCAGGCAAAAGGTAAGTTTTTGGAATTGGCACTTCTGGTTAGGCTTTCATTGTGAAAACATTAAAAGCCCTTGTATAAGCAAAGAAGAAAAGATCTCAGAGTAGCTGGGAACTTTTGCCACCTTCCTTAAACCATCCATTAAAGACTGACTGTGGACTCAAGTCATAGGCTAGGAGTGAGAGTAGTATTATAGAGTTATATTGTTTAGCTTCTGTATGTCTAAGTATACATGGATATTTTAAAACATATTTATTTCTTCTGAGGATTCAATTTGCTGGCTTTGTTCTGAATTTGACAGAGAAGAGCAACTCTATTACTCCAATGAATGTAATTTGTAGATAATTTGTGAAACGAGAGAATGAAATTATTATTGGAAGTTTTTTTCTTCATAGTGCGCTGTTTTAGGATTTTTTCTCTATACTGTGATTACAAAGATTGAAAGAAATTTAGAAAGGTAAAACCTAATATCATTAAAGGTGAATCTGAGTAAAAAGCATGACGAGTAGTAGCACACATTAAGGGTTACTTGTAGAGATCTCTCTCTTACAAAGAAAAACAAAACTAAAATATCAGGAAGAATTCTTATGTGCTGTTATTAAAATAAAAGAAACCCTGAAATAACTTGTCTTCATATTGCATCATAAAATTGTAAATATAGGGCTTTGCAGGGGTGCCTGGGTGGCGCAGTCGTTAAGCGTCTGCCTTTGGCTCAGGGCGTGATCCCGGCGTTCTGGGATCGAGCCCCACATCAGGCTCCTCCGCTAAGAGCCTGCTTCTTCCTCTCCCACTCCCCCTGCTTGTGTTCCCTCTCTCGCTGGCTGTCTCTATCTCTGTCGAATAAATAAATAAAATCTTAAAAAAAAAATTTAGGGCTTTGCAATAAAAGGTGACATAATTCTACCTTTTATTGTTTTAGTAAATTTATGGGAAGAGAGCAGAAAATATTACAGAATCATTGCACATCTTTTTAAATTTAGCCCAGTGATTTTCCCCCCTTTATTTCTTAGGACATGTCCTATCTGATCAGCTGGCCTATTACAAATCTCTCCATTCCCTTTGCAAAATGTGATCTAACGGTAGTGCATTGTTTACTCCTAATGATTCTAATTAAGCTTAAGAAAAAGCCAAGATTGAGAACCAGGAAGTTGCCTTGTGATCTGATTTTGGGGAAATCATTTAATTGATCTCAACTTTTGTTTCCTCACTTATAAATAAGGGCTTGAGTATAAATGCAGTAAGCAAACCTCCTCAAAGGGTGGATGGGGAAACCACATTGGAGATGTGATCCATGCCTTACCACCTGCACTTAACACAAAGGGACAGGACTATACAAGAGAAACCTTGGTTTTGAGGCCCTGGAACAATAATGATGAGACTTTAGTGTGCCCAAGAATCTGTTCTCTGAGGAACTTATTAAAAATTCATACCCCTGGGGCCCATTACAAAGATTTTGACGCGTGAGGTCTGGTGTGAAGTTTAGTGATCTGCATATTAGTACCTAGATGGGTCTGATACAGATGATCCTGGGACACCCTTTAGGAGCCACTGCCTTGAAGGCTCCGTGGGTATGGATAAAACAGGTAAGTACCCAGAAGCTACCCGTTAATAAGATGTTTTCTCACAAGTTTTCTGAAGCTCAGCAGATTTTGAGCTGAGTTAGTAATTGGTTGAATTTCTGCTGGGTGTGCTTTTGGATGAAGTTTAGCTCCAGGCAGAGGGTACAGCCGGAGGGGCTCTGTTGTATCATCTAATTCTGGTTAAGGGAGTGTGGTCTGACAATTTCCTTCTAGAAGCCTGGCTCTGCCAGTTCTTGCTATGTGGTGTGAGGCAAGCTATCTTCCTATGGAAGCCTCTTTTTCTTGTCTCTAAAATGGAGGTGGTATAATACATTTTTCATGGTATTGTTACAATAAATACATAAGATAACGCATGCCTAGCAATGAACAGAGTGCCTGGAATATAGTAATGCTGAATAAATGTTGCTGTTATTGTTGAAGGTAATAGGTGAGACACTTTGACTTAGTAATCAATTTTTAGTACAATTTACCTTTCAGTTTTCAGTTTGTTCTTTAAACATCTATTAATTAACTGTTTGCCACGAACAAAGCACTCTGATATGGTATGGTTGGGTTACATGAAAAGAAGAGGTAAATACAAAGATGTCCTCAAAGGGAAGTGTAGGCTAGCTTGTAGACAACATCAACTAAGATAAGGGCGTGAAAACTATGGCAAGAGGAAGGAGGAACTTAGCATGGCTTGACTCTGGATGCATCTAGACTCAATTCCAAACTAAGAACCTCTTCAGGTCTGAAAATCTCTGGTCCGGGGTTATGAGGAGGGACTGATGGGGACCTTTCAGTAGTTCTCTTAGAACAGAATTTTCCTGTTGTAATGTGTATCCTAATCTGTTGTGATTTTCCCTGTCAACTGCTTGGATAACAAAGGAAATATTTTTAAAATAAAATAAAATTGAGGAATGATCCTTCTCTTTTTATTTATTTAAGTAATTTATTAAACAGAATTGCGAACTATCAGTGGGAATAAAAATAACAAAACAAATTCTTAACACAGGTGGACAGTGGTGTGGGGAGAAAAGATTTCTTTGAATTTGACAATGCTTTCTTGTGGCGTTCTCTCTGGCAAGTCTTCCTAATGAGAGAACACTTCCTTTGACAGACGGCTCAGTGCCTTTGCGAAACATACAGGAATCACTACCTGGGTCAGAAACACAGACGAAGTAGATAGTTCGTCCTGAAAGAAATAATCTCTTCTCTTTGTGTTTCAGAGGTCATGGTAGAAGGGAAAAAACATTAAAATAAGGTTAACTAGATCTGAGTTTGACGAGGCCTGCAAAAATCTGCAACCCAGAGATAAAGAATTCACGTTTTATTGTGAAGAAGACAACGCTGGTTAAAGAGAAGACACAGTTACTTCAGTTAGAAGCAGGGGTCTTCAGAGAGGAAAAAGGGGAATCCTGACTGTCTCTGTTTCCTGACCACTCGGCAGCTCCTGCCTGGTTCATTAACACTGGGCAATGTCGTACTTCTAATTAAGAAGCCGTTTAAAATAATTTGCAAAGAGCAGGGACATGTCAAGTGTGAAAAGTTCCTCATAGAGGAGCACTTCAGGGCTAATGATGATGAGACTGACAGCAGTTTGGGGCCTCAGAATCTTATTCTGGCAGCTTGAAAGAGCACCTAATTAGTACCTGTGGTTCTGTTAAAAATAAAATAAAGGAACCAATATATGATCCTGGGCCAGGTAATTTTCAGTGGCAAAGAGCCTTCATGTGCTCCAGGAATCTTGCTATTCTAAATAAACCAATCAATAACAAGGGCAAATTCTATTAACAAAGCAGTGAATACCTCAGTCGAAATTACAAAGATAAATGGCTCAAGAGGGAAAGGAAGCTGCCAGATTTCTGGGTAATCATGTAAACCAATAACAGGTATTCTCTGAGATCTACTTGGATTGTTAAAGAATTTTTGTTTGTTAAAAACCAAAAATTTTGGCTCGTTAAAGAATTTATGTGACACATATAATGTACTCTTTGGTGGATAAAGGCGGTGACAGTGGTCTCTCACTTTAGAGTAGTCTCATTGAAAAGACTTGTGAGTCAGAAGAACCTCTGTTCAAATTTTTAATTTGTCCCTCACTAAATGAGCGAAACTGACCTTTTCAACTTATCTAATCTTCAGCTTCTTTATCTGTATGATGGAAATAGTAGTGCTAATTTCACAGAGCTGTTGTGAGGATTGGTTATGATATATGTTGGGTAGTAAAAAACTGTGGCTATTATTATTCATGATGTCCAGCCTCGGGGATTTATTCACTCCACAACTATTTTTTGAGTGCTTATTCTATTCTAGGCCCTGTAGGTTCTGGGAGGCTTTGTTACAAACATCTGTACTATCTACCTTATCCTGTAGTGATAATCAATGAACATATGTGAAGCTGAAGATAGCTATTCATTTGTAACATTTAGGCCATGGAGATACTGTTTTATGGAACCATTGGAATTGGTGAAATTTTTCAAAATATGACAAATGTTACCATTTTGGGAGGTCCTATAATTCATTTATCCCAATTGGCTCCTGGAGGGGTTGAACGTGACTTTCATCCTCCAAGAATAAGCCTTTATTAATATTGAAGATATTGATCTGAATGTGCCATGGATTCTGAAGGAGTTTTCCAAGATGAATCCTCAAATTGGGTTAATCATGACCCTCTCATTAAAGTACTATAGGCTTCTCCTTGCGTTTTGGAGCAAAAAATTCACTTGGATTTCTATAATCTGTTTTGTGTATTTAAAACTTAAATTCAAAACATAGCTCACACCATCAGCAGGATTAGTAAGGATGGGGCTCTACTCTGAATCTGATCTTAGTGGAAGGACTTGAGATGATTAATGGAACTTAGGAATTTTGTTAATTATACTGGCCAGCCAGGAAACTTAGTTATATTCTATTTTAATTTCCTCATTGATAATTGGGAAAAGAGTGTCTTGTACCTACTAGGATTAGCGTTACCTGTATTTTAACCTTATATGATAACACTCAGCGGTGGTTCTCAAACTTCGGTTGTATCAGAATCACCTGGAGGGCAGTGTTACAACACAGATTTTGGGGCTGCAACCTCCTGAGTTTCTGGTGCACTAGACTGGGGTGGAGCTGGAGAATATGCATTTTGAATATGCTTCCAGGTGATGCTAATGCTTTGGAGGCCACACCTTGAGATCCACTGGAGAAGCGTAATCCAGGATAGTTTTGTTTAGTGGTACAATTACATTAGTACTAGCACACTAGTATTCGTATAATACCCGATAGCAAAACGCTTTCTCATATAGTCTCATTTTATCCTTCCAGGAACCCTGGGAGGTAAGCCTTATTAGATCTGATTTATAAATGAAAACTGTACTGTAACCATTTTTGGTTTTTCTTTCTTAACAGGCTGTGAGTTCTTTGAGACCAAATTCTATATCGTATTCAATTTTGCATCCTCAACACATAGCAGGGGTCTGGCAATAAATGTTTGTAGAATGAATAGCAGGATTTGCCCTGAGTCACACGGGGAGTTTGTGGTAGAGCCCAGTTTTGAACCTGGACTCCTTAAATCTTAGTCTAGTGCATTTCTACCCTTGGGTCTACAAATCAAAAGCAAATTTGCTCTCAGACTTGAGAAAAAGCAGTAGTTTTTCTGTTGTATCCTGAAATCCTGGGTTCCAAAGCCTGGCTAGCCAAGGCGATTACTATTTGTTTTGAGTATACTGTTAACCACTGAAATGCAACAGATCAGTTACGTCTCACTCACTCACTCATTTATTCTTTCCGTTTCCATCAGGACCGCTTTGCCAAATGCAGGCAGACCTCACTTTGCACAGTAGCTCAGGATACTAAAGTGACTGTGCAAGCTGAAATCGTAAAAAGTGATTTTAATAATCAATGGGGAAAGTGGCATGATTTTTTTTTGGCCAGATGGTTAAGATTGTCCGTTATAAATGTACAGGGAAAGGAAAAATATAATAAGACTAATATTCATTTAATATGCTGCAACTTAGAACATTGGAAGTATTGAGAATTATTCAGTTCAGAATTGTTTTATTTCTTTGTAAATAACTTACCAAGCATTGTTTGTACAGCACTTGGCTTTCTCATCATATAACTTAAGACATGGAGCAAGCATCTTTTTGATGCCTCGGAAAACCATCCTACTGCTTTTTAAGCTTGGACCAGTTTCCAACATTTTATCCCTTGTACTTTCAGCATTGTAAAATATCTCTGAGAGTTCTTTTAACGTGAAGATTTTTGCTGGCGTCACTTCCTCTGGGACATCTTCATCCTTTTCATCCTAACTACTTTCCTCATTTATATTGATAAATTCTCCTTCATTAAGTTTTCTGGCTGCATAGCTAGTCTTTTGTACTCTAGCAGTGGCAACATTCCCATGGTCGGCTATTTCTTCTATAACTCTTTGGAATCTGGGTGTAAATTTCACAAAAGCATCTTTATCTGAGCTACAGCTTCACCAGATAACTTAACATTAATGAATTCGTGCCGACTTATGAAACAATGAAACCAGCCTTTCCTGGCAGTGAAAGGTCCTTTTTCAGTCCCCTAGTAATTATCATTTTCTTTCAATGTGACAACTAACTTCACTGCTATGTCTTGAGTGCTAATGAACCTGATTGGGACTTGTTTTTGATTACCATCTTCAATCTAAAATATAATGGTAAATGCCTTATTTCAACCATAAGTGGCCTTCTGTTCCTAATTCAGTTTAACTGAAAGATATTGAATTGACTTTACCTTGTTTTTTTCTATTCACCGGACTTTTTCAGTATGGGTTATACTGTACCTTCTTGCAGGCCTAGAAACTTGTTCTATCTTCATGAACATTTTCTAATCAATAACAATTTCACTTTTGGGGTTTTTTTTTTTTTTGCTACATTTTCATCTTTGCCAGTTCTTTTGATTACCCATTTTTGTGAAATGTCATATGGCTTTATCACTTGTTGAAAGGAAGCAACACAACCACATGCTTTACTGTCTGCGTGTGAAACAAATGACAGATAGGGCTCGATGAATAACTGACAGACCGTGAAAGAAGCCATGAGGTCAGTCACTGATCGCGATGCACACTGGTTTCCATGCAGTGATTTGTAGACTGAAGGGCTAGCAATGAAGTTTGTTTACTTTACACTATTACTATACTACCAGGTAGTTACTGTATGTGAAATTTGAACCATGTTATTGGGAAATTAATGTTATTTAACTAAACCGTGGTAAATAACTGTTGTGCATATTGGAACTGTGTAATGGGAGGACTGCCTAAAGTAGAAGAAATTTCTTGCACATAAGATGAAAACTATTTGTGTAAGTTCAAAGCCATCCTCTGTAAAAATAGTGCCTTCGAATATTTTCTAAGTTTTTTAAAGGAACAACTTTCCTTTTGTCCCAAAGTGGACTCGTTAAATTAAGAAACACATTTCTAATATCATTTAAATATCTAATATATTAGAGAGAGAGGGGAGAGATCTATAAACTCCTGTTTCTTTTTTAAATCCAATATAACTTAAATCAATAGTCTAAAATTTGGATGGAATATACAAGGACTATGCTGAGATTTGATTATTTAAGTTTTGTGCTATTCCTATCTTCTTCCGGTGATATTTCTTCCCCATGAAGTATTTCAGTGGTTGTGAAAAAAATGGATAAATTGCTCAACTAGACTAGGTAAGCTTGACTCTCTGAAGGAGGAGAAATTTGGACCAAAAGATCATTTGTCTAAGTACTCGAGTTTTTATTTTTTTCTATGGAAGGATTTTATTTACTGTGCTATGCATGGCTGTGATGGAACAGCTGGAGAGGTTTCTAGGTACTCATTCATTCATTCACTGCCTGCAACAGTGCTTGACTGTTAATAGGCTGTGAGTTCTTTGAGACCAAATTCTATATCATATTCAATTTTGCATCCTCAACACATAGCAGGGGTCTGGCAATAAATGTTTGTAGAATGAATAGCAGGATTTGCCCTGCTATTCCATAAACCATTTTATTGAGCCTCTACTGGGCCCTGGGAATGCAAAGATAATTCAGACACGATCTTTGTGGGCAGAGAATAGAACTCCCTGTACCGTGCCTTTCTGCCGAATCTCCAGTATTGTACAATAATAATACTAATGGAATTTCTAATTTATTCAGTGTCCGCAGTGCACCGGCAACTCTTTCAGACCTTTGCTGACATTATTGCTGTAGTTATCTGAAGCCGACTGGAGATTGGAGATTTTACTCTCAAGGTGCTTTAACTCACAAGTCTGGCAAGTTTTGCTGGCTGTTGGATAGGGACCTCTGTTCATCTCTGCTGGCGCTGTCCATGTGGCTACTTGAGTGGTCTTACAGCATGTCAGTTGGTTACTTCCAGAGAGAGCGATCCAAGAGGTCAAGACAGAAGCTGCAATGTTCATTATGCCTCGCACTGAAAGTCACACGTCATCACTTTCTCAGTATTTTATTGGTCACATGGGGCTAGCCATGATTCTGTGGGGGAGGGCACTACACAAGGGTCTCAATGCCAGGAGTTATTTATATCTGTGAGATATAAATTATCATCCCACTTCATAGATGAGTTAACTGTGGTACAGCTAGTAAGTGGTAGAACTGGGATTTGAATGCAGGCATTTTGGCTCCAAAGTTCATACTCTTAAGCGTCATGCTATCAGGTAAATTATACTTTAATTTTGGCTGTCATTATTACATACGGTTTCCATATATGCTGGGAATTTATTAGCCCTTTATTCTATTTTATTGGCCTATTTGTCATCCCCATAGCAGCAGCATGACACTGTTTTGTTATTATAGCTTTATAATTTTTGTGTCTGGGATGATTCCTTAACTTTCTTCTTCTTCTTTATGAGATCCTTAGCTATTCATGGATCACTGTACTTCTGTAAACATTTTAGAGTAGTCTGTAATATTCCATGAAGAACCTTGTTGGTGCTCTGATTGGAATTGGGTGGAACATATAGACCAATTTGGGAAGAATTGAAGTCTTTAAGATATTTTGTCTCCTTTCCTCAAACATTTGATTCTTGAATATGGCATATATATCCGTTGACCTGTCCTATCTTTTCACAGATCTGGACACCTTCCTGTGAGTTCAGTCAGGAAATAATTGGCTAATTTAGCTTTTTGTGTGTGTGGTGGCCACTTAATCTTATTTGCTGCTTTAGTCTTCTGCTTGTTTTAAGTTCCCTAATTTAGAAAGAAGTGTTGCTTCGTTTGTACTTTCTCATATGGTAACCTATAGTTCTTGGAAAATTCCTGTCATTCTTACTTTTCTATATTTACAACTCTTTATATCCTGAGAATACCCTGAGACCACTTCAACTTCCTGCTTATTGAATACCAACCCCAGGACCCCTTCTCACCTCTCCAGATTCTTGGAGGTTTTCAATATGTTTTGTCAGATCTTCCAGGAGGTAGAGTTGGATAGAGGTTAGGGGAAGGGAGAGGTTGGACATATGGGTGAGGAGGTAACAGAAGCCATTTGGTTAATGGTCTCTAGGCCAGTGACCACTGCCAGGAAGGTCCATTTGGGCATAGAGTCTGAATATCTTTTATCCTTGGAGCTCGTACCTATCACATTCCCCATTCCTCATCTCATGCCTCTTTAGTATTCTAGAGTGCCTGATAACCCATGGGGAGACAAAGACTCAATCACCACACACTTGTTTGGCAATATGAAAGCACATTTCTTTGATTTCATGTTATGTAAATGACTTAACATTTTTCCTTAAACCACTGACTAAATATAACAGTGCAATTTCTTATTTATGGTGAAATTTAATAAATAAGGAATGTAGCTTTGGAGGAGTGGGGGCTAAATCATTAAGGTGACATTAATGTTGTAAGCTCTTAGGTACCATATAAGTCCCTATATAGCACTTCAGTGAATGGAAAGAAGCTGTTTAGATCTCAGCAAAAACTTTCTGAACCCCTAAATCTGTCCCATTATTTACCATTTATAAGAATTCCCCAATGAAAGGGGTCTCTATACATACAAGACTAGGATATTTTATTTTATTTTTAACATTTCAGTTATTTCAAGAAGAAAAACAGGGTATTTTAATCTTAATTTTGCAAAGGCTCTGATCTTAACAAGGGATTTAAAAAATACACGTTAATAATGAAATCCAAATAACCTAGGGCGAGTCCTATGACGTTCTAGCAGCATAGTCATTGTGGGCAGATTTCCTTGTGAAACTTTAATGCCTGTCCTGGGAAAGGCATTGAGTACAATGCTGACGGAAGGGGAAAGTTCTCACTGTGTGAAGTGTCTCCATTGCTGTTCAGTATTTACTGGCATAATAGAAGCACTTGGGAACAAATATTCCCTTGTATGTGTTAAGCCTCATTTACAGCCAAAATTTCTTCAAATACTCCATTCGTGATCAAGTTGTAGGTGGAAATGCAGCAGTTCTCTGAAAGGGCAAATTTTGGGTGTATGTAGGAGTATTTGCTGTTTCGGTAGCTTTTTTTAAGAGCAATTATTTTTACTTCTTCAGTCCCTCTCCCCGTGTTTAGCTCAGGGCCCTATGTGTAGTTCTGTAAGACAGAAGACACGGGGCAAAGGAAATGTTCCCAGTCTCATGCTTTTGGTTGGATAAGTGACATCAAAAAGAACTGAAACTTCAGTGCAGCTTTTTAAAGCCTGACTTTTATAAATTTATGTGCTCAGGAGCAGAGCTGAAGTTCATTCAATGCAAATTGTTGGAACGTAGCTCACAAGTGAAAGGTATGTTGGTGATTACCTTCAGTTTCAAAATTTTTACTTGAACTCTTTCCCCTCCTTGGATCAAGAGATTTTTCTCTGGAGGGTTCTAATGAGATGAGTGGGTTAGGTACCTAGTGCTTCAGTAAATATGGACCCTGTAGATGTAATGCAGATAGAAATGGGACCTAGCCTTGTCTACTGGTGCACGCACAGGCACCAGGGACCACACTTGGAAACAAAGAACTCATCACTTCAAGTTGAATGCCACTGTGGGACATTGAGAGCTGGAACGTGGTTAGCTTTTTCATTCTAGAAACTCATCATTGTTGCTATCCTTATCTCATTTAAGCAAGAGAGTCCATGATTCAAAACTTGGATGTATTTCATGTACCACAGTCATGTTCTTCCCTCCCTCCATCCCTTGCTTCCAAAAGGAGCGGAGAGACAGGAAAAGAAACCCAAGGGCGAAAGCGCCAAGTATGTGATAGCCAGACTGTTGGGGGAAGAACATGGGGGAGGGCAGGTGGTGGATTTTGTGGGCAGTGAAAGATCTGCCTTCTGGTGATGCTGGACAAGTCAGCTAATCCTTGGCTTCTCTCTCCCCACATGCAGATTTAGAACTTGAAATATGGGTCCTTTCTACTCTAAAAGCATATGATGTCTTAAATCCTTCCAAGGTCTCTCTCAATGTACTCCCAGTCTAGCTACCGCAGATGTCGCCTGTGGACCCTGGAGCTTGTCAGAAAGGTAGACGATCAGGCCATCCCAGAAGTACAGAATCGGAATGGTATGTTTTACCAAGCTTGCTGGCTGATCCATGTGCCTATTGCAGTTTCAGAAAGTGCTCTATGGGAAGGCTGTGATTATCTTGTTTTAGGATTAAAACGAAGAAAAAAACACCAGCCAGCCAACCAACCAAACAAAAGATCTTAGAGATTCAGCTATCAGTAGGTCTCTTCAGTATTGTAGGATCTTTGGACCATGGGAAAACTGTTGAGTGCCCATAAATACTCAGTATGTCCAGTACTGTTTGTCCTCCAAACCTATGCCTTGCGGGAGGGCTGTTAGGCTTGACATCCATCTGGCTCCTCGGTGAAAGCATGCAGAGACCGGTCTCCGGTTACTTGGTTCATTGGTCCTGCTCAGAGTGGCACGAAGTCCGTAGTGCCAGGCTCACGTTCATCACATCTTCCCTTTATGGTATATCATGTTAATGAAGCACTTTCATGCCTTCTGTTTCTCACAGCATTCCAGAGCAAGAGGCAGGGCAGGCACCATTGCCCTCCACTGACTGAAGAGCTAAGAGTTGTCTCAGAAGGTCAGAGCAGCTGAGTAATAGACTGGAGGTCCCAGGGTCTCCTCCTCCAAGTCCTGGGCTTCTCACACCTCTGGGTTGCCAAACCCCTTTACAGAAAGCACATACTTCCATCAGGGCTACATATTCTCTCCAGGGCTTATAAAACTTTTTCTTGCAACGTAAGTAGGTTTCATGCCTATTTTATAAGATCGGAGACATAGAGAATAGAAAGACCACAGGTTTTAGAACATAGGCTCCTGAAATCCCAGGCACCAGGGTAGCAACACTGGGCAGCATGACCTCTCTCTTTATGTCAAACATGCACCTGGGGCGTGAGACTGTTCAGTACAGCAGGATTTCTGGCTGTACTTTCTGTGGTTCCCCACCCAGCTCAGCTACACCAGGACACCTGACAGCCCGGGAACTGGGGGCTGAGGGAACTGCTGGTTTTTCCCTCTCAACTTGCTTTTCTTTTCTTTTCTTTTCTTTTCTTTTCTTTTCTTTTCTTTTCTTTTCTTTTCCTTTCCTTTTCTTTCTTTTCTTTTCTTTTTTCTTTTCTTTTCTTTTTTCTTTTCTTTTCTTTCATCTTAGGAGATATGATTCCCTCCCACACATGGTCCCTTCCCCAGTTCATATATTTTACTTGTTTTAAGAAACTAGAATCAATATTTTGCTATCTACTTGTCAGGCTGTGAATACATTTTTATTTCCAGTTCTTCCTTCCATATAGGATTCTGTAGGGGGTCTATTTTTTTTTTTTCCACCAAGAAGAGGAACATGTGGGGCTCTCTCCTAATCCTACCTGTGTAGGACTGTGGCTGAGATTTAGTTCTGCTTTTGAGGAGTGTAGTGTTTCCTGGGCAGAACAGCTGGAAATTGGTCAATTAAAGTGTCTTGTTGGCAAGATGTTGAAATGTGAGTCATTAGCAGGTTTGCTGATCTTTTGATCTGCACCCCCTCTAAAAGCTGATTAGAATTCTATTTTTGGTCTGCTTCGCCTGCATTTAGGCATACATTTCATGCTTCCTAAATTATAAGAATTTGGCATGTCCAGCTAATGAATCTGTCAACATTTTGGAGCAGAGTTGAAGTAGGAAGGTTATCAAGTTTTTGTGACCACAAAAAACATCTATCAGATTCCCTCTGAGGCAGGATGAGAGCCAGTAGCTGCTGTGAGGGGTCTCCCCAAGGGAAACTCATGGAATTACTGCCACATATCAAAGAGAACTACTGTAATCAGAATCACTGACTGATCTTGGGGACTTGATTTTGTGGTGAGATACTTTCTGTGATCTATAGGGTGTTTCTCTGAATGAAAAGTAGATCCTTTATCTACTTTACCTTTTCTAATACTTAGTATTAGTTTCCCTCAAGAGGGGTATGGGCAAAGGTAGGGAAATTCTGTGGTTCTCTCATTGCATGTGTGGCCTTGAATTTTAGCAATTTGTGAGCAATAGAGCTTATTTACCTGCCTTGAAGAGATAAATTTTGTGCTCTATACACAGTGGACATTCTGGAAATGTTTCTTGGCTAATGATACAGTTTGTTTCTGAGGCTGAGTTTGGAAGGGAGTTTTGTTAGCAGAGATGTATATTGCAGGTGGTAATAATAATTCCAGGAAGCTAAGCCACTTTGGAACATCATATTAAACAGTGGTAGAGAAAAATTTTCTTTTAGAGAATGCATAGATGAACTTGTTTTAAGTAGGTGCTGATAAGATGTTGATATATGTTGAGCCAGTAAAACAGTGAGTTCTCCTTACCTTTTTCCAAGGCCAAAAACTGGTATATTGAGTGGGAGTGAGGGGTCGCCTTGTTCTCAGGCAGATATTTTTTGAAGAACTTTTCATTTCTCCCCTCCTGTTGATCTATAGGTACAAGACAGGAGACTTTAGATATATTGGAGCTGGTTAGCATTTTTCTACAATTAGGGTAAAATCCAAATTCTGTAATATGGCCTATAAGACCCAATACGATCCAGTGTTTTCTTATTTTGCAACCTTATATTTATCCATTTCTAACTGCTTGTTTACTCCTTTCTGTATTGACTTTTTCCCCACTGCTTGAGGGGTCTCACAGTCTTTGAACCTCTTGGACAAAGGCAGGTTCAGGACAAGTAACACTTTTCCAGAAAGTATTTCCCTGTTCCCCAATCAGAATTAGTCTCTCTTTAGCACTATCTCAAGCATCATAATTATCTTTATAGAACTAATCAACACATATGTATTTGTCTGATTTTTTTTTTTAATTTCAGGATGAGCCACAAAGAGAAATATGTGTGTGTGGTCATATTTTTTTTTGGAGAGCTTAAACGCTGGGAAGTCACCATTGGGAAGCATGAGAACACATCTCAAGGCTCTTGGGACACAGGAGAAGGAGGGCAGTAGGCTGATGGGAGTGTGGTACTGACTGTTACATTAACCTGCTCTCCTAATTCAACTCTCAGCCTGCCTGGTGAGAAATAGGGCCAGCACCAACTGTCTTACACAGGCATTGTGAGAATGTAATTGGGGAAGATGTTTCAAGCATGCACTTAGTAGGTGCTCACCCAAATTGTAACTTCCTTCAGAAGGTTGTCCTGGAGAATTCCTTCAGAGAGCTGTTTCTTAAAAGGGTAAGACAATAAATACTTCCATGTTGGTATAAATGAGAACCTTGATGGTGAAAATCACACCAACCACCTTTGTGGATAGCAATTTGGTAATATATTCTAAGAAACTCCAAAAATTCCATACCATTGATCCTTGTGATTATGTTTCTGAAGATCCATCTTAATTTTAATTAAAGATATAAAAAATGTATTTGATATTCATTGCCACATTATTGCAATTACACATTGGAAATAATTTAAACGCCCAACGGTAAGGAAATGATTTTATGTGTGGTGTAGCCACAGGATAAACTATTAGGCAAACACTACATATAATGCTTTTAAGGAATTGTTAAGAACATGTGGAAATGGTGACAATAATATTAAAAAGAGTGGACTATAACATTATAAAAATGACAATCCCAATTTTATTTTAAAAATACAAGGTGGCATACTAAATATTAAGAATATTTAGTCATTTATTAAAGACTTCTGTATTATGCTGAGGAATTTACACACACTAGCCCCCAAACAGGTACTATCATCATTCACTTACACATGTGAGGAACTCAAGACTGAGCCTTATTAGTAATTTCCCCATAGATTCTTAATTACCAGAACTGGCGCTGGACTTTGGACTGCTAATTGATCTTTCAACATCCAAGCATATTACCTCCTCACCTATTTATCCATTCTGTCTATACTGCAACAGACAAATCACCTGGAAACATAAATCTGATTATTTGATTTTTCTGTGCTGTTAGGATAAAGACCAAAATAATTGTCTAACTCTATAGCCTAAGCTTTTAACTACAATTGTTCATTGTTTTTCCAGAGAATAGTGTTGTTTTCTATTTTTCTCTAGTGGGGAAATCACAGATTTTTCTTTTATTTTCTTCTTTATCGTGTTCTGTGTTTCCAGTCAATTAACATATATTGTGTTTATAATGGGAAACAGAGTGTGTATAAAGGGAATAGTGGTGATGATCTCTAATAAATTATTTTTATTTTTTAAAGAAAGAAACCCTGAGCATCAGCCTGTCCCCAAGAAGGCCCCATAGGGTGGTGTTGAACCAGCTACCAAGGGAGGAGGATACAAGGGGTTCTTTGGGAAAATGGTTTATGAAAACTAGAAACATTTCACTGGAGCTATAGCTGAGGTTTTACCTGTGAAGTAAAAAACAAAACAAAACAAAACAAAACAACCCTTAACCAGGAACTGTCTAGTCCAGTCCCATTGCTGATGGGAAGACAGCTTCAGGGAGGCCTCTGCAAGATCACTGAGGGAAAAATGGATGAAAAGCACCCCTGCAATTTGTGTTAGAGTACATTCACTGTTCTATCTCTGTCTCTGTCTCCCTCTGTCTTTCTGGAAGAGGGTGAGCTTCCATTATTAAGCTTAACTCCCTGACAGTGTTGCAATGTCCTCAGATATGCAGGGATTTTAGTAATCACCCCAAATTACTCTTCCTATTCCAACCCTTTACTAATTCAACGAATGTTTATTGAGTGAATTCATATCTGTCAACAGTACGTGTATATTAACCTTTTAAATGTCTCTATCCGGGGACGCCTGGGTGGCTCAGTCGGTTAAACGTCTGCCTTTGGCTCTGGTCATGATCCCAGGGTCCTGGGATGGAGTCCCTCATTGGGCTCCCTGCTCAGTGGGGAGCCTGCTTCTCCCTCTCCCTCTGCCCCACACTCATGCTTGCTCTCTCTCTCTCTCTCTAGTGTGCTCTCTCTCTCAAATAAATAAATAAAATCTTTTTTTAAAAGTCTCTATCCATTCCTCTCCATTCCTTGGTGTCCATTCCAGTCTGAGCCCCCTTCTACTACTACTGTGGTAGTCTCCTAACAGACTCTTCTATCCACATGGACCACCTCCTCACGCATTTGTTCCTTCTCTGTCTATACTGCAGCAGAGGAATCGTCCTGAAACATCAATGTGTTTGATTCTACGTCTCCTTGGTTCTACAAGGCCTCCTGCAGGATCTGATCTCTGCCATCTCTCCTGTCCTTTGCTCATCATGTGCTCCCCTTGCTCCCTCTCCTTTGTTTGCACGAGCCTCGCCTCGTCAGAATACGTATGCCATCCTCTCTTCTACCCCCAAGGACCTTCGCCAGTGGTGTTCTTTAGCCTGGAATGCTCTTGCTAATTCTATCAGAAGTTAACTCAGTGGCTCCTTCCCCAGGGGAATGCCTCTGATCTTCTTTCCTAAAACATTTTCTCTTTATTTTATTTCATTTTCTTCTGTTATATATCCTGAGTGCTCCTTATCCAACAGTCATGCCAGTTGTATTTTGACATTGGCTAATTTTGCTGTGATTATTTGGCTCATGTGTGTTTCTCCAGCTAGTTTATAGGTTCACTGAGGGCAGGGATCATGCATAGCTTTGTTCACCGTGATATACCCAATCTAGCATAAGGCCTGCAACACACTAGGTATTCAATACATATGTGTTGGATGAAGGAACAAATGCCTACTATGTACTAGGCGTCATATCAGATCTTGGGGATGAAACCTGAATAAGACATGGTGCCTGCTCCCATGAGCTCATAGTCTGGAGAAGCTGTAAGTTAATGGGTTATCCTAGTTGAACATGTTGATTGCTATAACGAAGGTATGAACCAGGTCCTGTAGGAGCTCGGATGAGGTGCATCTCAGATGCAGTGATGGTCAAGGAGAAGCTTCCTGAGATGAGTTTTAAAGAACAGGGGGGATTTATTGAGGAAAAGGCCTGGGAAAGGGGTGGAGGTAGGTGAGAGGCAGGCCCCATAGAAGGAACAACACAGGAAATCTGTGCCAATCAGGTCCCAGGGAGAGCAGGTGTTGAGCAAGTGGCCTCTGTTGCCTATTACCAGGAGTAGAAGTCTGAACTCTTGTGCCCACAGACTCTTAATATCAGAGTCTCCAAGGAAAGCACACTGTAGTCAAGCACTGCATGGAACATGCATGTTTTACTCACATGGTGAAGCGACAGAGCAAAATCAGCTTCAGTACTATGCACTGGTCCCTCACAGCCAACCGCTCCATCCTGGCAACCAATGCAGGGCAGTTAGCCTGCATGCATCCTTCTTGTGCTGTCACAGAAGAACCTGTCCTCTCCCTGAAGGGGACGGGTATGGCAGCGGGTTTGGGCGGGTGCCACATCATGGGCACACTTCAGCAGAACAAAGGAGCACATGTTGGGTCTGACGCAGGAAATGGTATTCCCACACAAGGTGACAAGTCCAGTGGAGGCTGGCTGGACTCCTTTTCTCTTGGTGAGGGAGTGTTCCAGGCCCAAGGCCCATTTTTATATGGCCCAGAGGGATCAAAAGACTGCATGCAGGGGCCTGCTTTTCCTAACAGAATGATATCCCCATCCCATATTCATCTATTATATCATCATACTGAGGAGGACTCAGTATTTTTCCAGGAAAACTAATGTTTTTGAAGGAGTGAAAATTCTGGGAAGAGCTTGAATTGTAATTCAGTTGATACCTGAGTGTAAGAAAGAGGGTCTGGATATATTTCTTCTGTATAATTGAAGTTTTATTTTTCTTAAAAACACATGTTGATGTGCAAGTAAACAAATTTATATCCTCGCAGTAATGAATTATCTTTTTAATCTTAGAAGTAACTGGGAGTAATTGGAAACTGGATCAATCTCCATTCATTCAGCTTGTTCTGGGTGTACTGCAAAAGGCAGGATCTACTGTCTCTAGACGTTAATTCCCAGGCCCTGATCTCAGCTTTGACGTCATACGTAATTTCAAATAAACTACTTTCTCTATATTGGTGTCTGAGTTTCATAGAACTTTCCTCCTCCATCTGTGCAGTGATTAAAAGCACAAATTCTAAAGTCACATTTCCAAGGTTGAAAGCCTGCCTCCACTAATGAGTGGCAGGAACTAGGCAAGTTACTTAAACTCTGTGTGCCTCAGTTTGCATTATCTTTAAAGTGGAAACAATAATATTACCATATACAGTCGCTATGGAAACACTATTACCATATACAGGTGTTTTGAGAATTAGTATATGTAAATTTCTTACAACAGGCCATGCACTAAATAAATTTTGTTTATACATATTTAAGTGAGCAAAAGCTTTTGTCAAATTTTAAAGGTTGTGGACATCCTCACAATCATCAGTCAAAGGCTAGGATAAGTGTTCATTATATATGCAATATTTAAGTGAATTTCAAGTTTCGTTTTTCAGAAGAAGCTATTGACAAAGATCACAAGATTGAATTTAAATGTCTTCAAGTTAGAAGAAGCGCTGCAACATGGACGGCACTGGAGGAGATAATGCTAAGTGAAATAAGTCAAGCAGAGAAAGACAATTATCATATGATTTCTCTCATCTCTGGAACATAAGAACTAGGAAGATCGGTAGGGGAAGAAAGGGATAAAGAAAGGGGGGGGTAATCAGAAGGGGGAATGAAGCATGAGAGACTATGGACTCTGAGAAACAAACTGAAGGCCTCAGAGGGGAGGGGGGTGGGGGAATGGGATAGACCGGTGATGAGTAGTAAGGAGGGCACGTATTGCATGGTGCACTGGGTGTTATACGCAACTAATGAATCATCGAACTTTACATCGGAAACCGGGGATGTACTGTATGGTGACTAACATAATATAATAAAAAAACATTAAAAAAAAAAAAGCAGCACTGAGGGTGCGGATTAAGTAGGAGCTGAGTGAATAGTAACCTTTCTTGGAAAAGGCGAAAGAGGCTTGGAGATTCATGAGGTCTCATGTATGGATTGGTCAGAATTGCGAGGCTCCAGGTCGTGCCTGTATCCCAGCACAGCACATGCGTGCTGTACACCAACAGTGTGCCAACCGCTGGACACTCCAGATGATTAAGGCAAGGCATCTGCCCTCAGAGCGTGTAATTTGGTGGGGAGCACCTTAACATCTCCATAAACACCAATTCTAAACCACATACATTGTAAACTATAGTTCAAAGCAATTTGCTGGAGAGATTAATTCCAAGTGGCAGGAAATGGGAATGCTCTCTGAGAAGACAGCGCTTGGGTTCCCCCTCACTTGGACGAGGGAGAGGATTTCAGTAGGTGCTATCACGACAGGAGAATATTACAGACAGAAGGGATGGCCGAGATCAGGGCCCACTGGCAGGGAACTGAACAAATTCAGGGAACACGGGGTGAATCAGGCAATAAGACTGTAGGGTTGAAGGAAGTTATAATCGTCCGTATATGAAGAGAGTCTGGGGTCTTGTTTATGTTTATTTATTCCTGGCACGGGGGTGCAAATCTAACTTGCATAATGAAATCTTGACTCATATATCTCTTATCATTTGCCCCATTCTGTTTGTCCTTTTTCTCCCCTCAAGTTTATGCTTTCCTGGCATAAAGACTGATTGTAATTCTCCTCTAATAGGAGACAACTGGGAACTGACAAGGAGGGCCTAAAAGATTGTGTAATCAAAGGCAATAAAAAGATTCATCTGAATGGGTGTCTTGTTCAGAATTCCCAAATTGTGTTCTTCTGCAAATACAAATAATGCGTGGCTCCTCTCATGTGCTGGGCAATGTCCATTATCCTATCCGTCTTCCTTTATCACCTAAGTTCACTCCGTGGTAACCACTATTTTAAATCCATCTTTCTTTACTAAAACCATTTTCTCTTTAACTGGGACAAAGGAATCTAAGCTTATAGCTTCCTGCAAACAGCATGAAAACCTTTTAAATTACACAGCGTTGATGGATTTTCACCCCTTCCTCTAAATACAATACATATGCTATCCCTGGGGTTCACTTAATGCTTCCTAACTGATGATAAAACTGCCGCTTGGCGCAGACGAGGGCCAACACACTGCATCAGTGCACACTCTTGTTCAGATTGCAGTCTAACCCGTGACGCCGAAATGGAAAGTCGAAGCCCCTGATCCTGGCGGCATACAGCATATTAAATGCTGTGCTCGCTAATGTTTCTCCTCTTGAATGTGAAATACATTCCAGTGTCCTGAGTGGTCGGGTGATGCTGAATTGTGTACCATGGACAAGCTGCAGAGGGCTCAGGGGAGAGGCTTTGAAAGAAAAAAAAATCATGTGAATGCTGAGATGGTCCACCTCTGGAAGAGTCTTTAACAAGAAAGCCGGCCTGCGTTGGGCTAGAGTGAAGTTACCGCATTATGCTTGCCCCTTTCTGGAAGAAAAAAAAAAAAATCCTAGCAGCTAGCCTACAGTTCTTGTGCTGGCTGCATATGAAACTTTGTGTATGATAAATCTGACAAGAAATGTTATTAAATGAACATAAAGGACCTTGGATTGAATTGCTGAGAGCCAAGAAAACAAAACAAAGCGGACTGAGGGAAATAACATATTGTGCCACAGACTGTTACATGTACCTGACTTGACCATTTCAAATACTGTTTTTATATCCAATAGTATAGTGATTTATGGTTTGGAAAATGCTTTCACCTGTCTTATCTTGTCTGAATCTTGAAAACATGTCACAGAGAAAGGCCAGGCCAAGATGTTATCCTCATGGGACCGATGGGGAAACTGAGGCACAGAACTACGTGAGTAGTTCAAAGTTGCACGGCTAGTAAGAGACAACACTGTGCCTAAAATTTAGACCTTCTGATTTAAGTCCAATATTCATTTATCACATTGCCTCTTAGCTGAAACACTTCTGCCCCATAGAACCTTTGAAAAGGGAAGACAAGCTTCCCAAGATCTGAGAAAGCTTCTCTGGCCACAATAAGCTCCGTGTTGGTTCCCATATTTATCATGTGACCCTCCAAACTTGGCAAATATTGTAGATATTTAAAGTCATTTTCTTTGTGTGTGTTGACTTATTAGAATGCAGGCTTCCCAAGAGAAGGCATAACATTGTTGGATGCACGGCAAGCATGTAGCAGTCACTTACTTATTATAGTGAAAACTGTGTAAGTACATACAGAATGTAACTTTACCTTGAGGAAAGTGGTGTATTGAAGTGCTTTTTACACTTTTTCCCTGTCACTTTGATTCTCTTAAACATCATGAACATGATGGAATACATTTCCTGACATGTCCAAATTAAAAATAAAAATTTTTTTTTTAGGGAGTGGCCTGTAATCTTTTTTGGGCTTTGAACATCTCTGAGAATATGATGAAAATCATGTGTTTGTGTGCAAATCCAGAATGAGGACAGAAAGAGATCCATGGAAGCCCTTGTTGGGCCATAATTAGGCACTCCGATAGAAAAAATGTGTTGCTTGGGAGTGGCCATTTCCAAGCATACCCTAGCTGCAACAAAAGAAAGGAGAAACCTCACCTTCCCTGAGATGCCCATGGAGTTCAACCAGATACATGGTCCCCTACTTTTACTTTCCTTCTTGTTCACTCCCCAGTCCTTCCTACCTTGTTTCTGGTAAGAAGAGATCATAGCATTCACCTAAAAATTCTTCACCTGACAGTCCTTTATTACATCCCTTCCATGTGCCAGAACAGCTACAAATGGAGATACAAATCTCTTGAGATGACTTTCCAGTTCTCAAGAGGCTTACAGTCTAGAACGTGTATTAGAAAGTCTTTAAATTCTGCCCAGGGGGAACAAGGGTAAGACCTGTAGGTAATCGTAGACTTGGGCGATGAAAATAAGTGGGTGTCCTCCAGGTGGATAAGAGAAGAATGTGCAACATTGCAGAAAGCACTTAGTGGCTTATGCACAGACTCAGAGACATGCAGAACACAGCCCATTCAGGCAGGGCACGGTACTAGTTCAAGCGTGTGCTCCGAGTCGAGTGCTGGTGAGGAGGGGGCTTGGTAGAAAGGTAGCCAGCGCTCAGATGGTCGAGTGTCTTAAGACGTAAGGTCTTTGTTCTACCACTGCAAATACCCAGATGGGGAAAGTTAAAATCTGGTGAGCCTTTGCATTCTGGTGGGGTTAGAGTTACTGCCACTTGCTACTACTGGCTCCTCAAAAGGAATTATTGGCTCTTGTCATAACCCAGATACTAGAAACACAGATATCTGAACAAAAAGACCCTGCCTGTCCGTTGCTAGATGTATAAACTATAAAAGCTCTTCAGTGCAATAAGAACATTTCCTTGGATTTGGAGGATGTTAACACAGCTGTTTATAAACATTATCAATCCACAAGTAGCAGGGGCGAGCCACGGAGTGATTTATCTGGCTGCCTGAGCATTTTGAAAAAATGTTGGAAACATGGTAGATCGACACTCCTGCTGATATTTTAAGTAGCAGCCGGATTCTGTTTCCAGCTGAATGGACATATAGTCTCTGTCTGATTACTTATGCATCATATCTTTCTAGGCTGAATCCTTGCCATTTGCCAGTTTAATTCAATGACGGTAGCAGAACTCCACTCTTTCTGTTCATTTATTTATTCTCCAACTGGTTGGCAGGTCCAAAAGGCCAATGCCTGCATATCAAAGTCTTGTGGGTAAGTGGGTCACACTTCACTGGAATCATCTTTGTCAGTGCTTCTCTCTGTAACCAGCTCCAGTAAGTACCGACTTGCTCTATGTATTCAGAGTGAGTTTTATTCCCTCACCACTTAGCTGCTTTAGGATTTGGGGTTGCCAACTACAACTGTGCCTCGTCTGTACCCCCCTCTGCTTTGAGGACGGAAGATATTAAGTTGAGACTGGAGACTGTGTAAAAAAAATGTCCTGTGGAAGTCACGTCTCTTAGTCCTATGGACCTTGTCTCTGCACCAGATGATTCTAGGGTTAGTCAAGCTCTCTGGGTGAAGGAAATGATGAAATAAGGTTAATGGCCTGGCTTCTTTGGGAAGGTTTAAGAGTGAACTTTATAACTTGTTCTGCCTAAAAGCCCTAGAATGCTCTATGTAGAAGATCCCAAACTAAGGGGTCTTGGTAAAGAGGCTGCTTTACATTATGTTTTGGGTGAGTCTATGCAGCCAAGTTGTTACAAGTGGCAAAGTAAACAGTGGGCGTAATTCGGGCAGAATGCCACTGTGATGCTATACAAATTAACCCTATGGTCAGGCTACAGGTGTCAGGACTTGGTTCAGCCATTTGAGGGCAGCACTGGCAGGCATTTTGTCCTGGGTATCCATTCTTGATTTATCAAACTTCATCTTCATCGTAAGATTTGGAAAAACCTCAAAAATATTATTTCTTCCATTTTTTCCCTCCATGTTCCTCTTTTTGACCATATTTAAGAAGCTATATTGACTAAATGTAATGTTCTCGTCTGCAACTCAACAGGAAAGAGACTATCTTGGTAACCCATTCTAATATCTCCCTAGTCCATGAAATATATATGTTGACTTAGCTAGTTTGTGAAATCTCCACTTGAAGCCATCCCCCCCGTCCCCCACAATATCTTGTTGAAATTGGCCAAAGGCAGATTCTTTTAATTTTCCTCTCAAGTCTTGTTTTTATTTCTTTGGATAGAATTTTAGAATTTAACATTTGCTCAGTACTTATTATATGCTTTGCATTGTAGTAAATAATATAATATTCATGATCTCTTCTACTCTCTCAACAGGTAGGTGCTATTATTTTTACTATTTTCAACATGAAGACATTGAGGCTTAAAGATGTTGAGTAACTTGTTCAGGGTTATATAGCCAATGATTGGTGGAGCCTGGATTTAAATTTAGGTCTGTCTCATTGCAGATCCTGAATTGTAATCCTTATGTTATATTAGCTTCAGCCATGTGATTATTCACCAAGTATCATTACACATGTTTTGCTAATACTTTGCAGATCTTTTCCTGCCCAGTTTTTTTGAGAATTAATTGACATATATCACAATATAAGTTTAAGGTGTACAGCATGATGTTTTTTATTTATATAGTGAAATGATTATCACTATAGGTTCAGCTAATACCCGTCTTCTGAAATAGAAACAACAAAAAGGAAAAAAAGAAGAAAAGAGAAAAGGAAGACAAAATCTCCTGGTGATGAGAATACTCTCTTAACAGCTTTCCTGTATATCATACAGCACTGTTAGCTATAGTCATCATGGTGTACATTATATCCCTAATATCTATTTATCTTGTAACTAAAAGTTTGTACTTTTTGACCACCTTCTTCCAATTCCCCCCCTCCCACCCTCCATGTTTGGTAACCACAAGTCTGATCTCTTTTTCTACAAGTTTGTTTGTTTTTAGATTCCACATATAAGTGAAATCTTATGGTATTTGTCTTTCTCTGACTTATTTCACTTAGCATAATGCCTTCAAGTTCCATCCATTACTGTAACAACTGATAGGATTTTTTTCTTTTTTATCACTGAATAATATTCTATTGCTTATATATCTACCACAACTGCTTTATCCATTCATCCATTGATGGATATTTAGGTTGTTTCCAGTCCTAGCTATTGTAAATAAAGCTGTTAAGAACATGGGGGTACATACATTTTTCAGTTAGCATTTTTATTTCCTTTGCGTATATTCCGAGAAGTGGAATTGCTGGGTTATATGGTATTTTTATTTTTCATTTTTTGAGGATCCTCCATAATGTTTTCCATAATGACTCTACCAAAGTACAATTCCACCAACAGTGCACAAGTGTTCCCTTTTCGCTCTACATCCATGCCCGCATTTGTTATCCTCTTTTTGATGATGGGCATTCTAATAGGCTTGAGGTGTTATCTCATTGTGGCTTTAATTTGCATTTACCTAGTTACTGGTGGTGTTGAGCATCTTTTCATGTCCCTGTTAGCCTTTTGTATATCTTCTTTGGAGGAATGTCTATTCAGGTCCTTCACCAGTTATATTTTGGATATTAACCTCTTATCCGATATATGATTTATAGACTTTTTTTTCCAATTTCTTTTGTTGTCTTTTCACTTTGTTGTTGGTTTCTTTTGCGGTGCAGAAACTTTTTAGTTTGATGTAGTCCTACTTTTCTACTTTTTTTTTTCCTTTTGTTGCTTGAGCTTTAGGTGTCATATTAAAAAATTCATTACCAAGACCCATGTCAAAGGGTTTTATCTCTATGTTTTCTTTTAGGAGTTTAATGACTTCAATCTTATATTTAAGTCTTTAATCAGTTTCAAGTTAATTTTGTGAATGGTGTAAGATGTGGATCTAGTTTCATTCTTTTACATTCTTTCACTTGTTTCTTGCTCTACTGCCTCTTTTTTTGTGTGTATTTTGATGTCTTTTGTTGTTAGTATGCTTTGACTCTTTTATTATGTTCTTTTGCATGATTACTACAATATTTTTCCTTGTGGTTACCATTAGGCTTACATAACATATTTGAAACTTAATAACACCTTATTTTAAACTTGTAACTACCTAACTTCAATAGAATTTGTAAACTTTACACTTTTACTTCTCTCTACCATACATTTTAGGTTATTGTTCTTATAATTTACATGTTTTCTATAATGCATAACTAATAACAGATTATTGTAGGCATGGTTATTTTTGCAACACTCATTTTTTTTCACTTTTAAACTAAAGTTATAAGTAAACTATGCAATACTATTACCATATTGAAGAATCTAACTATGACTATGTATTTACCATTACAAGTGAGATTTATGCTACCTTTTAACATTTTTATGATTTAAATTAGCATTTTTTTTTACTTCCACTTAAAGAACCACCTATAGCATTTCTTATAAGGCAAGTATTGTGGTAATGAACTCTCTTAATTTTTTTTTGTTCAGGAAAGTATTCTACCTTTGTTTCTTTTCTTTTTTTTTTAAGGATTTTATTTATTTATTTGACAGAGATCGAGACAGCCAGCGAGAGAGGGAACACAAGCAGGGGGAGTGGGAGAGGAAGAAGCAGGCTCATAGCGGAGGAGCCTGATGTGGGACTCGATCCCATAACGCCGGGATCACACCCTGAGCTGAAGGCAGACGCTTAACCGCTGTGCCACCCAGGTGCCCCCTCTACCTTTGTTTCTGAAGGACAGCTTTGCTGGGTACAAAATTCCTCAGGTATTTTTATGTCATCCCATTTTCTCGTGGCCTGAAGTTTTTGTTGAGAAATTTACCAATAGTACTATGGGTGTTCTCTTGTATGTAACTTCTTTCTTTTCTGTTGCTGGTCTTAAAGTTCTTTCTTTGTCTTTGACTTTTGACTGTTTAATTATAATCTGTCTTGGTGTAGCCCTGTTTGGGCTCAACCTGTTTGAAATCCTTTGGGATTCATGGATCTGGATGTTCATTTTTCCCCCCCAGGTTTGGGAAGTTTTCAGCCATCATTGCTTTAAATATATCTGTTCTCTTCTCTTTCTCTTCTCCTGGAATTCCCATGCAAATATTCTTCCTTTTCTCTTCTTTTCTTTTTTTTCTTCTCTCTTCTCTCTTCTCCTCTCCTCTCCTCTCCTCTCCTCTCCTCTCCTCTCCTCTCCTCTCCTCTCCTCTCCTCTCCTCTCCTTTCTCTTCTCTTGCCTGCCTGCCTGCCTACTTATCTTTTTCCTCCTCTGACTGAGTAGTTTCCAAAGTCTTATCCTCCAGGTCACTGATTCTTTCTTCTATGTGGTTGTATCTACTTTTGAAGCTGTCTATTGGGTTCTTCAGTTCAGTTATTGTATTTTTCAACTGTAGGATTTCTGTTTGTTTGTTCCTGATGTTTGCTATTTCCTTGTCTAACATCTCATTTTGTTAATGCATGTTTTCACGATTCTGTTTAGTTGTCTATGTTTTTGTATAGGTCACCAAACTGCCTTAAGAGGACTCTTCTGAATTCTTTGTCTGACAGCTTATAGATCTCTATATCTTTAGGGTCAGTTATTGGAGTTTTATTAGTTTCCTTTGGCAGTGTCGTATTTACCTGATTTTTTTTTGTGATCTTTAATTCTTTATGTTGGTATCTGTGCATTTGTGTAATCAGGCTCCTTTTTCAGTTTCTGGTCGTGTCTGCTGGTAATGTCTGTGGGCAGGTGGGACCTGCTATTACAGTTTATTTTAGGGCAAGGGAATTGTGTGGGCTCTGAGATTAGGAAGGGGAAGGTGTGTCACTGGCTTAGAACAGTTGGATAGGACTGCTGGTTTTGTTTTCTATCCAAGTGGTATTAAGAGATGGACTCCTGGCTTCTTGGATTCTCTGACCAGACTTACTAGATGGTCATGAATGGGCATTATATTCAGTAGTATATGGGGCTATGAATTAACTTGCTTGCCCTGGAAGGGCAGCGGGACAGGACACAGGGTCTGTACAGCTTGCCATTTGAGGATTTGAATCAAGACAGAGTGTGCACTGAATTCTCTAGTCAAGTGAAACCATTGGTTTTTCTCTGCAGATGAGAGAAGCCATTAGCTGTGCTCTTTGTTCAAGTGCTACTGTAAGCAGGCTCTGGTTAGGTTCCCTAGTCAGATAAGTTGAGGGCTGTATTTAGCAATGAGTGGGGATATGAATTCCTTGTCTGGGTGCAGTGGAGGAAGCAGCTCTAAAACTGGTAAAACTGCTTATTGTCTTAACGCAAGCTGCTCTATACCCCAAGTTCCTTGGCTCCACAAGGCCATTGGCTTTCCTTTACAAACTATTGACTTTGCCTGCCCTTCTCCAGAGCTGAGCATTGCTGGGCCACACAGCTTCTAGGAGTTGTCACCAGCCTTTCTGTTCAGATGGGACTGGAAAATACTCTTTACAGTGGGTGGGGCTATGTGCCAACTCCCTTGCTTGGGAAGGAGTGGGAGTGGCCACTCCAGGCTACTCTCAATTTCTCAAACAAGTTCTTCAGTTAGGTGGCTGGCTGGGGAGCTAACTCTCAGTCTTGGGTAGAAATTAATCCCCTTGCCTGTGCATAGCATGGAAACCCTCCACACCCTGCACTGGCTTTGCTCTGGGGTGATCAGCTCTGCCTGTCCACTTCTTGGCTCCAGCATTACCAGGCCACTCAGTTTCTAGGAGTTGTTGCCACTTCTCGTCAGATGGAGCTGGAAGGCATTCTCCACAGTTGGTGGGGCTGTGACATAGCTCCTTGCCTAGGTATGTGCAAACAGGGATTTAAGGCAAGACTCCCTGTTTGAGGATCCAAATTAGGCTGTTCTGCACCCCATGGAGTTCCAGGCTAGAGTGCACCCCTGACTTGGTTCTGTCAATGAGCAAAACTGATTAAAACGTGGGTACTGCAGATATGAATTTGGTCTGCCAAGATCCATGTTGCAAGCCCCTCCCCACTTCTCTGTCACAGTCAGATTCCTAGTAGTCAAGCCCGGCAGATTCCCCTGCTATCTGCATGGTGTGAGATCAGAGAAGAGGTTCCCACAAGGCAACACACAATGCTGGGTGCGGTGGGGCAGGTTGTCTTCCCTGGGTTCTTTTTTTCCACTAGAGGAGCCAGAGGCTCAAGGGAGACTTCTCTTCATGGTGTTGTGCTGGCCTGGGGAGGAGCAATGTGGTCAATTAGTAGCTGCTTCTCTTCCCCTTGTAATGCAGTCCGTCTTGGTCTTAGTAGTGCTGGGAGCAAGGTGGGGACAGTGTTCTTCAGCCTTACCCCCCATGTTCCAGGATTCTCTGGATGGTGTTTTGTTCTTGAGTAGTTGTTTGTTATTCTTGTGAGGGGGAGGGAAGTCAGGAATGACCTATTTTGCCATCTTGGTGACATCACTCCCACAGATTTTTTTTTTTTTTGAAATAGTTTTTTCCCCCCCAAACCGTGGTTGTAACTCATTCGTGAGTAATGACCAGTATATGTTTGTTTGTTTGTTTTTAAATGCAAGGGACTATATACAATATTACAAAATAGAAAACACCAGTATAAATTGATGTAGTAATGGTAGGTATATTTTTGTGAAACATTTGTTATAGGTATATATATAGGCATATAGGTGTATATGTGTCATTGAATCACAATGCAAAATGTATTTATTACTGTAAGTCATGGTAAATTTAGATAAACAATGCAATGCATGATATAAAAGCAGTATATATGTATACATTAATGTGTATATTATATTCACATATATATACACGTGTATATATATACATATACATGCACATATATATACATGTGTATATATGAATATCAGCAAAATACACATCAGTAGGTTATTCAAAGCCAAAATATACATATGTAGGTAATATCAAAGTCACAATCTTCTTCCAGTACCTACCATTTTACTGTAATTATTTTTCAGAGTATATCTGACACTCTTTGAACATCTTGAGGACAAGGACAGGCCTTGCTATGGAGAATCCTCAGTGCCTTGAACATAAGAAGTGCTTCATGAATGCTTATTCAATAGTTAAAGGGAGGAATAAGGACAAGTAGCCTCCTATGTAAAGAGCATTATTTTAGAATTGCACATCTTGAGTTTGGTGAAACTTATAACCAACTCTTTTTATTTTATGGCTGTTTATTTCTTTTAAAAATGAATCACTTTCTGCTATACGTGAAAGAACTTGAGTAAGCTACAGAAATTTTCTGAGGAAGCACGTAAGATGGGAATTGTCATGGTAGCTCCTTGCCTATCTTGACTCAGCTGGAGCCCTCTTCAGTCAGCTTCTCCAAGGATGCGATAGAAAATGTACTTATAAATGAGTTGGGCCACGTTTACTTAAAAGAAAAAATGTTTAATACATGTCCTTTGATATCTTAGTTACTTAACCTTAAAGCTTTGTGTCAAACATTGGTATTAAATGAAAAGCAGAGCTAACACTTTGTGAGTCAAAAAGGTTTTTTTTTTTAAACTGTCTATTTCTTTCCTCTCTAACAGTTATATAAAGGTGTTTTGTAAAGTTCCCGTGATCTTCCCAGAAAATATCTTACGCAGTTATTGTCTTAATATTTGCTGTTTAAACTTGTGTCAAGTGAAGGATTTAACCAAAGTTGCATAAGTAAATAATTCAAATTTTATTTTTTTAGGGGCCACAGGGTTGTCTTTTAAAAACTGGTGTAAAAATATGCAAGATGGAGAAGTGAGGCATGACTCAGAAGCTACAATGTGTGGACATACTGAGAAATAGCACCTAGAAATTTCATTTGAGATTCTTTAGTTTATTTCTTGCTACCTAAAAATTATCTTTATTGACTTTATTTTTTTAATTAAACATAGTCTCTGAACAAATACTTATTGATTGCCTAATATATGTCAAACATCAAGCCAGATGTTGATGGGTCAGTGGCAAACAAAATGTAAAACCACCTCATGATGAGGGAGAGGAAGCAGACAAGTAAAAGGTAGTTCTGGAACAGACCCGTGCGTGTCACAGCAGGGGTGAGACAGAGCATCCTGTGCTCATGGGGCATCCCCTCAGATCGGGCAGTATGGGGGGCTGCCTCTCAGAAAAAGTGGGAATTAGGTTGAGAACTGAAGAATGAGTAGGAAGTTCACTGGGGCAAGAAAAGGGCAACCCAAGGTCCAAAGAAGAGAAGAAGGGAGGGAGGGAGGGAGAGAGAGTGATAGTATATGCTGCTTTGTGAGAATTTCTGAGTAGTTCCACATGACCAGAACTCAAGCATGTGAGATGAGAACATGGAAAGCTGTGGCTGGGAGAGAAGGATAGGGATAAATGGTCTTCTAAACCATGTTCTGGAGTTTTTACTAAATCCCGAGGGGAATAGGGAAGCTTTGAAGGTTTTTCATTAGAGGCGTGAGATGTCAGTTAACTTGGAGCAACTAAGGGTGCTTCGCCACAGCACTAGAGCCTCCTTTCCCCTTTCACTCTGCAGGAGAGAACAGAGCAGTAGAGTGTTTCCCTCGACCTCCCTCTTCAGCCGCACTCTCCTGACGGGCTGAAGGGGAGAATCAGACATCATGTCTGCTAGAGCTGCAGACTCTGTTGCTACAGGCAGAACAGCCATCACAACAACACTTGAAATTAGGTCTCTTAGCATTTTATAAATCTTTCTGACTACCTACAGAAAATTGGTTTTTTTTTCTTTACTCTGATAGAAGATGAAAAATGGTAACTGAGCAAGAATATTTATAGTCCTGCATGACAGATGGGGAACATTAAGCCCATTGACATTTACTTAAAAAATGGTACTGTGATTAACAAATATTTTCTCCACTTTCATTGAAGGTGGAATAAAAAGAAATGAGCTTCTATGGCAAACTCGCTCTTTGTTATACATGCCTGCCTAGTGTTGCTACTTATTCCTTGCCTTCAGGTTCTGTATTAGTCATCCTAGACTTATGCCCTAAAGAGAAACATATGAAATTAGACTTCTGTACAAGCATTTTCAACGTTTCAACTCATGTGGCCTCCTGTTTGTTTTATTCTGTCTCATCTGCTCTTCTGGATCACTTCGTCCTTAATTATTCTCGTAGGTCTTTGCATTTTTGCCTTCATCTGTCATTTTTTAAGGGTCTTAGAGCCTTTCAGAAAATGATTTTCATATGCATCTTCTGGGTGCTTGAAAATCATTAGAAGCCAACATTCTCTTTTCATAGTAAAATGTTCTTTCCCTTCTCCTATCTTTCTGCACATGGCTTTGTGAATCTGCTTGAAATCTCAGGCACATACAGACCACTATGTGTAGGTCAATAGATGTTACTTGAATGACAAAACAAAGAAACAGTTCTCAACACTTGTTAAGGCAAAAATACAGCGGTATATTATCACTCTGGGGAACAAAAAAAGGTCTGGATACATCATTCTGGCAGAAACTATCATATACGCACAAATATGGTATCTTAATTAAGAAAAAAAAGCTTACGTTGAATGACTAAATAACTAAAATTTTCTGGTTTGTTTCGACACTCAGGGTCTTACCAGCTGCTTGCCATATCTCCTGCTACTTTTATTTGCCTCCCATCAGCTGTCCACTTGCTTTTGACCTTGACTGATAGAAGCTATATACTTCTCATAGAAGACCATCAGATCTGGTTCTTGCCCTAGGTCTGGGCTGTGCTTGGGCTTATTTTATGTTCTTCACATTCAGCCTTTAAACTCTTCATGATCTAGCTCTCAGCCCTCTGCCAAAGATTTACCAGTATCTAGGGATCTGTTGTTAATGTCACAGCTGAGTTTTACTAAGGTCCTGAATAAAAATTTTCCAGAAATGGCATGTGTTTCTAGCAGGCTATTCATGCTCTTTCTTCTTCACTCCCCCATATTCACATGGCTAACTCCTTCCCATAATCCAGACCTCATCTCCAAAATGCCATTTCCTGCAATTCATCCTAGTTAATATTTGTGTCCCAAGCCGCTACTTTGGGAAACTTAGCTGCTACTTAAAAAAGGACCCATGATAATGTTTATTTATATTTCACATAATAGTATTTATGTGATTCTTCCAGATTATGGGAAAGCTCTACAGGATCCTCCCATCATGTTGTTCTGTCATATGCCCAAAGTATTTCTATTATCTGAATAACTAAAGCTGTGTTGTTGCTACATTTAATTTTTAGCCACTGGGAAGGGAAAAGAGTGCACGGTGTGGGCATGCTCAGTATGTTAAGGCCCAGAACTAAAAGAGGCACACATCATTTCCTTCCCTATTTCATTGGTAAGGACATAATCACATGGGCACACTTGCTGCAAGGGAGGCTGGGAAATGTAGTTAGCTGGGCAGCCATGTGCTCAATTCAACTCTACTTTTATAGGAGGATGGAGTCTTTTTGGACAGCTAGCAGTCCTCACAACACTAAGTCACTCTGTTATCACATGACCCTGTTTTATTTTTTTCACAGTATTATCAGAAACAATTTTTAATTAATGAGTTAATTCATTTTTCTTGTTCATTAAATCTCTCATTAGAATGTATGATCTATAATAGCAGAACCATGTTCTATTTTGCTTACCTCTGCATCTTTAGAGCATAGAACAAACAGTGCTTGGCATGTAGAGGGTATTCACAAGGGTTTGAGGCCCCTGAGCCTGGGTGAACCATTTGCTTCAGCTGAATTTTCTGTAAGTGGTGCCTCCTTTTTTGCATCTGTTGAGAAGTCTACACATGAGGGCAGTCGGGGTCTAAATTTGAGATTGTATGGTGGAATTGCACTTTAATTGAATTTTTGCATTCTTAGAAATGACAGACTTCCATCTTGAATGGGGCATGTTTGTTCACTGACTTCCATGGCAAACATTCAGATTGTTGGACAAATTCCATTTGCCTGGGATAGTTAAATTAGGGGAGTAACAATTGACTCACTGTATTGCAGAATACTGATGTCATGTCTTTGAAAGATGGATGCAACATCTCAGTTTCCACCCCGGTTCATTCAACTTTCTGGGAACATCTACCTTTTTAGCAATCAGATCATGCTATTCTGGTTTGAGGTCTATCTCAGGGCTTGCCTCAAATATATACATCCTGAAGGAATGAGAACCTTTCCTAAAGAAGAGTAGAAAGTTCTTATCAGATGCTCTCTATTAGAAGCTCTCCTGCTTTCAGATTGACCCAACCTAGATCAGCAATTCTATTTCCTTTGCTTATATTCACCTATATGCTTGTCTCCTTGTTTATACCAATTTTATCTAGTCTTAACTCTTCATCTTGTATTCATTCTCCACTGGTGCCTATGATCCTGGTGTTGAAATGAAATTGCAGAAAGGTGATTAATCTAGATTCAACTTTGTGTGAGTAGGAACAAGGTCTGTCTTATGCATTATTGTATATTCATTGCTTAGTAGTGCCTATCACATAGCAGGTAAGCACAAAGTAAACAAATAACAGTGAAAAGATATGCACTAAACTTCTAGAGAAGTGCAATGAAGGAAGATGTTATGATGACGTAGAAAGGGTACTCAGAGAAGACTTTGCCTAAAGAAGTAATGTTTAAGTTAAGATACAAAGGGCCTAAAGAAGAACAGAATCTAAGGTGTTGTATGGTACAGTTGCTGCAATTTCAGTTTGGGTTTATAACCTGGTTCTATCACCTATGATATGTATTAGTTTGTTCAGGCTGCTATAAGAAAATACTGTAGACTGGGTGGCTGAAACAATAGTCATATGTCTCATAGTTCTGGAGGCTGGAAAGTCCAAGATCAAGGTGCCAGCTGATTCAGCTCCTAGAGAGGGCCCTTTTCTTGGCTTGCAGATGGCCTCCTTCTGGCTGTATCCTCAAATGGCAGAAAGAGATGGTCTCTCTCTCTCTCTTTCCCATCCTCACTCTTTTTTTTTTTTTAAGATTTTATTTATTTATTCGACAGGATAGAGACAGCCAGCGAGAGAGGGAACACAAGCAGGGGGAGTGGGAGAGGAAGAAGCAGGCTCATAGTGGAGGAGCCTGACGTGGGGCTCGATCCCACAACGCCGGGATCATGCCCTGAGCCGAAGGCAGACGCTTAACTGCTGTGCCACCCAGGCGCCCCCCCATCCTCACTCTTTTTAAAAGCCATTGAGACCATCAGGAGGACCTACTCTTATGACTACATCTTAACCTCCCAAAAGCCCTATTTCCAAATACCATCACATTGGAGGTTAGGGTTTCAACATATTAATTGGTGGGAGATGGAATTTAGTCTATAGCATGATCTATATAAAATTGTTCAAATCATTCCACTTGGGTGTATTTCATTTTCTTCATCTGTAAAAGAAGGGTAATAATGGACTTACTTCATAGCATTGATATATTAAATGAATCAGTATTCTTAAAACTCTTAAAAAGAGCCCAGACACAGTAAGTGCTATTTGAGAATTTATTACATAAATAAAAATGAAGTGCATGACAAACAGGTGAAAGAGTATGTACGCCACTTCTTAGGAGAAAATGGCTTCACAAATTATGCACACAGAAAGGAAACTAGTACGAGGAGAACAGTGAGTAAGAGTGGAGAGAAGCTTGAGATGAAGTGGAAGAGGTGACCGGGGCTAGATCTACTTGGACCATGAGCTCCTGGTAAAGAACTTGGGTTTTGTTCTAATTGCACTGGGAAGTCATTTTATTTTAATCAGAGGATTTAAAGATTAGATTTTTATTTTAAAAAACTAGTTCAGATGATCTGTAGAGAATAGATTGTAAAGGGGAGAGAAAGGAAGTACAGAAACTGATTAAAGCCTATTGTTCTAGCCCAGGTGAGGATAATTATGTAGGCTGGAACAGAGTGGTGATGACAATCTGGGGGGAAAATTCGGTTTTGAGGTTAAAAGGATAGAATTTATTAACTGATTGGGTGGAGGAAGAGGGAAATGTGAGAATCAAGGATAGTACCCAGACTTCTGATTTAAGCTCTTGGCAGTAAAAAGGTATTAAATGCTTAGTTCAAGAACACTGCAGATGAATCGATTTATTGGAGAGTGGGAATTAAGATGTCAGTTTTAGATCTATCAAAGTTGATATGCATATGTGATATCTAGGTGGAATGGCGAATTGGTTACATTATAGGAGTTTGGAGATGAGGTCTGAGTCAGAGATGATTTGGGGGAATGAACTATATTTGAATAATATTTAAAGTTGAAGAATGAATGAGGTCACCTACAAAGAGTATGAGAAAAAAAATATTGGCAGGGTTTGAGGTAATTGGGTGCGGGGAATATGCAATGAGAGTTAGGACTAAAAAAAGATGGTCAACTTAATGGCTTCTTTTTACTCTTTTCTATTTATTCTAAAAAAATTCAGGGGTGCCTGGGTGGCGCAGTCGTTAAGCGTCTGCCTTCGGCTCAGGGCGTGATCCCGGAGTTGTGGGATCGAGCCCCACATCAGGCTCCTCTGCTGGGGGCCTGCTTCTTCCTCTCCCACTCCCCCTGCTTGTGTTCCCTCTCTCGCTGGCTGTCTCTATCTCTGTCAAATAAATAAATAAAATCTCAAAAAAAAAATTTCGAATATACAGAAGTTTGAGTAAGACTAAATGGCACAGTGAATAGACATATACCAAGTAGTCCAGGTAGTAGATTCGACAGTTGTTAACATTTTGCCATATTTTGTTCATCGATCTACCTATCTCTGTATCTACATCTATATCTACATTTACATCTATGTCTATCTACACATTTCTCCAAACTGTTTCAAAACAGGCTGTAGATACTGTGAGCCTTTACCCCTAAGTATTTCAGCAAGCATCTTCTAAAACTAAAGACATCATTCTGTATAACCACAGTATCATTAACATATATAGTCATACCTTGGAGATATTGTGAGTTTGGTTTCAGACCACCACAATAAAGCAAAAAATATTGCAATAAAGCAATCAAGTAAAATTTTTGATTTTCCACTGCAAATAAAAATATGCCTATACTATACTGTAGTCTGGTAAGTGTGCAGTGGCATTACGTCTAAAAAATAAAAATGTACATACCTTAATTTGAAAATACTTTATTGCTAAAAAAATGTGAACCATCATTCGAGCTTTTAATCAGTTGTAATCACTGATTACAGATAACCATAACAAATACAAGAATAATGAAAAAGTTTGAAATATTATGAGAACTACCAAAATGTGATACAGACACATGAAATAAGCAAATGCTGTAGGAAAATGGTACTGGTAGACTTGCTTCGATTTGTAAAAAAGCACAATATCCACAAAACACAATCAAGTGGAGCTCAATAAAATGAGGTAGTGCTGTGAAAGAAATTGGCAGGTATTCACCAACATAACATAATCCCTAATTTTTATCTACAGTTAATCAATATCTCCCCAAATATCTTTTATGTATTTAAGATCACCAACATTTAAAGATAAGGTGGAGGAGCAGGAGCTATGAGAGGGGACAGAGAAGTTTGGGTCTCCTCAGAAGGTAAGGCAGGAAAGCCCGGAATCAGGGAAGCCAAAAGTAAAGTGGTTTCAAGGATGCGGAATCTGTAAATACTAATGGCCTTCTGCTCTTAGCACTTTGTCTCAGAGAAGTTGGGTCGAGGGCTATTTGTAGAGGTTGACAGCATGACTTACTGATATCCCTTCTGATTAATGACTTATGATCAACTACGAGAACTCAAATCAATATCCCAATTGATTTGGTAAAGAGTTAAAGATGAAAGGAGATAAAATCCAACATTATTTAATGAAGGACTGTAAGTTGACCATTGCCTATTGACTTATACTTTATCATTCCATTTGGTAGTTTCATAATGCTTTTCTCCTGGCAACTGACCCAATTTCAGCAATTCCTTTCCTCTTTAAAATTTTTCACTCCCTGCATGTCCCATTAAATATGCCATTAATTTAATGTTATTTATAATCCCAGTTCTTTACTCCTCTCACCAATTAGAATGACCATATAATTTATCTCTCAAATTGGAACACTCTGTAAAGTAAAAGAGCATCATTAATAGTTACACAGAACTAGAGGTATACAGTGGGCTCTTCCAGGAGAGCCAGTTTGTATGGTCACCCCTACTGTGGGTAAATTCCCCTCTCCCTTTCTTTTTCCTTCTTCTCTTACTCCTTCCTTTATAACTAAGGCCACATCACATATAGAGGATAAAAGTCCCCGGATATCTCTCCATATAGCTTTCAAGAAGTCATAGAATAAAATGCATATAAACACATTTTTTCCAAATTTTAAGTACTGTTAAGTGATTTCTAGCCATACCTTAGTTTTTCTAGTATTTTTAATTTCCAAGGTTTTTCTCTATTATTAATTTCTATTTAGTACATCATTTATGGAATTTATAGTTACTTTACATTGACTAATCTAAACAAGTCTCTACTAAAGACCTTGACTAAAAAATATATATATAAATATATATCTTAAATATCTGTTACCTCATTTCACATAACTGATAGATTATGTTCTTGCAGTAAAAAGATTCTTATGTCCTAGTAGAAAAAACGAAGTCAATTTAATGAAAACACAATTCTCAAATATATTTGAAAAAACCTTGTACAAAATTATATTAAAAAGAAAACCTTGTACCAATAACTATTTGTTGAATGAACAAATAGATGAGTGAGCCAAATCAGAGCGTTTTAGTTTGTTCTTAAATTGATAGAATAGTAGGTTCAATCCTGTTTTTTCTACAAGAAAAGGCAAAGATAAACACGAAGTAGATTTATTCTTTCCTTCATCTTTTCCACCATGATTGCTCCATTAATTTGAATCAAAATAAGTTTATGGTAAGAATGTCCTAAGACTGTCAGTGGATTTTTGGGTTTCCTCTAAAAGTAGGATTAAAAATGGGTTATACTATTACATACTGTTTTGAATAATAGTTTTGGCAGGTCAATATGACCTGAGTTGTTGTTGTTGTTGTTGCTGTTTTTAAATTTTGCAGTGTTCAGATTTTTTTCTTTCTCTCTCTTTTTTTAAAGTCTTATTTTTTCAGAGCAGTTTTAGTTTACAGCAGAGTTGAGAAGAAGGTACGGAGATTTTCCATACAACCCCCGCCCCCACACCTGCACAGCCTCCCTCATGATTAACATCGCTGCCCAGACTGGGAGGATGAACATACATTGACAGTTTGCTGTGGGCTTTGCTCTTAGTGTTGTCCGTTCTGTGAATCTGGACAGAAGTGTAATGACCTATGTAATCATTCCAACACCACAGAGTACTTTCACTGCCTAAACAGCCTTTGCGTGCTGCTCATGGAACTTCCCCACTGCCCCCGCCATTGCTTGCAACGACTCATTTTTATTGTCTCCATAGTTTTGCCTTTTGAATTTTTTTCTTTTTTTTTAATTGTCAGCAATGGGTGTTCTACAAAATAATTTTGAAAAACTTCAGCTTTGGAAGGTATCTGTCAGGACTCAGCATGCATTTGCCTTGTCTTCTGTGTTCTCTGCGTTGCAGGGGCTGGTAAGCTAAATGCTGCACCTCTCAAGCTCGCTTTCTACTAGAGTTCTGGATATGATTTAGATTCTACCAATAAAATGTACTCACATGAAATTTATGGGACAGAAGGGAGGCAAAGACCATCTTCTTGCTGCTATGGTGGCTGGCAGTGAGTCAAGTAGATTTGTTTACCGGGGCCAAACTCCAATGCCAGTGTGGGGTTACTGTCCTCACCGATGTAGAGGCAGCCTCAGCAACAATGGTTTTCTTCTCCCTGGTTTCTATCTGCAGCCTGGGAGCTGGTGGTCCAGCGGTGGCTGCTTGACTTCTCTGCTCTGTACTGTAACCTGTAGGCATCCAATGTCTGAATTACATCCCTTTGAGATACCTAGAAAGGTTTTGGTGACTGAATCTTACATGATACTACTTTATAGTGTTCAGTTTTTGTGTATAGTAAGATTTGCTGAAGTAGTTCTCTATTGAATGTACAAGTTAATTATACGTTCTTAGTTTACACATTTATAAACTATGCCGTGAGAACCATTTCTTATTGTTAAACATTTGAGTTTATAATAGAAATTTTATACTTGGCCCTTAAGATACCTTTCTGGTTAAAAAAGCATGTACAATTTAAGGCACACATATACATATATGCATATATATATATATATTCTATATATATTCATAATTTCCAAATTAATCTCTAAGAGGGTTGTAGAAATGAATACTTGTAGCAAATTTATATGACAGTTGAGGCAATTTTATTTTGATGGAGGAGAATATTAAGGAAAGTAAATGGTGGACCACAGGGACATGGGTTGCTAAGTAGGATTCTGATGGGGCCAACTGAAACCTTTGACATCCTCAAGCATTGAAAATAGGATGACATCTCCTCCTACCTTCTTTAGACATCTATCATCTATCTGTTTGTTTTCTATCGTCTATCATATATCTAGCTAGCTAGCTATCTAGGTATCATCTATGTATCTGTCTCTATTATCATCTATCAATCATCTATCTACCTCTCCCTCTGAATATACATATATGTCTCTACATGTACCTATATGTATATGGATAGACAGACACACAAGTGGCTATTTCTAAAATTTTTTTTTTGCCTTTCTCCCTCATGCTGACTAATCTGATGCTTAAAAAAAATATATCAGAAATCAAATTCTTAACCTTTCTTTCTTTTGGACCCTTGCTTTGCTGATGCTCTGAGTAGGTGCCTCGGATGGGGAGCCCTCAAGTTCCTCAGTTAAGGGTCTGGAGCAACTTGTGTAGCTGGTGTGAGGGAAGAATAATGATGCATTGAAGAGAAGCTTTTGCCAAGTTCACATTTTTGCACAGGTCTAGCCTCGGCCATCTGGGAGTGAACACATACAGAAAGTAGAGGGTAATCATTTCTGGACATCACAAATCAGCTGTATTAAAGCTCTGCTTGCCTCAGTTGCTTCTGGAGTAGTAGTCTGGTTGTTTCCCCTTGTTAGTTAATTGTATGCATAACTTCCTAACTTTTTTTTTTTTGCGAGTTTTCTCTTTTTCTTGTCAGGCTCTGTCCCCCAAGAACATAGCAATATGCTGATATCTGTCTCTCAAAACAAGTTTATCGAATAAAGGAACAAATGGATAAATAAATGTCAGTGATACATGCTACCCTCCCATCCTGAAATTTCTCCTCCACCATCTCACATAGATGCCTGAGATAAAAAAACAAAAAAACAAAAAAACAACTCAGTGTATATTGAACTAGGCTCAATGATGTGTGTGTTCTATTGGAAAAATTGTCTTTTTCTGAATTTCTGTTGTTTTATTTTTTGTTTTATGTAGATACAGCTGGAGATAGACAGGAATGTGTTTGGAAGGTAGAAAATACCAAAATTATGTAGACATATCTATATTTTATATTCTCATTGTCTTAAAAATCAGAACTTGTCCTAGTTTCTTGACATTCATGAAAGCATCCCTTTGGGATAATTGGATGTGATCTTTGTAAACCCTTTTCTTAGCCCTATGGAATGACCATTTATCTCCACAATTTTCTACTGCATCTTTTTTGAATTAAACTCAGCATATTGTTTTCTTAACTGAAAGGTCAGACTTTCGATCTGATTATTTCACTAGAATTATCAGCCAATGACATCTCTATTTTTCTACAAATATTGATTTCTCTAATTTCTTTTTCTCTAAATATATCTCAGAGCTAATAACTTTTAAGGTAGTCTTTCTTTTAATACCAGAATTTTTTTTTGATGTTTTTAAGGTATACTGGGAAGACTGTACTGATTTGTCTGCTGCCTATTTATTTCACAAATGGAATTCTTTGAATGCTTTTTCCATAAGAACCATTTATAAGGTGTACACCCAAAATATGTTGCAAGCAGGTATAAATTTCTTAAAGATTTGTAGAAATGAAGGTGACTTGGAGGCTAGTTCTGCACATTTTCAAATATCTGGATATGGAACAAAGATGTTGCTTAGTAGGTTTTAGAAAACACTGGCTGATCTAATGAGGAGAGAATCTGAAAATTTCCACTGATGTACCATGTAATTCCGAGAATGCTTAATTGGTGCTCTGTTGCTCAAGATTTTTCACAGTATGTTCCAGGGAATAGCAGTTTTGAGGAATGTTAGTAGTGCTACACGAAGACATGACTGTGGTCAAATAAACTTCAGGCTAAAAAAAAAATGAAATGGGCTTCTGTACTTAAGGAAGTCTCAGAAACCATAACATGCTTCTGTGCTCTATGTTTCGCTAAGGGAGACATCAAGTTCACAGCTTTTCTCAGGTATTTGACCTTGAAGAACCCTCTTTGTTCACAGAGCAATTTTGTGGACTTACATTCTATAAGACGTACTTTAGAATTGGTGTAGACCAAAAAATTGAGACGGACAAAATGACTTTTAGCCCTTTTAAAGATCAGATGTGATCATTCACACATATTCCTCACAAGTAGTCACGGACAGCTCACTTTCCTGAGCCCCACAGAGGATCTGAATCAAATCGCCAGGGATTTGTTGCTGACTCAGTTTCTTAGTAAACCATGGGGAAGACATCGGTCTCTTACAACATTGGACACTGTTAGGAATATCAGGAGAGCCTTTCTTACTGGACTAGCACTCAGGAGGGTGGGATACAGAGTACAGAGGTCTTTGTGGAATGCAGACTTCCCTAAATACACTTTAATTTAAATAAGCATCTGTCAGGTGGAAGTGCTATGTAGGAAGTACTGTGAAGGGGTCAAAGTGTGGATGGCAAGTGGTCTTTTGTATCACCTCCTTCATAGGAGCCTACTGTTCCATAAAGGAAATTCTGATTACATTTTCCATCACTGGGAAGATTTCCCTAACCATAGTCTCAATCCCTCACGAGTACTCTCTTGTGTTAGTTAATTATTTAATTACAACTTAATTCAATAAATATGTATTACTTGTCTAAGAAGTGTTGTTTACTGGGATGGGAGACTTTTACAAAGAAGCAAGCAGAGGTGTGCAGGAGAATAAAAAAAATTCTGTCCTAAACATATCAAGGATGAGATGCTTCCTTAGATATTAAAGTAGAGGTGTTGAGTTAGTTAGACAGAGGAGTCTCTAGTTGAAGTAAAATTTGGGGTTGGTCATGTACATTTGGGAGCCATCAGCATAAAGATGATGTTTAAAGAATGGGATGGATGAAATAATCTAGATATGTAGTGTAGACAGGACAGGGAAGAGGTTTAAGGACTAATTTCTAAGGCCATATCATCATTCAGAGCTCAGAAAGAAGAAGTGGGTGTGGCAAAAGGGGGCAGAGAGAAGTGACCAAGGTCTTAGAAGGGAGAATTAAGAGTATGCTATGTTCTGGAAGCCAAGTGGAGACAATATTTCAGGAAGGAGAGAAAAATAACATCCGGTGCTCTGGAGGGAGTGAAGTAGAGTGAGGTCTAAGTACTTTCCATTGGGTTTGGTAATGTTGGGGTCATTGAGGACCTTGAGAAAACAGTTTCTATAAAGGAGGTACCCTCTCTATATTGCTAGCAGTGAATGATACCATATAAATTGCTTTTCACAGGGGTAGCCATAGTGGCTTCAGCCGAAGACTCGACCCTTATTTCATGTAATTGGCTTTGGATCAAAAGCTACTTGTTTAGTCCATGTAAACATTTTGTTCCTTATTGATATCTGTATGTAGATGGACTAGAGAGAAAATGAATTTGTTTTTGTGGCTAGGACTTTTTTCTTTTAATCTTCTGATTTAAACTTGGTTCATGTACCCAGAGGATATGCTGGATATGTGATGAAAAACTCCAAAGTAAACACTTGAAATGAAACCCTGATACTGAGTTTTTAAAAACTGTTTTCTCATTTTAATGAGGCTTTTTCTTTGGTACCCACACACCACTATTTCTTCCTAGGCTGCTTTCTAGTTAGAATTGCGGTAACAAAGTAAGCTTAATTTTATGTACTATATGATTTTTTATATTGAGATGGATTCCCATTCCTTATTCTGAGAGTTGATTTTAAAAATTGCAAGAAGGCGGGTAATATGGGTGCTATAATGTCCATCCCTTAGTCTCTAGACAAGCTACAATTAAGGAATTAGAGTGAGCTAATTATACATCCTAATATTAAATATCCCCAAGAAAGGAGATTAGAAATGTACTAGGGAATTGTAATAGCTTTTCCTGAAACATTCAAGCTTTTTCTAATAAATATTGTAATTCCAATTTCAACTGAACTGAGGTCACACCGAGCAGTCAAAAATAGCTTCTTCATACCATTTGTATATTCTGTATTTTTTCCTAGCACATATTTTAGTCTGTGTGTCAAAATAGAGAAAATGAGTTATGTTGTTTCTCCTTTTTTCTCTCTCTCATTTTTTCAAAAATAAGACGGTCTGACAATGAACTAAGTTTTTCAAGGTCAGCACATTATATGCCTCTGTTTCTTCATTTGCAAAACAGGCAGAGAGTCTCCCCTTTGTCATGTCATCTGAATGTTATGAAGTCTGATTAGATTATTAGACTCATTAAGTAAACTCCATGGCGTTTGCCTCCTTGTACTAGGAGACAGACATTTTGCTCTTTCGGTATTTGGAATCTGTGAAAGAAAGACAATTTGCTCTGTTTGTTATTTGAATTCTGTGAGCAAGTTTATGCAAGATACATCTAGCTAACTTCAGGAGAATTTGGTATTAGGTGCAAAGCTTGATTCTTGATGTAACCAACTAAAACCCTCATATTGATAACTAGCTTTTCTTCCAGTTCCTTAATATGATCATAGTACAGCCTTTGAGTAAACCCCTAATACAGTTCTCAAAGCTAAAGAAGCTGTGGCAAAGTCGATCGAATGCATTTTTGGGGGGAGAGTGAGGGGGATGAGCTGTGAGATTATGAGATAATTTGCAAAACAGCTGTGCCTGACAGGATAATCAAATAGACTGATTTTGGACACATATATTTTCAACCTAAGTGGTTTCTAGTTTTGATTGTAAACATGACTTTAAAGGAGGGGTAGGATTTTGTCATTTCATATCCTGTAGATGGCAATGTTGCACTTGAAAAATAAACAGATAAACGCATAAAGAAAGTCTGTTTCCCAGATGCAGCTTTGCTTAATAACCAGTGAACAAGAGCTTTAATGCCAATTCAAGGTATGCTGTTTGGGAAATATATTTCAGATGTAGAATACATACGGAATAGATAAATATTGATAAGTACCAGCATTTACATTTAAACTTGTGATGGTTTTAAAGAACGTTTTGTTTAACTGTGTACTTTCTTCTAAGTGGTCTCATTTTTTTTTTTTAATAATGCATGATTTTAGGTCTTGTACTTAGATTTGCTTTCACATCACTGAAAGTTGAACATTGTCATTACTAAAACCTACAGATTTTAAAAATTTACACCATTTAGTGATCCACCACAGAACCAGGAAGACGAGGAACCCAGGGATAAATATACTTGGGCTTTCTCATTGATGTCCAAGGACATTATTTCTTTCTCTGACTTTGAGCCCTGAGGCGTCAGGGATTCAGGTAGGAGGGGAGTGCTTCCTCCTGCAACTCACTTTGTTATTCTCATTCAGTGGATTGGATTTCAAAAACAGCCCAGAGAGCCATCTGAGAAAGTTCCATTTAAAATACAAAGCCTCCATAAGGCAGATATGCTAACTCACTTGCTTTTGAATTAAGATGAAAAATGCAAAAGTATATAAAGGTATCCTGCAAACAAACAGCAGGAAAATGTAAACTACCACTATCAACTCTACAAATTTACTATCTTGACATTTGGACCTGAAGCGCCTTTTACTGAAGGCACATTAAGAAATGGAATCATGGTTTTGTTCTGGCTCATTTTCCTCCTTAACCGTGAAGTATCTGCCACTGTTATTATGGCTAAGAATAAAATTTCTTGGTAAATTTTATCCAGACAAAGAACCAGTCATCTGCTCTTTGAGAAGAATGGGAGAACAACAACAGTGCACTGGGATTGTGGAAAGAATTTGAAAGTGTGATTTAAAGATTTTGGTATAGTATCAGACTGAATGAGAGTGATCTTTCTTAGTAATAGAATATATGCTAGCCTTATTTTTTTCCCCCAAAACACATCTTTGGTTGCTGACTATTAATTTTAGGTATTAGAAACTTCTGGTCACATTCCATGTCAGTGTGTATTTATTTATGCTCTGGCTTCTCTTCTTTTACAAATTCTTTGACAGCAGGAGAAGAAAAGCTGTGCGGAGCACAGGTGTGCAGGTGGGACAGCCCTGACGTGCTACCTGGATGTGCCCGCCTCAGCCTGTGACTTGCCAAAGTCACTTGATTGTAATAAACTTTAATTTTAATTGATGAAGTAGTAAAAACATCTGTACCCATCACTTAGGTATTTTGGCTCATAAGTATTCAATAAATGATGGCTTTTATAGTTTTTTTTCCTCTGAGAAATGAGATTTTCTCTCATCGTTTTTCTCCTTTTAGCAAAAGAAAAATTACATAGTAACTATTCAATAAATATTTGTTAAGATGAGTAGCTGAAAGAGTGAATTAATTATTGAAGGAAGTTTGTTCAGTGACATTCACATCAGAAAATTTTCTTCAACTTCTCTCTCTAGACTCGAACGTAAGACAAAGAGTAACCATGTCTCAAGGGTTAAATCATTGTGATTAAATCATACAAAAGAGAAGAAGCAAAGCAAAAGAATGTCAATATATTTAAAAATTTATTATGATGTGTCAAGTATAATCATAGAATTTTTCCTATTGAGGAGAATTTCTAATAAAGCTCATACTGGGCTCTGAAGTGTTTGAATGGGAGTCCATTCTTTTTTTTTTTTTTAAAGATTTTATTTATTTATTTATTTATTTATTTATTTATTTATTTATTTATTTATGTGACAGAGAGACAGCCAGCGAGAGAGGGAACACAGCAGGGGGAGTGGTAGAGGAAGAAGCAGGCTCCCAGCAGAGGAGCCTGATGTGGGGCTCGATCCCAGAACACCGGGATCACACCCTGAGCCGAAGGCAGACTCTTAACGACTGCGCTACCCAGGCGCCCCGAATGGGAGTCCATTCTATCTTTTGCATCATGACCAGGGAAATAAGCGAGATCTCCAGCTCAATATCAAAGGAAAAGTTAACAATTTGTTAGTTTGTTTTGTTATTGCATGTATGTGTATGTTTTCTATTTAAAGCAAAGAGGCTGTAGGGGTTCTGTTTTATATACTAAGTTTAGAGAGCTTTACAGAACACATAGAAAACTCTGCTGAAGTGTCCCAAAGCGAAACATTTGGGTCTAATAAGATTTCAGAGGATGCAAATCTTTGTAAATTAGTTTTTACTATGGAGTGAATGCTTCAGCTAATGATCACAAATAAATCTAATCCTATAAAACTCGTGGCCCAGCTGAGAAGTCTCTGATTAAAAATTGGATTCCAGATATAAACTCCTCTTCTTTTCCTGGGTTCAGGGTATTTTGTGAAATGGTCTGGCAATAAAGAGTAATGAATTTGGATGGCTTGTTTTTCAGGGAAGAACAGCAGGACTTTTACCTTTGAAATAAGACACTGTCTCATGTACATGTCTAATAACTAGAATCCATTAATTTCTATCAATAAAGAATATCGAGCATCTCTAACATTGAGAGAATGCTTACCAGATATCTGGCATTATATTAAACATCTTACATGGGTTGATCTTTCCATGGTTACCTTACCCTGCCAGGTAAATACTGTTATCGTCAACCATGTTTTAAAGAGGAATAGACTGCTGGAGAGATTGAATAAGGAGTTTACTGTTTCTAGCCAGGAAGTAAGGCAGTCTGACCACAGTCATAGTCAAGAGACTGGACTTTTAAACATGAGACCATCCTGCCCTTTTAACACTTTATGTGGAACTCTTGTCAAAACTCTAGCTGAGAGAGACCTTGAACAGAAGCAGTATAAGTCTGTGTTTCTTAGTCTGGGCTGTGTTTGTCTCTCTGGTTATATTTCTTATATCTCTCTGGTTCTGTGTTCCTTAGTCTGGGACATATTATATTTCTTCAGAGGTTATATTATGACATAGAATGAATATGACATACCTCCAGAATGAATTATTTTACTCCACTGTAGTGGGACACAGCTTTATTACTATTGTAATATTGCAAATATTTGTGTCATGAAATTATTTCCAGTGGAAATAATTGAAAAAACACTTATGATTTAAAAAGTTCTCATCTAATTCTCTATCTTCATATAAGCTTGAAGACTAAAAAGTAACATAGCTTAGCTCTCTTCCTCTGGTTCTGTTTAACATTTTTTATTATTGAACTCTTTAAATATTATATGCTATTTTCATAGGTGGTCTATGATATCATAGGAATTTTTCTGTGGCATTAAAAACAACAACATCTGCTGTTGAGGTCTTCATTCATTACCTTGTTCAGAGTCCCTTGTAAAAAATCCTTGTGACAAATTCCACCAAGAGCTGGGAACTTTCCTAGTGAGTTCATTATCTCCTGGACGATGAGAGCATGTAGTTCATTGTGTTGTCCTTTGACCTGGATTGCTAGGAACTTAGAATCAAGGTTTGGAATCACTTGTTATATTTCTCCCCAGTCTAGACTTCATATTATTTTTCTCCTTAGTTCTCCTGCTATAGTTCTTTTAAAATCTTTTATCATGAGTTGATAGTCTTGGGTTTATTTATATGCTTTTATTCCAAATTGCCCCAAACCCTTTATGAAAATGAAAAGGGTACAAAAGTGGTGAGCAAGAAATACACATAGAAAGCAACATTGTGAAATATACATTTGTTTTTCCAGTTCATGTAGGTAGAATTTTCAATAGAGTAAACAATATAATAAAATTCCAGTGTGTGACTGACAACTTCTTCTTTTTTTGCTATTTTTTGTTCTTGATTCGTGGATATTATGGCTATAAAATGACCTTCCACAAACCAGACTTTAAAATAAAAACAAATATTTTTTAAGGTCTGTTAAGGTCTATTAAGATTTTGATTGATGTTTGTTTACAACCATGTGGATGATACTGAATGCTTGGACAGAATAAGCATTAGCTAAATATATTAATCCTAAAAATATTCTGAAGTCATGATTAAAGGAAGAGAGATTGAGTATTTTGTGTTCTTTACTGATTGTGAAGACCACGTCTCATCCTGTTAAATGATTGTTCTCATGTTCTCTCTCTTGAGGAGAAAGCATCCACAACTTTGGGGGTGACCTAGCTTTCTCTATGTCTTCCTTAATTAAAATTTGCATTTTCTCACTGAAATTATAGAAAATGTGGCATTTTTACAATAGCATGCAGATCTATTTTTTCTACAATTATGTGTGCCATAGTTGATAAGGGGCAAAGATAAGGGGCAAATCTTTTTGCTTTTAAACCAACTTACATTCTGAACTCCTCATGATTCAGTTATTATTTTCCATTTATTTATCTAAAGATCGTGATTTCCCACCTGTTGATCAAATTGTATGAGTGTACATTGTTTAGAAAGAAGTTGTAAATATGCAAAGCAAGATAATTCCAAATGGTGCAACAGAACCCAGTTGTAAAAGTATTATGACATTGGGGGGTGTTTGAAATAAGTTGGTATTTATCTGTGTCATCAGTGCTTCATGAAACTCTGACTCATTTCATTAGTAGAAATATCTATCCAGAAAGTCAATAAAGAGTGCTGAGAGCAGTTGTGAAATGCCATTGACTTTTACAATTGCAAGAAATCCATCTCCCTAAACATGAATTGTACTGTCTGTGTGTCTTCCAATAAACATCTCCCCGTCAAATAATTTCGATGTCAGTAAATAGAATGGAACATGAAAATCCTTGTGTCTATTCTTCCTTTCAGAACAAAAACTCTGACCTTGCCACATTTATAGAAAGTTAATATACCTGAAAAAATTCAATACAGCTCTTTTGGCTAGAACTGTAGCTTTAGTTTACATTTTTGAAACTATTGCAAAGGTAATTTGACATCTTTATTTTTTAAATTATATTAATAATTGCAGGAACACATGTGAATGGAGTAATCTTTTTCAATCAAATTCTTATGCTTTTATGGAATGCCTATTTTGTCTTTAATGACTTGGAACCATTTTCCTCTTCCTGAAGAGGACATTATGCTTTTGTTAGTTTGTGACCCCCCCACCCCCAGTTATTTCTTCCTCTCTTAAGTGCCAGAAATGTCCTGAAAAGAGAAAACAGAGCACAATAATGCCATTTTCTCTGAATATATTGTCTAGAACATTTTTGTCATGCGGTTTTTGTTATTATCTTTACTTAGGGCGATATTCTTTTATCTTCTTTATGTGTTTATTTCTTTCAGTGCATTTGGAAAGTGGAGATATTATTTTCTTTATTCTATGGAGAGGAGATATGAAGTTATGGAAAGGAGTACTCAGAATTATCTCTTATTACCTCAAAGTTTAGAAGCAGAACACATGGGTGAAATCTTCAGGGGATCATTGGTTCTTTGTAAGAAAAGATTTTGGACTTGACTATCTTGGCATTTCCAGTCTGTGGGAGAATGTAGTAAAGAGAACTCAAGTATCAGGCTGGTGGTATTGAACATTTTACCCCTATGTCTAGAAGACCTCTTCACAAATTCGTTTTATAGCTAATTCCTCTTTTCTTCACAGATCAGCTTGAATTTCATCCCCACTGGGGATTTTTCTTGGAATGGCTTCTCTCTCACCCACAGTAATATCTCTGTGCTTCAAAATCACATGTGCTTGTCTCTATCACAACACGTGTTACTCTCCACTGTTATCGTTAAATTACTTGCTCGTACCTGTGGCTAGTCTTAAATGGCTTAAGAGTAGGGATCATCACTTACTTGTTTTTGTATCTCTAGCACCCGGCACAGTTCCTGGTAATAACAAAGTTGAATGAATGAAAAATTTTGGACTCTTTCAAATACATGATTTGGAAAGACATTTGAAAGAAATCTTTGTTGTGTTTTAGCTTTTTTTTTTTTCTCATTTTTGTACCTTTTACAAACTCATACAAAGTACAGTGTTACATGGTGTAACATATGTGTACAGTTGCTCTGAAAACAATTTGATATTCCCTTTTTTTTTAAAAGATCAATTGATTGATTTTAGAGAGGGAGAGAGAGAGCAGAGCACATGCGAGTAGGGGGATGGGCACAAGGGGAAGGAGAGGGAGAGAGAGAATCTGAAGCAAACTCCCTGCTGAGTGCAGAGCCGGACATGGGAGGCAGTGGGGGGGATATGTAGGGTGTTTGGGTGTGGTGGTGGGCTGGGGGTTGGGGGGGGCTCTAGCTCAAGACCTTGAGACCATTACCTTAGTTCAAATAAAGAGCTGATGCTTACCCAACTAAGCTACCCAAGTGCCCCTTTATAATCCCTTATTGATTATGGATGTATCTCTTAAGATCATAAGAAATAATTTGCAAGTTTATTGTTATTGTTGAAAGTCATTGGATGCCAATTTCTACATCCATTTTATTTCTTATAGGACCAAATATTTGAGTGATAGTAATGTTTATTTTTTTCACTTTTCTGCTTCCAGTGAGGTTTTGGATGAGAGCTATACAATCAATGGAGCTAGAATTAAAAAAAAAAAAAAGAAAATGCCGAGTGTTATTGAGGATGTAGAACAAGTGAAACACTCAGGTATGTTGATAGAAGTGTAAATTGGTGTAAAATATTTTGGAAGGCTATTTGCTAGTATCTCTAAAGCTGAATACATACATGATCTATGATCCAACAACACCACTGCTAGGTGTATGACATGTTGAAAGGAATACATACATTCATCAAAATATATGCATAAGAATGTTTATAGCAGCAGTATTTATAATAGCTCTAAATTGGAAATACTCCAAATGCCCTCAACAGTAGAGTAGATGATTGTTGTATATTAATACAGTGAAATGCCTATACAACAATTAAAATGAATGAAATGTGGCTACATGCAATGAAATGGATGAATCTCACACACATAACAATAATAATGTTGAACAAAATTATTCAGAATCAAAATAGTACATATTATAGGATTCCATTTATATAAGTTTCAAACACTGACAAAACAAATCTATGATGGTAAAAGTCAGGAGAATTTACGGGCGAGGAGAAGATAGTGATAAAAAAGGGGGACATAAGAGGAACCCTTTGGAGGTGGCCATTGTTCTACTTCATCATTTGATGGGTGGCTATCCAGATGTGTCCAGTTTGTGAACAGGCTTAGAATGATGCAGCTATGATCTGAGAACTTTTCTGTAGGTTTATTATACCGCACTGAAAACTTAACGACGAAGTCAGAATAAAAAGTCGAAGTCACGATTTAGCAATCAGTAGATATTCTAAATGGGTATTTTCTGTCTTAAATAAAAGTTTCATGATCCACCATTCTTTTATTAAATGTGTAGAATTTGGCTATGTTAACGTAGCTGAGCTTTCTTGAGCTCTCAGGCTTTTGTTCTTGACATTCTATTGACTAGGAAATAGGTACATACAAAACCCTTGGACAGTAGTATTAAAAACAAGACGACAGGCCCCAAATGGGTCACTTGTACTGCTAAGCCCCAGTTAATTACAACCTCAGCTCTCCCAGAAATGAATCTTAACCCGGTGAATCAGGAATCACCTGGTCAGCACTAGTTAGTCCTCTCCCCATAGATCCCTGCCATTCCCTAAAGGAAAGTAATCTTGCAATAACCAACCTGGGTTTTTGCCTAGAATAACTTCCTTGTTGCTGCTCCCTTCTGCCTATAAAAGTTCATTTTGTATCATCCTTAGAGATCCTTTTTATTTGATAGATTGGATGCTTCCTGATTCACAAATCATTGAATAAAACCAATAAGATCTTTAAAATTTACTCAGGTGTAACAGTGGTGATAAAGTCCCCCTTTCCTGTCACACGCAGAAAAGTTAAGAGTAGACATGTATCTTATTGTATTATCAGATAATCTCTAATCTTTCTGACCCACCATTTCTTCAGAAAGTCCTCAAGCTGCTACACAAGCTGATCTACCGTTCAGGCGATTTTAATACAATGGCTCAATTATTGATGACTCTTCACATGGAAAACCATTGAGCTTAGTGTACATGTAAATTGATTTGTATTTTTTAATAATGTGCATACTATTTATAGCATTCCTTTTTTAAAAAAAACAAGAAATTATTCCTAGTTAAATAGAGCAAATAGATGTTATTTTTCCTGAAAGTTAAATTTCTGTGTTCATGTTTTATGGACAAGTAGCAGCTGAGAAAACAATTAAGGTTGTAGAAGGCTGACCACCTGTAGAGAAATTTATAACATTTGTACTTATTAGCTACAAAAAGAGAAAAAGGTAATAAATCTGTTACTTCCTTGTTTGTCAGAGTCCAGGGAAAGAAGTGCTTTCATTAGCCTATTTGTCAGGCAGGTGTGAAATGAGGCAGAAAACACTAACATAGAACAATTAGGAGCAATCCAGAATATGAAGTTTTGACAGGAACTTAGGTGGCCTCTAACAATGCAAAGGTTTGAACAGCAACTTCTGACAAAGAAAACAAAAGAGGAAGTTAGGGGAAATTATGAAAGTGGTAATGTGAAAAATGACGATATGATCTTTGCAGTTCAGCTTGCCCTTTGAGATGCTCCATTTTGTGTGGTTTAAATTTAGTCGGTCATTTAAGCACAGTTCATTGCCTCTGTTAAAGTGGATAGCCAGCAAGTTTGTTTGCTGCTTGGTGCACTTTGGGCTTCAGAAATGAAACAGAGAAATTAGTTCTTAGAACTGGCCCGATAGGCAGGAGTCATAAATGCTTCCAAGTCTTATTACAGCAGATGATAAAAATCTCACAACATGACCAGGTAAATATTATCAAAGGATGTGAGTTAGAAGTACTCAGAGTTATACTAGTTTGTAAAGAGAGAAAGAGACACAAAAATTTCCATTATGGATTCAGACTTCTACACAAAGTATTATATTAGATATATATAGTATTAGTATTTCTTAAAAAATTCTCTGTTCAACTGAAGTCAGATTGTTGAAACTATTATGTCAATGGCTATTGTTTCAGTTACTTGACCCTTGACTGGAAATTACATGCTCTGTCGTGTTGGTTGGCAGCACAGCAATTTATATATTTGCCTATATTAAGGACAATTAGGATGCCTAATGTACATTAAATATATTTAATGTATTCGGAAAAATCCTGAGTGATGGCAATACGGGGATTTCCAAACTTAGCTTTAGGAAAATGTGAACTGAATAGAGACCACTTTCCATTACCTGTGATAAAGAGGATTTGGTATAATTTAAAAATAAAATTCATGTTTTAGTCTATAATTTCAGCCTCTTTTACTAATACATTTTTACTACAGACACTAACAAGTGACAGATGTGGTTGATTTGTCTTCTTCCTCTTTCGACTCTCTAATGAGCAATTAAATAGCCTGAAGCAGAACAATCAAAAAGTCTGGAAAATCCACACACCAGGTAATCAGTTTTTGAAAAATTGGGAGTTAATAGTACTTAGCTCTGTTGTTAGTCAAGAATTCCCTAAGCATCTTTCTCAGAATGACTCTGAAAAAGGGACACCTAATAATAGCATAATTTTCAGGATTGGTATCATCAACTCAGTGTATAATTTGGCTGTAGCTTTTCAAATACTGTTTTAACTGAAGGTATAAGGAAGGCATGCAGTGGTGTATGCTGTGCTATTTAAGAGGACGTGGTGAAATTCTGATATTTGAAGCCAGCTTTCCTACTCAAGTATTACAGCTCTAGGTCTATCACTATTAATGGGTCTTTCTTTGGTTAACAATCCTCTTTTGAATTTCATTCCTTACTTTCACCTCTCCTTCTTCTTCCCTCTTTTCCATTTTTCCTTTACTCTCTCGTTTCCTCAATATATGGTCACAGAGCGCTTGATATGTATCATACACTACTGCTTATGGGCTTATGAAGATGAATGAAGACAAAAATTGTGGTCTAATACTGAATACTATCTTCCGAGACAGAAATAATGTATAGTACAAGGTAGTATGACTAGTTCAGAGATGGAGGGATATTTGGGGTATTTGGAGGAGTAGCCAGGAAATGCAGGTTAGGGGTGGGGCTGGAAGACCATTCCAGGCAAAGAAGATAGCAAGAACAAGAGTAGAGTCTTGAGAAATTGCAGAGCCTATGAGAGAAGTAACAGATTGTCTGATGTCTCTGGAGTAGCAAGCACAAGGTAAGAGTGTGGTAAAGAATGAGGTGGGATAATGATGTAAAATGCTTATAATTCATGCTAATGAAATTAAGATTTTTCTTATAGATTTCAGAGACTCACTGGAGTTTTGTAAGCAGTTTAAGAATATGATTTAGGTTGGGTAAGAACCTTTGCATTTTAGAGTAGCCTTCCAACAGTACTGTGGAGACTATAACCAAGACAAGAATGGTGGCTGGATTGTGGTTAAGAAGCTGATGGGTCGGGGCGCCTGGGTGGCACAGCGGTTAAGCGTCTGCCTTCGGCTCAGGGCGTGATCCCGGCATTCTGGGATCGAGCCCCACATCAGGCTCCTCCACTATGAGCCTGCTTCTTCCTCTCCCATCCCCCCTGCTTGTGTTCCCTCTCTCGCTGGCTGTCTCTATCTCTGTCAAATAAATAAATAAAATCTTAAAAAAAAAAAAAGAAGCTGATGGGTCATGTGGGTCCCAACATACTCTAATATAGGGAGCCATGGGAGTGGGAATAGATGATTGATGATGGCTTCAACGAATGTTTAAGAGGTCAGGTGAAAGACACTTTGTGACAGAGTGAGTATGAGAATGAGAAAGGAGCAAAGACTAATATCCATGTTTTGGTGCAGACTCTCATGTCACCAAATGAGTTAAAATAAAAGGAGAGCAGTTTAAAAAGATAATATTGAATGGGGATGTGCTCATGTTCACGTCAAGTGACATTTAGGATAAACCAATGGAATAGTTTAGCAGAGAAGTAGGGTTACAAGCCTGTACTTTTAGGGAGATATTTGTGCAGAAAATGTATTTATGTTTCAGTTGAAACTACGTGAATGGGTACAATTTCCCAGGGGCTGAAAGATTGTGGTGAGAAGGGACAGAAGTCTAGAAGTCTCCTAAACACCAACTTAAAGGGTAGGTAGAAGAAGAACTACATCAGAAAACAGAAGGCAGGCACAGAGGAATCAGATAAAAGACACTGAGAAACTAGTTCTTAAAAATTAGGAGAACCGGGCATCAAGAGAACAGAGAGCCCCAAGATCGAGCTTCACACGATCACGAATTGCAGAAAGTTCTCTTAGTCATTTTACAAGGGATATTCATTCAGGACAATGGCTTCTCAGCAAACTGGCTTCTGCTCTGTTACAACAATCTCAAGAAATTCTGGAAGAATAAATTGGAAAGGCAAGGCCTGGCCATACCAAACCCAAACAAGAGTTGTAGGACTCTAATTTAGGAGTTTGTCCACACTCCACTCTTAGAAATGCCTTCCTTGAAGAGTCTTTTCCTCATAATAGTCAGGCCCAAGGCAGGGTTTAAAAAAATTTTGAGGTCCACATTTAGTCTCATCCTATAGTGTTTCACCATTCAGTTAATGAAGAAATATGTATCCAAGGACAATCAGGATAAGTAAAAGAGGGAAAAATTTGGGTTTTTCTCAAGGCTCAGGGAGTCTTACTCTAACTCTTATATTGAAGACTGTAAACTAGAGGCAGTTGTAGATAATCTTTACTTTTTTTGAGAGGGAGAGAGAAAGAGATTTCAAACTAAATTTAATATCTGAGGAAAAGAAAGCAGAATCCACCATGGCTCATCATGAGGTAGACTCTGTGGTCCAATGCTCTAGACCTAGATCCACTGAGGCGGGGTATCCCCTAAAGATTGGCATCTTCTTCGCAGGAGAAGAGCATGGAACCTATTCATTGGAATTTGTCATTATTCAGCTGTTCTAGAATTTTTTTTTTAAAATAAAATTATTATTTGAGACCAGTTTTGAATTGCAGAACTACATGTGAAGATAGTATAGGAAGTTTATTAACTAAAGTCCATACTTCATTCAGATTTCCTCAGTTTTCCCCTAATGTTCTTTTTCTGTTCCAACATCCTCCCTATGGTGCCCCATTGTATTTAGTTGCCCAGAATCTTTAGCTCCCCTCAGCTATGACATTTATGCAGAATTTCCTTTATTTTGATGACCTTGGGAGTTTGAGGGATATTATCAATAATGTCCTTTGTAGAATGCCCCACAATTGGGACTTGTCTGACATTTTTATCACAAATATTGACATTGTTAGACTAAGAATATATATTTTCATGAGGAAACCATGGATGTAAAGTGTCATTCCCATCATATTTCATCAATAAGTCTTATCATTGTTGATATTAACCGTGGTCACCTGGCTTGCAGTAATGTCTTTCAGGTTTTTCTACTGTAAAGTAACTTATATTCTATACTGTATTGTGTGCTATACTATATTCTTCGGAAGAAAGCGACTATGTGCAACAACCCACAGTTAAAGGATAAAGAATTATGTTCCACCTCCTTAGAGGTGGAGTATCTGTACACATCATTTGGAATTCCTCTGTTTATTTCATTGATTTATATTGATATGAACTCGTGGATAGTATTTTGTATTTTGGGTTATAATTTAATACTAATACTACTACTACTTATTATTATTATTATTATTATTATTATTACTCAAGCTGTTCCACCTTTGGCTACTGGGAGCTCTTTCAGTTGGTTCCTATATCCCTCTGACATTACCCCCATTGTTGTGTTTTGTTTCTTTGAGTACTTTCTTACTTTTGGCACTGCAAGATGCTTTAGGCTCATTGTGTATAATTTCTGCCCTAATCCTAGAAACAGCCATTTCTATAAGGAGCCCTGGTTTCTTTTATTTGAGAATGAAATCAGAAACCAAGATTTGGGTGCTAAGTCTGCTCTTTGATACTGGGGTCTTATTGCTCCTAGGCCCTTTCAACTAACAGAACAAGGAGATTGATGCATGTATACCAATGCATATATATCTAGAAATATTTCTATATGTAACCATCTTTATATTTAGCTAAACATTAGTTCATACTGATGTCCCCAACTCTAATTTATCATATGGATCGTTTCAGCCTCTTGCCCTTGCTTATCTGTAAACTCCTACTTCCTGATCCACCAGGCTCTCACCATCTACCATTTACATAAATGTACAATCTCAGTATAATTGTCTAGTCATTTTGGAATTGTTAACCTGTATCTTCATAGGAAATAACTTTATCAACTTGAATACAACACTACCCACAGTTCCTTTTGCCTTTATTCTTACTAACATTATATAGGTCAGCACTTTATTCCTCTACCCTCTACAGTAAGGTTGGTTTCATCTTGTGATCCCTGTCTTCCTACATGAATTTTTAAGAACTTTACATACATTAAGGTTGACTCTATGTGGTGTAAAGCTCTCTGGGTTTTCACAAATGCTTAATGTTTTATATTGAACATTATTGTATCATACACATAATTATGCCACTCTAAGAAAAACCCTGTGCTTCACCTGTTCAAATCACCCTACCACCCCCAAACACCTGGCAGAAACTGATCTGTTTACTGTCTCTAGAGTTTTGCTTTTTCCAGAATGTCCTAAAATTTAAATCATATAGTATATTGGTTTTTTAATACTAACTTGTTTCACTTAGCAATATGAGCTGAAGATTTACCTATGTCTTTTTATGAATTGATAGCTCATTTCTTTTTATTGCTAAGGAATTTTGCATTTTATGGATATGCTACAGTTTATCGATTCACCTATTAAAGGACATCTTGGTTGCTTTCAGTTTTTGGTGATTTTTAATAAATCTGCTATTATCTTTCACATGCAGATTTTTTGTGTGGACATAAGATTTCAAATCAGTTGGGTAAATTACCTGAGCAGTGCAATTGCTAGCTCCTATGGTAAAACTGTATTGAGCTTTGTAAGAAATTACCAAACTATCTTCCAAAGCAGCTACAACATTCACATTTTTATTAGCAATGAATTAGTGTTCCTATTACTCTACATCCGTGACAGCAATTGGGACTTATCAATTGTCAGATTTTAGTCATTCTAGTAGTTGTATAATAATATCTCATTTTGTTTTAACTTACTCTTCTCTGATGAAAAGTTAGCTTATGTTTATGTGTTATCTGTGTGTCTTCTTTGGTTAGGTCTTTATTCAGATTTATGCCTATTTTTTAAAAAAATGGGTTGTTTTCTTTTTTCTTTTTTTTCCTCTAAATTTTATTTAGATTTCAGTTAGTTAACATACACTGTAATATTAGTTTTAGGTGTAGAATTTAGTGATTCATCACTTACATACAATACCTGGTCCTCATAACAAGTGCCCTCCTTAATACCATCACCTGTTTAACTCTTTACCCACCCTGCACCCCCTCCACCTCCTTTCTGGTAATCATCAGTTTGCTCTGTATAAATAAGAGTTTGTTTCTTGGTTTGCCTCTCTCTCTGTCTCTTTTGTTGTTGTTGTTGTTTGTTTTCTTATTGTTAGGAATTCTTTGTAGATTTTGAATATAAGCCCTATATCATAGATAAGTTTTGGAAATAATTTCTCCAAGTCAGTGACTTCTCTTCATTATTTTGAGAATGCCTTTCACAGAGATGTTTTTGATTTTAATAAACTCCAACTTATCAGTATTTCCTTTCAGGGATCATGCTAATGGTGTTTTATTTAATATCTCATTACAAAGTCAAGGTCATGTAGTTTTTTCTGTTATGTTTTCTTCAATAAATTTTATAGCTTTGAATTTTACATTAAGGTGTATGATCCATTTTGAGTTAATTTTTGTGAAAGGTATAAGGTGTGTGTCTGGATTTATTTCTGGCATGTGAATGTTCATTTGTTTTAGCATCATTTTTTTTTTTAAGATGACGCTTTCTCCATTGAATTGTCTTTAGTCCTTTGTAAAAAAAAAAATCAGCTAACTATATTTGTGTGAGCCCATTTCTGGGCTGTCTGTTCTGCTCCATTGAACTATGTGTCTGTTCTTTTGCTAATATCACACTGTCTTGATTACCTTAGCCTTAGTAAGCCTTGAAATTTGATAGTGTGAATTGTCTAGGCTTGTTCTTCTTCATGATTGTGTTGGCTATTCTAGGTATTTTGCTTTTCTAAATAAACGTTAGAATCAATTTGTTGGTTTCTACAAAATAGCTTGCTGGGTTTTTTTTGGGGGGGGTTACCAATTATTTTATTTTTTTTTAATTCCTGTATAACTAACATACAGTGTTATATTAGTTTCAGGTGTACAGCAATGATTCAAGAATTTTATATATTTCTTGCTGGGTTTTTGATTGGGATTGCATTGAAATGTACAGATCAAGTTGGGACGGATTGAAGTCTTTATAATATTGGTTCTTCTAATCCATAAACAGGGAATATCTTTCAACTATTTAGATCTTCTTGAATTGTTTTCATTAGCATTTTGTAGTTTTGCACATATAGGTCTTATAATACTTTGTTAGATTTGCATATGACTTTACTTTTTGGCTGCTATTGTAAATGATCATTTTTTTTACTTTCTTTTTTTTAAATAATAAATTATATTATGTTAGTCAACATACAGTACATTCCTAGTTTTTGATGTAAAGTTCCATAATTCATTACTTGTGTATAACACCCAGTGCACCATGCAATACGAGCCCTCCTTAATACCCATCACCAGCCTATCATTTTTTAAAAAATTTTAAATTTCAAATTTCAAAGCTCATTGCTGATTGTGGTTAGACAAAATAATGGCTCCCTTGCACTGCAAAATCAACTTTCGAGATGTGATTAAGAATCTTGAAATGGGGAAATTTTCCTGGATTATGTGGATGGGTCCAATATAATCATTAAGATCCTTTGACTCATGCATTATTTAGGAATATGTTGCTTAATCTCTCTGCATTTTGGGATTTTCCAGCTATTTATTTGTTGTTTATTCCTACTTTAATTTCACTGTGGTTTGAGAACAGACGTTGTATGATTTATTTTCTTTGAAATTTGTTAAGGTATGTTTTATGGCCCAGAATGTGGTTTATCTTGGTAAATGTTCCCTTTGAGTTTGAGAGGAATGTGTATTCTCTGTTGTTGGGTGAAGTTCTATAGATGTGCATTATATCCAGTTGATTGATGGTGTTGTTGAATTCAGCCATGTCCTTACTGATTTTCTGCCTGCTGGATCTGATAGAGGAGTGTTGACATCTCTAACTATGATAGTGGCTTTATCTATTTCTCCTTGAAGTTCTATCAGCTTTTGCCACATGTAGTTTGATGCTCTATTGTTAGGTGTATACATGGTAAGGATTGTTATGTCTTCTTATGGAATTAACCATCTTATCATTATACAATGCCTTTCTTTATCCTTGATAACTTTCCTTGCTTTGACGTTTGTTCTGTCTGAAATTGATATACCTACTGTTGTTTTCTTTTGATTAGTGTTAGCATGGTATATATCTCTCCATCCATTTATTTTAATGTATATGTGTTTTCATATTTAAAGTTGAGTCTTGTTTTCTGATCCACTCTCATGATCTGTGCAAATTAACTGGTGCAACTAGAAATCTCTGCCCTAGACATCCAAACTAAAGTATACTTTGGGTGGGGTTGAAGAACGGCCAATGAGAATCTCAGGATTTTGGTACCAAGAAATCAGGGGTTAAGATCCAGGGATTCTGTGAATTTCAGGGGAAAGGTACATAAATATATATTTATTTTTACTAATCTCAAACTGAAATTTAGCAGTTTTTTTCAATTAGAAACATAAGCAACAAACCACAACAGAGCTGGCAGTACCTGTGGCATTGTTACCAGGATAACTCATACATATTTTCATATCACATTTGCAGATTTTACAAATAATCACAACATCATTTATGTTCAACACTGAAAAGTACACTAGTTGGTAGACTTACCACTTGATCTTACTATTTATTGCAGCAATGAAGAAACATATATGTAGCTATATCACAAATTTGTTTTGAAATGATTTTTTACTATCTACATTTAGATATAATTGGTTTCCTTTTTAATTCCCTATTTTTATTTTATAAAACAAAAATTATTCTGAGGACATATGGCAGGCAGAATAATGACCCCCAAAGATGTCCACATCCTAATACTTAATGAATTTGTTATATAACGTGACAAAAGGGACTTTCTAGATATGTTAAAGTTAAGAACATTGAAGTGAGGAGATTACTCCAGATTATTCAACTGGGTCACATTTAATCATGTAAGTCCCTGAAAGTGGAAGAGAAAGGAAGACTATTGGCTCAGAGAGCCGAGACATGAGGACTGGAACTGCGGTAGCTGGCATTGAAAATGGAGGAAAGTAACCATGCGTCAAAGAATATGGTGGGAAAGACCCTCAGCTACAGACAGCAAGAAAATGGGGATCTTGATCCTACAACTGCAAGGAACTGAAATCAGCCCGTAATCTAAATGAGTAGGAAACAGATTATCTCCTAGAACCTCCAGAAATGGATGCAGCCTGCCCACATTTTGATTTTAGTCTGGTGAGACCCATACTGGACTTGTGACCCAAAGAATTGTAATAAAATATATATTGGTTCAAGTCATTGAATTTGTTACAACAGCATTAGGAAACTAATACAGAAGGAATTCCCATGCTTCATCAAAATTCCAGTGGGGTCCATGACACACACAAAAAAAGGTTAACAACTGTTCTGCAGTTTAACTCAGTACCGCAATCCCCAAATCTTTGGAAAGGTAAAAATCATGCCATGAAATAGCTGATGGGCATTAAGACATCCCAAATTTTGGTAATACAAACGATTCCACCTACACTAAGGTAAAACCATTGTACTAACCTTCTCCCTTCCAGTCTGGTTCCTTTGTTTTCAAATGTCAGATCCATGGCTGATTATGACAATTTAGCTTTTCCCTCAGATATTATGCTGTATATGTAAACTCAGGCATCTAATCTAAGAATAGCTTTTAAGGAATTGATTGCCACAAGCAATCAAATTGAATATAAACTTATATCATTGAAGAATGCATATGAGTTGGAAGATTGTGCCAGCAAAATCTAATGAGGAAAATGATGTATTAGAAATACAGAAGAGTAATGGCTTGTTCTGAGTATGCTTCTCAGGTTGGAATAAATTACATTTTGTTATAATCTCAATATCCCTTGGAAAGAGTAACTATGAAAATGTATGTTGGTGCTAAAGTAGCATTACTGTGTATTCTTTATAAGAATGCATTTTGTAAAGCAATAATCAGAGGACCATGAAACTCTTTAAACACCCGTTAGAATTAGGGAGTGGTAGAAATCTAAATTATAAGGCTGCTGGAATATTGCAATATTCCTACCAAATAACAGATAGTCCATAGGCAGTTATGTGAGGAGACAATTCTTGGAAAACAGAGCTTAGAATTTTTCTTCGAATATACTTTTTAATTAACCTTTCTTTAGCACCTTTCTTTCTTGTAGTTTACCAAAATTGCCTGTATCTTTTATTCATAGCTTTTTGCTCCCACGATTGTTCAACTTAGCTCATAAAAGAAAACAACATTGTCTTTCTAAGCATTTGCTCCCGGAATTGGCAAGTTTAGGTGAGAAAACATGGCATGCCATTGAAAGTGACAGCTTGTTGTCTTTCAATCAGCTCTCATCTCAAGGTAAAATTCCACTATCTCTACCTGATCGAGGTAAAGACCTACTTCCTTAAGATATTGTACTGCTTCATCGTTCTATAGTTTGCTTCCTTCTCTGAAAATCTCCCAAGTGTCTGGCATCTATAATTGTTAACTTGGGTCTCAAGCATTCTTTCGTTCTTTCATTCACTCAGCCCTCATTCATTCAGCATGGTTTGAGTATCTGCTGTGTGCCAGTCTGGGTGCTAGGCTCTGCAGATATAATGGTGAATGGGGCGCTGACTATATCCTCAATCTAACAGGGAAACGTGTGAAAATAGATAATTATAGTACACTACGAGAGCATTGTAGTAGAGCTTGGAAGTTTCTATTACGTATTGACAATTATATAATTACACTGTTGTGTGCTTTCTTTAGCTATTATTTAAGCCCCTCTAGTGCTTTACCCTTTATCTCCCAGTATTTATTGCACTGATGTGCACATAATGCCTATTCTTAATTAAGTCTTCTTGATAAAACCTTGTTTCTCTTCCCTTCTCTTCCCCTATTCTTCCAGCTCCTTACTGTGCACGGGGAGAAGGCATTTCTTCTTGGTTAGTCTAGTATTATTTTGAGTTAATAGAGGGTGGTGGTTAACAGTACAGGCTCTGGAGTCACATTATCTGCGTTTGAATCCTGACCCAGTCACTGGGTAGCTATTTAACACTAGGTAAAGCATTCAGTGCCTACATTTCCTAATCTGCCAACTGGGGATGATAATAGCACTCATCCTCACGAGACAATATGTGTAAAGTAGCTGGCATACAATGGCGCCATGAACCATGGCATTATTGGTTGACAACAGAACAGAGGCTGGCCCTTCAGTTGATAATTTAAGGACAAATAGAAAAGCTATTAATAAAAGGTTTATTGTTTTTATTTTTCATTGCACATGCCTGTCAGAGGCCTCTGCAGCATGGGGGGGGGTATTCCCTTAATAAGGATCAAAATAGAAGGTCATGAAAGGATGAGTTTCAGATCATCCACACTGGGACAGCAGAGGCCATGTCGGAGCTGCCAGGAAGTCCGGCTCTTGCTCATCCCAGAAGAATCCCTGGGCTTTGGCTTTACAAGAGAACAGATGACAGTTTCTACTATCTGAAAAGATCTTCTAAGTGATAGAATTGAGATTTGAACCTATGGTTTTTGGACTTTAAAGGCCGTTTTTTTTTTTTGTTTTGTTTTCCCTTATAAACAGAGAATGTTCCCAATGGAACAAAGATCCAGTCAGCACACAGAATAGTGACTGACACAAGAAATACCATGGTCAAGTGGTCTTAGCAAGAATTGGTAAGAGAGAGGTTGTGAACATGGGGTGTGCGGTATCATGGGTTATCTAGGGCAGCAAAGGTGGAGGACCAGGATGATATTTCTTGCCATGTGCTTAGACATACCATAAGCATTGTTAGTGTGAAATAGTTGATAAGATGCTCGACTGTTGGTGAAGCCCAGCTTAATATTTGCCTTTAAATTACACTGTGCTGGGGGCATCTGGGTGACTCAGTCAGTTAAATGTCTGTCTTCAGCTCAGGTCATGATCCCAGGGTCCTGGGATTGAGCCCTACATCGGGTTTCCTGCTTAGCGGCGAGGAACCTGCTTGTCCCTCTGTCTGCCACCCCCACTGCTTGTGCTCTATCTCTCTGTCAAATGAATAAATACCATCTTTAAAAAAAATTCCACATTTACCCTGTGGAAGTATCATATAGGTTTGCTTTTTCCTCTCAGTGTTATGTCATCATGTTGTCTTAAATTCAAATACGATGTTAGTGTTTTATTTATTTATTTATTTATTTATTTATTTATTTATTTATGTTCAGTTAGCTAACAGATAGTAGTACATCATTAGCTTTTGATGTAGTGTTCAACGATTCATTAGTTGCATATAACACCCAGTGCTCATCACAACACGTGCCCTCCTTAATACCCATCACCCGGTTCCCCTGTCCCCCCACCCCTCTCCCTTCTGTAACCCTCAGTTGATATTAGTGTTTTAAAAAAGCATATTATTTAGTATTAATTCTGTTGTTAAGGATCACACACAGGGATGTCAAGATAAGGCAGAATTCTGCACAATCCCCTTTTTACCCTGCCTTGGCCAAAGGGCTTTCACTGGTGGCAGGGCCTTGTTATGAATCTCACCTTCCTGCATTCCCATGACCTGGACTCCAAGGGACTGCAGGAGGGTCAGGCTCCTGCGTGGCCCAAATATAGGGAAAATCAGATGGCCAGGGGTCTGAGTGTGATAAGAATTATGTAATAGGTTGTAAAAACTTACATATGGGATATATGGTTCTGCAAAGATGTGATGGGGCTTTATTTTACCTATGTTAATCCCTTGGAGGGATTTGAATTGAATACTGGTTTGTTATTTTTCCCTATGGTTCTTTTTATGTCTTCTTAACAAGCACAATGGCCTTAGAAATCCTTTCTCTAGTGATGTCTGTTCTTTTCTGTTCGGGAAACATTCTAAGTCTCAGAGTGGCACTTGCAGCATCCCCTCACATCTCCCCACCTTATACCCTTCCCTCCGCCCCAACTTAAGAAGAAAGAAAAGAGAAAGCACCTGTGTGCACCTGAAGCTTTGTCGAGACTCTTTGGTACAATTCAGTGTTTGTAAATGTTACGGGGCGGTGTACAGACAGACCAAAGGGGGTATTTGTCAAATCGGGAGAGCGCTATTCCACTGAGACGCATGTTGCTAGCTCTCTGCTGTGGGGTTGCCTTGAGAATAATTATGAGCAAGCATTGCTTGGATTGGATGGGGTCTGGCCAGGGGAAGAAGATTCTGGGAATAAACAGCAGCTAAGTAGTGTAAGAACCAGCTATCTGTTTAAATAATGCTCTGTAAATGCTTACAGGTAGCCTGACGAGGGAATTTTATTTTATTCAGGGCTGCCAACTACCTCCTTGTACCACCAAACTGTGGAGAAGCTTTTGGGTTTTACCTTTTAAAAAACTGCTTCTCATCCCTCCCAACCATAACCACTACCATATATATGAGTATGTGTGTGTGTGTGTGTGTGTGTGTGTGTATTATGTAATATATAAAATTTGTAAAATATATATATATTTACAATTTTTGTTTATTTTGGTTTTTATTATATCTGGCTCCTTTAGCATTTGTTATATGATTAGTTTTCTGTCATTATTTGCTAGCCATAAATGAATCTAGAGTCTTTTATAAATTTATATACATTATATGAGTGTAGATAACTATATTAGTGTGTTTCATAGACAAATCTCTCATTTTTTAATCCAAATGACTCTTAGCTACACGGTTTTGGCAGCACTTTGGATTCTAATCTCAATTTCCCGTTCCCTAACTGAAACCTTCTCCGAGACAAGCAAGCAAGCAAGCAAACAAACAAGAAGAGAGAGCCAGAAAACTTCTTTTTAGGTGATCCCAGGTTGATATTGTATAGCCGGAAAGCGTAGGTGTTCACTGTATTTGCCCAAATCAGAAAAAATCGTTACATACTCTTGTATTTGAATGAAAATACAGAATCACTCCCTTTAACTTTAGGAAGAGAGGACCGGAGTGACACATTTTATTTGCATACGGAAGCTCTCCATTCTCACACCGTTTGTGGAACGTGTTCGCCAGATTTCAGAGGCACTTGGTTGCAACTCTCCCTTCACTGTCCGTGGTCCTTGAATCTCTGCCCTCTTCCTTGACTGTGGGAATTGTGGAGTCGTTTTCCTCTTACTTCTTAGTCCTTTTCTACTTCTTGGATGGCTTGTCCACTTCTGTTCACTTTCTTATTTTATGTTTTTCTTCAGTGTTCACTCTCAGGGGCTTCCCTTTCCAATATGCCATCAATTTGGAGTGTACCTATTTTTATGACTTCAGAGCTCAACTTTATGTCTCCTGCCCTGACATCTCTCTTGAGCTCCAGGTCTATGTTTTTACATACATGATGGAATTTCTACCTCAGACCCAACATGTCTAACACTGAGCTCATGGCTTTCCTGCTCAGCCTTTGATGTTTTTGTACCAAAGTTGTTATCCCATGTACTCAGGCTCCAGAGAGCTTTGTTAAGCTTTCTGTGATTTCTTGATTTGTGCTAGATTTTTAGAAAATGATTGAAATGATAAGAAAATCTTATTTAAAATTTTTTTTCTCCTTGGATGGATTTGAGTTCAAGGATTTCTTTTGTCTTTCAAAATTCATCATTTAAGAAGTTTTGTTTTGAACTTTGATGAAGAACTGCCAATTACTTCAAAATATATACTTTTAAAGTGCCTGAAAGGATCTTGAAGGTCATTTTGTGTTATTATTTATTACATAGATTAAGAATCAGATGCCGATGGGAATGAACTGGGTTTCCAAGCCTTTAGGGAGGCTACGCTTCTACTAAATATGATGAGAAAAGTATGGTTGTTAACTATGTATCCCACATCTCTCTAGGTCTGTTCACCTCCATTTCTTTATTCATAACATTTCAAATCTTCAGGCATACACCAGTAACATCTGGGAATTATATGCTTTATATGTTTATATTTAAAAGCCCATGTTTAGAAATCTTAGTTTTATCTGACTCAAGGATTTATTTCTTCCAGGGACCTGGAGCAAATGTCTTTGGGCCTTTTAATACTTTGTTTCCTGTGGGTAGAGTCACTGTCTCAGACCTGTCATGCGGCCAATTTCAAATAATTAACCAGGTTCAATTTTTGAAATAATCAAGCCAAGAGTAATGACATGATAATGGGAATTTAGCAGCAACATAAATTATCTTAGATTTAACAAATCACATTAGGAGCACATTAAAGAAAGAAATGCTGTTCCACTTTTGGAGTGACTTCATTATGTGACAAAAAAGGAACAGAAATGAATATGGGCTCTGTAACTTCTAGAAGTAAGGGAAATGCACTTAGATGCGGGCATAACTTTGGTGAGGTAAAATCTCTGTTAGTAAACTAATACGATTTGACTCATTTTTTTAGATGAACATCTGTAAACAGAGCTATACAATCATAAGTGCCTACTGGCTTATAATTCTGTAGTTCCTCATAGCCTTCTGAAACGAGCCTGTGGTTAATAGTTTGCAGCTAATATAATTATTATTTTTCTACTACAGGCAAGGCATATTTCCTTCAGGACTTTCGAAATGCCCTTTCTGACTCCTTTCAGGGAGGTAAAACGATTGTTTTATCATTTCCATGCCCACAGGAACTGTACTCTTTTATTAGATCAAATAACACTTTCTATGGATCAACTTGTCTCAGTCTTCGCTTATCTTAAGAGAAAGGATTTATAAGGACCACAGTAGAGATTTCTCACTTGGTTTGTTCATAAAGGATGAATGCTGAAAGAGAATAGAATCATGACTCCCACAAATATAGAATGAATACATGTCAAACGTTTTATTTCACTCATTAACTAATGAAGGAACTGGAAAAGATGTTAATCAGTACAAAGGAGAGTCTAAAGAGCCACCTAACGTATAAGCTCATCAGAGAGGCTGATTTAAATTTGCTTAATAGAAGCAAAGCTGACTTCAACAGTGCAAAGGGAAGTTGATTGAACCTCCATTGGACAGAATTTATTTGCATGCCTATAACCAGGAATTCTTCGGATTACTATGTTTTCTGCCAGTTAATGTCTATTTCTACAGAATTATAAAATATCTAAAGACAATGAGAGGCACAAACTCCCTAAAAGTTACCCCTGAGCATGTTTTAAACAATGCATTGTTTTCATTGGACGCCTTTTAATCTTTTGGCCCATTTCCATAGTTTTCACAGTTTTTCCCTACAGAGTGTTTTCCTCTTTTGACATTAAACCTTTTAATGGTTATTGAGGAGGTGATATTCCAATTTATGTTTCAAAATGGTTTTTATGATCTCTGCTTAAGCCCACCCTTCCTTTTCCCCAACTTCTGCTTAGGCAACTCAGTCATAAATGTGTGCTAGAGAAGATCATATCTTAAAATTGGAAAATGAGCCTGAAGAGCACCTGAAAATGATCACATTTGGCTCATTTGGTGAAGCTGTTGTGTGAATGGAATAAGAATGGAATGGGAGGAGGGGAGTTTTAGACATTTTAAAATGCATTTTAAGAAAAATGAATTTTAGGTCTTTTTGCTTAGCATGTTTGTTACTTTTTATAGTAGTTAATACAGCTATCTTAAATTATAGTAGAAGGTTTATCAATTATATATTGAAAAACATTAACAAAATTTGAAGGCCACATGATCCAAACTTCTAAACAGATTTTTTTTGGTTTTTTGTTTTGTTTTCTGAGCAGGGGCAGGGAGGCGCAGAGGGAGAGGGGGAGATAGATTCTTTTTTTTTTTTTTTAAAGATTTGATTTATTTATTAGAGAGAGAGAGAGAAAGACAGCCAGCGAGAGAGGCAACACAAGCAGGGGGAATGGGAGAGGAAGAAGCAGGCTCCCATCGGAGGAGCCTGATGCGGGGCTCAATCCCAGAACACTGGGATCATGCCCTGAGTTGAAGGCAGACGCTTACCGACTGAGCCACCCATGGGCCCCTGGGCAGGGGAGATAGACTCTTAAGCAGGCTTCACCTGTAGTGTGGAGCCTGATGCGGGGCTTGATCTCACGACCCTGAGATCATGATCTGAGTGGAAATCAAGAGTCAGACACTTAATCAACTGAGCCACCCAGGTGCCCCTAAACAGTTTTATTACTCGCTAAATCATAAACTTTGTAAGGGTAGCAACTCCATTTGTTTTGTTCACTGTTGTCCTCCCAAAGCCTTGCAGTGTCTGAGGCATAGCATATATGTAATATATATTTACCCAAAAAATTTTAAGAATTATTTTTTAACCACCTACTCTTTGTGTGATATTGTGCTAGGTGCTGGGGATTAAAAATGAGTTACGGTATAATTCTTATTTTCATGATCTTTTCCCCAAAGGAATTGTCCCCGTGAGAGAATTTCAGGCAATATGGTGGAGTGACAGAAGAATAATTTGAGTTGGTCCCCAAAATCATATTATATAGGCAAATTTCTACTGGTTAATATTTTCAGTGAGATCTGCTCATGCAACATGCTTGATGTCACCAAGAGGTGGCTGAGATATATCACATTCACTGGTTTTTGTAGCTGTTCTTCCTCAGGATTTCCCAGCAACACTTTACCACATTTCTGAGTCTGATCAGTGGCTCCTTCTTTCTAATAGCAGCCTGAGAAAACCACCAACACTTGAAATTATTATGTGCCGGAAACCAGGTTAAGTACTGTGTGATTGTTATCTCATTCAATCCTTATAACCATCCTATGGAGTAGGTGATAGGTTAAGGATCACAACTGCAATAATACAGCTAGTGGATGGCAGAATTAGGGTAGGACTTGAGATCTACCTGAATTCAAAGGCTGTAACCTTTGTCACTAATCTGTGTAGGAACTGACACGATGAGAATAGGGTTGAGTTGGTATTGACTGTGTGTTTGTGTGCGTGTGCGGTGCGTGTGTGTGTGTGTGTGTGTATGTGTGTGTGTGTGAGGAGCAGGGTAAGGTTTTCCCCATATCATGGCAAAATCAAGAAAAAAATGTGCATTATTCATTTGTACTCAGGTTTAGACTTTTCACTATCCAGGATTCTGTTCAATGAAAAATTGCATAGTGACTCTGACAATTGAATCAATACTTCTATTAACTGTAACATGCAATTTGAAGGTTCAAGAGGTGATTGGATTATGTTTTGTAGAGTTATTATCCTCCATTGGTGGAGTCTGTGTTGCTGTAGAGGTACCAAGGAGTTTTTGAAATGTGTCTTTACTGCAGAGAGGTCATTTAGTCTCTCATACAATGGTACTTTGGCCCTTTCACCCACCCCTGGCCCGAAGAGTTCAGAAATAGGTGCTGTGTGCCCATGATCAATCCTTCAAATCTTTGTATTTGCAGGACAGCTTGGCATTTTTCTTGTCGTCACCTTTCAAAATTTCCAATACCTTTAACATTTGATTTTTTTTTTCTCAGAATGTTCTCCTAAAATGTCTACATATCTACTTTCTTTAGTTTTGCTTCCAATTTTGAACTCAGTGTGCTTTTCTGAAGTCATTTCCCTCCTTCTAATTAACCTGATTCTATTACACACACATTCCCTATTCTTAGCTTCATTGTATCATCTACATAAATTACTAAAGTTATTTCAGCTTTATCTCAGACCTCCTTTAACACCTACTCTTCAGAGTTCTTGGTTTCTTGCCATTATCCCTGATTAGTCTCACATCTCTTTTTTCTAGTAATGACCTGGCAAGAAAATACTTTTTTTAAATGTTACTTTCACTTAATTTAATTCTTTTCACCAAGAGGCCAATTTGCTCAGATCACAATGCCACTCTGAATTCTTTTGATTGTCTCTTTCTAACATCCCACTAATGTGAACCGAAAGTAAAAAAAAAAAAAAAAAGAATGTGTAGAATAAATGCTGTAAAGATTTATATTTATTTATTTAAAGCATATACTTCATCCAATTTTGTTGGTCTAAGTTCTAAAAGGTTACTTTTGGGTAAAAAAATAATTGCACAGATAGCATATTACAGCAAAACAATTATTTTCAAGAGTTTAATTTTCATTTTTATTTGATCTATGATTAATACAGTATTTTATGTATGCGTGTTGTATTTATTGTAACTTTGCATTGAAATGTTTGTAAGAGAAGTGTAGCATCATTAACTCTCATGTAGCCATCACTCAGTTTCAACCATTTTGAACTCCTGACCAATCAATCTTGTTCTATCCCTATACTCCCAACCACTTCCTTCTTCCCTTTGGAGTGTTTTGAAACAAATTCTGGCCATCATATCATTTTATATGAATATTTCAATATGTATTCCTAAAGCTCTTCTCTGGAAGAAAAGCAGTGTAATACCATAACCAGTTTTGAACTCTAAAGGACAGATAGTAGACTCATCTGTATTCAGCTATGTTCTCATTTCCACTCTCCGACCCAAGTTCAAAGCAAGCCCTTCTGATTTTTCTATTGCAAATCTAAGACCAGCAATACTATTAAAGGCAAGTAGAAACAACATCATTTATCATTATCTGTATCCTAATTAAATAAATTAATAAATACATACACATATACAACATACATGATTATATTTATAATATATATAATCCTTATATAACCTATGTATTATTAAGATATGTGTTATTATTATTTACATTTTTCATAAATAAGGAAATGAAATCCATGATGTTGAGAAAGACTCTATGTCACTCATTTAGTAAGTGACAGAGTGGGGAAACAAACTCAGGTCAGCCTTTTTACTATGCTATGCTGCTTCACAAGATTAGGAATTGGTTTCTAATGTGAAGCTTTGTAAGTAAGTTAATTTTGGCTGTGATCATACAATAACTGCTTATAACTTCTTCCTGGATAGATTTTCCTAGGTCTGGTTCTCCTTTTACCAAACCCACTGCCAGGGTTCCTCTCCTCCCTGCCAGTCGATCTCTGCCCTAACCTGATCCACTGGAACCTCCACCACCTTCATGATCTCTGTACATTTGGTGGGGTCTGAGCTGTGGCTTACTCAGCTGCCTGGCCCAGCCCCAGAACTGTACCCTTAAAATTAATTTTGTTCACTCTTTTGGCCTGATCTAATCACCTTGGCTGAATTGGCCAAAAGTTTCACATTGGCTTTTTTAAGAGCTTTGTGGAAATTTTATTTATAAATGTAGAATGGACATACTCAGAGGAAGGATACTTACATGAGGGAAAAAACATTGTATTTTCTTAGCTTGGAGATTTTTAGTTTGTTTCCAAAACATTTCAGTGAGAAGGTAGGGAATTGGCAGATGAAAGGGAGAAAATAGAAAACTTAGATTTCAGTAGGGGAAAACAATAGTTTTAATATTCATTTATCTCCATTAACTTATCTATATAATTTTATGGCTTTATTTTTTTGTTTACATATTTTTTGGAAGAATTAAAGACATTTTCAATAAGAATATAAATAAATGTTAATGCAGAAATAAAAAAGACAAGTCCAGAGAAAATATAAAAGTAGAAAGTCAAGTCAAGAGAAAAAAAGAACACATATGCAAGTAATAAGGATTTATCAGGTTATTGTAAATTACATTTAAATTTAGCTCTCAGTTTTCTTGAATTAAATTTGGAAAGATGTAGTCAGTGACACAGTTTTTGTTATCAGAAAAGAAGATACTGTCTGATATGAGAATTGCTACCCCAGTTTTCTTCTGAGGTCCATTGGCATGAAAAATGGTTCTCCATCCCTTCACTTTCAGTCTGGATGTATCTTTAGGTTCAGATGAGTCTCTTGTAGACAGTACATGGATGGGTATGTCTTTTTATCCAATCTGAAACCCTGTGGTGTTTTATGGGAGCATTTAGGCCATTCACATTGAGAGTGATTTTTGAGAGATATGATTTTAATGATGTCATGCTGCCTGTGAAATCTTTGTTTCTATAGATTGTAAATTTCTGTTCTGTATCACTCTTGGGCTCTTTTTACTTTTATAGAACCCCCCCCTTAATATTTCTTGTAGGGCTGGCTTGGTGGTCACATATTCTTTCAGTTTCTGCCGGTCTTAGAAGGTCCTTGTCTCTCCATCCATTGTGTATGACAGCCTTGCTGGATAAAGAATCCTTGACTGCATGTTCTTCTCACTTAGTTCTCTGAATATGTCTTGCCATCTTTTCCTGGCTTGCCAGGTCTCTGTAGACAGGTCTGATGTTATTCTGATGCTCCTCCCTCTGTACGTGTGGATTCTCTTCCCCCTGGCCACTTTCAAGATTGTTGGATCTAAGATTTGTGAATTGTATTATTATGTGACGTGGTGTTGGTCTGTTCTCATTGATCTTGGGAGGGGTCCTCACTGCCTCTTGGACATGACTGCCTGTTTCCTTCACCAGATTAGGAAAGTTCTCAGCTACAATTTGTTCAAATAGCTCTTTTAGACCTCTCTCTTTCTCCACCCTCTCAGGGATGCCGATGATTCTGACATTGGAACGTTTCATTGAGTCAGTAATCTCCTGTAGTCTTATTTCTTGGAACTGGAGTTTTTTAAGCCATGTTCCCTCTTTTCCCTTCTTTTCTATCATCTCATCTTCCAATTCACTAATTCGTTCTTCTGCCTCATTTACCCTGGCCATCAGAGCATCCAGTTTAGACTGCATTTGATTCATAGCATTCTTAATTTCCACCAGATTTGCTCTCATTTCTGCCCTTAGAGATTCTATATTCTCGTTAATATTTTCATTAATATTTTTTTCATTAATACACATCATCTTGACCATCGTTACTCTGAAATCCATTTCTGATAATTTGGTTATATCCATATCCATTAGTTCTATGGCAGAGGCCACAGTCTCTGTTCCTTTCCTTTGTTGGGGGTTCCTCCTCCTTGTCATTCTGATGAGGATAGGTTGCAGGGATGTACAGAACCCAAATTATTGACCAGGACCTAAGCAAGGTGCACTTGTGTTATAGGGGCCTTAAGGATGTGGGCTTCTTGTTTTTCAGCCTGCCTTCTGGGGGAGGGGCCTGCCATGCTGATACTCAGGCAACCCTGTTTGGGTAGAGTTGTCCTGTCCCCTGGGGGGGAGGATGGGCAGAAGATGCTTGTCATTTGCTTAGGGGAAGTCATGCTTCTCTCAGCAATAAGTTAGAAAATATATTTTTCACTTTGTTTTTTATGTAGGGAGAGTGAGTGATTGGTGGATAGTGTCCAAAACAATATTTTAGTAAAAATAAGGAGGATAAAATAAAATAGCTATTTCCTTTAACTCTAAGATGAATGTTAACCTCATGAGATTACAAAGTAACCACATAAAGATCATTTAGTGAACAGTTAAGGCAATAGATATGTTGAAATTTGTATCATTTGATGTAAGCACAGAAATTAAGATTATGAAGAGATAATAAAACATTTTATCTCCTTCAAATAAATTCACTTTGTTTAACCAAACTTTCAAGGATAAGCTAATCACTTTGTTTAATCAAACTTTCAAGGACATGGGTAATTTGGGATTGTTGTATTGTCTAATGAGGACTTGGAATGCTTGTGTCTGGCATCATTAGTTGAGGGTGCAATGTACTTACTTTAGAAAGCTGGTAAGTACTAAGTGTAGGGATTACCTAGTGCCAGGCCTTGCAGATTTGATTTCTTTCTTCATCTGGACCCGAGGCCTCTGATGCAACCATGTTATGCCAGATCCTTGGTCAGGTCAAGAAGCATCCAAGCTTGATCCCTGTCTTTGTATTTATTGGGGCAGGAGGTAGTGGATCAGTGTTGTATGTCTTGTGCCTGGCATTGTTCATTCAAGATGTCAGTTGGGATAGGAAGAGTAACCCAGAACCCTGGAATGAACTGGGTCCCAATGATCAATGCAAGTTCTACTCAGTGAATGTAGATTACAGCAAACTGAAGAAAGAAGGTCCAGACTTCTAAATGACATGTTTCATTATAAAGCTGCTTAGAATGAAGGTCTTCCAGAAGCCATCCACACAATTTTCCACTCATCCAGGAAATATTTCCCCTCTAAACTCATGAAATCATATTGGTGTATTGTGTTGGGGTTTACACTGATTAAGTATCTGCAACTTGAAGGAAAAAAAAGAAAGCTGATAAACAAGTTGGTACTCTTTAGATAACACTAAAGAATCTTGCTAGATGTCCAAAAAGTTGTCAGGTTTTTTTAGGGAGGACGGTGAAGAGAGTCTGGAATCAGACAGAGTAAACTGCTAACAATGGTTACCATTGGTAAGAGAGTTGGAAGCAGTTGTCTACTGTTTGAATTTTCTATGTTGCTGTCTAGATGGTGGGATTGTGTTCACTTCTACTTCCTTGTTTTTATGTCGTTGAAAACCTACTAAATGCTAAAATGAATGAATCAATAAATTACATTAAATTAAATTAGGTTAGATTAAATAATGAAGATATTCAGGACACTTATTTCAATGGATACTTCCCATTGTCAATAGTAGACTTGCTGCATAGTCACTTACGTAGGGAAGAAAAATCAAAACTAGAACATAGCACTTATAAAACTGCTTTACCCTGGAAAAGGTTGCATAAACGTGCACTATAAAAAACTATATTTTAAAGACATTGTCTCTCAAAAAAGTTCATTTGAGTTTACTACACTGATTACTTGTTTACTAGGCACTGGGGGACACAGGAGAAAATATTATATTCCATTTTAAGACTTCCTGCAGGGCTTTCATCAATCTTTCAGAGTATGAGAATGGCCTCCATTCATGCCCCTGAGCATACCACCTACAGGCCGTCAAGCCCTGAGACCTCAAATAGCTTCCTGGAAGCCTCCGAATCAGCTGCCTCATGCCCTAATCTAAGCTGAAGGCATTCCTGTTCAATGATGCTGTCTCCTATTACAATTTTCTCCTGCACTGCTCCCTTTGCTCTGCACTTTCCACAAAGTCTCTGGAAACTCTGAACATTGCTTTTTACCTCTTGCCTTTTGCCCTATCAAGGGAGAGACCAATCCTACTTTTTTGATCAACTTCCCTCTCAGAGGTCTGAGGCTCCCTCTAACTTTGCACTTACTGGTAATGATTTTTTTTTTCTTTCTTGGAAAAAACATACATTTATAATGGTTCTGTGAATTATTGTTTTTAATAAGCTATGAAAATATTTGTGTGTACCATTCCCTGAATGACATATTTTACATCCTGGCAAATAAGAAATAGAGGTTTTCAAAGTTCCTCCAAGATTTTCTATCCCCAAATTGTTCTAGTCGGCCATTTAATGTGGGACCTGACCAATGAACCCACGTGGAATGAAGTAGGGATTTGTGACTCTCCTTGCTATACTCAATAACTACTGCCCTGGGAAAGGAAAGGGCTAGAATAGTCCTTAAAGCTGAAGGAACTCATCCTTAGTGTCACACTCCATAAAGTGTTGGGTGGGAGAAATATCTGAATCTGCTCGGACAGTTGAAAAAAAGTTTAAAAAAAGGAAAAAAAATTGGACAAAGTGTTAAAATCAAGATGACTAATGTGAGAAAGTAACACAAGGGTACATTACTTGTGAATACATCGAGATTCAAATAGTAGAAAACCTACCTAAAAGGCCTACATCAGTAGGTGTTTATTCTTCTTATAAAATAAAACATCCACGGGTGGAATTTTCTGGTATTGGTTCAGTTGTTCAAGTTATTATCAGAGATCAGGATGCTTTCTCCTCTTCTGCTCTGCCATCTGATTCTGCCGATCCTTCTTTCTGTACCTGCTAGCCTCTTGACCACAAGATGGCTGCTTGTATGCCAGGTATTATGCCCGTCTTGACAGAGGAAGGAGAAGAGCAGCCAATGACATCTATCCCCTCTCACCAGGAAAGCAAAAATGTATCAAATTTCTCAAGGAAACTTTATTTATGCCTTATTGGCTCCAGCCGCATCCTGTGGACACCTTTAAAAGCAATAGAAGCTAGAGATCAGAGAGTACTCATTGTCTCCCCTGGGCCTGGACACATGACCACATTAAAGAGGGATCTAGTAGAAGGACCAACCAAGGGGTGGGGGTAGGAGATGGGTTTAGGGGTGGGCAACCATGTAGGATAGCAGAATAACTGACTCGTCTCTCGGCCTCTTGGAGTCCTATAATGTCTACCTTCACTGCTTATTTTCAAAGACTCTAAATTAGGCTCAGACTAGAGTATGGAGTCACCAATGTTTTTTTGTTTTTGTTTTTTAACATGTGCCTAAGGTTATTTGACCATGGCAGTTTTAGAAATGAATAGAAAGCAAATTCTTTATTTAAATAAACTCTCTTGTGTTGAACTGTGGGCTCCTCATTCTGGGAACTGTGGAGAAAGTTGATATGAAGCATTAGAGATAGCTTTTTTTTTCTGTTTTTGGCACTACCTAATCCAAATGCCTATCTCCTCTTGTTGTGGGAGTATGGTGGGAAAAGTAACTGACTCATGTTGTCAATTGTAACTATAAATTTTGATTTAATGCATGTGAGCTAATTTTTCGTTTTCATCTCAGATTCTAAAGGAAAATCTGTGACCTTGGATTCTTTACCTTATGCAAACATCAAAGAAGCTAATTTAGTTAAAATTTGTGTTTATTGAGATCAAGGTTAAAAGGGTTGTGTAGAAAGGAAAATCCTACACAGATAATTTAAAACTCTTAGTAACATGGAAAATCTAAGGCTAAAACATAAAATTCTCTTTTAAAGTTTTGATTGAAAGATGAATGGGTACTAGTCCCAGAATGGAAGAATAAATGTGTGTGAAAGTTTACGAAGTTGAGATCTTTATAATTTCCAAGATGCATTCCCTCTGGTGGATGAAAAATCTGTTATGAATCTTATCCTCAGTATCAGTACATTTTTAAGGAAGCCTGCCAAGACCAGAGGAAATGCCCTTTTATTTGCTAGGATTTAATGAATGAATTGGGTGTTTTAAAAAGCAGTGAGATATAATTCAGAACTCTAAGAGATAGAATTCGGTGAAAAGAGAGATGTGTTTACCATCCAGGTTTTTCATAATTACTTCCATAAGTTGGGGCTCACATGACATTCTCTTTCAAAATCTAGAAGATAATCATACCTGTTCTTATTTGGAGCATTGAGATGTGTGGGAGTTTTTATGAAATATTTTAAGCAATAAGCACATATATATTTTCCTGATATAAAAAAAGCTATAACAATTTTCAGAACATTACATAAGTTTTGAAGTTGAATAAATTGTGTCTTATGATGAAACAGGACCTTGTGTAGTTCCATGTGTCAGAAACACTTTTTCAAGGCCAACTGAGTGTTTCTAGGTTGGGAGGCAGGTTTGCTAATCTTTACTGTGCATTGCTTTGCACACCATTACTCCTCTATCCAAGTGAAAATCTCCTGCTCTGCGAGCCTCTTGCGTCTGGTTGTACTCTATCATCTCTGCATCCTCGTCAGCCGTGAATGCCCGGTTGCCATTTGTTAAAGTCTTAAGCACTAGCCTCACAGTTATCATTGCCATTCCATGTCCTGTCACCATTCTGGCTCCAACTCACTGGCCATTCATCCTGGAACATCACTAACTTTTTTTTTTTAAGATTTATGTATTTATTTGAAAGAGAGAGTGTATGTATGAGTAGGGGGAAGGGGCAGAGGGAGAGAGAGAGAATCTCAAGCAGACTCCCTGCCGAGTGTGGAGCCTGACATGGGGCTCAATCCCATGACCTTGATATCCAAAATCAAGAGTCAGCAGCTCAACTGACTGAGCCACCCAGGTGCCCCATGGAACATCAACAACTTTTACTGCTGCTTTATTTCTGTCAGTGTTGGGGCCACATTCAATCCACATGTGCTTTACAACTTATTTGGCTTGTTGTGCTCCTGTAATTCTAGAGTCTTCACTCCTTGGCATCTGTGGGCACCTCCTACTTTTCTCCCTGTCCTCTAAATGGTTCTTATTAGTCTCTTTTTAAAGCTCCCAGTTCTCCATACTTCCCTTGACTTTTGTTCCTCAGGCCGTCTCATTCTACGTGCCTTCCTTGCACCGCCTCCTGACTGACATGGGAGTATCTAGATATTCATGAAGACAAAATCTACAGCTCCAGTTCAGAACTCATTCTTGACTCCTAGGCCTGTATAAAACTTTGTACTTGATCTGTCAATTTGGAGGTCTGAGAGGGGTCTCAAACTCAACATATTCCCCACGCACCGCTCATTGCCTTTCACACGGCATTGCCCCATTGCCCATTCCACTGCTCTGGGGAACTTAGTTTTCTATTTTTTCCTTTCTCAGTATTGGCATCTGGCTGCTCAAGTTACAAACCCAGGAGTTATCTTTGCTTTTTCCTTTTCTCTTCATTTATTCTGTATAAAATCAATTAAGTCCTGTTGATTCTCCCTTCTAAATATCTGCACAATATTTCTCAAATGTTCTTATTTTTCTCCTATATTTCTTGCTATTACCTCTTTATAGTGGAATATTTCTTCCTTTTTTTTTAAGATTTATTTATTTGAGAAGGACAGAGCAAGCACATAAGCAGGAGGGGCAGAGGGAAAGGGAGAGAGAATCTCAAGCAGATTCCTTGCTGAGTGCAGAGCCTGACTCACAGCTCGATCCCATGACACTGAGATCAGGACATGAGCTGAAATCATGAGTCCGATGCTCAACTAACACACTACCCAGGTGCCCTTATAGTGGACTATTTCTTAATAAGGCTACTGCAGTAGGTCTTGCTGCCCCCAGCCTCCGTCTCATCTCAGCCTCCCTGCCCCCAAAAGCCAATTTAATAAAATTATGTCACTTTCTTTCAATAGTGTCCCATTTTTCTTAACCTAAATTCCTAACTGCTTAATCCATTTACATACACCTTCATGACCTGGCCTTTGCCTACTGGCCTTATTTCTTCTTGTTGCTTTCCTTGGTAAGCTCGAAGACACAGCCCGTGTTATTCTTCCTGTTTGTAAAATTATATACATATAAAATTGATATATATTGGAGCTAACAACAGTGGAGAGGGAATTCCAACAGATACTTACTTGACTCCAAACCTGAGCTATTGGATTCCCAGCCATGCTACTTATTAATTTATTCATTGTATTCATTCTTCTTGAGTGCCCATCATGTTCTAAGCACTTTCCTGAGCGCTGAGAAAGCAGTGGTGAAGAAGGTGAAAAAAGAACTTGGACAACACAGTGTAAAGAGTGTAAAAGACAAATGAAGAAGCAGTTACTGAGAGGGAAGTGCTATAGCCAGGGGAGTGCATGAGAGACAGGTGACCAATTATGGGGACAGGGAGTGGTTGGAGATCATATCTACATCTATCTATCTATCTAATAACATGTTAGTCAAGTGCTGTGAGGGAAATGGGATGGAGTGGAACTATTTGTGGCAAGGGTGTTCAGTGAAAGCCTTTGTGAGGAGCAGACATTGAAGCTGAGATAGGACAGGGGAGGAGCGGACTATGGAAGAACTAGGGAGAGAGCATTCCAGGAGGAAGGCACAGTAAATGAGAGTTCCTCAGAACTTCGTACTTCTCTTCCCTCACATGTGAATCTGGACAGTAATAGTGACCGTCACCTAGGAGGGCTTTAGAGCTTGAATCAGATCAACCATATAAAACATTTCTTCCACCATTTGGTTGATAGTAAGCCCTAAACAAATATTCGTCAGTGATATTATTAAGAATAAAAGTAGAACAAGTTCTTCTTTTTGGAAGGGAGACCTTAGTTACAGGTATATTACTCTATATACTGACACAAATTTACTTTACTTACACGTTGTCAAATCAATTCAAACAAATTATTGGGCACCTACTTTGGGTAAGGCAGTGTGCTGGATGGTGTGGAAGGCTAAAGAAATATTTAGGAACTAAGATCTCTTTTTCATATTCTACATTTTACTTCTGTGATTTATTACTGCCTTGTCTCACTATGTATTTTAGAAGCTATTTCCCCAGGTGTGGGCCTGCACCCCCCCCCCCACGGCACATACGCTCTCACGTATTTATCGCTCCTTAATTTTCCCTCAGTTTGGCTACTTGGAGATTGAGTATCCACGGCTTTTCTTGGGTGATGACCTTATAAATCATTTGAATCACAGTTGGTATTTCTGAACATTTGAAATGCTCACGGAAAGAAAGCCTTCACATTTCAGAAAGAAAGGCTGTCACACACACTGAACTTTATTGGAAAAGGAGCCAGATGCTAATGGAAAATATAAATGTTATCCAAGAAAAGTTTTGCATTTGTATATTAAGAATAGTTTTTGTACCTAATAGCTGCATGTGGCTGCATTTCTCTTCTTGGCGTAGGTGTCCGCTTCCAAGGAAATGATGACTGAAATGTTAGAAATGCAAAATTAATTAACACCTTGTATAGTTCGTTCGGCTCCTGTGGATTCAGTAATGGCTTTATTTGTATGTAACTGTGTCTGTTGCTTATTTTTGACAAGTTGGGACAAATATCTGCTCTACACAATTTTTGGGTTTCTGGTGCTGCTGAGAATAACTGCAAGGATAAGAGGTAGTGAAAAGAGAATAAGAGACTGTAAAATGTTACTGTGAGGGATTACGCTTTTATTTGCACTGATTATGTGTCAGTCTTGGGTTTTTATTAAAAGTGAGTGGATATTTTAAGGCTAATGGCTTCTTTTATAACAAACAAAGTTAAAGAACATGATTTGTTTTAATTACAGTTTTTTTAAAACATAAAGATTGCACCCTTAAAGATGTTTTTATAACTTGATTGCTAAAGACAGTGTCCTTCAATAATGTAAGAGTGATCTAAATATGACATCTGAAAAAAGAGCCATGAAAGCTTACCTTCACTGTGTTATCTCTTATTCAATTGTTCTTTTGTGTTCATTTCACTTGCCACTTTCTCCTGAGACAAAACAGTGCCTAAACTATCCCAAACAGGAGGAATTATTCTTTAAAGCTAAGGTTTGCCTGATAAAACGCCATTTGTTATGTGTACAGAATAAAATAAAAGAACATTTTTAGTATGTAGTTGTAGGGCAGATTGCAAACCAAATTTCATCAAGTTTATAGCTTGGTGAGTCTACGTTAAGAGTTATTTCTCTGATATGAGAATGACCTCTTTTTATATGTGTGTATATATGTGTGCATGCATATAAATGTGTGTATGTGTGCACATGAATATAAATATGTATGTTAATGTAGTGTATTTATGTATGTTTAAATCTTGATAAGGCTTATTGATTATTTGAAGGATTTCTAAATTATTTTTTTAAGTGGCATTACTATTAGATTTCCCTTTATAAGTTGGAAATATTTGAGAAACTGGTTGGTCCATGAAGTATCAGAATTTAATATTGTGAAATTTGAGGTGAATTATTGTGGGTAATTGACCTTGGAAATGCAATGTGTGTTAAATCTGTTGGAAGATCCTGAGCACATTATTAAAACACAGGAGAACAACTAGTGTTTATTTATTAATTCAACATTTATTTAGCACCTATCAAGTGCCAGATACTGTGCTAGGTTCCAGGGTAGCAAGTTGCACTTGCCCTGGTTTTCAGCTGTCTGACCGCAGCCATATCCCCTCCTGCCCTTGATGTTGGCATCTTCTCCCTTTACATCAGCTCCCCCCTCACCTTTTGGTCCTGGTGGGGAATGGTCGTGAAGGCGATGTCCTCTGAGCCCACAGTGATAGGCATTTGACTTAGGTTGAGCTAATCATGGTACTTGGCATAGTGACAAATTCACAGATGAACCTGTGACTCAGGGGGATTAATCTGTGGTAGTTTGGGAAGGAAGGTTTGCTTTCCTTTAGAGTTGCTAACCTGAGATCACAGAATCCAGGGCATATCAGTTAGTGAACTGTAGTTTCCCACTAGTTTCTCTGTTAGGACTTAATTTCTATCTCTTGTAGTCAAAAGTCCCGATTAATAAAAATGTGGATGCAACCATATATAAAATATGGTTCTAGCCCTTAAGTAATTCCATCTGATTTGACAGATTGATAAAGCAATGGTTCCAATGTAATATGAAAAGCACTGTTTGTGGTATGTACGTAGTGTAATGGAACCAGACAGGAGAAAGAAATGTGCCTTAAGGGCGTGTGTGAAGGTTTCAGAGACTGTTATTTGAGCTGGGTGTTAAATTTTGTGTGGACAGTCACCAAGGCAAATGAGAGAAGAGAGCTTACTAAAATAAAAAAGCATGTAAAAGCATAGAAATCAGAAGATACGTGGTGTGTTCAGGAATTATAAGAAATTCATGAACTGTGAAGAGAAGTGGATGAAAGATGAAGTTGAGGTCTGGAGGTGGGGTGGGTAGGTTTTGATAGAATTTGAAAGGTATGTACCTGTGGAAAAAAGAGATGTCACCCATCAAACTCACAGGCATAACTCTAATAACGGCAATTTAAAAAATCCTGATACAATGAAGACTTTAAAAATAGTTAACATTGGAGTGTTAAAAACCTCTCAGCATTTCCTTGCCTTCTCCTGTACATGTCAGTCAGGCTCAGGTCTTTTAGATGCCCACCAGAGTAATGAGTGAAGGAAAACTAGAAAGGCTAAAAAGGATGAATTATAAATGATAGATAATTGGGGGAGTTTTAGTTCAGGCTGCTCTAACAAAAATACCAGAGACTGGATGGCTTATAAACAATAGAAATTTATTTCTCAGAGTTCTGGAGGCTGGAAAGTCCAAGATTAAAGTACCAACAGATTCAGTGTCTGGAGAGAGACTGCTGCTTGTCTCAAAGACAGCTGTCTTTGGGCTGTGTTCTCCCTTAGTGGAAAATGAGAACTCTGGTCTCCTCAGCTCCTTGCAAGAGTGCTAATTCCATTCATGACCTTCATGACCTAATCATCTCCTAAAGGCCACACTTCCTAATACCATGACATTGGAAGTTAGAGTTTCAACATATGAATCTTGGGGGGTCCCAAACATGCAGTCCATAACAGACTATCTTTGGAAAAGTGAAAGAATGGAAAGAAAAAGAGAGAGGGGAAAAAGCATCAGTGGAAGCTGAATTTTAAGAGTTTTTGAGGATTTTAAACATATGATAGAGACCAGAGACCAGAGACTGTAGGTAGCTGTATTATGTTAGATAATGAAAAAATATTGGGAAACTGTACTTAATGCTCTTGCTGTATGTTTTGAATAGAAGTTTCCCTTTAGCTGGAGATATTAATAAATATTTTTCAAAGATTTTCTTTCATTGTTATTGTATATATGTTTCTTTTGAATGAGACACCTGACAAGGCTGTCCAGTTTTTATCAGCTTATATAAAAATAAGAGACTTCTCTACATATCTTCAGTTGAGAAAAGGTTAAGTATACATTTTAAGTCTTTAGCTTAGTGGGGCTAATTATATAGAAGTATGTGATGCTTAATTTTATGTGCCAGCCTGGGTAGGCCACAGCACCTAGACGTACTACAAAGGTATTTTTCGATGAGATTAACATTTAAATCAGTAGACTTTGAATAAAGCAGATTACCATAATGTGTTGGGCCTCATGTAATAAATTAAAGGCTTTAAGAGAAAAAAAAAATGACTGATGTCCCCAGAGGACTTGTGTATTTTCTCCAATGCCTCTATTCTAAGCTCAGTTCTCTTGTTCTTTTAACTCTGATGGTGAGAGCAATCAAGATGAAAATTCCAAGGAAAATCTCTGTAAAGTAACATGGGAATGGTTCTTTCCTAGTTGCTGGTCTAAGCACCTTCTGAAGACCGAGCCTCTTCTGAGCAGAGAATAAAGCCAGGCCCATCTAAATGAATTGGAGAAGATAGAGTCAAAATAAGTTGAGTCCAAAAATGAGGATGAATCCCAGGGGAAGGAGCTACCTGAATCAAAATGATTTAAATGTCTTACCTCCAAAAAAGAAAAGTTTAAACCCTTGGCGTTAGCACAACATTCCAAAAATGCCATTGTTTTAATCTTGATCACCATAAATGTTTTTCTCAGGTTCAGGGTTTATTGGTGGGTTCAGGAAGGTGGGAGAAGGAAGGTATGCATTACTTACACAATCCAAGGTAAATTTTACGTGCTTGGAAAACTCAGTATGTATCATCTGCTTTCTCAAAAATTCCATGATTCTGTTAAAATCTTAAAGTTTCTTTCTATCCACAACAATTTTTTTTTTCTGCCTTACCTTTTACTATAATACTCCTTAACAACATTGGCCATAGAGAATGATTGGAAAGAATGTAATTAATTTAGGCAGAGGAATAAATATTGAGCATACTTCCTGAATTCACAGAAGAGCTTAAAATTTTTTTAGACAGGGCCCCTGGATGGCTCAGTCAGTGAAGCCTCTGTCTTCGGCTCGGTCTTGTTCCCGGGTCCTAGGATCAAGTCCCACATCAGGCTCCCTGCTCCGCGGCTAGTCTGCATCTCCTTCTACCCCTCCCTTCTGCTTGTGCTCTGTCTCTGTCTCTCTCTCATGCTGTCTCTCACATACTCTCTCTCTCTCAAATAAATAAATAAAATCTTGAAAAAAATTTTTTTAGACAGTGTTTCTAGTCTTCTAAGAAACTCAGACCAATAAGCTAACATTACCAAGTGTCTTTGAGATAGTCACTCAGGCATATACAAGGCTATTTAATAGTTATATTTTAAAAACAAATATAAAACGTTATGTAAACTCTGTGTAATGTGTGGTAATCAAGCTGGATCCAGTATTAAACAAAGAGTAGAAACAGGCAAAGAGAGCTAGCTTTCCAGAAACTTCCATTATTCATCCTTGTATTTAGTACTGCACTTAATACAATCTTATACTCAGATATTTTTGGAATGAAATTTTAAAACAAAAAAAAGGTTCATCATTTCATAGACGATTCTGGTGGTTTTTATACTGATATGGAGAATTATCTTCTGAATAGCACTGTGTTCGCACTCAGAATTTTACAGCATGCTTTTTGGTAAAATAAAAGAACATTTTCTCTACTCTTAATGATATCAGCAATCGATGCCTATTTGCTGTGTCTTCATGTAAGCGCTTTTGTAACATCCACTCTGGGCCCAGCTGGGAATGAGTGGCTTTATTTAGGAAAACTCCTGAAGCAATGCTGAACCTTTATGACCTGTTTGAGAGAGAGGAACAGCAAGTCTCCCTGATATTATTATTAGGGAAGAATACTGGTGAAACAATGCAACAGACTTTGTTTTCAAAATAAAAATAGGCTTATAATTGGAAAAATGTTTGGGGTGTTGCTGAGCCTACAAAAGATAAAAGTTAAGCTACAAAGTAAAAGTTACCCTGATCAGACAGTACTTTCAAACATTTTGTTCTTTCCATTTGCAATCAATTTTCTCATAGACATGCCATAAATACTACAATATAATTATGTAATATGGCAGTAATATAATTTAAATATATAATACAATTAAGGGAGATAGAATAATCACTGTCAACGTTTGAGTGCGGACTGTGTATAGGGAAAGGTATTAGGCCTGTTATATGTGTTGTTTTATTTATCACCCAGAACAGTTATATAAAGTAAATTGTATTATCCACATTTAAAAGATCAGGAAATGAGACTTAGAGAGGTTAAGTCATCTAGCTGGAGCAGTGGAACTAGTAAGGGTCTGGGGCTGGAAACTGGAGCCAGCTCTGTGATTCCAGAGGCTGTGCTGTTGAGTTGGTAGCGATTTATCATCACCGTCATCTTTGATGACTTGAAAAATAAGTAAATAAGCAAAACTCAATAAAGCAAGACATGATACCTATATGCAACATGATGGAAACATTTTTGTTGATCAAGTAAGAAAACAAGAGGGTAAAGTTTTCTGAAAGTTAAAGTTGACTGAATGTGCCAGTATATAAAAACCCCAAAAAGCAAGTTCCATAAACCTAGTTTTTGACTTTGGCTGCATTACTGGTGACTTTTCTTCTATTAGCAGCAAACTTTACTTTTAGAACTCAGGAAACAATGGATGCTAGTACTAAGATTATAATATTTGATAACTATTTTCTGTTTTTGTTTGATTCTATTATCATCTGAACCAAAAAATAAAGAGTATTTTTCCAGAAATACAAGAGTCTACTTTTATTAATCCATGCTTGTCTTCTAAGTGGGATCAGATATTATATGTTGCTACTATATCTGAATTTCATGCTGAAATTCACTTTCGTTGGAATTCTATGCCGTTGGCTAGCTAGGTGCAGCACTGTAAAGGGGTATTATATATAGACTTCCCTCCGTCGGAACATATTGTAAATTCCACAGCAAATGAAAACCATGCCCTGGCAGGAAGGTTACTGATGAGCAAATATTTCAGGCTTGCAGAGAGTGCAGTTCGTTTATTCACTTACTCACTCACTCATTCATTCATTCACTCATTCATTCATTCTCATGCATTCATTTATTTAATAAGTATTTATTCAGCATCTACTTGGTACTAGGCACTGTCATAGGTGCTTAGGATGCACTAACAAACAGAATAAGCTAAAATCTCTACTTTGTGAAGTATACCTTCTGCTAATAAGATATGTCTTAAACATGCCCAACTCCTGTATATCATACACCTGGACCATAGACCAGGGGTCAGCAAAGTTTTTCTGTAAAGAAGCAATAATAAATATTTTAGACTTTGTGGGCCATGATGTTTCTGTTGCAACCACTCATCTGTCCTTAAATGTGAGAGCAGCCATAGACAGTGTGTAAACAAATGTGGCTAAGTTCCAATAAAGCTTTATTTACAAAACAGTGGACCTTGACTACTGTATATATGATCCCATCTAGGCCTCTGACTCTGATAACTTAAAAAAAAAGAGCCAGACACAATAAACACCTTCATTTTGTAGGTGAATTAAATGAGGTCCTGAGAGGCTGAGTGATTAGCTTAAGGTAACAAAGTAAACTAGTGGCAACACCAAGACTCGACCTATAGCCCCTGACTCCTACTATACTTTCTGCTTCACTATATTGCCTCTACTGTGCTATGAATAACAGGACTTGTTATATCACTGTAATATATAAAAAGAACAGTTTTCTTTGGTTTCCTGAGGTCCAGATATTCAGAGTATTAAAAGCTCACCAATCTATTACCACTTGTGTAACCACCAACTCCACCACCACACCATTACATCTCCACCATCACCCCACTACCACCATTGCCTTTACACCTCCATTTCCACCATCATCACCATCACCAACACACCTCTATCTCCATTACCGCTATTATACTTTCATCTCCACCACCACCACCATCACCCCACCATCACCATCATCACTACCATCACTATCACACCACCACTACCACCATCACCATCAAACCTCCGTCTCCAACACTATCACCGATATCATCATACCTCCATTGTCACCACACCATCACACTATGTCACCACCATCACTCTCATACCACCACCTCTACCAACATCACTTTTATCACCATCATTGCTACCATCATTACAACACCAGAAACAATGAAAGGCCACCAGGAACACACCCAGTCACAAAGCTTGGTTATTTTAACTTGGTGTTACAGAGTCTGAGAATGCCTACAAGTGTAGACATGAAAACGCCTCAGGAAGGGAGGGTTGGGAAGCACTTCTTACAGGGTCTGGGTGTGTGCTGATGATTCTAAGGATGGATTACAAAGCAGAAACTCATTCTGGATTGGATGCTATCAAGAAACAGGGGCAGCTGGATAACTGGATTTCTCGATCCATTTTATGTAACAGATGACAAGAGTAAAGCAGGGCTATAAGTTGCACTGGTAAAGAAGCAGCAGTCATTCAGGTTAGTCTGAAGAGGGGCAACTTGTTTTTTGGTAGTTGTGAGTGGCCTTCCCACTATCTCATTCCAAGCATCTGTTTTTCACTTTCTTAATTGCATTTTCTTATGCCAATAGCAATATAGGTCCACTGTTGAAAATTATAAAATTCAGATAGGAAAAAGAAGAAAATTAAATCCACCATCCAGAGATAACCGTAAAGAGCAACTTAATATGTATCTCTTTTCTGTATATAAATGCACATACATATATTGGTACAGAAATTGGGATTATACCATACACTCCTCAAATTAACATGTTTCCCTAAAACATAGCATCATTTTTAATGGTCTGAAGGATATTTCAATGTGTGATTATGTCAAATTTATTTAACCACTTCTTTTTTATTATATATTTAGAAAATGATTTCCAGCTTTTTGCTAGTATTAAAAACATATGCAAATATTTGTGTATTAATTCCTAGAAATAAGAATGTTAGGGCACAGTGTGTGCACATTCTTAAGGCTTTTAAAAAATCTTGTTAAATTAAAAAAAAATCTTGTTAAATTGCCATCAGGAAATTTGTATACATTTTTACTCACACATGCAATGTATGAGAATATTCCCAATACCTCTAACCCAACCCCATTTTATTGAAAACGGACTCCAGCATAATATCCTAAGAGCATAATTTTGCTTAGGTCTTCCTGTGTATAATTCATTTATATTTCCATATTTTATTGAGTGTGCTGTGTGGGCCAGTCACTGTGCTGGGTGCTGGATATACAAAGATGAAGAATCTGTGATTTTCCATAAAGTCAACATTTTGTTACAGTCTGGATACATGGCCACCAGCTACTTTTAGAGACAAAGAGAAAAGATAGGTAAATCTGGTTAGATGAGCTTTTATTGGAGGAAAGTTGTATTTATTTTGTGGCACTTACTACAGTCAATCCATTGAAAATAATTTATCATCATCTTGGGTGTGTGACACAAGGATTAACATTTTCTCCAAATATTTAAGGGTTATATTTGAGATAAGTTAATATAACTTTTGTCTGATCCTTTCTTACTATTCTTAACTGCAAATATATATTGGGCTTCTAGGAAAGTATTAGTAATCACCATAAGATACATTACTGGCTCAGGGGCAAACATTGAACAAATTATTCTGGACAAAAAGTGTGTTGATTTAAGTCCCATATCTTTGTTCCTGTACTGTTCAAGGCCCACATGTCAAGTTGCTACCAAAACGATTGGAATACAAGTATTAATAAATGATATTGCATTGGTTATCTTGAAAATAGTGCTTCATGTTGCAAAGTAAAAGTAATTGGAGTAGATAATTGCAAAGTAAGACAATTGAAAAAAGTATTTTCTGCTTCACTTTCAAGGCTGAGGATAGCTCCATTATTAATCTGATTCTTGTTTCCTACTAAACAAGCTTAGGCAATATACAAATGTCTTGAAATTGAATACAATGTGTCCACTTTTCACTTCACTATGATACCTTATTTTTGCAATTCAGTGCATGTCAATGAATACAATTAGACTTTTGTACTAACAGCTGTGGTTATTTTTTTAAATTGAAATAATCTCATAAAAGTTTATACTTTAAAAAATGATTTCATTTGATATTTATCTATATTTAGAACTGAAATATGTCCACTAATATCACACTTCAATTGTTTCCTCAATACTTTCGCTTTTTGAATTGTAGTTGATTTCTTCTCATGAAACTTATTTAGCTATAATAACCTGTTTTTAAAACAAATCATGATAATAACTGTAATTTGTATTCTTTACAGGTAGTTTATTTTTTAAAGTAACATTGAATCATTCTAAGCAAATTTGGATTTAAAAATAAAATGTAAAATGCACTCGCATGTTAAATATTATTCATTTGATATACTTTCATTTTGCCCAACATTGTTCTATCGCAATGTTCTATATTACATATTCATCAATTAAAAATGAATTTTAATATGTCCAGGAAATCATAATTATAGGTAACATGTATAAGTCTTATTTTTCCTTTCCACTGTTATGCTTTACAAATTGCTGCTTTGTAACTTCAAGCGACAATAAAAATACCATTGGCCGTTCTGAATTTTAAACATGCTAATAAATTAATTGAATTGATTTTGTTGCTTTTATGTAACTTTCCAAGTTTGGTGTGTATAGAGTGGTAAAAGTTCAAAAATCTTGATCTGAATCATTACAGAGACAATTAGGAGTGGCACTAATTGTTTAATTTTGGTATTACATTTTGCAAATGAAGTTAGTTTGAGGTAACTCGTGTCCTCTGCTAATTCTTTTAGTTTTTCATTTTGACTTAACAAATGCTTATTGAATGGCTTCTCTGCAGAAGACACACCATGTGGGAAAGGCTCATGCTTTCCAACTTTCATGTAAAATCCATCTTTTTGTGAAATCTCTCTCCTTTTCTCTTAACACATGCACACACACATGCACACACATACACAGGTTTTTTTTTTTTAATTTTCTTTCTTTTTAAGAAATTTATCTAATTTACAGTAAATTTTTTTTTTTTTGGTGTGTGTATAGTGCTGTAAGTTTTGCAAATACATAGGATCTTGTGTCTACCACCACAAGGTACAGAGAGTTTCATCATAAAAGAAGAAAAAAATATCCTTGTGCTGCCTCTTTGTAATCAATCCCTCTTATACTCTAATCCCTGGCAATTGTTGATCTGTTCTCTGGCTGATGGTCATTGTTTTTTCCAGAACGTCACATAAATGAATTTATCCAGTGCATAGTCTTTGGGTATGGCCTCTTTCATTTAGTGTAATGGATTTGGAATTCATTCATGTTGAAAACATCAGTAATTTGGTATTTTATTGCTGAGTAGTATTGCATTGAATGTATGTACAACAGTTTTTACCAGGAGGAACATTTTTATTATTTCAATTTTTTAGCTATTATGAATAAAATACTTTTAAACATTAGCTTATAGCTGTTTTTCATGAACTTAAGTTTTCATTTCTTTTGTAGAAATATTGATGAGTGGGGTTGCTGAGTCATGTGGCAAGTGTATGTTTAACTCTACAAGAAAAAAACTGTCTTCCAAAGTGGCTATACCATTTTGCATTCCAACCAGCAATGTGTGAGAGTTCCAGTTGCTCCATGTCCTTGCCAGACTTGATATTGTCAGTCCTTTTGCTTTTTGCTATTCAAATAAATGTGTAATGGTATCTCATTGGGACTTACATTTTTGATTTCTTAATGGCTAGTGATATTGAACTTATTTTCTATTTGTAGATCTTTGGTGAAGTGTCTATTGAAATCTTTTGCCCATTTTAAAAATTGGGTTATTTATTAAAGTTGAAGTTTGGGAGTGCTTTACACATTCTGGACACAAGTCCTTGGCCAGATATGTGATTTGTAAATAAATTCTTCTAATACAGCTTTTTTTTTCATACTATTAAGAGTGTCTTTCACAGATTAAAAGTTTCTTTTTAAAATAAAGCCAAATTTAACTATTTTTATTTTTATGGTTCCTGATTTTGGTGTTATATGCCTAATCCATGGTCTCAAAAATGTTCCCCTGATGTATTCTTGTAATTGTGCTTTAGGGTGACTTAATGTTCAAGTCAGTCTTGCTCGTCTGTTAGCTCCTTGAATATCTAGGTTTCTAGCTTGATCTACCATGCCTTCAAGTGAAAAGTACTTTGTAAATTCTAGAGTGCTGTAGGTTCATTAGCTGTGTGATCTTCCACAGGTCAATTAACTGGGCTCCAATTTCCTCATGTGTAAAATTGTGAAAACATAGAATGCTGTGTAAATATCTTATGACCACAACCTTGTTCTGTGTTTCCTAAGTTCCCTCTGCCTCTGTTCTTTCTAGCATGGTAGAATAAAATACGGAGCTTAAGAGTTTTGGAGCCAAGTACATCTAACTTTGGATAAATCTGGCTGTGGCACTTACTAGCTGAGAGAATTTGGAAAGACTGAGTAATTAAGTTTCCTCACCTGTAAATTGAGGCTAGTACTTCATGAATGAAATGATTCTTTTAATGTGTTAACTATGAGGATTGACCCTCTGTAGTCTTTTAGTGAATCTCTGTTGGTGGTGATGGTTGGTAATGGTTGCAGTTTTCTTGGTTTTTTGGTTTTTGGTTTTTTTTTCTGGAACTATCACCTGCTCTTCCACTTTCCTTCAGTCACTAAAATCACATTGCTACACAACAGAAGCTAAGGTTCTCTCCTTACTGTCCTGCCTGCTGTTGATCACGGTCCCAGATACCCATCACAGTAGACCCTTACTTGCAGGGACTTCACCCTGTCAATTATGTTTCTGATGGCAGTCATCACCAGTCCTGTCACCAGACACCACATGCTCCAGACACTAAACTCCACCTGCTCAATCTGCCCCTTCCCCTCACCCACTTTGCCCTGGTATTCCCTCCAGGTTAGTCTAACACCTAATACCCAGGTCATAGCTCCTCCCAGGGTTACCTGACCTCCATGTTCTAGTACTGAAACTGTCTCCAGTATATCTGTTTTGCCTCTTTCCAAAGCTTTTATTTAAGTTGTCAATTCTTAAAAACTTCTTCGTTGAAGGGGCGCCTGGGTGGCTCAGTCGGTGAAGCATCTAACTCTTGACTTCAGTTCGGGTCATGATCTCAGGGTTGTGAAATTGAGCCTCACGTCTGGCTCTGTGCTATGTATGGAGCCTACTTGGGATTGTCTCTCTCCCTCTCCCTTGGCAACTCCTGTCCAAAAAAATAATAAAATAATAAAAAAATTGTTAATTAAAAAACAAATAAACAAAACATATGAATTTATCATTGGTTTCTACTTACCCAGAATAAAAAATTTCTCATTTAAGTGTAGGAAGTTCTTAACAGACCATCTATGTAACCTTCAGCCCCTCTTGATTTAAATGGCTGCTATGAGGGAAAGTTAGGTTGCTTAACATAGGGTACCTTTACCTTCTATTTTCAGTAGAATGGTATCAAGAAAATTATGGAGTAGCAATAATTTGAACACAGTAAGTATTGAAAAGTTCCAAGTGCCAGATTTGTGGATGTGTGAAGACAAAGCTTGACTATTTAAGCTATAAAATCAACTGCTGAACTGTATAGGGGTTTATTTTCTCAGGTCACATAAGATTTCTTTTGTGAAAGGTCTTTTATTTGTTTGGGAGTTAGAAGTATTGCTTACATTTTTCTGTAGTGTTTTGAATGCCACCATTTTCTTCCTTTGTAAAGACAGGAGTTTTCTGCGTATTTTGAAGCCTGTTTTCATCTTCTTTGATCTCTTCTCACTCTCAAAACTGAACTAAGGATGTGAAAGATGTACCATTTCCCTTTGCCTCCCCACCTGAGAGCTGTGATTTTTCTGAGGAAGAGATAGAAGTGCCCTTTGATTACTGTGAAGGGGCAATTGTGACATCTTCCTGAAAGTTAAGCACAGGGAGAGATCAAATGCTTTGGTTTGAAGCCCATTGTGTGTGTTCACAGCACACGTGAGAAAAATGTAAAACCAAAGAAAAATCACCTGTATAGAAGTAAACTAAAATCCAAATGATAATGGAGCAGGACTAAAGTCTATGGAAACTTTGGAAAGAAATTATGTCCCCTAAATTGCTGGAAGATGGATACTACTAGTTTATCTTCAGGTGTATTGATCTGTTAAAAAGCACCAGCTAGAATTCCCTTGGTGGGCTCTTGAACTCCTACCATGCAGTTAGGTCCTGCCTGCAGTTTTCTAGAAGATTTCTTTTGGATCCATCTGCTGCCTTGTAGGTAAAGGCAAAGTCAAATTGGATGCCAGTTACCTTATTGGGTCAGTGCTGATGGAGTGCTAGGAAGTCAGATTATGAGTCAAAGTACTTGCTAAAAAAAAAAAAAAAACAAACCAAACCAAAACAAAACAAAAACAAAAACAAAGTACTTGCTAAATTCATTCATTCATTCAATATCTTACCCTGGGGAAAGTGAAAAAGTGATTTTTAAAAAACAAAATCATGCCCAACCCATTCAAGTCTTCTGTTAGCTCAGGGTGGTCTGTGTTGTCCTTCCATTTATTCTTCTGGCTCTTATCACTTGTTAACACCTTGTGTTCTCTTTCACTTTGGGCTGTTTTTGTGATGATGATACCATTTGACCTGTGATTTTTATAATTCATGTCACTTTGGTGTTTATCCAAGCTGCATGTTAGGGAGGTAATATCCCACTGTCTGGATGGGCAGAGCACCTAGATCTCTATTGGGGATTTTCTTGCTGCTAATGGCTCAGGACTCTGTGATACAAGATACCAAGAGCTCTCAAGGAGGTGAGATACAGGATAAGACCCACCACACTGTTGGATCAATGTCTTAAAATTGAGGTAAGGGTCACAGATGTTGGTTCTTGTCTCTTGTGATGATGCCTCTGCTCTTTAGAGCCATTTGTGAAGGATATGGGAAATATTTAAAGTATGGGCGGTGAGTGTAGATTTTTCTTCTCTCAATGTCTCCTGTGTACTGTGCTGAGTACTAAGTACTTTATATACAGGAACACATCTAATTGTCTTAAGAATTCCACGAGGTTAATACCATTCCCATTTTGCAGATAAATGATTTGAGGTATTGCACTATGCAGTTTGAAAGAAAAAACGAAAGGTCTTACAATCTCAAGTTTACAAGTCACTCTAGCTCTACTCTCTCTACGCCTTAGCACTCTAGGGAAATCATATCTAACAAGATGGGTCCCACTGCTGACATCCTATCCTTGATTGTCCCTTCCCTGAATCTGTTAAGTGGCAGAACTCTCAGCTGTGCTGCTTAATAAATTATGTGTCCATAAGGACAATGAGGTAGATAGTATCAAAGGAGGAAGTATCAAGGTAACCTTGCTGTATCCCTGGAGCAAGACTATCTCATTTGTTCTACCATAATGATTAAAGGGACCATGTGTTGAAATGAATTAGAATCATCTAGACTTATTCCTCTGTCTCCTAACCCCACACTCCATTCTTGACTACCATACTTTGTTTCACTTTCTCACTCTGAACTTCTCTTTGGCTGTACTCTAGTCTCTGATCTAGGAGTGATTACTGACTCCTCTGGCCCTCAACTTGGCTTTGACAATTGACTTCAGATTTCTGCCTCAACAAAATAACGGCTTTAGCCCCTTGTAATCTGATTGCTCTTAGCTAACTCTGCTGCCCTTGTGGGTGGCTGCCCCTGGAATTCAAATTAAGCCTGGCATCCAGTTCTGTAATTCTAACACTAGCCTGGAATGAATGGTTATGTTTTATGGTTTTGCTAAAGACCAAACAAATTTTCACCAAACTCTGTTCGTTACTATTAAACTGGCTTCAAAGTTGTGGGCACTAGAAGTACTGCGCCTTCCTATGGAAGGGAAATGAGGCCACGAGGCTGACAGTGAGGGCTGGCAAGAAAGATCATAGCTACCTGTCTGGTTGGCCCCAGCCATAAACCTATCCTATTATCTGAAGTCTTCTACTTGGTTTCATGGGGGTTTCAAGTAGCATCCAGACATCCATACCCCATTGGCAATTTCTATTCAATAAAGAAAGGAGAGCAGTATTTCTATCATGCAGATCAAGAGCAGATTATCTGATTAATTGACTGATTTTAGGACTGTGCCACTTGCTAAATGTGTGATCCTAGGCAAATTAATTTAACTTTCTTTGCTTCAATTTGGAGAAATATGTAAAATTCGGGGGAAAAAAACCATGTGCTACACCAACTATTTTTTAAATGTCAGCTTTTGTTGAGCCACAAAGAGAGCTGGGAGGCCTTAACAGTAACTGGAGTTATGCTATAACAGAAAGATCTGAGAGAGAAAAATAAGCGGAGTTGCATTTGAATGCTGGGCTCAACATCTGTAAGGCCTTGTTATTTCATCTAGTCTGAATTTTTATTATTTGTAACCTGAGCATAATGCTACCAGTGTTGTCACATTTTGGTAAAGATTGGAAAGTTGAGCTGTGTGAAGCCCCTAGCTTGATGCTTAACATACAGTGCATGTCCAGTAAGTATTAGTTGTTGTAATTGTCGATAGTAATAGCCTTTCCAAGGAAGTCTGAACTTTATCTTAAAAACACCGGAAAATCACTAAAAGTGGTTGAGAAGGAGCATGACATAATCACATTTGTGACTTCATGGCCACCCTGACTGGAGTTTGAGAATAAATTGAGGGGTGGGAGCACTTGGACCAGAGGGGAGGTGTTAGTGTTATGAGAAACCTTGGCTAGAAGAGTGGCATGAAGAAGGTAGAAAGGAGATTGATTGGAGAGGTGTTTTGGAGGTGGACGTATAGGATTTTTTTTTTCCCAATTGGAGAACGTTTAGATATTATTGAGAAGAAGGTAGTGTGTGGGGTGGGGGCAGGTAAGAAATTCTGGGGCAAATATCAAAGTATGTAGGCTGGAATGCATAGAGAGCAGGTCAGAAGGTAAGCAGGCACCCTGCCCTCCAACCCTCAGCAGAGAGGTGTCCTCAGCTGGATACTCTTGGTCCCACAGTGGGACCATAGAATTTAGAAGGGGCTCTAACTCCCCTATTGTTATCCTTGGCACTAATGGAGAGAGTGAATGTTACACAGTTTGGACTTGGGTGCCAACTACTCCAAGGAGTCCGAATCAGGTATCTTGCAGCTGGTTACTGACTATCATGGATGTCAGATTACTGGTTTGATAGAACCTGGACACCTTGTGTGAAGTTGAAATCCATAGAAACCTCTCCCATTGGAGAACGAGGAGCCACTAATCTTAGCTAGCTTCTTGCCAGGCAACAGGGAGGGGGCCTCAACATCATTCAGTGGACATTCGTGCTCATTTCTCCAAAACAATACACAAGAAGGAACACAACGGAGTGAGATAACAGATGTGAATTTCTGCAATTACTAGAATTTGGTATATATTTAGAAACATATAAGTTTGTGGATTTGGTGGAGGAACTGAGGTAGTTCCACACTGAAAAATTTTCTTTATGAATAGCAGGTCAGGGCATTTGCTGAGAGGGAAGTAAGTAGCATCAAGTTCAGAAGTTTAAGGAAGGTGGAGAAGTTTAAAAATAATCACTGTGGAGAAGAGGAGACCAATTTGCCTAGAGAAGAACTGGAGGATTGCTGGACAAAGTTTGAAGTCATGAATTTTTAATGTTATCAAATCTAAGTAGTTGTGTGTTTTTTTCTGTAGGAATGATGGATTAACAGTCTAGGGGTAAATATGGAAAAAGCCAACTTTAGGATGTAGCAGAATTAGAATTAATTTTAGTGTACAGGTATGATAGAAGTAAAAACAGGATAAGGAAAGTAATTTTGGCAAGAGAGTGGCTGAATAATGTGTTCTAGAAACTATGCAGGAAAGGAGAGAGGTTAGGAGAGGGCAAAAAAGTAGGGAGCAAAGAAGGATGAGATCAAGGACTAAGAAGTCCCTGGAAAGTGGAAAAGCAGGTATAATGAAAGGAACTTAGCAAGCACACTGAAGAGATTAGGCACTGTGGTCAGTTATACTTAATATTATAGGTGTAAGACTTTTGTAGCGATAAAGGTGTTTAGAGTGTGGCCATCGAGCTTGAAGTTTGAAGCAGGGTAGTAATAAAAGTAAATGGAAATGAGACAGGGAAAAAGCTGAGTTGGAGAAATGTGGCTTAGACACTCAAAGTAAATGAAGATACTAAGGACACAGTGAAGGATTTCTTGCTTGAGAATGAATCAGTCTTGACTGGGAAGTATGGAGTAATTTCATGGCAGGCTAGTCTATTATTTCAGTTATTTTTGTGACTTCCTCCTTTTACTAGTACCCCAAAGGCCTTTCCTTTCCTACAGTTTGCACTGTGTCAGAACTTGTTGCTAGTGTGGAGTGATCCCCTGAGGAGCCAGGAGGGTTGCAAATACTCCATCAGTAGGCAAAGTAAATGTGATACAGAAGATTCAGATTCACAGAAAGAGGAATGAGTTAAAAAGTATCCAGAAGGTGGGGGAAAGGGAGTTGGGCTCCCATTGGCAAGAGAGTGAAATGAAGAAATAAAAAGCTGGTGAAGAGGGAGATGGTCTGTGGTGAGGCCAGCACAGGGCCACAGTCCTTTGCTTAAATTCATCTGTGCCTATGACTGCCCTGGCCCACTCCCCTGAGTATCCCTCCCACATGGACAGTATCCTACCAGGGTGTGAAGGATATATATTAACTTCTCCACCTCTCACCCTTGTACATTTCCCCACCCTGGAATGTAGGTGGAAGACCTAGAAAGGTGATGGTGGGATGAAGAGAAAGTCTTGCTCTAATTAAGTAAATTAGTTTAATTAGTATAACTAATTTATTTAAAATTTTCTTCTGTGTTCTGGAAAACAGAAACTCACAAAACCTTGCAATCAGAATAATTAAGGGTACTTTTGAGAAAGACAGTTTGGGACCACACTATGAAGAATCTTGAATTTCAAGATAAGGAATTGAGAGCTTATTCTAAGACTCTAGAATAAGGTTCTTTTCCTCAGGGACAGAAATGTAGTACTTAAGATGTAGCATTTTTAGAGGATTCATCTCGTGTTGATGTATGGATGGATTGTATATTTACATCACCTTACATCAATAGGAAATGATCCTTTGTCCTTCATAGGTTGATTATCAACAAATCTTATAGCTTCTTTTAAAATATGTCTTAAATATACTTCCATTTTCTTCTGTTTTTCACAGTTTCATATTTAGCCACTGTCACTTGCGTTTTTCTCTTATGTGCTCTCGGAGTCTACCCCCGCCACCCCCAGCTTGCCTTCTATTAGTTCTAAAATGCCAGAGTTATTTTTTCTTCTCAGTAACTTTTGTTGATAAAGGTCACCCATTGAGCTACTCAAAAGCCTCTCTCAGTGTTCTCATTTCAATTAAATCAAAATCTCCAATTATGCCTTCAAGGTTCTCTTGTCCCTGCCCTGTCTAATTTGATTTCTGTAATTTCTTAGGATTGCCTCTTCTACTCTGTGTTTCCCAGTGAGATAAAGTTTCTGGTCATCCCTTCATTCATGTTTCCCAAATTCCTAAACAATAAAGGAAACTTCTTCAGTGACTGTCCCTTGGTGAAATCCCTGTTGTTCGCTAGCAGCCCATGGTCAACCGTCAGCCAAAGAGATGCGCACACACTCGTCTATGCTAACATAATAAGAACTACAAATCCCTGTGACCAGGTAACTCCTATATCTTGCAGTACATGGGTACAAGTTGACTTCCACAGGTGTGCTAGAATAAATTGAACTGAATCAGGATCCTACTTGTGTCCTTCAATTTTCACATTTTGACTACTGAGGTAAAATTTGAATATACATGTCTGTATCTACATTTCAAGTGCTTACCTACCGGCAGTCCACCAGAGTCTATGAATGGATCTGGGCAAACTTACGACCTCTTTAAAAGTGGATATGAAAATTTTGTTTCTATGTACTTACAGGGTTTTGTATAAATGTATAAGCTATACATTTCTTTTTTAAAGGTATCTTTGCTGTTGAGAACTGATACAAACTGATTTGGCTATATACAGCTTTTAGGTTCTTCTGGCTGGAAATCGTAGTAGACAATGCAGTTTGACAGGATGAGGGTTAGAAGTGCCCTAAATCTAACTACTAGGTTATATTGAAAGGAATATCAGGCCAAATTCTTCCACACATAAATTTATTAAATAATCAAGCATAGGATAGGCAGCAAAAAACAACTTATGTAACCTTTTCTGTCAGCTTGACAAAGTCCAGTGTTCTATCCTTTTAAATATTTCAAACTCTATACTGGATACAAAGGTTCATTTGATGGCATGGCAGCTTTTCTTGAGGCATGGTTTTGATAGTCTCATAAATCACACTAATTTACAATGGCTGAATATAGGGCTGCTTATTGGTCAAGCTTCGATACCTTCCTAAGAATTCAGGCTATATATGGCTGTATTCTTATGTCTTGTTCATGCAAGGAATTTGAGAGAAGAGGGTTCGTAAAGTATTTTAGTCAAAAATGCATTTTTTGAATACCTTTAATTTTGCCAATGAGAGCCCAATTCTAACACTTGCCATGCTAATTAACAGGCCAATAATTGTACTAATAAAAGTCCTTTTCTGATATTCATTATGTTCAGGTAGTGATCAAGATAATGAAAATAGAAGCACCTTTTGTTTATGAGCTTCTGATAAAAATCTATATAACTTTCAGCTGAAGTATGAATGTATAATTAGGGCAATTGACTATCCCTAGAGTGCAGTCATAAACTTATTTGTACTTTCATAATAATATACTCTCTTCGCTGAAGTATTTTAAAGTTTATTACATAAATTAACATTTATGCATATACCCACACATATGTCATTTTATTTAAATGCAGAGATGTATATCATTTTATATAAATGCAGAGATCTTATATATATTCTATTTTTAGTGTGATCTTTTGTTTTTCTTTTCTTTTATGTCTTGGTTGCTCTTCCTTTTTATTTCCATCAATTATTTGTTTTGCATAAAAAGTAAAAATGGCATCATGTTATACCTACTTTTCTGCATCTTCCTTTTTTAAAAAAATAAAATTTTACAGTAGCAAGTAACTACAGGTGCGTATTTAAGCTTTTTTAAAAAAATTATTGATTTATTGATATAATTTATATACCATAGTATTCACGAAGTTCAAGTGCACAGCTCAATGATTTTTAGTAACTTTATTGAGTTATACAATCATCACATAATCTAGTTTAGAACATTTTTATCACCCCAATATGACTGTGATTTGCAGTTGTACCCATTCCTACCTCCAGCCTTAGGTGATCACTAATCTACTTTCTGTCTTTCATCATATTTGCCTATCTTGGGTTTTGTTTTATTATTTATTATTTATTTTTTATTTAAAAGATTTTATTTATTTATTCGAGAGAGAGAGCATGAAGAGGGGTAGGGAGGGACAGAGCGAGAGGAAGAAGCAGACTCCCCACTGAGTGGGGATCCTGATGTGGGGCTCAATCCCAGGACCCTGAGATCATGACCTGAGCTGAAGGCCGACACTTAACCCACTGAGCCACCCAGGTGTCCCCCATCTTGGTTTTTTAATATTGTGCAATAGGAATTCTCCCAAGTCAAATGATGAGTCTCTAATTCATTGCTTTGAATTTCTGCAAATCTTTCCCTGTACATAGAATATAATGCACATTGCATATAATATATACAATAATATATTCACTCTCTTCCCTATTGATGATAATCAGTGAATTTGAGCATGTTTTACACATTTTTAGACTCTTGGATGTCTTTTCTGTGAGTGTTCATTCATATTTTTTTCACCATTTTTTTTTCTGTGAGGATGTTTGTCTTTTTGATGTCAACTTCTAAGAGCCCTTTTAATATTATAAATATTAGCCATTTGTCTAGTGCCCAAATTATATTTTTCCAGATTTATTAATTTATAAAAGAATAATTGTGTTGAATTATGCTCAGAGAATGTGACCTGGTCTTTACTTGAAAAGAATTTTGTTGACTGTCTTTGTGAACAAAATTATTAATTGTTGTAAATATTCTCTGAATATACATTTACTGAAATTCTATTTCTTTTGAGAAATATATAAATCCATGTATATATTAATTCACATTAAATGAAATAGTAATATTCAATTTTAACTTGACCCATGCTTATGTTCACTAGATCTGTCTAATTAAACAGAAACATATTGAAGACTCCCAAAATAATTGCACTTTTTTCTAGGCTATACATGCACTCTAAAAAGTTTTGGCTTTGTGAGTTAGCAGTTGTTTTGGTTGTTACATACAAGTTTATAACAGTTACATACCCACGCATTAAAAAAAATTTTCTTTTAAAGATTTTATTTATTTACTTGAGAGAGATAGAATGAGCAGAGAGGGAGAGGGAGAAGCAGATTCCCTGCTAAGCAGGGAGCCTGATGTGCGGGCTTGATCCCAGGACCCTGGGATCACAACCTGAGCCAAAGGCAGACACTTAACTGAATAAGCCACCCAGGTGCCCCTCCACACATTTTTTTTTTTTTTTTGGTCACTATCATATAACAACTGATTATATTTGCTATTTATGTTACATACATTTTTATCTCTTAGTATATTTAGTGTTAAATTCTGTTTTACACTCCTCTCCCTCCCCAACCCCCCCCTCCATTTTTTATTTGGTTTCTCTTACATGATATCTCTTTGCCTATCTTTTTATTAAACTTTTAAAAGATCACTTCCTTTAAATATAGCTGGGATCCCCTCCCCCAGCCAATGTTAGAATCTCTTTATTGCTTTGATTCTATTTTTATTTTTTAAAAGATTTATTTATCTATTTTAGAGAGGGGGAATAGAGGCAGTGGAAGGGAGAGGGAGTCTTAAGCAGACTTGGAGCCCAACACGGGGCTCCATCTCATAATCCTGAGATCCTGACCCTGAGATTATGACCTCAGCTGAAACCAAGAGCCCACACTTAACCAACTGTGCCCCCCAGGAGCCCCTTAGATTCTATTTTTATTTTCATATCTTATTTTTCTTTATTGCTTTGATCAAGTTTCCATTCTATCTTCCCTTTACTGATTTGAAAGTTCTTTTTAATCCCATTTATTGTTACATTTGGATTGATTTTCCCATTCCTTCTCCAACCTAATTACTTTGTTTTGCACAAGATAGTTTAAGAGCAATACTACTAATAACCAACATTTGTTGATCTTTTCCTTGATTAAGACATTTTCTCTAGTATTTCCCTCAGATACAGTATACAGGTGATATATTCTCTGAAATCCTGTATATCCTAAAATATTTTTATTTAAGCTCAACCAGGAATTGTTATATTGCTTGGGTGTAGAGTTCTGAGATTATAGTCTTTTCTTTCAGTAGTTTTGTGGATGCCATTGCACTGGCTACTAGTTACCCCAGACTGAAGATGTTTGGTATCAGTCTGACTTTAATTTTCACTTTAGCTAAATTATTCTTTCTGCTGGAAACTTTGTGATACATTTTAAAAAATTATCTTAAGAGTTCCAGAAGTTTGCCAGGGTGTGCTTAGTTGTGTACCTTTTTTTATCAATCCAACCTTTGGTGAGCCCTTTGAATTGGCCAACTCAGGTCTCTGCTTTTTATGGGGAATTTTTCTTCTAATTTTTATCTGTTCTCTTTTCCTCAATCTGTTCCTATTCTTCCTACAGAATTAATAATATTTTCATGTTAAGTTTTCTGAATCTATCCTTTAATTCTCTTGTTTTATTTTTCTTCCATTATTTTCAACTCTATAGTTTGCTCTGTACTCTAAGATAACTTAAGATTTCTTATACTTGATCTTCCAAGTCACTAATTTGGGTCTCAATAGTGCCTTATCCCTCAACCCATCTATTGAATTTTAAAGTTGGGAAATTGTATCTTTTGGCTCCACAAAGTCTTTATGTTTCACTTGAAAAACTCTCAAGTGCATGCGTTTTTGTTCAGATCTTGGTTTATCTCGTCTAGCAGTCCTGTGTCACAAGATATCTATTCTGATTGCTTTGCCTGATTGTTAACTGTAGCTTTTTAGCCCTCTTAGCTGGGTTGACATTTTGCTTGAACTTTTTGGGCCCAGGTCTATCAATTCTACTATTTTGAATAGCAGGAAATTTCTAGAGTAGCTGCATTATTGGTGCCTAATTGTGTAGGTTGTCAGGACCTGCTGAATGGCTAATGGAAATTTCTCTGATTCTGGTCTCTCCAGTCTTTGCCCTCTCCTTGTTTCAGGGGTTAGCCTTTTCATCTCCAGCCTTCTGGAGGCAGAATGACACAGCACACTTAAGTGAGCATATGAAGACCCCCCCCCTTTTTTTTAGAGGTTCCTAATTTCTGGGAACTTGTCTTTTCCCAGGACAACAACTTTGTCCTTGATTCTGAGCTCTGGAGTTTTCAGATGCTTGTGCAAGCATACGGAATAAAGTTTCTCAACAATTCTTTCAGCTTGGAACTACAATAGAGTCCAGATCTTATTTAAGTAAAGCTGTCTCTAAGTCTCGATAGGCCAGAGACCGACTTAAACACGATTAGAAATTTCTGAAAAACCAATACATATAACATTATTGTTTGTGGAACATACACTAATTTCTCCGCATACTGCAAGGTTGTAAAATTAAGTCTACTCCAAATGATGTGGAGTTGGAAAGGGATGAGAAAGGAGCCGTTGCCATGCTTTCCTATTTTCATAATCCCATGCTCATCGCTTCGTTGGATTTTTCAAAGGAGTCTGTGAACTATAAAGTAACTGCTTCTCTGGATAAGAAAAATTTTATCTGCTGAGTCTCCATGTCTTTAATGCATTTATGTAGAAATGACTTTGTATATGGGTGATGATGTCTCTTTGTAATTCATAGGATTGTTATCTGTCTTTCAAATCTACCAGACAGTGGGCTGTAGTTTCTACCCATTGCAACTGATTTTTTTCCCCTCTAGAACAAAACATCATAAATCCGGCTTATTTTATGAACTCTGCCAGATACTTATCCCTTTTTGGAAGAAACAAGTACATCTCTGTAAGCCCTCTGTAAGTCTCGATCTTTAAAATGCCTTTATCTTAATGGCTTAGCACTTTTATTTAAAAAAATGTTGAAAGGCTTTTATATCTTCTAATACATCTGGTTGTTGGAAAGAGACTGATTTTTTAAAAAATAAATTCAGACTTCTGCTTGTGTCTTAACACCCCACATTGTAGGATTTGAAGGAACTTTACGGATCTTCTAGTCTAATTTCTCATTAATGTCAAGTGGTTAGTTGGAGTCTGCCTTAATTCCCTGGAGGGCGTAACCCAATACCCTGTGAACAGCCAGTTCATTTATTGGAAAAATCTGAGTGTTAAAAAGGTCTTGATATATTGAACTTGCATCTATCTCTTTGCAAACTATGACTACTGATACCAGTTTTACCTTTGGAAAATCTATTTTGCAGAATAATGTCACCCTTGTAAAAACAACATTTTATTTTCTAAAGAAAACATTTACACTTACACATTTTCTAAGGAGATATTTGTACTTAAGTGCTATATTAAATGGATGAGTAAGTGCTATGTTGACTTTTCATATAATTTTAACTTTGAATATTTTGAACCATTCTGGCAAAATAGACATATATTCTGAGGCTGGTCTTAGGAAATTCCATTATAAAATGTAGGTTTTTTTAATGCTAGGAGGCACTTTATCAGTATACCACCTAGTCTATCACATTTACTTTACATAGGAGGATATTGAAGTCCACATAAGTGAAGTTTCATTAAACGGCCAAGACCACTGCTGCCTGAAATTCAAATCTCCTTGTCTCTCATGTAACCATTGAAGAGCCCACTAAAGAATAACTAGAGATTAAAGAAGGACTCTGTAGATGCTAAAAGGTAGAGTACAGCAATGATCTATAAATGTCTGAGACCAATCTACACAGACTTGAGAAGCAGAAGAAACAATAAATATAACATCATTATTTGTGGAAGAAAAACTAGTTGCTGCCAGGTGCTAGCCTACTTTAAAAATAGGTCCATTCTGAATAAATCCTGTTCCCAAGAAACTTACAAACTTTTGAGAAAAAGCCTAAGTAATTACCTAGTGTTTGGTGCTGTGTAGAACTACCTCAAGATGGAAAACGACAGAGAAAATAATCTTTTAAAACTCACCATGGTTTGAAAATGACTAATAGTGCTAAAATATGACTGAGCTGCTGAGTTAATAATTTTTTGACAAGAAAGAAAATCTAATGCTGGAAGTTAAAAATAACTAATAAAAAGTTTCTGTTAATAACAAATAGATAAGAGACATTTTAAAATGTAAATGGATCTTAATTAATGACTCCAGATGACATGTGCACATGTCATTATTGCAATTTACCTGTTGAATTATTTATGGGTGGAAAAACCAGGAAGAACTAGAAAGGACTCCAAAGGAGACTAGAGAGTATAAGAAAAAATAAAACTCTTCTCCTTTTGCTTCCGGAAGTGTTAAGAGAAGATAATTCAAAATCTGTTTTTCTTGGTGGAGTTGTTATTCCTTTTAAGATGCTTAAGGGATTTCTTTCCTGCTGGTGGCTGGATATGCATCCAATGGAACATTCGGCCCTTTAACAACATTGTCTTTTTCTCATGGGCTGTGAAATATGTCTAGTCTATCAGCCCACACATGGTGACATGCAGTAATGTAAACTCACAACTTTTAAAATAAAAAAGCACAGCAGACTTTTACCAAAAGAATTTTTTATTTTGATTATTTATGTCATCATTGGAGGATGCAACAACCTCTGGATTATAACTCCATGGGGGCCGGGCCATGTTTTATTTGTCTTTGTGTTCATACTAAGGCATCAGGCTGAGGCCACACTGTATTTTCAGTCATCTTCTTTCCTAGAAGCGTTTGAAGAAGCTCTGGCCAGGCAGTTCAATATTTATTGACCAAAACTAAAAGAAATCAAATGAACAAAATACTTATATATGGTATCACCCCACATGGCACATAAACAACCTTCCTCCCATAGTGAATGTAATATTTTAACTATGAAGAGGTAACCAATTGCAAGACCATCTCTCAGTTATACTAGTGGGTATAAAAATACCATGTGATTTCATTTCATCAATGCAGTGGACAAAGAAGAATTATTGTTTCTTTTACTTTGTGGCTCTGGTGAGTCTTCAGGAAGTGTAGTTGAAAAATCAATTTTCCAGGCTGAAGTCTTTGCTGGTCACAGTTCAGGGATTAGAGAAATCCAATTTGAGGAAAATACTGGTCCGTCTGAAGGCACCCTTATAGCTTTTCTCTTTGAAGTACTAAGATGGCTTCTCTTCTGGGTGAATATACAAGCTGGGATTTTCATCTCTCAATATAGAACTTCCCCCTTGCTCCTTATATTATAGGTGTTTGAACCTATGGATTTTTTTCCTTCAGTCAGAAACAAAGGGCATTTGTACTTCAACAGTGGGTTTAAATATGTCTCAACTGCTATTTAGGTCCTACTAACACCTGCTCATATAGGTGTTATTTGAAGAACCTTGATCTAATGGACATGTTCTCCACTCCCTGTCTAAGAAAACCAATTTCCATCCTTGTAGTATAATTTAAAATATTGTCTACTTGATCACAAATAACTCTTGGTGAGACCAAGTTCTGTAAGGGGTCAAGGGTAAGACTGATGTTCATTTTGACATTCTGAGCATCAAAATCTTTTAACAAGTAGGGTCCATTTCATAGAGGATTCTGTAGATAACCATGCCTAGAGGGAACTGGTTGATTTCAAAAGAACCCACACTGAATGCAAATTATGTGTACCTTACTTTTCCTATAAGCTATGTTGTCCTTGTTACATAACTGAAAGTTGTTCAATTTCCCTCCTGGATACAGAGTTTCTAATTACTGATAGCACACCTAGTCATATATCAAGACTAAACTGCCAGCACCTAGCACAGTGTCTGGCAAAGGAAGTTGCTCAATAAATGAAATAAGTTGATGAATAAGTAAAGAAATAGGCCCTAGAATTATAGTATAAACACTTAACCCATAACTGTTGGAAGAGACTTTCATTATTTTATTTATTTATTTATTTTTTGCGTACGTTAGCAACTGCTTCCCAGTCCTACTGTGGGATACTTGAAGCTAGTGCAAGAATATTGGGAGCAAATGTTTAGGAAAGACAATGGCATCTTAGCATAGGTTGTTCTCATATCTATAAGTTTGTTGAACTGATCTGGGTATACAATATAGCATTGTGAAGAACAATATAGTATGGTTCTCTTAATCCCTCCTGCCTCAGGAAAAGGGTAAACGTATTAGCCATAAATGATCAGGGCAATACTGTAGATCCTTTTCTTTTACTGCATTCTGGATTCTATGTGTCCTATCTTGTCTGACCTGGATTGTAACTTTTGAGGTCTGGAACAGACTAAATAGACTACAAAGACTGGTTTTGTTCACCCTGGGTCAATTGCTGTGATTTCTTCTTTTTGTAAATCTTATGTGTTCTATTGTTTTATTTATTTATTTATTTTAAGATTTTAAAGTAATCTCTATACCCAACATGGGACTTGAACTTCCAACTCTGAGATCAAGAGTCATATGCTCTACTGACTGAGCCAGCCAGGGGGCCCCATTTGTTTCTTTCTTATCCAAAAATGCTTGGCTCGGTCCTTAAAGAATCTGATGTTTTTAATACACCATTTACAATTTGAACTCCCTTTGATATGGAAGAATTTGGGTGAAGCCAGGTTCTGGCGTTGCTGAATAGCAACATCAAGATAACGCTTCTGGGAGCTGTCCACAGACTACATGGGGAAGCATTTCATAGTAGACCATGGCCTTAGGAGGGAACATGAATATCTTCTGGGCTAAGTACTTCCTTGATGGCTTTTTCCCCTTGCTCAAATGCTCACTGAATCTTTCCTCAAATGATGCTTCCCTATCTCTCATCACTGAACCTTTGGAGAAGAAAGGAGAATGTTGTTCTTGGGACTGTGGCTTAAACAGATATATGGTGGATTGTTTAACTCTGTTGTGTCCACATGTCCAGTTTGCATGTATTTGTTCTTGTATGGTCATGTGTATGAGATGAGCACAGTGCTTCTAATCTAAAGTAACTAAGAGGATGGAATCAATGATCATTGTAATCTCCTTTAAGGCCGGACACTACACCATTTTCCTCTGTTCTTCCATATTCCATAAGTTGTATAACTCAAGAGTAGTGGCGATCTCTAACATTTTTCCAGATGGTTTCCATCTGGAGCTTTGCCTTCTGTAGTTTGCATCTATGCACTGCCTCATTTCCTTTGGTTACTCGAAGTTCCGAGTTTGCCTTCCTTGCTCCTTCCTTTGCTGCCCTCTGCTGGAAAAGCCTTAAAGCCCAATTCTCACCCGGCTCGCAGTTTTTGTTTTGTTTTGTTTGCAGCATTGCTCACAAAACTGTGAATTACACTCTTAGTCTCCAGGGCCAGGAAATTCTTCTGGAAGCTTAGTTGCCTGTGATTACACAGAAGTTGCCTGAGAGCTTTGTAGCCCCTCATGAGATGCCCATTCTCATTAGCTTTAGAAATTTCTCCTGACCTGGCCAACTTCTTGCTTCTCAGACGTAGATTGGGCATTTCTTCTCCAAGGGGGCATTTATATGCCTCAGAGTCTGACAAGGCACACCAATTTATTTTCATGGATCACTGGATGTTCATTGACAAATACAGATATTTCTCTCATTTCAGGTGAAGCTATGTTCATAGGAGCCCATATAGTCTATATGTCTTCACCCTATTTCCAATTCTCTGGAATAATTTTTACTTCACACCAGACTACCCAAGGACATACAGCTGCCTATTAGCAGAATAGGAACTAGAATCCAACTCTCAGTCCACAGTTCTTTCCACAGCAAATAAAGCCTTGGCTGCTGGCAACACGATTTATTTAATATATAGGCATAAATTATACTTTCAGGATATGTGAGTCATAAAACAGGAAAATGACAGAAAGCATCTGGTTTATTATGTTTATTGTTCAGTTTCACTGAGGATTTTCAGTTTTTGAGAAGTGTGGCAGAGAATCCACAATGAAGAGATAATTTTGTTTTGTGTTTTGATTGAGCTGAAATATTTATCTACCTTGATTTTCAGCTCAAAAGCTCCTAAAGTGATCAGCAGCTGTTCAGTCAAGAGTGCACTACCTCTCTGAATACAGAACAAAATATTTGTCTTTGAAATTTCACAAAGGATAAAGAAGAAACGACGGCTTCTTTGTGGTGAAACAAACACATCCTGCATGAGAAATCTGATTAGTAGAGCTTGCTGAGTAGTCTTAATAATCAATATTCCCTGTTTCATAAATGATATAGCTCTGGAAATTCATTTTGTAAATTATTCTCATTTTACCTTCTGACCAATTTTATAATGCTTTGGAGATACTGATTTTTGACCATAAATCTGCCTTTAAAAGTAAAGAAAAATCTAGTATGGTATATAACAGTATAAAAAAAGAACAAAAATAAATGACTTTTTTTGTTCCCATATGTAGGTTACTAAAAAAATTTTTTTTCTAAAAGATAAGATTATTTTAGCTTAAATATCTGATGACTACAACAAGAATTGTTTAACTGCATTATCCTTTTAAAAAAATGAGTGGAGTCTTCTATACAATCACCAATTGTTTTTCTATATGAAAAATAGTGACAAATTTATTCAATTCAAAGCAGACTCATGAGCAAATGTAGATGTTCCAGGAATGTGTATTTTATCAATATTTACTTCCATAGTATTACTGAATCTAAACAGAACAATATCCATAGAAGAAACAAAGACATTAATAATTTGTCATACACCTAAAGGCACCAATTTCATATATTCCAGAAAAAATTCTACCAATAATGAACTGATTGATAAACCAATGCTACTTAAACTATTGAAGAGTTAAAAAGTAGTCAGTATTCTAGATAGTTTTTATTTTGTTTTATTTTTTTAATTTTAATTCCAGTACAGTTAGCATACAGTGTAATATTAGCTTCAGGTGTACGATATAGTGACTCAACAATTCCGTACATCTCCTGGTGTTCATCATGACACTCCTAAATCCCCATCATCTATTTCACCCATCCCCCACCCACCTCCCCTCTGGTAACCATTGGTTTGCTCTCTATAGTTAAGATTCTGTTTCTTGGTTTCTCTCTCTCTCTCTTTCTTTTTCTCCCTTTTCTCATTGGTTTCTTAAATTCTACATATGGGTGAAGTCATGGTATTTTTCTTTCTCTGACTGACATATTTCACTTAGTGTTATATTTTCTAGCTCCATCCATGTCATTGCAAACAGTGAGATTACAGTCACCAATTTGTAAACCACTGAATAGGATAGATAGGAATTGCCAATCTACTCCCAATGGACAAATCTGGCCTAATGCTTATTTTTGTAAATAATGTTTTTTTGGAGCACAGCCATATTCATTCACTTATGTATTGTCTATGACTTATGCTACAATGACAAAGTTGGGCAGTGGCAAACAGACTGTATGGCAGACGAAGTCAACATATTTATTATCTCACCCTTTACAGGAAAAGTTTGCTGATCTCTGGTATAGAACAGTGACTTTTATGAAGTATTGAGATTTTATTGACATTAATAATATTCTACTTGTCATTCTCTCCCCCTTTTTATTTTTATGGGGGAGGGGGAGAGGGAGAGAAAGAATTTTAAGCAGGCTCCATGCCCAGCATGGAGCCCAAACTGGAGCTTGATTTCACAATCCTGAGATTATGGCCTGAGCTACATCAAGAGCCTGGCACTTAACCAACTGAGCCACCCAGGAGCCCCATCATTTTATTAACATCATTATCTTTTCTTTCAACTGCTAAATTACTCCCAAGATAGAAGTAAATTCATTACCCAGTCCCAGCTATAAATATGCCTGTTAACTGTTTTTTAAATATTTTTGGTCAAAAACATAGGTCTAAAGTTGCCTGGCTGGCTCAGTCACTTAAGCGTACAACTCTTGATTTTTGCTCAGGTCATGATCTTGGGGTCATGCAATCGAGCCCTGCATTGGTCTCCGCGCTCAGTGCAGAGTCTGCTTGAGATTCTCTCTCTNNNTTTCCCTCTCTCCCTCTGTCCCTCTCCCTGCTTGTGCATTCTCTCTAAATAAATAAATAAAATATTTTAAAAAATATTTAGGTCTACATAGTTATAATAACACACGTACTGTGCTTTTCTTTACCGATCAAAATAAATAAGAAAATCCATTTTTAAGAATTTATTTCCCTAGATTGTGGGCAAAATCTTATAACTGTTTAAGAATATACCTTGTGGAATACTGAACTTTGTGTTTCTTGAGGTTCAGTAAGGTTAGTGGTTAGCCTAAAGTCACACAGATGGCAAGACCAGTCCAAGTTACACTGTCTTTCTGGTTCGTTTATAGGCTGAATCACCAGACAACTATGATTTCCTTCAGTTTGTTCTGCAGAAATAAACATGGCATCTTTTTTTATGAGTGTGAGGATGCTGTATGAAATGCATCTCAGAAATCTGGACATGTTTATTTAGAATGTTACTGCAGGGTTTTGGAACAGGCCCAGTGCTCATTCTGCAGCACCCTCTGCCATGCCAGCAGGACTCAGTGGGCACTGTTGCCAAGGATGTTTACATTAGTGATTGGATATTTATGGTACATATTGAATATCCACTTTCTCTTTGCCAATAAATTTAGAATGTAACCAACGTATTGGGTCTGCAGGTGTTCTATTTCTCAGAGAACGTTTAAATATGTATGGAAATAAAATAACACAACAATGTTGTCCCAACTTGAATGTGATTTCCGGTGACTAATATTTGTTAATTAATGGATAGAAATTTGTATTAAAATTTAAAATTCTATGTATTTATGCAATGATTGTCTATAAACAGGAAACACAGTTTAAAATTTGGAAGCAAGTTTAAAGTTTATAATACCTAACTTCTATATCTCAGATATTTAGTATTGTATTTTGAGATGAGGATTAAATATTTCAACTCCCTAAAAAGGATTCTATGAATTTAATGTTTATTAACAGCAGCAATACTTTCTTTTTTAAAATGTATATGAGAAATAAGAAAAACCTGTACTGATTTGGGTATGGTTTCTGAATGCCCAACACATGTAACTTTGTGGTCTAAGACTACTGAAGATGAAAACAAAGTGGGAAAAAGCAGTACCATAGGCTGACTGTTCATGTCCCCCAAAATTCATATGTTGAAACATAATTCCCATTGTAATGGTATTAGGAGGTGGGCCGTTGCGAGTCCTAATCCTCATGATTAGGTCATGAGGGTAAAGCCCCTAATAATGAGATTCACGTCCTTATAAAAAGACCTTGGGGAGTTTCCTTGCCCCTTCTGCCATGTGAGGACACAGCAAAACATGGCCAGTCATGCACCAGGAAGTGAGCTCTCACCAGACTTTATAAGCCACCTAGTTTATGATAATTTGTTATAGTAGCTTGAACTGGCTAAGGCAAGCAGTAAAAAAAAAAAAAAAAAAAAAAAAAAAAACTTAAGTGGGGAGAACATGAATAAAAGTTGATGAGCATGATACGAACTCCAAACTTTGTTTTCTAAGGTACTAAATCTTCAAAATTCTATGTGTAATTTACACTTGCAGTGTATCTTCTTCCAGTCTGAGCTTTGTCTTTTAGTTTTGGTTTTGTTTCTTTTGTTGAGTAGAAGTTTTCAGTGTAATGAATGTAAATTTATCAGTAGTTTCCTTTATGGGATTGTTTTTACATTTTGTTTACCAAATATTTTTTCACTGCAGGTTCCCATATTTTTTTGCTTCTATTATGTTTGTACCTCAATACACCTTGATTTGAAGTTTATGTATAGTGTGAGGTAGGGACCGAAGGTATTATTTTTCAAGGGAAAACCAATTGTTTTTCATGATATACTGAAAATTCCATCCTTTCTCCACTGATCTATCATGCATAAGATGTCCACACCTCTTCCTGGGTTCTTTAATCTTTTCTGAGCTCCTTACTCCTTTCTGCTTGTGTCAGTGTTTAGTCACAACTAATTGAGTTTGACAATACATTTTGAGATCTGGTAGGTCAAATTCTGCACCTTGCTTTTTTGTTTTGTTTTGTTCTAAGATTTTATTTATTTATTTGAGAGAGAGAGAGAAAGAAAGAGAGAGAGCTCACACACAAAAGAGTGTGAGGGAGCATGAGCTAGGGGGAGGGGCAGAAGGAGAGGGAGAAGCAGACTCCCCAGAGCAGGGACCCCACCATGGGGCTTGATCCCAGGAACCTGGGATCATGACCTGAACCAAAGGCAGACGCTTAACCGACTGAGCCACCTAGGCACCCCTCACACCTTATTTTTTATGAGTCTTGGCTAGTCCTGGTCATTAGTTGTCCATGTGCATTGTTTAATCAGTTTATCAAGTTCTATGGAAAACATTAGATTTTGATTATAATTGTATTGAATTGATAATATTCATTTTCATACAATAGATATTTTAATGATTGAATAATATCCATCAATATTGTATATATCACTATTTTATATAATTAATAATGTATTTCAATTAGATTTTATAGTTTCTCTTAAAAAGTGCCTTAGAAATGTTTTATTAGATTTATTCTTGGCTACATGTGTATTTTGGTTATTATCATAAATTTTATATATATGTATACTTCTAAAATTCATTTTCTAAATGAGTATAAAGAAATGAAATTCTTTTACTTGCATAGTAACATACTTTTCTCAGTAAACGATGAATGAAGCAGACACATTATAGCCTGTTTTTTTTTTTTTTAAGATTTTATTTATTTATTTGGCAGAGATAGAGACAGCCAGCGAGAGAGGGAACACAAGCAGGGGGAGTGGGAGAGGAAGAAGCAGGCTCATAGCAGAGGAGCCTGATGTGGGGCTCGATCCCATAACACCGGGATCACGCCCTGAGCCGAAGGCAGATGCTTAACCGCTGTGCCACCCAGGCGCCCCTAGCATGTGTGTTTTAACATAAAGGTTCACCTAAAGAATATTGAACCATACTTCTAGCAATTGGAGATTATATTCTTCCTAAGCACATATAGAAAGTTCATAAAATTAATCTATTTTCCACTTTGCTAACCTTCTCTTTTTATTCATAGTAAATATTTTAACTCATACCAGATTTTAATTGCAATGATTTTATTTTTCATTATATAAGTCTACTTCTTTTTCTTTCTTTTTTTTTTTTTTTTAAAGATTTTATTTATTTATTTGACAGAGATAGAGACAGCCATCGAGAGAGGGAACACAAGCGAGAGAGGGAACACAAGCAGGGGGAGTGGGAGAGGGAGAAGCAGGCTCACAGCAGAGGAGCCTGACGTGGGGCTCGATCCCACAACGCCGGGATCACGCCCTGAGCCGAAGGCCGAAGGCCGGCGCTTAACCGCTGTGCCACCCAGGCGCCCCTACTTCTCTTTCTTTTTAAGATTTTTTGGGTATGTTTGGATAGCGTTTTCTAACATTTTTATGTTTCTAATCTCATTATTTATTATTTTAATCATTCTTATTTAATATTTAATACCTGGTAATTCTGTTGTTCTACTTACTCTTGTTGATGAATTTTGCCTTATGTATGTTTATGTTTTATTATGATATGTTTGTTTGGTGGCTTTATCTATGAAAATACTCTAAGACCTGGTTTGAGGATTCATCCCTTGAGTGGAACTTTGCATTTGTTCCTACCAGGCATTTAGAAGTATTAACAGCTCGACCTTTCTCTAAACTGATTTCTTGATTTGAGGTTCTCAGGACCATTCAGATGGTGTGAATCCATATCTTAATCTCATGGGAAACAAGAATGGTGGCTATGCATTCCAGGCAGACTTTTTCCTATCTAGAAGTCAGGTTCAGATGAGAAATATTCCAGGTCATCTTCTCTTGGTGGCAGCTAATTTATTTTTAAATCAAGAGTCTATTCTATAGAATATCCTGAATTTATGTATTGGTCACACTTCTAAACCCCACTTTATATAGACCTTGTACTCTGTACTTTTCATGGTCATAAAAAACTAAGCATCTTGATTGCTAAGATTGACAAATGTTCTCAGACAAATTGTTTCAGCATTAGTTTATCACCCTGGTTTCCAGTTCTCCATTTGTTTTTGGCCCTTGGCAATTTCCCTTATTTTCCTGCAAATCTGTGTATGTGTTTGAAGGATATTTATCATCATTCACCAGTTTTATCAAGCTATCTAATTCACCCCACAAAAAATAAATATCTGAAAATGAATTCTTGAGGATGTTTTTAAAATGAAACTGCCAGATCAAAGGATATGTAACCTGGTCATTTTCAAAATTCCTGCTCCCTAAAAATGAGGGAAAAATTTGCAGTTCTGTGAGCAATATATAGTGCCTAATTTCTTGCATCCTTGATAAATTTTGCTCTAATAATACAATGCAGCCATTCATAATTGTTTTAATGTGTGCTGCTTTTGTTATTTTTATAAAGATCACCTTTTTTATATGGTTAGGGGCCATTTGTTCTTATTTTTTATAAATTTCCTGTTCTATTTTGCCAGGGGGAAAAAGTAATAAAGGGGAAGGGGGGTTGGAAAACATTATTTAAAATTTTAAATCATTAAAAATTGTTTTTATTCACTTATATTTTAAAGCTTGTGTTTTGTGTCCTACTGGTTCTTTGGGTGGGTGGGTTTTGGGTATTCATATATTCCCTGCACTTTGTGTGCAAAAATATGTTGATAGCAATATATGTTTTCAGATGATCACCATCTATAATTTACCTTAAGCTCTTGAAATGTGATTCAGACAAGTAAAATTCAACATTATACTTAATACAATATTATTCATTTACGAAAAGTTTAGATATCAATTCATAATTGTTCTCTTGTCTTCAGGAAAGCTTTCTAGAACAGTGGGATCAGAAGAAAAATGGGTACATAGTGAAGCACAGAGAATGGAAGTTTCGTATCTTTGATGGAGGTTTTGAACTCAAAGGATTTTAGTAGCTTAAAAAATCCCTCAAAGATTTTCCTCCTATTTTATGGATTGACTGATAAAACAAAATGAAACAAAACAAAAGTTCTACATAATTAAATGCTGATAGTTGTCCTTATGGACATTGGCTCTTGAGCAGTCTTTACCTAATAGATACACAAGACATAAGTAGAATACACAGAAACAATCTTAAACACCCATTTTGAAGACAAAGTTAAATACATAAAGGTTCATACTTTTTTTCTTTCACAGGAGAATCTTATATGGAATTTTACATTGACCTACTTTTTAAGGAATGTGGAGGAGAGGCAAATGGATGTTGTTGATTCTGCCTTGCGGATGAAATATTGAAAACATAAGTGATGAGACAATGCTGTGAAATTCATTCTAATTAAAACAGAGGCAGAGGATAGCAAAATATGGGGCATGAGAGTTATGACCAATTAGTTTAGCCTTGGATTCTAATATCTAATATGTATTAATATAATGAACAGGTGATATGTTAGAAAGTATTAACCAGGCCCATGGGATTCTGATCTCTTCAAGGTTATGGTAAAAATATTATTACTCTAGGTCCAAGGTGAGGGTCTTCTGTTATTGACTTACTAAATGTAGCCCCGGGCATTAACTTTTCCTCCAGGTAATAATCTTCTTAGATAGTAAGGATGTCTATTTCTTTTTTTTTTTTTTTAAGATTTTATTTACTTATTTGTCAGAGAGAGAGAGCACAAGCAAGAGGAGCAGCAGGGAGAGGGAGAAGCAGATTCCCCATTGAGCAAGGAGCCCAATGTGGGACTCGATCCCAGGACCCTGGGATCATGACCTGAGCCAAAGGCAGCTGCTTAACTGACTAAGCCATCTAGGCACCCCAAGGATGTCTATTTCTTACAAGAAATGTGGCCAATAGAATTTTGATCTTGGTATATTTTCGTGGTGTAACATTTGTTTAAGGAGACAAATATAACTAGCTTTTTTGGTATCAAAATTTCAAAATTTTATTACTATACTGTGATGGTTATTTTGGTAGGGGCAGACCAGGAAGAATACATTTAGTCAAAGTGTTGCCTTCATGACGACAAGGATCTTTGCATGTTTTATTCAATGATGTATCCTAGTTACCCAGGATAGTACTTATGCATCATAGATAATTTTTATTGTTTTTATCAGAAACCAGGATGGCATTTTTTATCTTGGGTTCATATGAGTATTCTAATCATCATAGCAATGATCCAATATATAGTCATAAAATTTCAAGGCTACGTAGGAGGTGATGAGAAAAGATCATACATTGATGTATATTTATTTTTTGTGTTTAAGGAAAATAAAGCCCAGAATGGTTAGTAGTTTTGTACAGATAACTTAAAAAGGTAGTGACAGAACTAGAGCTAGAACTCAAGGCTACTAACTCCCCATCCAGTGCCTGTTCCCACATGTTGTGTTGTCATTTTTCCGTGTTTCATCAGAAGATAGAATTTAATCATGGATTCTAACTTTTATTTATTTATTTATTTATTTATTTATTTATTTGGAGAGATAATTCACATATCATAAAATTCACTCTTTTATAGCATATCATTTAGTGGTTTTTAATATATTTGAAATGCTGTGCAACCATCTTTACTATTTAATTCCAGAACATTTTCATCATCCCAAAATAAAACCCCACATCCATTAGCAATCGTTCTCAATTCCGCATGACTGCCAGCTGCTGACTACCTTTAATCAACTTTCTGTCTCTATGTCTGGGCATTTCTTATAAGTGGAGGCATAAAATAAATGGCATTTTAGGTCTGGCTCCTATAATTTTATCATGTTTTCAAAGTTCATCTATATTGTAGCACATATCAGCACTTCATTTCCTCTTAGGTGTGGATAATATTCCAATATATAGATATACCACATTTTGCTTAACTGGTCATTAACCAATGGACATCTGGGTTGTTTCCACTTTTTGACTATTATGAATAAGCTTGCTATGAACATGTATGTACAAATTTTTAATGGCTGGATGTTTTCAGCTGTTTTTGATATATATATATATATATATATATATATATATATATATATATATATATATATATATATATATATATATCTCAAACATATATATAAACATATATCATATGTTTAACCATTTGAGGAATTGCCAGACTGTTTTCCAAAGTGGTTATACCATTTTATACTCCCACTAGCAATGTATTAATGTTCCAGTTTCTCCACGTTCTTGCCATATTTTTCCCCACTTTTTTCTTTCAAATTTTTCTTTGATTAGCTTGCTGTTTGCTTCAACTGTTACCAACACCTCAAGAACTGTGATGTTAAAATATTGCCACTGATTGTTTTTGACAAACATAGCTAGTAAAAAGGCTGTATTCACTGGGTGACCTTTAAATGAAGACATGCCTTGTGAGTAGGGTTCTCAGGAACAACCAGACAAGTTAAATAATTGCAATTTTCTGAGATGAAGCTTTGAAGAGTTCCGGCCCCATTCTGACTCTTCCTGTGGCTACTAGGCTGCTGGTTTATACTGTCATTGTGGGCTGTTGACTACCACAGTAGTAGGGACAGGGTGACAGGAATAGGTCAAGTTAAAATGTCACAAAACTCCCTGTTCCTACCAAGAATCAGCAATTTTGTTGAATAAAGGTTTCCTGCATTGTTACAAGGCTTTGGTTAATTTCCAGAGTTCAGAGAAGTTGGTTTTAGCAAATTTTATTTTTTCTGGCTTTTAAAACAGATTTTTTTTTCATACAAAAGCACCCATTTAACAAACATAACTATGAAGCAATGTCCTATACATTTTATGAGCATACTTAGCTAAATAATCATGTAATCTTTAGCCTAAGGAAACTTTTACTAAACTAGATAACACAGTTAAGTGAATACATTTTTACAATATAGTTTGATGCTAGCTATGATAAAGGCATTTACAGGGTACTAGTTGAGCACAGAATAGGGACGATTAAATCATGTAAGACTGGCAATAAAAGTATAATTAGAATAGAAAGTTCAGGAAGGAGATGATTTTGACTTTTTTTTTTTTTTGCTAGTGCTTTATTTGTTTTTTATAAGAGAGCAGATTTTTGGAGGTCCTTACTCTACCATTCTCACTGACATCATCCCCTAACTTGTTTTTGGATTACCAGGAAGTAAAGTCCTGCATGCAGGAAAAGAGAGAAAAGAAAGAACAGAGAGAAGGCAAAGGGCTTATTTGGGGGAATCTGAAAGAAGAAAAATGTGTGCATATTTTGTTTACAGAGGAGACTGAGTACACACTCGTTTATGGATCTGTGCCTAAAGGAGTGCTAAAGAATACAAATGGCATATTTTATGAATCTAGCAGATTCATACTTGCAGTGCAAATCTTCCTTTAACAGCATGTGTGGAACGTGTGAAAAGTAAATGCCGTCAAGTCTTTTCTTTCTCTTTTTTTCTGGTTTTGTTTTTAAGGGAACAGTAAACAATCCAAATAAAAATATTGACCAAGTTTAAGCTATGCTTTATGTATTAAAATCTAAGCAAATGAAGCAAATTGCATTCAAAGCTATGGCTTAAGAACAATATTTTAGGGAAAGAAAATACCTTTAAAACCTAGACTTTGTGGGAATTCATAATTTCCATCTTCTTTCTATACTTGGACTAAAAAGGTCTAGGTTTCCAAATGGTGACAATTTACAATTTAAATTCCATCTTAGAACTCAGCTTACTACCACTTTGGAAAGTGATCTAATAAACTAATTCCTACTGGGTTTTTAATTACTGATAATTATCTGATGCAAAACCATTAAAGGCATAACCCTTATGTCAGTATACCCTTCTGTGAATCATACAGGAAATTAATTTCAAGGAGTATTGCCTTTGATGACATATCTACCCTTTCCCCACCTGTCCTCCTGAGACTATTTGAAATATGTGACAAGCACTGTTGATACTTGTTAGCGTTTTTATCACAAGGTTATCAGAAGAAAACAATTAACAGGACTAGAGCAGCTAAGGTAGCATAGCTAATAGGAAGAGATGACTTTGAATTCACGTAATTCAGATCTAACACTCACCAGCTGTACAGCTCTTAGGAAATTTCCTGACTTCTCTGAACCTATTTCCTTGCCTTTGAATTGGAAATAACAATATTTACTTCATATGGCTGTGGGAGAAAACTAAGTGGTATATCTTGTACAAAATGCTAGAATAGTTACAACTAAAGAAAGGAGCAATTGTTATGGGAGCAGTGGTGGCGAGTGTAGTCATAGTTAAGGTCATGGTCACATTCAGGGCTACAAGGAGGCTGAAATTCTGCATGGTACAAGGGCATTAGAATGCCCTTTACCTCCTTTGCAGAGTTAAGGAGGCAGGCTGTCTTCAGGATCGCTCTGCCCCTGAGGGTTTAGTTGTATGGATGTGTGCTTGCTTGTGCCCAGTGCTCTATAGCAGTCACTGAAAATGCAAGCAAGGGAAATTTCCATTCTTCTAGGAGCCCTTAGTTAATCTAGCAGCTCTGGAACATTTTCAGTTGGGTTCTTGGAACCCTGAATCACATTGAAATCCACCATCATTACTCACCTCAGTCTCGAATAACAGGCAGATGGAAGAGGCCATAATTGTTTGCACACACACACACACACACACACACACACACACACTTTTTTCCCCTCTCTCTGCAAGCCACTGTTTTGATGTATAATGATAGGAGAAGAAGCTGGCCTGAATCAATTCCGATTTCCCATAGTGTTTCTCTGCCCTCATGCCATCAGCATGGTAGTTATGAGATCACACCATGTCCTCATAGTGACTCGTTGAGGCCATTCTACTAATGCTATAATTTTAGCAAGGTACCATTAGAATTCTATAATAGGAAGATATTTACATTTGGCAAATAAATCCTGCTGATAAAAAGCCTTAAATTATAAGTTTTCTTCTTCAATGGGGACACTTCACATTCAAAATTACCTTTGGTTAGGGGTATTTTCCCAAGGTTTCTCTGTCATGCATGTGATATTTGGATTTTTTTCTTTTTTTTTTTTTTGGCTGGAGAAGTGTTGGGTTCTAGGATTTTTCTCAGGATTTGAAGTCTGAACCAAAGGTATAGGGGTGGCGATGTAGAGGAAGGATGGATTGAGGAGATAATTGTTAGTAGGGCAAAAAGCAAACAGTATGAGAGTGGCATGAGGGACAGGTCAGGTTTTAAGTGAGATGCTCAGGTGTCTGGGTGAATTTTTCTATCCCTCTATATGTAAGATAAGTACTAACAAAAGAGAAGTAGGCATAGAGATAGGGAGGAGTGTCAATTTTGGATATGCCCATGAAATATTAGGTAGAACATCTCATTAGGTAGTTGGAAATCGAGATCTGCTGTCCTGACATATACATGTGTGGGGCTTCGGTGTAAATGTGGTATTTGAAGCTAGGGAGTGGATGAGATATCACAGAGACTCTGTGTGAGAAGTGGATTTCATACAGAATCCAGAGGAACATTAACATTGAAGGGATGCCCGAACAAGCATGAACGATTCAGAAGGGCGGCTACAGAGGCAGCAAGATAATCAAGAGGGAGTCATGCTGCAAATGCCAGGAAGGAGGAAGGATTCAGAAGCGAGAGGTTAATGGTGACCATTGCAATTGTTTCCTAACTGGTCTCTTTGCCTCTAGTCCCTCCCCCCACGCTCCTAGCCGCATTCTGCTGTCTGAATGCTCTTTCCTAGTGCGCAAGTCTATTTGCTTTCTTCGACTTGTAGTTCTTAGATGTCTGTAGCATTCAGATTCTCACGTATAAAAGAATTACCTAAGCCTAATTCAGCACCTAGGCCTGATTGACTTATTGAAAGTCCAGTCCTGGGCCTCATACCCCGAAATATTAATTAAGATATCTGGATCTGAGACTATGTCTTTTTAAAAAAGCCCCCAGATAGTTTGGTTGCAAATGGTCTATTGACAGTTTATGAAACAGTGGCCTAGGGGAAGAAGTTCAATTAAAAGACTCATGGCCTTTAGCCTCTGGCTTCCATCTCCAGTTCCCCCCTCACCTGACTTGCTTCCTCTTTCCACCAGCCCACCTCCAGTGGACTCTGTTTTCTAGGCTTGCCAGAATTACAAAGATAGATTGGGGCTGGTGGAGAGAAGAAGTGCTTTCTGAAAAAGGGACTAGTGTATGCAGAGGGACCAAGGTGAGACAACATAATGGGAGAAAATAGGGACCAGTCTAGTTTGAATCGTTGTAGCAGACACATAGAAACAGGTCTGGAAAGATGATGAGCTGGGGCCAGACTGTGGAAAGCTCTGAATGTCCAATTGAGGAATTTATAATTGTTCTTCAGTAAACTGGCATGCTTGGCTCTTTCATGCTTTGTTTTGTTTGTTTATGTGTGTTCTTTTCCTACCCTGGAGGTAGGTATCAATACCTCCTTCTTATTATTGAGACTGTCTTTACTGTTGATTTTTTTTCTGAGTCTGGACTTCATGTGGAGGAATCTAAAAACGAAGACTTGAAGGAAGGAAGGGAATTTTAAATTTCTGGAAAGATTAAAGAATCTTGAATTATCCAGACTTAAATTTAACCACAGTCTCGAGGCAATTAATCAACTTTCAATTTTCCTAAGCCTGGTTAAGAAGCGGGTAAGCCACTGTGACTGTGCTCTTAACCTTTGTGAAAGACAAAAAGCAAGACATAGCTCAAGTGGCTGGAGTTCTGACCCCTCCCCATCAAACTGAACACCATGTATATTTTTCTCCAAGGGAAGATTGCAGCCTAGCTGGGTCCAAGAGAACATACGAGCACCTTATGCTGAACACACACTTAGAGAACTGGATGGGTTTTGCCATCTGCTAAGCCTCACATAGCCTCCAGTTTGAAGTTGAAGCGATGTCAGAAGCTGATTTAAGCAGCTTACATATGTTGCACTGCAGGAAAAACATTGGACGTTGGGGACTCTGGAAAACAATGCGAGGCATTTGGGGTCCATAAACGCTTTGTGTTTGTGACAAAACATGCCCAGTAGCCATAGGGAGACACTTTTTCCCCCCTTAGATTTAAGTGTAGGATTTTCTCCTTTGCTTCGTAAAAGTATTTTCACATTATCTTGTGTATTTGCTGGAACCATGATCATCAGTCATGCGGCAGGTAAGGTTATTTTAGTTAATCACAACTTTCTTTTGTTGCTTTAAGTCTGACAGAAAATGCCAGTCCTATGGTATACTTTGGAAAAGTATTCTAGGGATTTGCCGTTATTGATAATGTTCTTGGAAAATCTAGATGCATAATAAATGAATAACTTTATAGGAACTAACCTTTAAAATTCTTCACGTGTTCCACATGCACACTGAACATGATGCAAATCACTCAGACTGTCCTCCAAGGCCTGTTGTGTGACTGTACTTACCTCTCTAGCCACATGTCCCCCTCTTTATTATACTTTCCTATCCAGTGAACCTGTATGACTGTCATTCTCTGAACACATTAGATTTTTAAAAATCTCTAACTGCATTTCTTTCTCCTTCTTTTCCTTTCCTTTCTTTTTTGCTTCTCCCCATCAGCTCTCCCTGTTGATAACTTAACTATTAATAAGAACCAGTTCAATTTGCCTTTGTCCATGGAATCTTTTATAATAACCTGTTACAACATCCTTATAGTACTTACCATGGTCTGCCTTGCTTCATAGTTATAAATATATTCAAGCTCTGCTTTTCACGGGTCATCCTTATCTTTATCATACAATAACAATTCATGTTCTCTTCAGGTGTGTTGCAAATCCCCCTCCTGTGAGTCTTGGGAAATTATGAACATTTCTAAGTCATGAGTATCAGCAGTTTTAATAAGGGAGGATACTGTTTTTCCATTATTTGGCAGCTTTTAGGAAATGAGTGATTTCCTATTTAAACTCAAATTTTGGAATTCCCCGAGCATAGTTGTAGATCTAGACACTTTTATACATAGGAAAACAACTGTCCAGTGGTGAGTATTGGCCAGACTTTTAGAGAGACATGAACTCTTCAAGGATCCACTCAACCCTTAATAGTTCATGTATTTTGCCAGAGTCCCTCTAGGCATATACTTGTGGTTCTCAGGCTAATACATTTCCCACATTTATTCTTTTTGTTACTAGACACATTTCACTCCAGATTTCTCTGCTGTTATCCTTTTATCATCTCATAATTGCTACCCCATGCTCCTGAAGATATTCATCTATCCCTCTCATCCTCTGAGTGGTCATGGATCTCTTCTGTAATTCCTCAAAGTGCCAATAACATTAGACTGTGGTGTTTTGATAAAATTTTCCTATAGAATGGAGGAGAAAGCTTTAAATACAGGTATCTGACACCACGGTTCTTGGAATCTGTTTTCTATGCCCCTTACCAGCAATTTACCTGGGCCTGCCAATAGCTTATCCATCCTGTACTGGAGAACCTTCTTTCTGTATTTTCTCGTTATAGCACATCCTAAATGGAGGAAGCAAAAAACAATTCACAGAATAATCTCTGTAGAATTATACACTTCTCCCAGTGAAGTTAGTTTTTACCTTATGAAATGGAATGCATCAACATTTCTCCCTCAACTGAGGGATTGCCCCAGAACAGTGGGTCAATACTTGTGTTACTAATGAATGAAACTCTACATTAAAGTGGTAAACAAGGATCTAAGGCACAGCCCTGCAAAGTCAGATTTTAACTTCCACCTTTGAAATGTAGCAATTTCTTAGAACAAGTGACATAAAGGTAGGTTCACCCCAATGGGTGGAAACTGAATAATTTATCACTAGCATTATTTAGAATTGCCAGCACATGGTGATAATAAAAAGAGCCTGACTTTCTTTAAATTGATTTTATTACTGCTTTTAAATTCTCAACAAACAATGCACACTCTTATTGTCTGCATAGGGAGAATAGTAGGTTGTTGAGGGGGGCCTTTTCCCCTGACCAGCCCCTCCCTGCCACTGCTTGGAATCTCCCCAAATGGCAACTCTCCCCTATTTAATAACTTTAAGAACCAGATTCCATCTGCAGAGACATCAGAGAAAGTGTTGGCAACATTTTGGGGGTGGAAGGAGAATATTTGTTTACATACTTCCCTGATTTCTAGGAAGGTAGGCTTCATACTTCAAGACAAAAACTCTTATTCAATTGAATTTCTGTGCAGTGTTCTATCTAGAAAGCATCTGGGCAAAATGGGGTGCTCACAGAATGTTTGTGTTCTTGAGTTAAATATATATCCTCTTTGTTTAAATTTTTTTTTGCCTTGCCAAGAATCATGGAGTTTTTTCTCAAACTTTCATGGGCAACTCCCTGCACATCGAGTGTACCAGTTTCTGTTAAGACGGTGTGGAGTAGGATTTGGAGTAGAGGTTGGGAATCAGAACACTGGTTCAGGCTACCTTTCTTGCACAGGGCCAAGGAAGGCAAAGGTTTCACGTCACATATAACAATGAAAAGAAATCTTGGAAACAGACCACCTGTCAGCTGTGAAATTGGACAGGTTATTTAGTTCCCTATGCCCTAATTTTCTCACTTGCAAGTTGGAGAGAAGAGTACTCTGTTTTTAATTAGAGTTGTCATGCAGATTAAATGAGGTAAGTTAAGTACAGCATTCAGCAGGATGCGGGGACTAGGGACGCTTGTGCACTTCTTTGGGTGTGGAGTCTGGCGCAAAGCAGCACAGAGTAAACTGGCAGAACTTAATCGGATTAGGCACTAAGGATGCACTTGTGCAGTGCTCGCTTTGGCAGCACATATTCCAAAACTGGAATGATGCAGAGAAGATTAGCGTGGCCCCTGTGCAAGGATGACACGCAAACACACACACACATACACACACACACACGTTATAACTTCGTGGTTCCATTCCTAAAAATAGAGCCGAGAGAATTTTCACACAGCACCATAGGACAAGTTAAGTGTCTTTAATTAAGGAGGGATGGAAACTGACATTTATGAAATTTCTACCAGGTGCCAGACACTCTACAGCGGTTGCTTCATTTAATCCTCAAGGCATCCTTACAAGATTATTTTATCTGTTTAACAATTGGGAGAAATGATGCTCTGTGAGGTTCCATAACCTGACAAGGACACTGTGCTGATAACAGGCAAAGTTGGGGCTCAAACTCCGGTGTAAGTTTTACTCCATTCCAGTGTCTCATGCAGAGTCTGGAAAGGATAATTATCGCTCTTTTGTTTCCCTCATAGATTGTTGTGCGGATGAGTTCATATATCACATGACCTTCCAAATGTGTCTCCAGTCCTCTTCCCTTCTATTTTCACATATTATCCTTCTTTCATCCCATCATCCCCCCATTCTTTATAATCTATGCTTTTTTCTCATTTCACTGAAGATGAAAGAGAAAGAAAACTTTCTCATAAAGTTTTATATATATATATGTTTATATATATATGTATATATATATACATATCAGATTAAAGGATAAGAAAAATTCAGTTATACCAACATTAATAGTTACAAATTAAAGAGATTGAAACATCAGCTACTATTTAAAACAGAACAGATCAACTGCCTTTTCAGAAGTCAACCAGGTCAGACGATTCATTTCCTTCTTTTTTAAAGTTGACTCAGCTGAATAAAGCATTCTGGTTTTTAATGAGAGGGTTTTAGGACAAGGTCCAAGTTCATTGATTCCTGTTCTATCCATAATTTTCTCACTTACTTTCATAAAGAATAAACTGTGTCTCTTTAACTTTGAAAATGGAATTTAAATTTTCACTGATTGAATAATTTCTACTCTCAGGTAAAGGACATTTGTCGTGTAGCCACATGGTTTACTAATGGACTGGTCAGTCGTATTGAGTTCCCAGGTGACATTAACTTTCCAAACATTAATTTATCATACATGATCTGATGATGATTTGTGTTGCAAGGGTCCTATGGGCTGCTTACAAACACAAACACACAAACACCCCGTCCTTGAGCATAGTTACATAAAGATGAATCAGACATTTCATAATTTGTAGGTTATGGTACAAGAGAGCACAGAAAGTGGTTCACAATGAGTTTCATTATGAAAGAATAATGCTGTGGCCAAAAAAACAAAAAAATAAAAGACGGATGGAATAATAACAAATGCTCTTCATTTGTATTTGGTGCTGGGCTCTGTGAATTATTTATGTTTCTGGGCAAGGCCCGGGAAGTATTTCAATGAAGCCTAATTTGTCAAGGTTACTTCTACTTTACCATATTTTTCCTAACTATATCTTTCTGGATAGTACCACACATGAATATTTTCATTGTGTTGTGCATTTATTTGCAATATTGATGGCGCTGTAAAATGTGGGGTATTAGCACCTCTTTAACCAATGTCAGGCAAGAATTAAGATCGGAAACACCAGTGTCTTCCTTTTAGAAATATGGAGGTTAACTTTGATTATTATTCAGCTTTTGTGGCTGATGAGCCAGCTATAAGTCATACTGTGGAAAATTTATTGTCTAGAAATCATGCTACTGAATATTTTATCTTACTGGAAATGTGCTATAAAGGGGCTGCATCTTTAATCAAGTACATGGCGATGTTGCAATCTCTTGGTTGCACTGTCACATGAAGAAGTTGCGGTTAAGCAAGACTAAAGGCCTGGTTTCTGGGGAGAGCAGTGGTGTGGCTGTGTATGTAGACATGATTCCTCTAGGAAGTCGTTTTATTTTGCCTTTGACTTCAAATCTCTAAATATGTTCCAAAGGAAAACCTTGGCTCAGTGTAATGTCCGGGTCTCAGTAACGTCGGGTAGAGACGTATGAGTGACACGGCAGTCAGGGAGGAAGTAAGGAGGAGAATCAAATATTGTCTGCTCGAGTGTTTTCGGTTTCTATCTCTGATGTATGCTCAAAATCTCACAGAAAATCCAAGGAAATTTCCTGTTCACAGAGGAACGACTATTCTAAAGGCAGAGATGAAGTGCACAGTTTGTACATGGGGGCGCCTTAAATGTGCACTTGTTCTAAACTCCTGGTTGCAGGGGTGGGGGGTACCTCAACCCCTCCCCTCTGCCGCCACACCCAAGGATGCTTGAGGGCTTTTGTTATTGTGTTGGGTTTTGTTTTGTTTAGACATTGAAAAAAGGAAATGATTGTTGTTGGATCTGACTTTCCGTTCAAATCTTGTGATTATTGGACAACTCTATCCTGATGCTTTTATTCCTTTTCAGTGACTAAGAAACATAAGAAAGGGATTCTGAAGGAGGTTTCAAAAAAATAGCCGAATCTGAAAAGACTCTAGCTGGGAGAAGACCCATAGGGAGGTTAAAAATACCACTGAAATATTATCAAACCAGCATCAAGCTTGTCTTGACCTTGTTTAGTTACTTTTAGTGTCGATCTTACTGTTCTTTTATAATTTTTCCCGAAAGCCTAATTCTTACCCTTTAAAAATCTTTTTCCCTATACCCCTCATAACCTGGGAGAGCCTAACTGCTTGTTGCACAAGATTTAAATCCACTTTACTGAGCCTTACTGTTGCTAGATCATTCTAAATCATTGGTATGTAAACCAGTGCTGTTCAGTAGCACATTTTTGGTGATGGGAATATTCTGTACTGTGCTGTCCGATGCAGTAGCCACTAACCACATTTTGCAGTTGGGCACTTGAAATGTGGTCAGTATGTCTGTGAAATTAATTTTTATATAAACAAGTTGACACTTATTTCTTGAGCAAGTTCAATGATACTCATTTAAAAATATTTTTCTAGGTAAGATGCCATGTCTTATTGCATTAAAAGTAGCCTGAATACACTCATTTTTGTATGTTTGTGTTTGTTGGTACTGGGAGAAGTGAGTAGTGCAAGGAGAGGGAAAGCTAATTATATTTTTATGTTTATATATATGATAGTTAAGAAAAATTCAAGCTCTTTTGTAGGGAATATGCTTTACTGTTAAGAATTTGGGTCATCTTGTGAAGGAGGCCCAGTGGTATGCTACTGCAGAACGAACAGGAGTTGCAGAGACACTCTACTTATCTGGCAGTCAGCATGTCGTTAACTTGGCTTATAAAAAGGGAAGCTAAGAAGCCAGAAATAATGAAAGAGGCTCCTGAGTGGCCTCTGGAAAGTACTATATGGCCCCAGATGTTGTGGACAGCTTTAATTTCCTATGCTCTTCTACACATGTGCCCCATGTTCTGTCTCACTAGACTATCACCTCTTCCTTATACAAAACGTGGAGTTTTCCATCCTGCCATTTGACTCGATTGTCTTTCTCTTTGCTCCTTTCTCTGTCTGCGGAAATCCCATCCACCTTTAAAAGGCAAGCCCATGCTCTTTGTTTTTGGGTCCTTGGGCTTCTGCTGTTGCTTCTTTTTTTTTTTTTTTTTTTTTAAAGATTTTATTTATTTATTTATTTGACAGAGAGAGAGAGAGACAGCCAGCAAGAGAGGGAACACAGGTAGGGGGAGTGGAAGAGGAAGAAGCAGGCTCCCAGTATAGGAGCGTGATGTGGGGCTCAATCCCAGGACTCTGGGATCACGCCCTGAGCCGAAGGCAGATGCTTAACGACTGAGCCACCCAGGCGCCCCTGGGCTTCTGCTTCTTAAACACTATGCCTGGGAGTTCTTTCTCTGCAGCTAACAACCTAATAAAACATGAAGGGGGGAGGCTGCACAGGTTTAAAGTGCACTAGAAAGTTTACTACTGCTCGAAAACTGCTTTCCAATTAGAAGCATCATTTTCTTTGATAGGTAGGAGTTAGAAAGTTTGATGTACCTGGAGACACAAGGAGGATCAGGCTTCATAGAGTCCCTGGAGCTTCTCATCTCTTTCCACTCCCATTTCCAGTATTTACAGTTTCCTAATTGGCTTCCACCTGTAGGATATGGTCATGTGTTTTATTCTCTTATTCACAACAACATTTGATTATCTGATTTTCATTGATCTCAAATCACTAGATAGAAAGCATTTCCCATAACAAATTTGTATTCCTTCATTTGTTCTCTACTGCTTTTAAGCAAGTGGACCAGCTTGCAGCATTTTTTTTCTCCCCTTAATACCATACTTATGTTTCTAAGAGTTAACCAACAGTTTCCAGTTTCCTTAAATTTTGATCTCTTGTCCTCAATTGCTCTAGATTTTGTGAGTGTGTTGTCTGCACTCAAAAGACAATCAGTGATAGTTTAACCAACTGCTTCACTGTTACAGAGCAAGGACTGCCATCTGCTCAGCTCAGGATCTTGGAATCCTCACTCTTCTCCCCAGACTCAGTCAGGTCTGTCACTTGCAACATCTCATCCCCGAGAGTGTATGCATGAGTTAGGATTATTTGGATTTCAAGTGGCAAGATCTCAAATGGACTCAGCTTCAGCAAAAGATGAGATTTTTTCAAAATATACTGGACTATTTTATAGAACAATGATGTTGTGGGAAGAAGCATCACAAAGCAGGTAGGCCAGATTAACAGATGAGTCCCGGACTTAACTATCTTTAGAAATCTCTCTGCCTCTCATCTTTGCTTTTCTTTATTGATGTCATTCTTAATTACTACCTAGATGTATTTTCCATTGTGGGAAATATGGCCAACAACCACCCAACTTGGCTCTCTAGGTCACAAACCCAAATATCATGGGAAAAGTTCTGGTTTGTCCAACTTGGGTCATTCTATCCCTAGATCATTCAGGTATAGCCAAGAAGGCAGGGTCATGTCTGATAATATGCTGTCTTCACACTAAGGCGCAGAGACACACTTTCCAGAATACCATGCTAGGTAGACAAAAAAAAAAAAAGCCCTTCTTAGCTCATAGCTCATTTTTTTTCTCTCCCTTCTTCCCAACCCTACTGACTTCCAAGTACAGCTCAAATGCCACCATTACCACAAGACTGACCCTTTAAAAATGCTCTCTAGAAGTGTGAGAGGGACACAGTTTAAGTTAAAATCCTGGACAAAGCATTTACTTACTGCTACTTACTACTCTGTGACCCTGGCCTCATTTTCCTCACCAGTGAAAATGAAGGGATGGAAAGTAAATTGGGACTAGATTGTAGAACTTTAAACCTCATCTAGCTACAGAAGGTTGGTATAATTTTTTGAACAAGAAGTACCAAACAGTATATTAGAAATTGTAATCTGGCAGCTGGTGTAGATCAGGAAATTTATAGCCATATTCAGTGGTCATGAAGATGATCGGGGCACTATTTAGCACTGGAATATCTAATCAGATAAGAGTGAAGCCTCAAAGGCTACAGGAAGTCATTCAGTCTTGGCAATAGGCTGATGGCTAGATGGTTGCCTTTTTGCCTCATTTCTTAGCACTCACATACTCTTTCTCTCTTCATGTTCTATACTGAATTTCTGCTTTTTGTTCACCAAAAAGCTATTTTTCACTCTTAACTCCAGAAATTTTGCATGCTTTTCTTTTTATCTAGTGACTCAAACTGATTTTTTGAATCTTAAACTAGAATTTTTAGTGAGTGAGGGAAAGCTGAGAAAATTATGAATAGAAAAAAAAAATACCGTCACAACAGATTACTGGAAAACTCTAAAAGAAGAATAAATTCAATCCAATAAATATTTATTTTCTTATTTACTCTTTTCAAGATTGTTTTAGTCAAAAGGAGTACAAAATTTCTGGATTTGGAAACTGAAGTCAAGTAGGAGTACAGAATAAGAAATTAGGGTAGTTGTTCTCATTTTGTGTAGATGGCAATACATCTGATATTCATGATGCTTATTGGACAATAGACAAAATAATAAATATTTGCCATCCTAAATTTAAGGGAAATAAATATGAAAATTTGTGCTTAATCAGATACCATCTTGTGCTAGATTTTAGCATAGATAATCTCTAACATCTGTCAAAGATTTAGAAATAATTATTGGGGAAAATGTTTAAACGGAGGACATGCTATTTCATTAGCTTAATATTGTTCTCTGAATTAAGAGAAGAAATTGAGTATTTGATTTTAGTGATCGTGCATTTTTTAAAAATTTTAATTTCAATATAGTTAACATACAGTGTTACGTTAGTTTCAAGATTGCACATTTTGATGGAGCTCAGTAAAAGCATGCTCTAAGAACTAATGAATTAGGGGTCAGACTCTGAGTATGCTCTCCAGGGGGCAGTGATGCAAACTCATCACGATGTATATTCCTTGCTCCCTGCCTCCTGCCTCCTGCCTCCAGTTATACTGAGTTAAGGGTAAATAGCTCAGCATTACACAGCAAAAGAGACAATGGGTTCTCCATTCTGGCTGTATATTAGAATCACTTGGGAGTTTTAAAACAAATGTAGATGATAGAGCCCACCCTAAACCAATTCAATTAGAATCTCTAGGGTGACACATGGACATGGCTGTTTTTCAAATGCTCCCTGGTTGATCCTAATGTACAGCTAGTGTTGAGAATCACTGATGGAAGAGTTGAAAAAGCATCACGAATCTTCTAGTCCAGCAGTCAAGGGTTATTATTCACACTTAGGGCAGTGCAATACAACTATTTCATATCACAATTTTCTTAGCTGGAAATGAAGGAATGAGACTAGAAGACCTTAGTATTTTTTTAGCTCTATGAGTCTTCAGATGTACTCCTGGAAATTTGTATATTAATAAGATGTTATGTAAATAGACTTATTATAGTTAAACAAATTCTACAATGAATTCTTCAATAATGCAAATAATATATACAGTGCATATAATAATGTAATATAATTTGCATATAATTCAATAGAGATTGCATTCATTGCTCAAATCATTCAATGTTTCTATGCTAGGGATACTTCAACAAATGAAAAAGAAAGATTTGATCAGGCAGACTAGACTTTCCCTGGTTGTCATCATTATCTAGAGAAGATTGTTATCAATTCTTACAACTTTCCTTCAGTCAGTGTTTCTCAGTGACTATTAATTCCTCATTGTTTTTCTTGGAATGTTTAAGACATCATTGCATGAGCTTGCTGGGCCACCTGAACAATGTTGCACTTGTCAAAGGCCAGGAGACCTTTAAAAAAAATTTACTGATTCTTTTCATAAGTTTAACCAACATGCATCAATGGGTTTAGCATAGGTGTACCATAGCCTGTGGACATAACTTCAAAGAGTGAAATAGTGGGTAGAATTACTGCTTTCCATGAACTGTTATTTCTCTTTCATACTCTCAGTTTCTCATAACTGATTTCTGATTTCATGCAACTACATTGTATTGTTCACATTTTCTAGAAGAAGAAAATAAGAGTGTGAGAGCTTTGTTATTTTCTTACCTTTCACACCAAGTGTAACAGGAAATTGATATCAGGACTCTTCCACTCCAACCTCATTAGTTCTGTGTGAGACCCCTAAGTGTTAAATGAAGTGTGTGTTCAATAAATATGGAAGAAAAATAATTTGTGTGTCTGGAGACATGGGTGATAGAAAGGTAATGAGATTAAGACTCACCAGAATTTCTCTTAAGAGGGGAGAACATAAGAGTTTTTGGTAACATGATTTGATTATTGCTCAGAATAGAAGCTAAGACCTGAGAATGAAGGGGATGAGATTTGGATGGAGCTACACTGCTGGGTAAGATGGAACTTTCTGCTTATTGCTCCTGAGGGAGAGAGAAAGATCAGAGATGATGAGAAACAGACTGGGTACAACCTGGAGATAGCAAAGACCATGACCTTCCTCAACCCTAGTCAAGCTAACAAGTCCAGAAAACATAAGGAGAGTGAATTTCATGTGGAAACTAGTAAAGAATCTTGGTTCTTTATCTAGAACATCCCAGGACAACTGGAGATGTGTGAAAGAGGCAGTGTTGCCTAGAGATGCATAAGGAAGGAAGCAGCCAAATGCCCATAGCTCAAACCATTGAACTGGGTTTAAGACAAGTTTAAGAGATGTATGGAGTGAGGGTGGGGGTGGGGGAGAGGAACAGTCAGTAGCTAACATGTGTTACCTGAAAATGAATGGGGTATGCCCCACTATCCTCAGTGAAAAATATGAGACTGAATAATTTTAAAGACAAGAGCATCATGAAAATGATTTACTTAATAAATACTCTATTCAAAAATCATTGCAGAATAGCCCTGAATGTTTCAAGATATGTAAAGGATTATCAAAATAGAAAAGTTTGGAAGTATAGTAAGTACTAGTGGCATCCTACATTATTTCCTTGATGAGTAACACAGATATGCAGAGGTAAGAATGATGGAGAAGGTCAATATTTGTATGATTATAAAAGATTTAAAATTCAAGGATTTAATTTGATCATTGTTTTCCTCTTAAACACATAGTATTTCATCATGGTAGGCTTATGAGATTTTGTGTGTGTGTGTGTTTTCAATTGAATCCACCTAATTTTCTAACTTGAAATTAATTTTTCTTAGTGTAGAATTGATGAAATGAGCTTTATTACATTCGCTGTATTTGAAATAATTACTGTGGCCTGCTTTATTATTTTTGGTGGTGAAATATTGCTAAAATTCTCATAATGCACTAAGACAATGATTTGGACAAGTGCATCACATATTTACAACATGCTGTTCTTTTGTTTTAATGTGAAAGGTAATCTTAAATTATTTTAACAGAGCATATACCTCTATAATAAGTCAGTCTCCAAAATTTAATTGTTTACAAAGAATATGACAGTTTCTTTAGAAGATATATTGTTCTACTGGTTAAAAATATTAAGCAATTCCCAAAGCACTTGAATTCAATTTGGTTTGACTAGTTCATTACAGTTTTTCATTTAAGCACAGACAAGAGCCTTCAGAATAATGATTCCAGCCCCCAAACTTTCATTCTAAATTTAGGTCAGGTAATTAGTGTGTGTTTCCCACAAGAAATAGGTAATTACGATGGTAAATGCCCATTGGTTAAATCTACTTGGAAGAGTAGATGTCGTATTTGTGTGTTTTAACGACATTAGAATAACTCTTAAAACCAAGATTGACCTGCAACTTGTAATACTTTCAAGTCTGGTGTTTCCTGCTTGTATAAATTTGTCATACCTGTTTCATACCTTCCTACAGAAATGGCAGTTGAGCTAAATGCTACTTGCATTCACCTTGGAAGAAAATCACATGGGTATATAATCTGGCATGAAAGTACAATACCATACTAAATCATCTTTTCTGACTAAGGAGGACCAGCAAAGATAGTTTAGGCGTCAGTCAGTGAGAACCCTGCTTTGAGGAGCTTGTTGTGTTCTGCTGTGTGTGCAGTTGAATAATCACTGGGGATTTGATTAGCTCCACGTATGTCTTTTCTCATTTGTCATCTAACTTATATCCACAGCCAAATGAGAGTTAATGGAGGCAAGAGGTGGAAGTTGTCATATTTCCTTAGAGTTGTTACCTCCCCTATGCAGAAATGTAGTGATAATTTTATCTTCGTTTTCGTTTTTGTTTAATAACAAGAACATTTTTCCATGTTGTTTTCTGGGTACATGCAAAAAAAAATAATAATCTTTTATGGGTCACTGAAAATGAATTGGTTCATTAAAGTGGTCATTTTAAGCAAAAGGAACCAAAACAACCCTGGTCTTCTGGTTTGACACATCTCAGAGAATTTTCTTGTATAGTGAGCATGCATAAGTTTTTGAATTTACAGCTCTGTGGGCCATTCCCTGGATTTTGGTAAATTCCCAGAGTAAATGCTTCCCACGATCTAATTTTTTTGAAGATAACTATTTGGCCCAGGCTAATGCCCTCTCTCTTCTTCATCACACTTCATTGCACCTTTTTCTTTTATTATTTTTTTTTTATTTTTAAAGATTTTATGTATTTATTTGAGAGAGAGCGAGAGAGAGAGAGAGCGTGCACAAGCAGGGGGAACGGCAGAGGGAGAGGGAGAAGCAAGCTCCCTGCTGAGCAGGGAGCCTGTTGTGGGACTTGATCCCAGGACCCTGGGATCCTGACCTAAGCCCAAGGCAGACGCTTAACTGACTGAGCCACCCAGGTGCCCGCAACATTTTCCTTTTAAAAATCTCTACATCATTTATTCCAGCCTACCTTGGTCAGGGTTATTTACATAGGAACAAATATGAGTTATATTCATCTATTGTCATCCATCCTCAGCATCGTTTCCCTCTTGCACAGAGTAACTACGTTGCATTTTCATATTTAGCTAATTTGTTTTGGTTAAATGATTTGCAGTATGTCTATTATTATAAGAATGTTCTATATTGATTACTATATACATCCAAAGTGGAAAGCAAATATACCTTAAGGTATCAACTATTTTATTGTTTGAGATGTTTCTATCCCCTTTTTTTTTTACCCTAAAATATAATCTGCAAATGAAATTTCTGCTGCCAAATCCAGTGGTAGGAAGTTCTCAAAAAAGGGATAAAACAGGATGGAGTTTGTTTAAGAGGACTGCTGTAAAGTCCAGGTTATTGATTTAGTTAGGGATTGCCTCCAAAGATCATGTACAAAATGACCCGTGTTTCTTTCCTTCACATCTAAACTATTTTCAGAAGATGTTTTTTCCTGGGTTCTACTCATGATAGATCTTTGATGAGGCACATAAAGAACTGATGTAGGTAGACTGATAAGACAGATGCCATCAATAAATGCCTTCACAAAAATACTAGCCTGTCACAAGTTAATTTGATGCAGTATTTTCTGTCATGAAGTTGGATTAATTTTGTCCATTTTCTCCTCTTGTCGTAATTCTTGTCATGTGAATAAGAATGTATTATAAAGAAGAACATACTAGACATTATAATTCTGTGATAACTCATTTTTGTGACAAAGAATATAATGAGACCAGACAATAGTGCAAATTCATCATATTCTTACAGTGAACTTAATATTGACTTCTTGGCTTCTCTTCATGATTTTGAGGGCATGTCACTTATGGTTTTATACCAACCAAATGATTAAAGAAACCACCATTGAAAGACTTGTACTGATTACAAAAAGCCTTTTCAACAGGGAAATAATAGAACCATTTCGATTTTCTTTCCTTTCCAGCTTAAACACATACTTAATGTATATCTGTGATTTCATTTTGATGAAAAAAGACTCATTGATTTGATAAAGTTACTCAGAAGGTGTTATAAACTTGAAGATTGGACTGTATTTATCAATGAGGAAAGAGTGAGTTTTCTCAGTAAATCACTATTATAAGTCATAAAAGAAAAACAAAGTTTTATAATAAAGAACCTTTCCAAAATACTCCTCGTATTTTGTCCCAGTAACTCAAGCAAAGCAGTCATTTTTAACATGGTCTGTCACTACCGCTACGAAGATCTGGTTTAGGAAAAAGCTCCCTAGTGACAGACTGGTTGTTTTTAATTGCCCTGAATTTCTATCGCTCCAACCCTAACTCTATGGATTCTCCCTTTTTTTTTTTTTCTCTTCATGATAGAAGGAGAGAAGCTATTATCCACAAGCAACTATTCTTTTTGTACAACTTCAGAAAAACATTTAAACAGAAACAGAGGAGATAGAATCTGTAGGGAATATAGGATCTGAAAGAAAAATCCTACAATAGGAATATCATTTAAATAAAACATTTGCTACCATCCTTATACTCATTATGGTCAGTGAAAGTTATACATATTCACTCTTTTATTCTGAGTTCCTCAGAATAGCCCCTTAGAATCTTTCTCAACAGAGCACTAGAAATGAGCTGTTGATCATAGGTTTTATTTCAAGAATTGAAGCCTATTTATGATTCCTCCCATAAGATTCACTATCTATATGCCTGGCATATGGTAGTGTTAAATGAGCGTTCATTGAATGGATGATTACATGTTCCAAAGTTACAAAAAGAAAAAAAAATTCTACATTTACATAGTTGGAGTCTCATTTCTCCTGTGACATAAAGTAAGAGTGAATCCATCAGCAAAGTCCTTTGCTGTTGGACCCCCCTAAATACAGAAGGTGAAGATCACACATAAAAATGCATATGAAGAACTACTTAGAGATCTGTGTTTATGCACATGAAATATATACATATTACGAATATATATAAATATAAATTCACTCAGAGTATATGTGGTGGAAAGATTGCTGGGCTTTATATAACCCCTTTATATAACCTTGGGTCTCCGTTTCTCCAGCTCTAAGGTTTAAACACTGGGTCTTTTTTCTTTTAATTCTAGGCATCTCTATTTCTACACACATGTGCAAAATCGATTATAAAATAAGCCAGCAAATTTCACTTGACCTGATTTCTTGGATTTATTTTTATCTAATAGAAAAAATTAGACATTTTACTTGAATTTTTTTTGCCAAGGGCCTTTGATGAAGTTGTCAAAATCCAATGTTTGATTTTTCTTTTACTAATTACAATTACCTGTAGGAAAAATGTGTGAAAGTATTCTTTTCTTGTTAGAACCTGGGGATTCTATTCTGGTGTTGAAATTGGAATATCTCCAGCCTCTTGTGAAGTAAAGTACAAAGAATATATTCTCTGGCTGAGGCAGAATGTATCCAGATAGAGACCCGCTCTTGAGTCTTCTGGAAAATCTGCCGTCTGAGAACAAAGGGCCCAATCTGATGTGGATTCTTGCAAATGATGCTCACACAGGAAGCCTGAGTCACCCAATGGGAAGCAGCTAATTGGCCAGACAGTCTTGGAATGAATTTAGCTGCTGGTTGGCAGGTGGGGTACATTGTAAAGCACCACATCCAGGCTACACAGTAATTTGTTTTTAATTACCGTGTTTGCTTGGGAAAGGCTGTAAGGTCTACTCATTGCTCATATTGGTATGCTAATTGACTGTTTGGAGACTTACAAACTGGGTTTTACACTGTGTCCTTTTCCATTGCCTGTGGTGATCTGAATAGCATGTTATTCAGTTAGTTCTGCTAAAACTTTGTCTTAATACCTCAGATAAAGATAAAAGAACAAACCTAACTCTTATGAAATCTCTAAACTTCAGGTAATAAAGATTGTAAGAAGGTATTACCCCGTAAACATGTCTTTGATTTCATTTTGTTTCCTGGCTTAGAAAATGGAATGTTTTTGTGTGAAATGTTCTTGGATGTCAACAAGTAAATAGTGACTGATTTATGTGCTTGCTCTTACAGCCCAGGGAGGTGGGAAAGGGAGGTGAAGTGGGTATGAGGAGAACAGCCAGGCTGCAAGAGAAGCCAAGCAAATGGTGAGCCAGGTGCCTGCCCAGCAGGAAGCGTGCCCAGGAGCAGAGCCTGGGAACCCACAGTGGGTCAGATGAGGTTCACAGGAGCACAGGTGCTGGGCGAGTCCATGCCCACAACCTGGGAGCAGTCATGGATCAAGCTGGGCTGGATGAGAATAGGAACAGAGATGACCTACAAGAATTAGGAAGGGGCAGTCAAAACTGGGTCAGTCAGAGGACGCGTGGAAGGCAGTGAGTAAGGAAGTGTGCATCAACATAGAGAGGCCACATGGAGTTTCTGCCAGCCTGGGAGCTAGTCCCCTCCAGATGCTGAACTTGACAGCAGACATTGTGTTGTTGGTAATTATGTGTCCATGGTCTCAAAGCTCTTGGGGTGGGGATGAGGGACTAATACAAATTATCTGTGATCTAAGAAGGGGCCGTATTGTCACTGTTTGTTGCATATGTATTAATACAAAATTCCTGATACAAATTTAAATTATAAAAATATCATGTTAAGGATTTGGTCTGTTGGTACTTCCTGGGGTTGGGAATACAACTTTTGTTTTTTAACCAGGTATATTATAGTTCAGTCCTTCAGGGTCTGTAATAATTTCTAACATACCCTAGTGAGTTTCATCTAATATTTGTTGGACAAAAGAATGATTTTTCTTTCTGCAGTGTTTTGGCTCCAGATCTTAAAGATATCAATTGTGGCTCTGTGTCCACAGAGCTCAATATAAGTATAATGAAGTTGAGAACTTTTTGTGGAATTTAGGTACCAATTCATTTTGACTTGGTAATTTGAATAGTTTTACTTTGCCCTTTTTGGGAGATGGGTATAGGCTATGCTTTCTACATAACTGCCTTAATTTTCACGTTTATTTTGTCATTGCTAGTACTGTTAGTGTCATTGTTGTATTGGGATGCTGTTAGTACCATGGTATATGGGTACAGGAATTCTGACCTGGACCAAAAATACCCACTCTGAATAGAAAGATGTGTGCACACCCATGTGCTTGATAATATTTATCTTTTCCCAAAATTGCACTCTAAAAACATAGCTAAATCGCTGCTTCTCAAAAGGGAGCCATACCTTCTTTCTTGGCATCGATGGGATGGTGGGTTGGTACTAATGTCACATAGGGTTCAAAGCAGCAAGTCAGATTTTTCTGGGTTCAGTTTACAACTCTGATACTTATTAGTGTTGTGCCATGGGTCAAGTGATCTCATCTATAAAATGGGAGTGATAACACTACTTACTTCCTAGTAACTATGTCTCTAGGGTAATAATTATTATAAATTGTGATTTATATTTGAGAGGAGCAGATGAATGGAAGATAGAGAGAGGAACTTTGACCTCTTCTAAAGGTCACCAAATATGATGGTAGATAGGATGGAAGTAGAAACATACTTTGGAAAATCTGAGCAAATTTTTTCCACCTAGACATTTAATAGAAATTTTATTTTCTGTCCAGGTGTTTGAAAACATGATAGGTATAATCTATACATTTTTATGAATGAAGATGATGCAGTCATAGACCACACTAGAGAAGAGTTACTTACATGCAGATTGATTAATTCTCTGTGCTTTTTAAAAATCTGTGAGGATAGTAATTAGGCTGTGCTTTTATGACAAGTGTAATTATGAAACAACACTGACTGAATTCAACACTTGTACGATTAATGCAAAATGGTAATAACCAAGCATACTGTAATCTACTGATAATCATCAAAGCAGATTTATTCCACTAAAACAAGAAAAGAGATCTGACATGAAAATATACGTGGAGGAGTCTCAACAGTAAAGCAGAATCGGGAGAGCCAAGTGATGGCAGTTGACCATCCTAGAATAATCATGACTCTAATAAAACTGGTATCGGAAGATCTTTGCTGGAGGATATTAACCCAAAGCCCACTTGTGACATCAGAATCAACACAGTCACCTGTATAATTTTTTCCTAGGATTGCCTTCTATTGTTTGAAATCGCATTTAATCCTTCCACAATAGGAGGCTGATATGCAATTGTGAATGCCTGAATCACACTGCTTTACTCCCTAATTTCATTTGAGAAAATCATTTTATAAACTAATATCCTGATTCCTAGCAGAAAAGAGATGGAATACACAATAAAGTGTCCACAGGGGGTTTCAGTACTTCATTTGGGGTGTCATATTGAACATTAAAATGCAATGTAATAAAAAGATGTGTAGAAGAGATGAAATGGTGGTGTCCTGCTGGATAACTTAAAGAAAAAAAAAAAAACACTGCTTCAGCTTCCAGTGCTACATTTTATTTATAGCTTCAACTGATATCTTGACTTCAATCACGGAACCTCTAGTTAGTTTGCAGAGATGGTTTTATAAGCCTCCTGGGTGAAGGGAAATAGTCCTCCCTGATTGGTCCACCAATAGGAGGCGAGCTCAAGGAAACAAAGAGAGAAGATGAAGAAAACTAGTCAGCAATGTGAAAGGTGGAACAGAAGTTTCCCGGGGGAAATGTGTGTGAGTGGAAGATCAGTTTCAAAAACTAAGACCTTAGAGGACAATGGAAGGGCAAGATAATAAGCTGAGCCTACAGAAGAAAAATAGAAAGGGAGGAAACTCTGCTATACTGTGAGCAAACAGCTGGATTAAGGGAGAAAAATTCAAACTGTATATTAAAAGAACATTCATTGATGAAAAAAGGGAGTGTGGCAACAACAGTATAGCTATTGTTAACAGCTATATTGTGGAGCTTTTCAGAATACCGTGTTTTCAACAAAACAAAACAAAACAAAACCGAATTTAGTTAAGTAAATTTGAGAGTATACCTACCTAGCTTACAAAACGCTTGCACTAAGAACATATGTAGGCTATATATTTTGTTGCATTATGTGAACACATTTATTTTTTGTATTTATATATGTGGTTTTATTATGTTATGTTGTATATGACATATATATTATACTATGTTAGTATGATAAGTATAATAAAATAAATAAATATTTTGTTCGTTTTGTTCTAGTGCCCATTTTTCTTTAAGGCTAAGATGATTTCCTTGAAAAATAAGTCATTAGAAAGTGTTTTGTAGAGCAGAGTCATTTTCATATGGACAGTGCTTGGTTAAATGGACTTTGAAGGTTCAATCTTGTCAGCTCCACCTTTCAAACACACCCAGAGGCTGACGGCCTCTCATCTCCTCCCCTGCTGCTACCCACCATCTTTCGCTAGATCATGGCAATAGCTTTCTAACTGGCCCGCTGTTTCTACCTCAGTCCCAGCATCATAGCCAGGAATTCCATGAAAATGGAGCCACGTCATCCTACTCCACTGCTCACACTCGAAGGGCTCTCCAGCTCACTCACAGTCCAAATCCAGGCACACTCAGTACCTGCAGGAAGACCATGCTGCAGAAAGACCTGGAAACTGCAGAGCACAGCCCATGTGATGCAGCCTTTGTATCCATATTGTAGTCAAAGCACTTCTTTTCACTGGTGATTCACTTAAGAGAGGCTGGAAGTCAACCGTTTTGCTCTCCAAGTTCCACAAAACTGGACCTCATTTCTGGCACAGTGTCCTCTATACCCCAATTGTATTAGAATATAGCCGTTTGGCAGTTTCATAGTTTGTCATAATTGGGTTTCACCTGTTAAACTTATTATAGGTCACACTATGGTTTAATGATTTTTATCCAGGCCTTCACCGCCCAAGGGTTGAGAGTTTCAAACTGACCTTTAAGAAAGATAGAATAAATATTAGAATTAATCATTTTGAAAGTGGAAAATTGGAGATGGAGACGTTCAGCTATCAGACTTTGAAGCTGTTTTTTAAACTGTGAAGAGATGTTCTTTTAACTGAGGGTGACCCAAGTAGTTTCAAATATGGTAAAATGTAAATATTTTGACTGAACTGATTCTTTTAAGATGCTTTCAAGTAAAGGCGGGGGTGGGGGTCACATCTATAATTGATGAGAATGGAGCATTGTATACATATTAAAAAAATGTGGACCAGATAGAGTGGCTCCCAAACTTTGTCTTCATTGCTAAAATACAAATTCAAGGATTTGCTTATAGATATTCTGATTCACAGCTAGAGTGGGACTCAAAAATATGTGTTTATTTAAAAACAGTCCCTGAATCTCACTTTGAGAAACTCTAGAAGAAGCTGGAAAACAAGAAGAAGGGGTCTAGTCTTGACAGGGCACTAAAGAGCTTTGTGGCCTGGGACACGTAAAGTTCTTTTTCAGTTTCTATGGTATGAGCAATTCACATATACATATATATTTTATAGAATATAAATATCGTTCCCATGAATTATTTAACTTAATCTTCATAGAATTTTGCAAGGTAGTTTTTATTGTCCCTATTTTATAGGAAAAAAAAAAATCCAGGGTTTAGAAGGGTTTATCACGGATCAGTGACAGATGGCATATCTGACAGATGGCAGATCGGTGACAAAACCAAGATGATAAACCATACTACTTTTAACCCTATACTATGCCTGTCACTGTACTTCAGATGCAAAAGAGAGGATTCAGACTATATTGTTTCCTTCTAGTTTAATTCCATGATTTAGACAGCCCACTTAGATAGACACAGTTATTTCTAGCCCACATTTCCACCAGAGCAGCGTTCAATTCCAAGAAGTTAATATTCTAGTTAAACTGATGGCTGAAACACATTAAATATGAAGCTAATCTTTTTTTGGTCTAGACTGTTCTGTTTTATTAATCAATGGGTCATACAGATGGCTCACTTGATAATCGATTCCATGGATTCATAAGCACAAGGCATCGAGGAAAAAGAGGTTCTGGAAGGCGAAGGAAACAACAGAAATGATTTGACTCTCACACTAAGAAATAGCAGAGGAAGTTATAGCAGATTTCCCCCTAGCCCATACAGTCATGTAATTTTATGATGGGGGAGAAATAGCAATAATGTCCTCCTCCCATCTGCATTCTGAACAAAACTTGAAGTAAGGCAAAAGAATAGGGATGATGCGAGATCACAAAGGACTCTCATTGATTGCACATCTACTCGTGGGGAAGGTGGCATCTAACTGCCCACATGCTGAAGCACAGCGTGGGACAGCCTTCCCTCGGAGCAGGGGCCTTTCAGCAGAAGCAGACGTCCTTCCTCTGCAGAAAGGCTGTTCCCCAGAGGACAGGAGGTACGAGAAGCTGAGTTAGGCATGCAAAGTTCCTCTCTCAGCTTCACAAACAGATCACTTGCTCTTCCTGCCTTTGAGTAAAATGCAGAGCAAGAGGCTTGGAGCTTTCAACATCACTCATCTCAGGGAAATACAAATCAAAACCACCATGAGATACCACCTCGCACCTGTCCGAATGGCTAAAATTAAGAACATAAGAAACAACAGGTGTTGGCAAGAATGCGGACAAAGGGAAAACCTCTTGCACTTTTGTTGGGAATGCAAACTGGTGCAGCCACTCTGGAAAACAGTATGGAGTTCCCGCAAAAACTTAAAAATAGAGCTACCCTATGACCCAGCAATTGCACTACTAAATATTTACCCAAAGGATACAAAAATAGAGATTTGAAGGGTACATGCACCCTGCTCATTATAGCAGCATTATCAACAATAGCCAAATTATGGAAAGAGCCTAAAGTCCGTCAACTGATGAATGGCTGAAGAGGTGGTATATATACCCGATGGAATATTACTCAGCCATCAAAAAGAATGAAATTTTGCCATTTACAATGACATGGATAGAGCTAGAGTGTATTATACTAAGCGAAATAAGTCAGAGAAAGACAAATACAATATGATTTCACTCATGTGGAATTTAAGAAACAGAACAGATGAACACATGGTAGAGGTGGGGAGAAAGAGAAACAAACCATAAGAGACTCTTAGCAATAAAGAACAAACCGAGGGGTGATGGAGGGAGGTGGGGGATGGGCTAGAATGGGGATGGGTATTAAGGAGGGTGCTTGTTGTGATGAGCACTGGGTGTTATATCTAAGTGGTGAATCACTGAATTCTACTCCAGAAACCAGTATTGCACTGTATGTTAACTAGAATTTAAATAAAAATTTGAAAAAGAAAAAAGAGAGGCCTGGAGATTTGAGGGAAGCAAAACCAGAGGAGTGGGGAATAAATGTGGCCTCCTCATGATTGCATTTCATTTAATAAGACCCATGTGGGACTTGCAATAGCCACGGGAATCTTGAGAAGAATTTGGAGGGTATTCCTTGTGGTGGAAGAAAGAGTGAGAGAGGAGTGAACCTTCTTCTGTGTCCTCACTGTTGTTCTCACATACAAACGTCAGTGTCTGCTTTCTTTGACCTGCTCTGAGACGAAAGATTCTGCTTTCTTCACACACTGTATTTCTCTCTTTTTAGAGGCTCCCCTGAGGAAACCTGCCTCCATTCCGGCTTAAGATTCCAACCCATTACATCCAGCACATTTCTCCCTGCCTCTTTACACACATTGCTCCATAATAAGAAAAAAATCTTCATGTCCTCAGCACACAGAAATAGAAGGGCAATATTTTTAAGAGGTTACTAAGTTGAATACTTGTCTAGTTGCTTTGTTGATATTTTATTTTCAGGAATAGTAGAACATCTAATTTGAAGGGATAGGGAGTAAATAGCATTGCACAAAACTGGCATCATATTAAACCTGCACAGTCAAAACTCCCTGAGTGACATTGGCTAGACAGAGCATGATGGTAACCTAGGAAATAAGAATTTAGAGTGTCAGGCAACAGAGAAAATCAAATTATTGTCAACTTACTCTAGGAGCTCTGTTCAAGCAAATATGTCATGCAGTCAGTGGCAGACATTTAAAAAGGCCTGCCTCTAAGCCAATATATTGCTTGGTTACTCTCTTAAAGCATTTTCATTTTCAATCTCAACTCTAAGATCTCCTTATTTGCTTTTGCTCTCTCCTCCCACAAAGCTTGCTTCTACTACCACCAGAACAGATTCCATGTTTGAGAATCGTAGTGTAGTAGAGCTGAAAGCAACCTGAACACTGCCATTCCAATAGCCTCATTTTACACAGAGAAACTGAGTCTCGGCAAAATGAAGTGATGTTCCCCAGGTGCCCCCCCACCCCCAACATGACACAGCAGTGCAGCCAGCGGTGGAGCTCAGCTCCCCTACGCGGCACCCACAGTAAAAGGTCACACAATTAACTTACAGTAGCTGTTTCCTATTTGTTTCCTTCTTTCACTTAAACATTTGAAAAGCCATCTAATTTCAAAGTAATGCATAACCCTTTATAGCAGCTTCTAAGGTTGATGTTTCTGGAGGTTCTTGGAGCTGTCCTCATAAGAACTACTTGTTACAATAGTACTGTTGCTGGTGCTGTCAATCACTCTGTGCTTGACACTATGCTGAGCACTTCTTAGATCTAATCTCAGTTAACCTTCCCAGCCATATTACAGGAATCTCATAGGGGTTAAGGACTTCAGGAGATACGATGTCAGATCTCATCAAATTCAGGTACAGCCTTTACTGTAAGATCCCAGTGAGAACAACAAAGGGATCATTATTTCCTTTAAAGCAGAGACCTTTACTAACCATAACTGAATTCATTAGATGGTGTCAGGTAGAGTACTATTTATTCCGCAGGTGCCAAATGATATTTCCAGTGAGTTGTTCATGGGGGCCATGTTGGTAAATATGGCTGTCACAGAATTTGTCTTGAACGCAGCAGGCCCCAGGCCCAAGTGAACGATTAAGTGAGTCTGTGATCCTGGATGAGACACTTGCGCGCTGTGGGCTGTGAGTACGTGTTGAGGTGACTGACTTGCTGGACCCGAATGTTGGCGACTCCGTGGAACAGGTTTGCAGGCAAGTGTTTAGATGTAACACTGTCTTACTGAGTTACCACACACGGTGCTCATCACTCAAGTTCCACACAGAGCCCTGGACTAGGTCCTTTAGAATCTTACTTTTAATTTTCATGGCAATTGCTCTCTTGCCATTTCATATAGAAAAATCTTGAAACTTCAAGACGGCCTAATGCTCAGATGCTAATAAATGGTGGAGCTGGGATTTGCTTTCCCACACAAAGTGTGCTTTCTTTACACTATACCACAGAACCGACTCCTTTTAGCTCTGTCCCTTTCCACCCTGCCCCCAAACTGCTCTGTCAATACAGTGTGTTTGGACTTCCCTGCACGTGACTTATATTTTGAAAGAAAAAAAAATTTAGGAATTCCACAACTGCTGGTGAAATTGATTTCCTGAGATTTCCCACTTGACTGATCTGCGACTGACATTCCTAGTCATACCAGTTATTTGAGTACTTCATTGCAAGAACACTTACCAGCAATTGCTCTCTGTAAAATGTAACAAGTGAGTGTTATTGCTATGACAGCTCATGAGCTCCAAACTGTTTTTATAAACCCAGGGCTTGATATAGCAAAGACGGATATTACCAGTTCAAATTGTTTTTCACCAGTAATTTCTGCAGTGACTAATACCGTAACTCGGGCGCCTCTATGCACACACAAAGATGAAGAAAGCAAATACAGTGCCGATGTAGTGTAGTGTTCTTTTATGGAAACCAGTTTGGTTTCAAACACTTATTTAGAGTTTATTTAGTGCCTACTATGTGCTGAGCACTGCAGTAGGTGCTAAAGGAAATACAAACAGTCATTCAACATTGTTCCATTTATATATTTATATCTGAGGTAGGGTGGAAACACACACATACACACACACACAGCCGTAACTCAAATACGTTTTATTCAGCAAAAATTTCAAGGCACATATACATATATAATACCATTTAGTCCTCGTAACAGCCCAATAAAGCCTGTATCACCAGCTCTCATTATAGCAAAAACATAGGCTGAGAAGAGGTAGAGAATACAGCGAGGGTTTTGGAGAGCCAGGACTTGAAACCAAGTTTTCTGACTATAGGTCTATGTGCTTTTCACTGTTCTACTTTGCCACACATAATATAATCTTCAAGTGATACAGAAGTAAGCACTACAGAAGTTCAGAAAAGGGAGAAGTCCCTGTAAGCCAGAATAGTTGGTCTTGGGTGATGGGTAAGGCTCAGAGAGATGAAGAGGGGGGAGAAAGGTGACTTCCAAGGAGGAGATGTGAGAAGAATGCCTAACAGAAATAGAAATAAGATGTGTTCAGGGCCATAGATAAGCCGAAGTGAAAGAAGTAAAGAATTGCTATCAAACAGGGTCAAAGATAATGTTGAGGGACAGCTGGGGCCAGATTGTGGCCAACATGATCCCAGTTTATCAAACTCCAACCTTCCCCAGACCTGGGAACTCCCTGGAGGATGAAGCAATGTCTTTTCTCTGCCTCGCCTCTGCTTCTGCTCAGCTGAAACAAATTATTTTCTTGTTTTAAAGGTCACTTTAAGTCTTCAGGAAGCTTTTACTGACTGTTACAATTTGGATATTTTCCCTTCGAGGAACTCCTAGAGCATCGATTTTTGTCCTGCAAAATTTATCACTTAATAAGATTCTGTACTTTTTTTCCCTGTTTTAAGTGAGTTTGTCTTATGACCTCAGCCAGACAATACACTTCTGCAAAACAGAGACTATGTCTTATTTATTAGAAGCGATTTGAGACTTTTATAATATGCATTTTTGCATATTATGGTAAAACATCCAAGAACAAAGAGCAGTAATAATATAAATGGGAAAAACATAAATAGGAGTGACATAAATATGCACACTTTTAGAATGATAACATGACTTTTTATAGATGCCAAATCAGAAGGGAATAAGGTGATAAAAAATTCTTACCATCAAAGAGAACAAAACATACTATACTCTCAGACAAGCTGCACTTTTCTTAGCAACTTCTTTTCAAAGTTTAATTTTGACTTCTCTCCATGCACATTATTTGGCAGTTATAAACAGTAGTGTGCCGGTGATCAGTTCATTGCCTCCCGGCTCCAAGCCCACTCTTCATTGCATGCCATGCAAAACCAGAGCTGGACTGAATATTACTGCTTTGCCAGCAATCATGGTGTTGAACTGTATTTGCAGAATGCTTTGGAAAGACACTGGAGGAGGAAGGGGCTTCTCTTTCTGGTTCTGGAGATCATGGATGTCTCCATGGGAGGTCCTCACAGCATTCTGAGAGCAGTGGCCCAGCATCCCAGTATCGCAGTGTCACTCCTTCTGGTGGATGGCTTCCCTTGGCACCTGTTTGTGCCAGAGTTCTGGAACTTTGGTAGCAAGTTCCAAGGAACAGTACCTCCCTGGGGACAGCTCCCATTGCACCACCCACAGTGAGTCATGAGCCATGGCCTCTCCCTGTGGACAGCTTTCCCCAGCACTACCACTCGACTGGCTTCCAAGGGCATTCTGAGACACCTCCTCATGGGTTCAACCTCTGGCATTCCAGAGAGCAGTTTCCTGGTGAGTGCCCCTTTTGTGGCTTCTCCCTTCTGGATGCCTGACTTTTGACACCCAAAAGGATGGCGTCCCAATGAATTGTGCCAATGTAACATCTTGAAGAACTTTGATGCCTTGCAGTAGGCCACAGCTGTGTCCTCTGAAGCATGATCTGAAGGTCAGCCCTGGGGTGGAGGGGGGTGCTTTACAAATTTCTTCTTTCCTTGCTTGGGTCCTTTGCCTCCAACCCTGGCATAGTGGCTTCTCTGTATCTTTATTTTTATTTTTTCAGAGTCCTCTTCACCTGCTAGTAGCTAATATTCCAGTAAGCCAGTCTCCTGGCATGTTAATAATTTTTTAAAAAGATTTTATTAATTTATTTGAGGGAGAGAGAGAGTGAGAGAGAGTGAGTGAGAAAGAAGAAGTGAACAGCACGAGCCAGGGAGGAACAGAGGGAGAGGGAGAAGCAGACTCCTTGCTGAGCAGGGAGCTCAAGGACATGGGGTTGGATCCTGGGACTCTGGGATCATGACTTGAGCTGAAGGCAGCTGCCCAGGTGCCCCTAGTTAATAATTTTTTTATATTAAAGTTTTCTTGTTCAAATCACTATGTAGTTACTTTCTCCTAATTGGACTTAACTGAAACAATGGCTGAAAAGTTTAAGGAAAACAGCAGTCCTGACTCTACCCATCTTTTACCATCCATCCCCACTCCCCAGAGGTCATACTTCAATACACTCATATATATATATATATATATACACACACACACACACACACACACACAAACACAATTTATTTATACTGTTATTATTGGGTTTATCAATTTTATACATTATCCACTTATATTTCTTCAACCATCCCAATAGTATTTTTGGTTAAAATAATAGTTACTGCTTACATTATTATGACTATATAAATATTGTTTGCCATTCAACCATGTAATGTTCTATGATTATATTTCTTTTCTTGTGTGATTTTTTAAAAATGTGTTTTAAAACTAATAATTGCCTTGGTTATTATGTTTTTAAAATTCAGAACATCTATTTATATTTTTTAAATTGTTGTGACAGGTCTGCCAAATATCTATTAATAATGTTTTTCATATGCACAAATGGATAAATGAATTTTTAAAAATTCATTTTCCAACAGAAGCAGTACAGTATTAAACATAGAGAAACCACTCACGAATGTCTAACTGTGCTATCTAGCTTCTAGCTTTGATGTAGACCCAAGAGATATGTGCTTGGACATATTTCTTAAGCTTGTTGGGGTTAGCTTATCTTCTAAAAATGAGGACAATTAAGTTGTACATCTATGAAGTATATTCTAACTCTTGGATTCATGGATCCCTAACTTGTCTGTTCAGTTATAACTCCTGTTCTAGACTTAACTTGAGTTTTTAGTATCTTAGTATCGGCTGATCCAAGTAAGGTACAACCCTAGAGTATCTGCTGCCTCTCAGGGACTTGGTAGAGAAATTATATGCTGTGTTTTCCAGAGCCATCTACTCCAGGTAGGAAACTAGTACTCTTTTTTTTTTTTAATATATTTTATTTATTTATTTATTTATTTATTTATTTATGAAAGAGAGAGTGTGCAGCAGCAAGGGGAGGGACAAGGGGAGAGGAAGAAGCAGACTCTCCGCTGAGTGAGGTTCCTGACACGGATCTCCATCCCAGGATCCTAAGATCATGACTTGAGTTGAAGTCAGATGCTTAACTGACTGAGCCACACAGGTGCCCCAGAAACTGGTACTCTTTGTCTCTGCTTTTACCATACACAGGTCAAAACCAACCACTGTGAACCTTTCTCTGGGCTGTGTGTAAACACAATTCTGTCTGTAAAACACAATTATGTCTATATGACTTTAATTTTAGTTCTGAAATCTGCATTAAGCAACTGATAGTTGAAAGCGTTATACTAGGCAATATGGTTCATTTTCTTCATGGAGGATAATGGCATAACAATGTGGAATAGAAGTTATGTAATCAAGAATCCCTGAAAATATTCTTACCTCATTTGTTTGTATATTTGAGAAATAATTCTTGAGTGCCCATGTCTTAGACACTTTTCTAGGTTCTGGGGAAATGATAGTAAGCAAAAATATACTCATGAATCTTACCATTAGTGGCAGAGGTAAACAATATCAAATAATTTCATGCAAAACTGATACAGACTGGTGCATGGGAGTACGAGCTTGGAAAAAAAGGATTTATCTTAGGGAGATCAAGGGAGATTTCACTGAGAAAATGGTCTTTGAGCTAAGGCCTGAAGGGTAAGTAGGAGTTCACTAGGAAGAGGGGAGGAAACCGTCCTCCATTTAGAGAAAACAATGCATGTAAAGACCACATGGCAGCGGACAGCATAGCAATACAAGGGACACAAAGGCCTGGGTAACTGGGGAGCAGGGGGAAGGAGGGAGAGTGATATAAGATGGGGCAAGTAGGCAGGTGGCAGCTAGGCATTGGAGAGCCTCATAGCCCCTGTCGAGGGTTGTGTTTATCCTAAGGAGTCATTGGAAGATTTTAGGCAGAAGGGTGGGCATTGTTGTACGTTGTTGGTATTTTCATCTTAGAGAAAATCTCTCACACAGCCTCATAGAGAAAACTGGAGGGGGTCGGAGTGGATTCAAGAAGGCCAGTTAGGAGGCTGTTAAGATAGAATTACATATTTTAATTACTAAATATTTCGCTTGAATTTTAACTGGATACTGTTGGGTCTTTAAAGGAAGTAATTACCCCCCAGACTGAACTTTTGTTGCAAGCTTCTGCCTTCGTCATCTCTCAAATATTTGTCCTTCTTTATTGGCTGGGTCTACTGCCAGCTCCGGGACTGTCTTGCTGTAAACAGCTAAAGCGTCCTGATGTAGGATCGTAATTGCAATGTAAGACCCAAATCCTTCCCTCCAGTCACAAACCGGACATGAATTCCTAACAGCCAGGCAACTGCAAAAAATGTACTGAGGCACAGTTGAGCCAGGATTTTATATCTCCTTGATGAACAAATTGGCTTACCACACAGGCGGTCTGATGGTTAGTCTCACAGCCAATTGCTAAGACAACAGAAAATTGCAAATCGGCTTAGCCAGTGAATTTGGCCATGCCATGTACCCTTGCTAGTAAACTCTACTTCCAACTGTCTTCCTAAAAAGTAAACATACAACATTTGAACATCATACTGAAGGATATAGCAGGCATTTTTTTTTCAAATTTGTTCTGACGATACTGATGTTGCTCTATTAAAAGCTTTAATTCTATTGCTTAAATTAAACAATTTATTCTGAGTTGCCGTTTCCTTGCTTTGCCTCAACTAGAAGATCTGGTTGCCTTTTTTCCCCTAATAGTTTCAATGATGTATGACAGCGAGGATGATCTATTCAGTAATTAAGCTAAAGATAAATGTATCCTTTTTATTTAGGTCACTGGAGAGGCCCCTTTTAAATTTCAAACTTGCGTTGGTATATAAGCTTTAATAAGAGCGAGTGCCTGAGGCGTGCCCACCGTAGGTAAATAAGGGTTTTGACAGTAGTAAAAACATGAAAATAAGTTGCTATGTGCACCGCCTTAGTTTAACCAGAGAACTCAAATAGAAAGATAATATTTTGTAATTAATTTAGTGATTACACAGGGTCTTTTCATAGGACCATGAATTATCACACTAAAAATCCTGAAAACGAATTCAGAGAAACAATTTGTTCATTTTTCTGCCCCATGTGAGATGGATACTAGTGAAGAGATTTACTAAATGGTGCTCTCCTTAACAACTTAAGAATCCAAACCATAGGTGTTACCCATTTTAAGTTCCAGGAATTGTAGGACTTGGGGAAGTTGTTATTTGGGAAAGTGCTATGTAGAGAAAGTTCTACATCCTTTCTCTCCTATGGCTTCAACCACAGTGAAGTTACTGATGGTTTCTTATGACTTACTACTTATAGAATCTAAAATTCTTAGTATTACATCCCAGACATTTCTTACCATGCTATACCATGAGCTTTTGTTTAAGGTAGCCATTATGATATCATTATCAATTAATTTTTTATTGTTTCTATAACAAATGACTAAAAACTTAGTGGCTTAAAATAACACAAATTTTTGATCTCATAACTATATAGATAAGTCTTATCGGGATAAACTCAAGATGTTGGCAGGCCGCATCTCTTTCTAGAGGCTTTTCTGGGGCAGATTCATCTTCCAGGTTGATTCAAATTGTTGGCAGAATTCAGTTCTTTGCAGTTATCAGACCAAGATTCTTGTTTTCTTGTTGGCTGTAAATTGAGGACTAGTCCCATCTTCCAGAGCCCACCACAGTTTTGGTTCCCACCAGAGCCTCCGTCCTCCATCTTTGAAGGCAGTACGAAAGTCACGTCCTTCTCATGTCTCATATCTCTGGTGCACCTTTCTGCTCTTCTTCCGTGTTTAAGGACTCATGATAGTTTGGACCCATCTAAACGATCCATGGTACTCTCCCCAGCCCAAGTCCACTGAGTAGCAGCTCAATCCCATCTGCAGCCTTAATTCTCCTTTGCCAGACAAAGTAACATATTAACAGGGTTAGGATGTGGCCATCTTTGGGTACGGGGGTCATTTTTTCTAACCACCACACACTGTAATTGGTTTTTTTAATGGGCTTGCTCATTCCTGAGGGAGGGAACTATGAACAGTTTATCTGTGTAACTGTGGTGCTTAACAGTATAGTGTCGGGTCATCAGTTGTCATTCAAAACTTGTTTAAATAATGAATGAAGAATTAAGTTTTTAAATAATTAACCCAAACACCATCCAGCAAGGAATCTTACTTTCATTAATTAACATGATGGATATGAAGATGCTTTGAGACATAATATTGTGTAATAATTGCATGGTATTATTTTTAATGTGTTTGCTTTGGTGACAAATATAATATGTGTCCCTGTTCCCTTGATCCTTGCTTGCTTCCACTATGGATTGTAGGACAGGTGCTCACTTCCTCAGCCTCTCAGCTGTGGAGAAAAAGTGACACATTTCTGGCCAACAGGTTTAAGCAGGCATCTGCTAGGGAAGATTCTGGGAAGGCTTTGGCTTTTTCTGATAAAAGGGACAGATGCGGTCAACACATAGTGGTACAATCCAAAATGTGAAAGGCAGCAGAGCAGAATCTGAGTCTTTTATGGCATTATTAATCAAGGAAATTAACATTAGTGACCTGCCATATCCAAACTTCTCAAGTAACAAAATAAATCTGATTCACTTTTGTTGCTTGAGGCCAATAGATGCCTTTCTCACTTTCTCTTTCTCTCTAAATACATATATCTGGAGAGAGAAAGAATATCATATATAATCTGTATATAGAAACATAGACTTTCTGCACATATTCTTCATCAGCTGCTCAGAAGCAAATCAAATCAAATTTAATAAAATACGAATTAATGTACTTCAATTTGTGAAGGCAAAAGGGTTTGAAACTTAGTTGAACTGGCTAAGTGAAAAAGAAATCTATCAAAACCCTATGGCCTCTGAAGAAAATCTTTGGAAGGAAATTTTAAAGGAGAGAAGAGTGTTCAATTATTTATTTTCCAATATTAAGACTTAAGAAAGCCTTTTATTGCGAGGCCTTTTTCCTTATTCTCTAGAACTAAAAGTGGAAAAACAGTTATCTATTTATCTGTGATCAAAAAACCAGGGCAATTCATTCAACAGTTTTCTTCTTTTCTACACTGCTTTAATTTCCTTGAAGAAATCAATCCACTTGGGGAGCTCTAGTCCTAATCTATAAAAAATGTTTTGGAGACTGAGGTCAACTTGATTTAAAGAAAGGCCAAATGTATGAATAATTATAATTTTTTTTTGTTTTACTCTTTCATCGATCAAAGTATCTAGAGATCAAAGCTTGACTCTGATATTTATTAAGTTAATTTCAATAATAATAAAGTCTAAGGCTTTTCTGACATATATAGTATCTGTACAATTTTGTAAAACTCTTTTTCACATAGAATGAAAGGATAAAATAATTTAACAATTAGATGCATCTCTTCTGAAGTTTAGGCCTGGTATCCACCAATAGGAGAAACTCTACATAGACTCTAAGTCATTATTATTCTATGTGCAATGTCTGGCAAAGAAGCCTCTGTAGAAATTATTAGGCATAATGCATAGGAATAATCATTTCAGCACTGTACTTAAAGCCTGCAAATATATTTTTTAGTGAGTATCAATACCTGTTCTGTACGTGTGGAGACTGTGTCAAACATTTCACATGCTTTAAATCATGCTTTGATCCCCTAATGATCCTGTGAAATAGGTGTTCTTATTGTTGTTATTCTCATTTTACGTATGAGGAAGCAGCCTGAGGAGTGGCTGGTAATTTGTTCATTGTTGCAAAGTAGGGGTAGAGCAGAGGTTCAAATCCCAGCGATCTGACTGTAGAGCCAGCCCTTAGCAACTGCTGCTTGGTAGAAGATTGGCGATGGCTCCATATACTAGGTTGAACTAGTCCAGCTCGACCAGCCAGTAGACACAGCATTTCATAATTTCGAAAGGGCAAATCTCTGCATTGCATGCCTTTTAAAACCAAATATATTGCAGTAAATGTTACAAATTTTCATCGAGGGGATTACCGTGAATCTGAGGCTGCTCTGTCTCACATTGTCTCACTTTGTTCTGGACCCTTTCCAAGGCCCTGGTACTTGATTTTGTATTTGTAATGTTGTGTGTATGTTTTAGTTGTTTGTTATTATGCTTTTTTACCCTAAAAAGATCCCCCAAATTGTACAAACTTTAGGTCCCTAAGCCCTGAGTCCACCTCTGGTTAAGGTAAATATATTGTTTGCATTCAGGGAATTATTAAATAGTTTGCTACTATCTTAGCACTTTGGAAAAAATTCAGGCCAGTAAATAAATTTGTCACAATCTTATCTATAATTATCAAATGTGTTGCGGTTTCTTCTTAATCATAGCAGGTGAAGTAATTGGAGTACAGGTTATTAAACTGAAAAATATATTGTCATTTCTCATATTAATCAAAATTGACAACATTTTGTTTATCCAATATGAGATGTGAATTCCTATCAATCACCATTTTTACAAATATGGCAGTGGTGCTAGGTTCTGGTATTATTCTCACCTCTCCACATTTATCTAAATTCTTTAATCTTTCAACTTGAGAGGTAACAGGTGTATTTTAGTGGATTTTATGTCATACTTACCCCTCAAGTAATTCCTCCCCTTAAAAATCTATCTAACGCTACAGAATTCTGGTGATGCTTAGGAAAATAAATTGTTCTGTATCCTCCAAACATAACATAGAGATTGAAACTTTAAAAGTACAATGGAGAGGTAAAGCTATACCAGGTAATTCATCTGCTTCTAAATACCACAAACTAAGTTGCAAATTTGGGAATAAAAGAAGGTCTTCAGATACCATCTACAATTAAGGGATCAGATGATTACTAATGCGAACAATGTGGGTGTCAGGCACACTTTTGCGAAGTAGTTAATACTGCATTAGGCTTACCTAGACTACATATAACATTTGAATATCACTTGTTGCTTAAATCCAAATTGTTATATTAGGAATCTTGGTAGGCAGACAGGTGAGTATAAAATTAAGGGCTTGCAATTTCAAGTAAAGAAACTTGTTTGGATTCTGGATTTGGGTATGAACATTTAATTATATACTTACGTATTATAATTAAATAGTAGAGATGTGTGAATAAAATGTGAATCAACTATTACACATTAAAGTCAATGGGAATTTTTGCTTATAAAGAACAGATGAAATAGGACTATTGAAATTGGCTTGAATTTTTTAGGCATTTTCCTTGAGTCTATGTAAATCCAGTTAGGGGTAATTATAGCTGATTTAATTACTTCTCATAACACTTCACCTGCACTTTATAGCGGTTATTAACAGTTTGTTAGGTATTGTGTATCAGCCTTTTCTCTGCCAGTATATTTTAAAATCTTGTGGGTAGGGCTTTAGCCTGAATGTTCTTTTTGTCCTCCATTCCACCTTTAATTGTTCGTATTCAATGGATTGTTGTAAAATAAATTGACACTCTGTTCAGTTTAGTGGGAGTAAAATTCAAGACTTGATTTGTGTGTTAGAGAACATTGAGCTGAATCCTTTTAGTAGGTAAGACGGTTACTGATAATGAAATAGGCACTTCAGGAATCAATGTTAAAATTTCCTGGTTTACTAGATAATATTTATCACAAAAACACAGGAAGGATAAAGGCTTAAAAAGAGAGTGCACATATCTATCTACCTGTTATATGATACAGAGAAAGCTGAGAGGAAATGCATTTATTTACTTTTATTGGTTCATTCATTCAACACAAATCTGTGAAGCATTTACTATGTGCAAACGCTCTGATGGGAGCCAGGATCAGCATGTTGAATGATACTTGGCCACTGCTCTTGAGGACCCTACAGCACAGGAGTCAGATTTATGCCTAATGCACAAAGTTAAAAACCAAGCAATTCCATCCAGGTGTTTGCTTACATATCGTAAAAATAAACTTAAGTATAGTTCAACAGACTCCCGACTGAATCGATTAACTTGTTCAGATTGTTAGTCTCCAATGCTGATAAAGCATTTATACACAAAAGTGCCTCCCAGACGCTGAGACCGACCAAACTGTAATGAAGATGATAGTAGGCCACTTGACTCTTTGTGGTTCCCAGAAATAATCACGAAAAGTTGAGGGGCACTTAGGATGCCACTCTAATATTTCTAAGACAATTAGGCTTGGTTTTATAGGCACAAGCCAATCAAAACTATCAATTAGTGTAGCCTAAGATGGATTTAAACAAACCTGATTAACCTAATTCCATGGTTCCATTTACTCTTGTCATAAAAGCCCCTTCTTAGAACAGAGTAGTTTGCAACTTGAGAACTCTGTCCCTTTGTCAGCCTTTTACGTATGAGGAAGCAGCCTGAGGAGTGGCTGGTAATTTGTTCATTGTTGCAAAGTAGGGGTAGAGCAGAGGTTCAAATCCCAGCGATCTGACTGTAGAGCCAGCCCTTAGCAACTGCTGCTTGGTAGAAGACTGGCGATGGCTCCATATACTAGGTTGAACTAGTCCAGCTCGACCAGCCAGTAGACACAGCATTTCATAATTTCGAAAGGGCAAATCTCTGCATTGCATGCCTTTTAAAACCAAATATATTGCAGTAAATGTTACAAATTTTCATCGAGGGGATTACCGTGAATATTTTGAATGAAGAAATGAAGAAATAAGAAAGAAATCAAGTTGTACACTTTAAGATTTTCTTTCAGTTTATCGATATATTTTCTATTAATAATCCCAGTTTTAGAGTCTCCACAAATTGAAATTGAAGGATCCTTGAAGAGAATCTTGAAGAGTATCTAGTCCTGGGATTTCCTCTGTGGTCTGGTCTCTGGAGGATCTCAGGGCTGTGGTACAGCGTCTGTAATTCCACATGGACACCAATCCTTTTCTTTAGCTGAAGTAAAAAATATCATACTTATACAGACTATTTCTCACTAGTTTTCAAACCAGTTTAGATGCTATTTTGAATAGTATTGAATGGAGCTATTTTAAAGTGTTTCTGAAGTTGCAGTGGTGTTTTGACAATACTTTCCTAATCAGTGGTATCTAAAAATCTGTTGGCGGTCCTTTGGAGAGGATGGTTGGTGATTGTATGAAAATTTAAAAGGTCCCTATTTTAAAAATGAATTGGAAACGTTAATGCCTAGCACATAATAGACAATAAATATGTGTTGTATGATGGAGAAAATAACTGCACTCTGGATCTAGCCATAGCTTTTCATTTTAGGGACATGGATACATGCTTTTCCTATGGTTGTGGTGAAAGATGGTGGCAGGTCCTACATAGAAGGACTTGCATTATATCTGTTCATACAAATGTAATTGAGTTCAGTTGTGAAAAGATCCTTATGCTCAGTTCAGCCTACTGAAACGTCAAGGCCATGCAGAGTTTGAGAAAATGTTTGGTTGGAGGTCATTTCAAGACGACATTTCCAGAAAATATCTGGAAAAGTCATAGCAAAGTCTCTAGTATAGAATTTAACAACATGTGGTCCAAAGAACTTGCATGAAATCCTCCTGGGATATCTGCTAAAAGACAGATTTCTGGGTACCACCCTGGTCCTACTGAATCTAATTTTCTGGGAGTAGGGTCTATAGATTCTCATTTTCTCTCATCTCTCTAATGATTCTTGTGGGCACTGAAGTTGAGGAACTGGTAGGTGAGAGAGGGATTAGACACTCTCCCTCAGCTTAGACTTTAAAGCATCTGATGATTATACCTTCTTATTGATCAGTAAAAGATGGAATCTTTCTATATGTTCACCATTGCACTGGAAGGAGAGGAATTTAGACAGGATCCCCCTTTTCTTGGGGTTATACAATGACACATGTGACCTAAGAATATATAGAGAAACAGCCTGGTCACAAGTCAGGTTACCTAACGCCAACAGTCTCCACATTGACTTGCCTTTTGTTATTGCCCAACATTCCATAAGTCTTTTTTTTTTTAAAGATTTTTTAATTTTTATTTATTTATTCGACAGAGATAGAGACAGCCAGCGAGAGAGGGAACACAAGCAGGGGGAGCGGGAGAGGAAGAAGCAGGCTCATAGCGGAGGAGCCTGATGTGGGGCTCGATCCCACAACGCCGGGACCACACCCTGAGCCGAAGGCAGATGCTTAACCGCTGTGCCACCCAGGCACCCCCAACATTCCATAAGTCTTATCTAAATGTTCCAGACTGCCTTAGCAGTGCAAGAGGAACAGGGTGTGGGGCACTGTGAAGGGGAGTCATCATCCTTCCTGGAGATGACAGCAGTGGAAATTAATGAGTCTCTGAGAGCAAAGGGGATCTTGGGGACAGAGCAGATCCAAGTAGTCCAAATTTTCCACTCTAATACTTTTCCTTTCCTGTACTGATCATGAAAGGTCTTCTTCATTAATTTTCTTTTATTAAGGAGAATATAATTTCTTTCAAGAGGGGAGCTTAGAACAAAATATTCCCTGGTGTCAGTCTGTGGAATCTCTTAGCTGCCCCTGAGAAACCATTATCTTTTATTTTATGATGGGAGGGTTGTTGCTTTTCATGTGATCATATATGTAAACATCTTAAGTTGTTACACTGCCACAGGAAATGGGAGGTTGTTTCTTTGTGAATTATTACTAATGTTTATTTTCAGGGATCGATGAAAAATTTAGTTCACATATAGTATAATTGGAAGCAGGAGTCTCAAAAGGGAACCAAATACACCACAGTAGTTTGCATTAAATTGACTGAAATTGCTGTTAAAGAAACACATCCTAATTGCCATTCTTTACCGAATTATTCATTTTTATAAACTAAAGCTTTTAGATACTGCATTAATAAGATCCCAATCAATCTAACCGGAAGCACAGGAAGTAATTAAAGTTTAGTAGGGAAAGGATGCAAGGAAATTACTGATGGTATAAAAGTTTTCTTTTACTTAAGGAGAAATGCTTTTAAATAATGGTAAGGCCTCCCAAGATAATAATCCCTGTCTTGCACAAATATAGCTGCTGTGAAATTAACTTTTGAATAATTTAGATCAATCATTGTCCTTTTATTCACATCCTTAAAGCATTGTTCTGACAAAACACCAGAAATAAATCACGTTCTTTCCTTTCTTAATGTTTATATGGTGTAAGCTAAGATTATGACAAAAAAATTGTAGTGGATACAGTATTAGCCTTTAACCACTTGCTGTTTTTATTTTTATACACTCAGTAAAGACCAGAGTGTGAACAATTATCAACAGTGAATTCAGGTTTCATATGGCACAGAGTGGATACAGAATAACACAAATAAAAATGTCTAAGAGTTTCACAGTCCTCTTACTATGATTTCTGCATTACCCCTTCTTTCTGCCTAATTACAAATCACAAAGATGCTTTAAAACTCAGATCAAATGTAGCTTCTTACTCAAATATTTTTCCGTTCTTTTAGTCATGTCACATCTGCCTCCTATAAACATTTTATACTTGTCTCATTATACTTATTAGCGCTAATGTAATAGTTTATGCATTTATATGCGTATCTTATCCCTAATTACTCCCCAGTTTCCCTATTGTGAACGCCATAGCCAATCCACATTTCTACCCTACCCCAAGTGCTACCTAGCACATACTGCTCAGTCAGTGGTGAACAAACCAGTAACGACATTGAGAATGAATCCAGCTTTGAGTTGCAGTTGCTTAGAAGCTTGTGTCCCAAGTGGAATTAAGACATGTCTGGTGATCTGGTAGGATAGATTTGCTAGAAACCCATTTACAGGAAGATCAAAGAGCCTCTTGGAAGACACGTTACTATAAATGAGGAAAGAATCTGGCATGATAAGCTTGCTAAGAAGAAGACCTTTGTGATTAGAAGAGTGGGCTGATTGTGAGGAGAGCCTGGGATTTGACACTATCCCAGTGCTGCCTCTCACTGGACTCAAGTGTGAGGCCTTGCACTTGAATGAACATGAAAGTATTCTTTCCCTGGAAACTTCAGGCACTCGGCATCAGCATTACTTTCCAAATACCCTGTAAAGCTTTGAAGATCAGAACGGAGAGAAACAGTGTTCTTCCTCACTTCACACTAGCGCAGAGCCATGCAGTGTGGTCCATGCACTGGCGTCAGTCTATCGATTGGTCTGTGATGGAAAAAAGGAGCTTGAGTCAGAACCTGAGTAATAAACCATGTCGATGAGCACACTGTTTAGTTCAGCTGGTATTTTTTTCTTTTTATAATAGCAAGACATTCTTGATGAAGGAGAGTGTTCATTGGCATTCTGGCAGGACCTCCTTAACTCTTGGTAACAATTTGTGAACTGGCTATTTTGAGAAAATCTGTCATAGAAAGCCATGCTGCTTTGATGTCTCTTGGGTTTCAGAGCACTACTTGTGGTGGCAGAAGACATTGGCAGGAGTAGCTGTACTAATAAGGGGATTTACATTGGAGGAATGAGCGTGGTGGTTTCCAGGTAGAGCTGTGGTATCCAGTGGGGCAGCATCAAGTGAGTTGGGACCGGTTTGTGAGTATGGGTGAAGTATCTCCTGGGGACTCTCTAATGTACTGAGGAGTAATTTGTAGCAGTATAGTTATATATGAGGATATAGGAGCCAGAATGATTGGAATGTGTGTTAGCTCTTTGGCTTCTTGCAGCCATGGGTGACAGAGCTCCTAAGATGGACTTCTCCAAATTTGGACATTTCATTTTGTCCTGACCATGTAGCACCAAGAAATGCCCAGAAGATGAACTCGTAGAAATGGGTAAATAGGGAAGCAGTAAATAAGAGTAGCTAAAAAAGCAAATGAATGGAAGGGAAGCAAATTGAGAAAAAAAATAGAAGAATTAGAAAATAATGAGATTATCTATCATCTATCTATCTATCTATCTATCTATCTATCTATCTATATCTATCTATCATTTATCTATCTATCTATCATCTATCAGTTGTCTACCTATCTATCTTCCATAGTCTGTATTTTTTGAACGAGGCAAGCCCACATTTTCTGTATGTATATATGTTTGCTATTTTCATGTGCAAGCAATCATTGAAAAAACAGAGTCTGGAAGTTTCATGAGGATTAATAATCTATGTTGACGAATGTTATGAATGAAATGAAATTTTTATAAACTCAGACAGTATATCAAAATCAGTTGTCAGTACTGGAAAATTCTCTTTGAATTGACAAAGAATACTCCCCCTCCTACCTCCCCCACCCCCACACCTATCCTCTGTCTCTAGGTTCAAGACTTTCAAAAGAATAACTGAATTTCCCAAATCTCTAATGGTGGCCAATAGCACGCATGTTCAAATGCCAGAAAAACAGGAGAATGCTTAGGATGAAATTCTTTGTCACCATCACTGTCACCTCCATCATCAACAAAGGCATTCATAAAGTGACTATAAAAATAATTGTTTGTGGGGCACCTGGGTGGCTCAGTCCGTTAAGCCTCTGCCTTCAGCTCAGGTCATGATCCTAGGGTCCATCCCACATCTGGTTCTGTGCCCAGCGGGGAGCCTGCTTCTCCCTTTTCTTCTGCCTGCTGCTCCCCCTGCTTGTGCTTTCTCTCTCTGTGTCAAATAAATAAACAAAATATTAAAAACAATTAAAGAAATAATTATATGCAATTCTGTCCTCTAGAAGTGCCCAAAACCTAAAATGAAAGTGGAAATGTGAATGAAATCTTATGCATTTACATAAAAAAATGAATTAAATCTGTATTACCAGCCATTAGTTTTTGTGTATACTCTTGCGTCTTAAGAGTATCTGGCACAGGGGCACCTGGGTGGCACAGCGGTTAAGCGTCTGCCTTCGGCTCGAGGCGTGATCCCGGAGTCCTGGGATCGAGCCCCACGTCAGGCTCTTCCGCTGGGAGCCTGCTTCTTCCTCTCCCACTCCCCCTGCTTGTGTTCCCTCTCTTGCTGGCTGTCTCTCTCTCTGTCGAATAAATAAATAAAATCTTTAAAAAAAAAAAAGAGTATCTGGCACAAAGTAAATACTTCATAATATTTAATAAATGTAACAAACAAATAAATCTGCACAGTTGAGCTAGATGGACAAAAGGGATTAAGAATTTTGAGATGTTACCCTCAGAGTCCTCACTTTTCCTGGATCAGTTTGACCCTAATCATACCTTTATTTGCTGAGATCTAATGTCCCTACAGATGATCATGGGCATTTCCCTGCCCATTCAGTTACAGATTAGCATTTTTGGTGTATCTGAATAAGAGTACTTGATTCTCATTTTTTTAGTGACCCCAGAGATAGTCAAATACTGGAAACCCAAGAGTTGAACCACGGTGGGATCTCAGAGACTCATTTGGCTTAATCATCTCATTTTACCGAGAAAGAAACTGAGGTCCAGAGTGGCAAACTGACTTACTCCAGAACATGCTATTGATTTTTTCCCCCTAGGGTACTTGTATCCTCTGAATAGTTGCTGGTAAAAGATAATCCAATATCCCTTCCAGGCACTTTGCTGAAAAACCATGTACAAAGTGATTGTCTATGCAACATTCAAAACGGCTGACACCAATAAAATCACCGCGTTCACTGACTTAGTTTCAAATCCATTCTTCATTCACTTGGCGTATTCCAAAACAACTGACAACAGGCTACCTCTGTCCTGGCTCAGCACAGTTCTATGGTTTGGTAATTTGCCAAGGACTCCTTCCAGCCTCTTTTAACAACCTGAATTTGCAAATGTTTTCTGACTGACTCACCACTGGGCCCTAGGAATCTTTTTTTCAAACTCTTACCATCTGGGACATAGCTACTGCCCAACAAACATCCATCACTGTTTGATTTCCATGCTGGTACTGGTTCCAGGGGCCTAGGCACAGTCATCCTAAGACTGACTCCATCCTCCTTTTCTGTCTGGATGCCTGTAACTCATCTTTTTTTTTATATCTTCCTGTAATAAGAGCTTCAAGTACCTGACTTCAGGGTGGGTTTATGAGCAAAGCACTGAGAGCAATTAACATTTGAATGAAAGCTACCTGTGGATTCCCCTATTTAACAGCTGGTAAATGAAATTACTTGTCTGCTTCAAACTCTAGGCTGGTGGGGTGTGCGTACCCAGATGGGAATTACAGTGCACACATACAAGTGGGGATTAAATGAATTGGAGAGCATAAATCAAATTACAATTTTGAAATCCAGGCAGTAATCCCAATGACTTCTGAGGAAAAGGCCATGGAGATGGAGCCATGTGTAATACATCAGAAATATTCCTGGATATTTCAGTATTTAATTGTCTCAAGTCCATTTGCCAAGCAAGAATTGACTGAGAGCTTCTGGATAATCAAAACCCAACAGGAACAGAAGCAGCAATATCTTTTCTCATATTGACAATATGAGAAGTATTATAATATTTATGCCCCCATTTCAAATTTGCCTTTCAATGAAATGCTCTCCCAGATGGGTCACCTAATATTGATGATTTTTGGCCAAACCAGGGGTTTTAACAGATGCATAAGATTTTGCACTTTGAAAAAAAAAAAAAAGATTTTGCACTTTGATGTTGTTTTTTTGTGGCTTTTTTGGCTATCAGACCATTACACTGGTTTGTAAATGGCCAGAGTGAAAGAAAGACAGCTCAATACTTTAGATTGTGCTAACTGAACAAAAAAAAAAAAAAAAGATTTGGCAATTCCTCATTGAATGTAAGCAATTTAGAAGCCAAATTACCCATAACTCAAAATGAAGATTTTAGTATAAAATCTCGCCTATGTTAATCCAAACCATAGAGACATTGTTGAAACATACCTTTGACCAAGGGTATGTATATGCCTCCAAAACACTTTGGACTTTAAATTATCTGGAGATAATGATTCTCAAATAAGTCAAACACTAAAGCTAACTTATCTAGGATCATATTTTGGCTCTGTAGAGAAAAGTGCTTCAGCGTGCTCTTTGAATCCTTACAGCACCCCACAGAGCGCTCCTGTTAACAAACATGTGTTTTGTTCGAGGTCGGATCACAAATGGTATGTGACTCGTACAAGGTCACAGAGCTAATAGGTTGGGAGAGCCTGTGTTGCTACAGGTCGCCTGATTCTCTGGCCTTAGTTCTCAACCTCTCTACCTTATATTGCAGTTACACTTCCTCTCTGCTTTTGTTCTGCTAGACAGAACGTTTATGAAGCAGACACCTGGAAGGGAAATGTAAATGTATATATACACCTCAATTATGGGTTGTGGTTATATTCTGCGGCTTCCTGTCATGGCTATTGGAATAGTGAGTGGCAAGAGTTGTGAAAAGCCTGTCTTTATCTGAGCCCTCTGTTGCTCCACTTGGCTCTCCCTCCTCCTTTCGGAACTTTTGTTCTGCCCTGGAGTACATCTCTGCTGATCCCCTTCATTTCTGTGTTTGGGTCATGGGGGTTGTCAGTGTTAGAACTGAGAATTTATAACTGAGAATTAATACACTTTGAGAAGAAAAATTTTCTTTTTGTCTTTTTTTTTTTTTTTGCCATGAAGGTGTCAAATGGACTTCCTACTCTCATCTGTGCCACTAATAAGTGAATGGTACAGGGTCTATTTAGCAAGATGTACATTATGCAGGTCATCTGGTATTACATTTGCCATTAATATTTTTATTCGCTTTTTTGTTTTAGTGTGTTTTTTTAAAATTAAGTAGTTAGTCATCATTGTCTGGGCACTGAAAAATACTAATGCATTCTTATTACAGTTACCAATGTATAAATTATAGATGAAAGAAATGTAATTTTTATATTTTATTCGTATTGAAATTTATTTTTGTTTTATTCTGGCATGAAAAATCCATAAATAAAGCATAAGTAGCAACTTCTTTCATTTAATTAACGTTACAGTTTTAGACACGAACACAATCCATAGTATAGCCGTATAATTAGACTGTAACTAGTATCAAGTTGTGGGGGTTCTAGAGGATTTAATGCAGGTGATATAATGGGATATTTCACCCAAACTATTATTATTTAGAAAATTTTATTCCACATCTAACCTTCAGTTTAACTAACACTAAATGAGTAATGAATAATGGAAGCGAAAGACATTTCTTTATTTAAAATGCAAAATACCTATTAATAAATAAAAACATAAGATTAGGTGTGAAGCAATAAAACATTAAGTTATTAGCAATATACTGCTGTATATTAATTTCCACAGCAACTAACCAGAAGCTGAATAATTTACCCGAGGAATAACATCACAGACTTCCTGAAAACTTGTTCTTACTGGATGTCTGCCAATGGCGTTAGCTGTCAGAAAAAGGCAAAGAAATTGATGAGACTGAATTCTGCAGTTCAATGTTTGACAAGAGAAGAAAAAACAAAGCTACCTCCCTTTAGCCCTTGGGTCAAATCAGGTTTTCGTAGTAATTTCCAGAATATATAGACCGACTCCAGTTAATTTTTAGTTAAATAAGAAAGTATTTTATTTGTAGAGCAATTTAGAAATTCTAAAGTGTTTGCAGGTGAATTAAGTTATTGAGTCTCAAAATAATCACTTGAGGAAGGGAGGACATGTGTTAATTCTTCCATTTTACGGAATGGGAAATAGAGCTGAGAGACATCTGCTGATATTCCCACAGGGGATGGATTTTGATTGGTTTGTTAACACTCGAGAGTTTAATTATTATCTAGAGATGAAATTCCTAGCCAAATACTTTTGGAAAGCAAAAAGAATAGTTGTGTTTGGAAAGGAAGAGATATAACTGATCAGGGTTTATGGGGAGAAAGCCGTAGGTATTTAAATATTCAAAGATGCTTGTTGGTGGAAATATTTCATGGTGGGGCCGTGTCAACATTGGTTTTACTCTTCATTAAACTCTGTTGTAAGTGGATGTGTGTGTGTGGCAGAATCTGAATGCTCATCACTACTCCAAAAGAAAGAGATGTGGTAACCCTGCTCTGGGAGTAGGCTAGTACTTCTTGGGGTGCTACCAGGGTTCCTACCCCTGAACCTGAAAAGGACAAAACTGATTGCTCGATGGCTGTTTTGTATGAAAATATAGATAAAGGATGACTTTGTTCTCCTTTCAGTAAATTATAAGATTAAGGTAGATCGAAACATCACATTTAATTTTCCATGCCCTTTCTGTATTATAATTATGCATCCATGTTCCTTGCCATATTACTTTGCAGTACTACGTAGTGGAGAAGGTAGAATATATTTTTTTCTGGCTGATTAATGTTGACCTTGGCCACGTGACTTGCAAAGGTTAATGGAAAGTTGGTGAAGTGAAAGTGGCCAGTTTGGGGTCCAGGCCTTGAGAAACATCATGGGTTTATTCTCATCCTCTTGTGGTCTTACCAGTCACCATGAGAAAGACTAATAGGTAGATAGTGGCCCAAGGAGAATGACAGACACATGGAGTTCACTTAAACCTAACCAGCTGCCTGGAGCCCAGCCCACCGAATCAGAGCCAAACCCACCAGAGCCAACTCATGAAACCACAGAAAAATAAATGTTCAATGTAGACCATTGAATTTGGAGTAGTTTGTTTTATAGTAATACTGTAGGAATAGCTAGCTAACATAACCACCATCTATCTAGTACTCCAAGCTGGAAACCTGGGCATCATAACTGCTGGGTTGTGGTTTGCTTTTAAGGAAAACTAGGTTATGGCTTTCGTAAAGAAAGAAAGAAAAGAGAAGAGTAAGATGCCAACCTCCTACGCTCCCCCCCCCGAAAAAACCATTTCAACATTAAGTGAACATCATTGTAAACATCTATTATTTTTCCCATAAGCTTTTTATTTTAGAATAGTTGCAGATTTACAGAAAACATGTAAAGACAGTACAAAGAGTTCCTGAATACCCTTCACCCAGTTTCCTCTGTTTTAACATATTTTTTTAAAGATTTATTTATTTATTTATTTGACAGAGAGACAGCCAGCAAGAGAGGGAACACAAGCAGGGGGAGTGGGAGAGGAAGAAACAGGCTCCCAGCAGAGGAGCCTGATGCGGGGCTCGATCCCAGAACGCCGGGATCACGCCCTGAGCTGAAGGCAGACGCTTAACGACTGCGCCACCCAGGCGCCCCTGTTTTACCATCTTAAATTATGATGGTGTATTTGTCAAAACTAAGGAACCAACATTAGTATATTACTAATAACTAGATTCTATAATGTATTCAGAATACACCATTTTCCCCTACTTTTCCTTTTTTTGTTCAAGGGTCTCATCCCTTTACATTTAATCTTCATGCACCTTTGTCTCCTCTGGTCTGTGACAGTTTCTCAGACTCCCCTTGTTTTTTTGACCTTAACAGTTTTAAGGATTATTGAACATATTTTATAGAGTGTTCTTCAATTGAAATCCGATCTTTCTCTCAAGGTTAGACAGGTAATGGCTTTTATCTATCCTATGTCAATACTACGCTGTGTTGATTTCTGTAGCTAGCTTCATATTAATTTTGAAACCGGGAAGCTCTTCTTGTTTAATGCGTCAAATTTCTCTTACAATTTTTGTGGTAGGTTTTGAACATTTCTTCTTTGTATAATCTGTCTCCTCTCGATCTTGTTTGTCTACCTGCTATTTTTCTTTCACAAAAGTAGCTTTCTTCAGCTGCCTGTTAACCATTGGTTGTCTGCTTCTGTTTAAAGGTGAAGACTGAACATCCACTCACATGCTCATGAATGTGTTGCTGAGACTTGGGGCCTTTGGGTTTCATTGTACGGTGATGTTTCATCTGTAGTCACTGTTTGGGAGTAGGTTAGGGAATAATTTATACAGTCATGGCCATCATGTAAAAAATTTCTTTTCATATACAGAAACCTGCTTGTGATCTTCTAAGTGGAGAAGGAGAGAGAGCCTGGGTGTGGGGCGGGGTGGGGAGATGGTATCCTGTTGTCTTGACAAGTTTAAAATCACAGATTATAAAAAAATATATTCCAATTTGAAGAATCACTAGGATATTTTGACAACAGGGATGATTTAAATTTTTCTTTTCTTGCCTCAAGTGTTCAAATAATGATTCATTTATTTTCATTTCCAATCTTCCTGGAACATGTGTTCTTTTATTTTCCAATGTCAGTCTACCCAGATTTAAATTCTGGTCTGCCTTTTTTTTTTTTTTTTGTGACCTGAGGCAAGTTACTCCCTCTCTGGGCTTTAGTTTTGGCATCAAAAATAAGGATAATAATACTATTTATTTCATACTGAATTAGCATATTTAAAGTTCCTAGAACAATGCCCAAGGGAGCTACTTCCACATAAATATTGTATGTGTGTGTGAGTGTGTGTGTGTGTGTGTTTCATCTTCTCCTTGTCTTCCCCTCTTCTTCCTTCTTCCTTCCTTTCTGGGATACTTCTTGTGTTACATTTTAAAATGAGTTTTCTGTGCCATTTGTGGAGTTTTCTATTTAGAGTTACCAACAATACCTATGCTGGACAATCTTTGTTCTTCAGGTTTATTAGTTTAGCTTTGATTGCTTTACGTGCTGTCCTTCATATCTGCATTTACAGAGTTTACAGTCAGCCATTTCTCTGTGTTAGCTGAGTTTTCCATTCCTTGATGTTTTGAATTTATTTTTTTCTGTAAATAATTTTATATCCTAAGGACTACAGTCTCCCAACACATGTCATTCCGTTGTTTTAACATCTTTACATTGAACGAAGCTCCTTTTTTTTTTAAGATTTATTTATTTATTTGAGAGGGAGAGAGGGATCAAGTGGGGTAAAGGGCAGAGAGAGAGACTCTCCAAGCAGACTCCCTGATGCAGGGCTCAATCCCACAACCTTGAGATCATGACCCAAGACAAAACCCAAGAATCAGACGCTTAACCCACTGAGCCACCCCGGTGCCTCTGAACGAAGCTCTTATATAAATGTTCTTATTAAATGATTTTATAGCTCAAAGTCCTTTCAGGGAATCTCTTTTATTCTGAGGGTTAAATTTCCAGGCTCTAAAGAATGATGTATTTTTGTTTGCTTATTTGCTTCAGCCCATTTGCTAGCGTGCTGTGCCATTTTTTACGGACCGTGACAGTTCATCAGATCTTTCCTTTGCTGCATCTCAGTGCAGGGAACTGTTTGATGAACATCTCACTATGTATAAAACATGTGCCCATCACCCCCAAAAAGCGACAGTTTTGAGTGCCGACTGTTGTGTATTCTATCCATGCCTGCGGGCATGACAGTAGGAGTAGGGCTGTGGGGGACACTGCAGAGCTGTGCTTAGCTACAACAACCAGGTCTGTGATCATGCCCGAGGTTTCATTACCCGGACTCTTTAGGGCTCTGTGGTACTTTGTTGAGGGCTACATTCTGCACCTGTGGAGGTACGTTAGTGCTCATGTTGTTCTTCCTTTCAGGAAACTCAACTTCTGTAAGACAGCCAGGAGCTGTTCCTCTTCAGCCTCAGAAAACCCAAATGTTTTGCCTCCTTCCAGATTTGGGAGTGGCAGTGAGAATTGTCATTATTTATTGATTTTTTCTTTCTGATTGACAAGGATCAGAGGTTGACGACGGGGTAGGAGCTCTCCTGTAGTTGGCTCCACTTGAGGAATTTTAGTTTCTCTCGTTGGCTACCACTTGTTGAATTTTAGGGCATTGGACTAGGCCCTTTCCCTTGTGTGCTTGCCGTCTATTTTCTGTATATGTATTTGTATATTTTCACACCTCTGCTCGTGTACATACACGATATAGAACGATGCTCTATGTGCCTCTGATGAGAGAGACAGGGAGAGAACATGAGGTTTGCTGATCTGGCTCCATTTGTTAGGTATGTGGAAGTGGAGATTCTGTGAGCTGGTCTGAGTTAACCATTTAAACAACAAGTATTCACGGGCATTATTTTTGACTCATTTTTTTTTTTCTCAGCACTCTTACTAAAGCAATTATCCTTCTTTAAAAAAACAAACAATTTTACTTCTCATATATCTCTTAAATTCATCCACTGTCCTCTTGCTTCACTGCCATTAAATCCCTTTAGCTCTCCTCCTGCCCAAGTTAGCAAACAACCGTTTAACATGGCCCTGCTTCAGTGCGGCTCCGTCCAACCCATTGCACATAATAAATGATTTATTTTTCTTTATTTTTTAGAGAGAGAAAGAGTGTGCAAGAGTGGTGGGGGAGGGGCGGAGGGAGAGAGAGAATCTCAAGCAGACTCTCTGCTGAGTGTGGAGCCTGACACGGGGCTCCATCTTACCACCATGAGATCGTGACCTGAGCCGAAGTCAAGAATTGGAAGCCTAACCAACTAAGCCACCCAGGTGCCCCAAGAAATGATTTTTATGAAACAAAAACCTGCATATCCCTTCCTCCTGTTTAAAGTCCTCAGTGGCTCTTGTTGCTCTCAGGAGAAACACTAGACTACTTGACATGCTTTATAGTGTCTCTTGTGTATTCTCTCCTGTTCATGTCACCAGTCCTATCCTTTCCATATTCCCAGTACAACCAACATCCCAGCCACACATTGTGCCCTGGACCTCTCGGGACTGCTCTCACTCTCTCCACTGCAGGCTTTTGCTCCCGCCATTGCCTTCCTCTGCCATTACCATTTCCTTCTCGTTCCAACATCCTCGTTCCCTTTGATTAGCTAATTTCTCATCCTTTAGGATACACCATCCAGAAGGCCTTCATGATCAACCAAAAGTGAATAAGAAACTTTCCGTGTGCTTCCCCAGCATTCTGTGCCAACCTGTAAAGTAGAAATTATGTTATATGTATCTCATAATTCTGTCTGAATGGTCAATGTGGATGCATTTGGGTGTATGTATGTGGGTGTTAGTAGGGAGATGCCTCAGGGGAGGGTTATTAAGGTTTAAATTTTATTGCTTTCATTTATTTGTTATTTTTAACATCAGATACCCTGAACATATATTGCTCTTTAAGGAGGAAGAAAAAAACCTGAAATTGTTTTAACGGTGTTCCACAGAGTTTAATGATACATTCATTAATCTAGTCTAAGGATGCCGGACCCCAGTGATGATGAAAGAGGATGTTTTTCTTCAAGACAAGACAGCTACAAATAGTTTCCATCAAAAGACGGCTAAATAGAATTATAGGTAGGTTGTATCAAAATGGGAAACCAAGTAATTTGATGTACGTATAGGGATTTGTTTACGTTAGTAGACAGAAATAGAAAAATTGAATTTATAGCTCAGGAAAGTAACAGAGGATAATAGGCCCTCAAATCCAATTCCTTCATGTTCAGGTGATCTCTCAACTCTTAATTTTGAAGGGATAAAATGGCCTTGTTTATGTGACTCAAATAAATTGTGTACCACTATAAATAGTATTTTCTATCAGTTCATATTGGTTTGAACTCAGGATACAAGGTAACATCACAGATCCTCTGGCACAATTCGCAACAGTCATGGTGGTGGAGAAAATAATAATGGACATGATGAATAGTAGACACATGATTCATGGAAAGTAGCAGTAATGGTTTCCATATGCCAGGGATTATGCTTATATTATCTTTAATTCTCAACATACTAGGTAGTAGTTTTTCCATCAGTAAATAAAGAAAACTGAGGCTTGGAAAGTCAGGTGCGTGCCCCAAGATTACAACTGGTAACACAGCGATGGTAACATGACCAGTATTCAGTCTGTCCTTTCTCAGGGTCTTCTGCTCTAGCAAACTGAAGATGTTTAATAATCGGTCAGACCCATGTTCAGCCAAACCAGTGTCCTTTTTTTTGCAGATGGGTATTAGAGGGCTGTGTATGAGAGGGCCTGATTGCCTTCGTAAAGTCAATCAATGTGAAAGTGAGTGAGTATAAGCCGGTGACTGGCACCCAGATTGCAATTAGTTAATGCTGGGAAGAATGAATAAAGAAATGGTCCAGCTTTTCCTATAAACACCACTGTCTCTATCCCACTCAACATTTTACTTGTAAAATTTTTGAATTTATATTTGTTTTTGTTCATATCTCCATCCTTACTCTTTAGTCAGTGGTTCTCAACAGGGAGAGAGATTCTTTCCCTAAGCAGGGAGTTGGCAGTGTCTGGAGACATTTTTGGTTTTCACAGCTATAGGAGCAGGAGAGGTGAGGGATGCTAGGACATCAGGTGGACAGAGACAAGGGATGCTGCTGAACATCTGACAATACACATGACAACCCCCACAGCCAAGCATTATCCAGGCCAAAACGTCAAGAGAGAGCTTGCCTTTAAACTAAGGCATTAAGAATTTTGAGGACAGAAAAATGCTTCTTCGTGGTACAAAAATTTTTTTTCAAAAGTTATTTGTGGTTTCTGTTTCATTATTATTACTTTACAGTCTTTCTGCTTTGGTTGAGCTAAACTGAACTTCTGAAATTTAAAACAACGCAAGGCTTTATGTTTTTATATCTCCACTTTTGTATCACCATGGTTTCATTTGACTTTTTGCCAGCACTGTAAATCTTATCAAAATGCCTTTTCACATTTCAATATAGAATTGCTAACTTTGACTATAATGCTTATATTTTGAGAATGAGCTTCGAAAGAAGGGGTAGGATGAGGAGACCATTAAAGATAGAATAGTTCCAGATGTGGGCCACAAATTGAGGTCTTCATTTGTGAACAGTCACAACTGCTCTTTAGATTATTATAACCACCCCATTTCTCATTACCCCAGGCATCAAAATATGTGTAAAGGAAGTTAGAGAATATGTTTTGGAGGCAGTGATGTTGGCAAGAAGCCCAGAACTTATGGTGGTTAATTTATGATAGAAGAGGTCACCAAAAGCTGGCAATCATGCATGGTGACCATTTTGGCCAAAAGTCACTTTTCATCTGCAGTAACTCTCTGGAGGTAGGATAAGAATGCCTCATAAAATCATACAAATCAAATTTGTTTCTTCTTTTCGTATGGAAACATCTTAGCATTTTCCATGTCTGGGGCCAACACATGCCTTCTTAACATTTTCTTGATCAGGTCTTCTTGGCCAGATAAATATTTCTTTTTTAAGGATTTTAATTAAAATCATATACATTTTCATTTCAAATGAGAAATATTAAAAAAAACTGAATAATATGTAGTTTCTTAACTGATTAGGAATTTCAAATATGTCAAAAATATTGCACTAATAGGCTCGCTACTGAATGTGTGTGTCACCCCGATATTCATGTGTTGAAATTCTAACCTCCAGGGTGATAGTATAAGGAGGTGAGGTTTTTTGGAGGTGATTAGATTTTGAGAGTGGAGCTTTCATAAATGGGATTAGTGCCTTATTGAAAAGAAAAAAGGCATGAGAGGGTTTGCTCTTCTTTCTTTCTGCTCTACGTCATATGAACACCAAGAAGTGGCCATCTGCGAGCCAGGGAGCGGGCTTCACCAGACATCAGATCGATTGGCCCCTTGATCTTGGACTCTCTAGCCTGCAGAATTATAAGACATAAATTTCTGTTATTTGAGCCACCCAGTCTATGGTATTCTGATATAACACCCTAAACAGACAAAGGCAAGACTATAGGACATAAATACCAAAACAAAATTAAAACTTTTATTAAATGCTAAGGAAAGTTACCCCATTCTGACTGAAGGTGGAAGGCTAAATATCTATAGAGAACCCCAACTTTCATGTGTGGGACAAAGTAGTTGGGATGAAATAGCCAAAAGGCAGTCTAAATCCATCTTTGGAAAATCTAACTCTGAGAAATGCAGGAAAAAAACCCCCAAAACAGAACAGGATAATTGTTTACTTTACCTCTAAAATGGATTTAACATGGAGAAAGCAATATTTTCTCACTGATAATCATGGGTGGGTATTTTATATATATATATATATGTCTATTATATATATATATAACAACACACATATATATTTATTATTAATTATTAAATAATTACATGAATATCTGTTAAAATTACAGCCTAATTTGTCAAGATAGGTTAATGTGTGCCAGTTACCAGGCTGAACAGCATAGAAGATATGAAGATGAGTAAGACATATTTCCTGCCTAGTAAGAATTTTGGATCAAATAAAGGAGATAATGTACATGTGAAAGTACTTTAACAAGTTACGGTTAATTGTAATTGTAAATGGGGTAAGATGAGTTGTTTTGACTTGAATTCCCTTAGAAGTAATAAGCTTCAAGTGTAAGTTAAAGTCACTGTCTGTCAATGGGCTTTCCTTCCAGAGTGCACATAACCTCCCTAGCCTTTGTTTTCATGGCTTCAAAATTGAAATAAAAATCCCTTCTGCAAATAACTTATAAGATATTTGAGTGAGCCAAAGAAAATAGAACAGGTGAACCAGTTTTTAAAGATCTGAAGTCTCTAGATGTAAGTGATCTTCATGGTATGAAGTACTAGCCTCGTAACCAGAGGAAACTCAGAGCCCATTCTACGTGTCTTTAAATGAATCTCTTCTTGGTAAATTGGAAATGTTCAATCTTCCCAAATCCCTTGATTCTAATTTACGTGTTGCATTTCTTGATGTATTCCTTAATGGTGTAAAAGATGTAATTTAGTAAAATGGATCCAGTTTGTCTAAGCTCACTTCATCGAAGTTCAGGATTTACCTTCTGAATAACCTACTTCAGTTAGCTTAATGAAGGGCGAAGAAAAAAATTAGTCCTCGGTCAAGATATACACACACTGTGTCAGACTTAGCCTTATTCTAAGACAAGCAAATATAATCAAATTACTGATTTACATATTTGTTAACTTAATCAACCCTGTCAAACTAATCTCAAAGGTTTAATGAAGTGACCTATGTGTAAACACAATAGCCTATGAAAGGGTTCATTGCAGTTTTCTCTTCATGGAAGATGGAATGAAATCAGACCATAATTATCCCAACTTCAGCCCTTGAAGGACAGAAGTCATGACAATAGGCACCAGGCAGCCTCACTTGCCTTGGAGGAGTGTAAATCATTTTACCTTTCAGTCCCTCTTGGGTACGGGATACCCTCTTGCCAAGCAAACATTCTGAAGACTAAGAGAGCCCCGTTCTCATGTAGGTGAGCGTGTGGGCATTGGATCTGCACAGATCACATGCTTTGGCTTGTTGCTGCAAAACCTTTCCTCTTAAGCAGCTTAGCTTTCCTCCAAATTCGATCGTGGTGCTTACGATGTCATTTCCTCGGTTAGCCAAACAGGACAAGAATTATTTGTCATAAAAGACAATGATCACGTTTCATTTTCAGTCTCAAGAAAACCTGCCAAAACGGAAAAGCTTGTACATTATATGAAGAAAAAAATCTTCACCCAAGAGGAAAGCTATTCTTGGTTTTGAATGTCTCTCTTCTCTCTGCTCACTGGAGAAACAACTCTTTTATACCACACTACGCAACTAGTAGAACTTTTGCTGCTTTTTAAAATTTATGCTTTTTATTGGGATATATATATTTTATATAAATATATGTATTATTTATATGTTTAAATACATATTTCCTAATAAAGAACACAAATATATATATATTTCACACCTCTTTGAGGTATGGCATTTTAAAGATTAGCATATGCATAAAGCTCATTAAGCTGAATAAATGTGGATTCAGACGAAGAATCGTTTGAGTTGCTGGAAGCCTAGCCCTTAGAAGCAGGTGCACTGCACATGATTAAGAGAAAATGTAATTGTGAGGAGCAGAATGGTGGCAGCAGCATACTAGCTTTTTGACTCATCTGAGGTTACATCTGTGTATTTATAACTTATTTTTAACTAGGAACTATTTCTTTTCATAGGAATTGGATGTGTTTTTAGGAGGGATTGGTTACAAAGGAATAGGTTAACATGAGACTGTGATAATAATATAAGTGAAATAAAATACCCTTGAAGAGTTCTTTTAGAGTATATCTTATGTGAAGTTTTTAACCATAACAACCTAGCAAATGACATAATTGTATTAGAGAGCATTGGTTTGAGTTTTGAAAGATATTAATCATCTGCATCACTTTGCAAATTGTGTGATTTCTTAGGATCTTGTTTTTATGAGGTTCTTCAGATACCATTAAGGTCTCCTCTCTCTCTCTCCCTCTCTCTCTCTCCCTCTCCCTCTCTCTCTCTCTCTTTTTTTTCCTACTCCACTCTTTCCCCCTCCTCCCTTCTGGCAACCACCATTTTGTTCTTTATATTTAAGAGTCTGCTTTTTTTTTTTAACATATTAAGAGTCTGCTTTTTTGTTTCTCTTTTTTTCCTTTGTTTTTTGATTTGTTTGTTTGCTTCTTAAATTCTAAAACTAAGTGAAATCATATGGTAATTGTCTTTCTCTGACAGATTTATTTTTCACATAGCATTATATCCTCTAGATCAATTGATGTCATTGCAAATGGCAAGATTTCATTCTCTTCTGTGGCTAAGTAGTATTTCATGGTATATATACTACCTCTTCTTTTTCCATTCATCTATGGATGGGCGCTTGGGCTGCTTCCATATCTTGGCTATTGTAGATAATGCAGCAATAAACATAGGGGTGCATGTATCTTTACAAATTTTCTTTGGGTAAGTACTTGGTAGAGGAACTACTTGATCATACAGTAGTTCTATTTTTACTTTTTAGAGGAATTTGCATACTGTTTTTCTACAATGGCTGCTTCAGCTTACATTTCCACCAACAGTGCACGAAGGTTCCTTTTTCTTCACATCTTAGCCAACATGTGTTATTTCTTGTGTTTTTGATTTTAGCCATTCTGACAGGTATGAGGTGATGTCTCACTGGATTTTAATTTGCATTTCCCTGATGATCAGTGACATTGAGCATCTTTTCATGTGTCTGTTGTCTGTCTGTATGTCTTCTTTGGAAAAATTTCTATTCATGACCTCTGCTCATTTTTCTTTTTTAAGATTTATTTATTTATTAGAGAGAGAGAGCAAGCGAGCTTGTGTGTGAGTTGGGGGAGGGGCAGAGGGAGAGAAGGAGACTTCCTGCTGAGTGCAGAGCCCTAGGAGGGGCTCAACCCCATGACCCTGGGGCTTGATCCCAGGACCCTGAGCTCACAACTTGAATTCACGACCTGAGCCAAAATCAAGAGTCTGACACTTAACTGGCTGAGCCACCCAGGCACCCCATCCTCTGCCCATTTTCAAATTGGATTATTTGGGGGGGGGGGTTGGTGTTGAGCTGTATAAGTTCTTTATATATTTTGATATTAACCCTTTCTCAGATATAACATTTGCAAATATCTTCTCCCATTCAGTAGGTTGTATTTTCATTTTTCTGGTGGTTTCCCTTACTATGCAAAAGTCTTTATTTTGTTGTAGTCCCAGTAGTTTATTTTGGTTTTTGTTTCCCTTGCCTGAGGAAACATCTAGAAAAATGTTTTTATGGCTAATGTCAAAGAAATTACTGCCTATATTTTCTTCTGGGACTTTTATGGTTTCAGGTCTCACATTTAGGTCTGTAATTTATTTTGAGTTATTTTTTGTGTATAGTGTAAGAAAGTGGCCGAGTTTCATTCTTTTGCCTGTAGCTGTCCAGTTTTCCAACACAATTTGTTGAAGAGATTGCCTTCCCATTGGATATTCTCGCCTCCTTTTTTCATAGATTCATAGGCATTATAATTGTGGGTTTATTTCTGGACTCTCTATTCTGTTCTGTTGATCTATGTGTCCGTTTTTTTTTTTAAAGATTTTATTTATTTATTCGACAGAGACAGAGACAGTCAGCGAGAGAGGGAACACAAGCAGGGGGAGTGGGAGAGGAAGAAGCAGGCTCATAGCGGAGGAGCCTGATGTGGGGCTCGATCCCATAACACCGGGATCACGCCCTGAGCCGAAGGCAGACGCTTAACCACTGTGCCACCCAGGCATCCCTATGTGTCCATTTTTTGTGTCAGTAACATACTGTTTTGATGATTACAGCTTTGCAGTATATCTTGAAATCTGGGATTGTGATACCTGCAGTTTTATTCTTCTCTTTCAAGATTACTTTGACTATTTGGGGTCTTTTGTGGTTCCATACAAATTTGAGGATTATTTGCTCTAGTTCTGTGAAACCCTTCTCCTTTTAAAATGCTATGAGCTTGAGCTTGTGACAAAGTTCCCAGAGTAGGCTCCGTTCAGTAGTCAATGAACTTACAGACTGAAACCAACTGGAGGAAACAAAACTGTGAATGCTAGCCATTTTGCAGAAACAGGATTTTATTTTGATAAAAATGGAAATAAGTATGGAATTGAGATCGTAAGAAAATTAAAGGTATGCTTGGGATTCAGATTTATATATTTTTAAAATTAGGTTTACATTTTAAGGCAAAGTCCCAGTCTTTCGAATGGCAGCAGCATGAAGTTCTCAGGAGCACCAAATGGGCTCTCAGATCCAAAGTGTTTCCCCACACCTATCATTAACTCTTGTTTCTTTGGATCTTGGAAAGCTATTATTTTTCTTTAATTTCTCTTAAAATCTTTAAATAAAAGAAAGCATAGCATGAGTTATTGAGCTAATATGTTAATTATATTAGCTTTTAGGGATTAATTCATGGCCAGCTGAGAATAAAACTGGGTTCTAGTAGATGTTTGGAAGAGAGGATTCCACTGGGAGAATAGGTCTCTACCAGGAAGGAAAGGATGCTGACGGGGGAAGGCCCTAAAAAAGCTGAACTTCTGTTTGGGAGAAGAGAAAGTACTGATCACTCAAAACAAAACCATATAACATTGAAGGCTCAAAAGTGGAATGAAGTACAAATAAAAGTGTGAAAATACTAAAAGTAATGCAAATGAAAAGATATACAGAATATTTAAAAAAATAGGAGGAAACCGGCAACAACTGAAAAGTATAAGGAAGTACAAATGTTGAGGAATTTCTGCTGTATATACTTTAGGCATCATCAGATCGAAGAGGGCCAGTGAGCACCGGCATGCACCTGTTCCTTCTGAGAAGGAAGGGTAGTGGGTAGAGGGAATCTGGACAGAACTCCTCCAGTGAGTCCTAGGTGGCCAGCTTAGGACAGGCTGTGGAACAGGGTGTGTCACAGAATTTAGATTATTTTCTTATTGTAGGAAGCAGTGTTTATGAGAGACAGATTGTGTGTGAGAGACAGAGAGAGAGAGAAACATAAATTAATCTCACTAGTGAGAATTCAAACCAACAATATTTGGATGGATTTTGGATATCCTTCCAGGATAGCTCTTTTGAGGACAGGGTACAGTGAGACAGAGCTCCTCCTCTACACACCCTGCTTGTGAGAGAGTACTAACTTTCCAGAAGTCAATCTTCACAAAATGTATCAGAATTCCGTAAATGTTCATTGATCTTTGTCATAGTTATGACAATTCAAGAAAATCAAAGGGCAGAAATCAAAAATGCACATAATGGATATATATGAACAAAGACATTCTCTAAAATATGCTTTGTAAAACTGGAAAAAATCTGTATGTACATCACTTTAGAACTGATTAATAATGGCACTGCCTTGTAATAGATTAACATTTTAATAGAGTATTAAATGACATGGAAAATATACAGGGGGGAGCAGATATACACAGCAGTGCATAGAATATAATCCTAAGTTTATAAAACAAACAATATATAAAAGTAGATGGGCAAATATAACAACACAATAATAGTGGTTATATCCGTGTGGTATGATGGTGAATCATTTTTATTTTCTTTCTTTTTTATATTTGAAACTTTATAATGAATAGCAACTCATTTTCTAATCAGAAACATAAACCTAAATTTTTATGTGCACACGACATGGTGAAATTCCAGAAGAGGCTGCAGACTTCTGAAACATCACATTCGGAGCTTTTAGGTTTCAGCCAGATGCCAGACACTCTGACTGACATTTGGCGAAATGGTTTCTTGGTTTAAAGTTCCCTCGGCCCAAGTCTTAGAAGTTCATGGAACAGATGGCTTCAATTTGAAGGACATATCTGGTAATAGACAAAGGGAAAGCTGTCCCTCTGTGCTAAAGGAAATAGGGCATTGACCAGGAGACATTTTGAATCCTGGCATTTTTTCCTACTCTTTCATACAAAGGTTTTTATTGCTGACCTCTGGCTCACAGAAAGGGTAAAATCAATGTCCTAGGAGTTTCTGTAGATAATTTAAACATCTCTGTGGTGGTTCCTTTAGAAAGTGTGGACCAATGACTTAACACAGAAGTGGTTTGCCATGTCAGCTGGCCCAGTGTAGCAGTGATGTAGAACTTGAGATGTCCTTGTCTACTCTCTCCTTTCTAACCCACGTAGCTATTTCAGTGCACTGGGGCCAGTAGAACCAGGAGGATACCTGCAAGTAGCCGCTATCACAACCACTCACAACGCATGACCAACCCATCAAGTTATTCAAAGCTCTAGTCTTGAGATTCCTCCCATGGATCGTCATGTAGAAGTAGGAGGACAGTATAGATGCCCCAAACGCTGAGTTTAGTACATTAACTGATAAAGCCGAAAGCCATCCAGCTGACCTGTTGTAGCGAAGAAGTTAACAAACATGCTGGCCCAGAAAAAGAGCAACCTCTCTGACTCACGATTTCAGGATGTCATTCTTTGTCTTTTGCACAAATTTCTCCTTAATCCTTCCTTGAAGTGGAACTAGCGAGGCTAAGTGTTGCTCTGCCCTACTTACTATCTATCTTATAGGTAAGTTTTATTATTACAATGTATTTAGTGGGAGGAGGAGTCCTTAATCATGGCAGTGCTGAGGGGAGCCTGTGTAGGGTAGGTTCTGGCAAGGAAAATCCTAGATCTCACTTAGCCTGGCTCTTCCTGTTTACTCTGCTCACTTCACTCTTGGGACCATTTCATAGCCGCCTCTCCCTTATCATGCTGACCAGGTTAATTTTAGCACACCATTTAACACTGCCAACTATTTATTTCCAAATTGTCAACTCTTCTAAATAAGGCTTCTTAGTAAATGTAAAATGTTTTCCAACTGGTTTTCTGTTTCTAATTCAATAAATACATTTCTTTTCAAGTTATCATTGCATGTCACCCAATCCTGGCCTATCTACTCCTCTCAGAGTGATTAGCAAAATGGAGACTAGCAAAGGTGGAATGCAGGGAATTGTGTTGTGTATAATCAGTCGTTTTCTACATTCATCTAATTCTTAAATCTCATTATTGGATTCTTGGATCTAATTCTTGATTCTAATGTAAAATTGCCCAACATTTTCAAAGAATTCGGTATATGTCAAAAAGAAGAGTGCAAACAACATTAGACTGATAATCTGAAATAGTCCGTTTGAGTCCTGACTTTCACAGTCTACTTGTGTGACCTTGAAGAAGTTACTTCATTTCTCCGGCTTGTTTCTCAGATGTGGATGACTGCTGCTTTACTCACTTCCCATGCCTGCTGTGAGATCAAATGGGGCATTGTGTGTGGAAAGGAACTGTAAATCTCTACACAAACATAGCATATCATCAATGCTGAAATATTAGCCTTGGTATCTGCATGATGCTGGAGAACTGACAAATAGTTTTATGAGTTGAGCTCGTTCTAAAAAACAATACAGAACAAAACAAGAAAAATCCCCTCAGAAGCATTATCTTCCTGTGTTAAGGATCTTTCACTTTTGACCAAAATATTTTGAGCTCCTTCAGGATAAAAGTCCTATACCATTCATATTTATATTCTCATTACTGAAGGGAATAGCCCAGTCTCAATAGGTGTCATGGTAAGAAAAGACACACGGGTATATGTGTGGAAAAGCACTGTTTCCTCATTACTGTAGATTCCCACAAAAGCAAGCTCAGCCCTGAAGGATGCACAGAGCATATTAAGTCACTTCCTTGAAGACCCTGTTTAAATTTCATTACATCTTATGCCTGACTTATTTCTTCCGACCAATTTTTACTTCTCCAGAAGTAAGGCCAGTTTTTGTTTCACACTGTATGAAATTGTTAGTTTTCATGGATCGACTCTCCAAATGAATAATTCCCAGCTGATTCACCCTATCTTCATTGGTGCAGACGGTGATTCTCATTTCAACAATAGTACTAGAGATTGCTTTGCAAACCACTCAAAGATAAGAAATCTCAAGGATTTCCATTTGTGTGTGTGCTGCACAGATGCACATTTTTAACTTTTTGGGGGGAGAGGGAGTTTGAAAGAGATTCATTGGGTACATTTCATTAGTAGCTCATATACGAAAGGAATAATGAGTGAAAAATTGTCTCTAGCAGAGCAACCGCAGGAGAACGTAACTCCTGAGATGGTGGCGAGTGAACCAAACTAAAGAACAGCAAATAACAACAGGAAAAGAGCAAGGAAGAAGCACGCGTTGGAGTCACAAAGCCTAAGCTGAGTTTCAAAGCCTCTATTTGCTAATGGTATTAAAATTCATATCTTTAACAGGAGCTCAGGAGATATCATTATTATTATTATTATTATTATTATTAATTATTATTTTAGATTCTGTTCTTTTGGAAGAATCCATTCAGGAAACAAAAGAAAGATATTACTGTTTGTACATTTCAATGTAGAGAGTGGTTCAATTGTCTATAGGATGTGAAGGAAGACATTTGCAAGGGAAATCCGCGCCAACAGGCTGCATCACTTACATGGAAATACCTTATGCGTTACTCACAGAACTGCAGTGTTTTAGGATCAGTTTCAGTTGCTTTAGGCAGTGCTGCTTAAGTACTCAAAATATTCCACCGAATATAGCTAATAACACAGTAGGGCATTCTATATCTTAGGGAGTCAGAGTTTTGATATTTCCAAGTTTTCTGTTTAAGGAGTAAAACCCATGAAAATATCACATTTTATTTCATAATGCATTAGTAAGTGACACAATGGTATTTCAACTCCATTTGAGTAGATTGGATAAATCAGGAAATAAGTCCTGCCTCATTGATCCATCTCTGTGTTTGTAACCTCCCCCACCCCAACAATCGCCTGTATCTTCAGCTTTACGAATATCCCACTGTGAGCATCAGAGTTTTAGAATAATTTATATAGTATTCCTAGAATCATAGAACCTAAAATATATGAAAAAGTGTTATTTACTCTAACTCTTTGATTTTGCAGATAAAAATCAATACCAGAAAGGTTAAATGACTTTCTTAACATTTCAGAGCGAGCAAATAACAAACCTAAGATTCAATTTTCTGTATTTCCATTGCCAAGTTGTTTTCATTGTATCATATTGCATTCTTATTTTTTTTTTTTTACTTTTAAAGAATAATTGTACTTTGAAACAACAGGAATATTCAACAAAGGAGGATAGATTGAATTATAGTTTCTCTGTAATATAGTGTAACATGTAGGAAATCCTGTCGAGAAACACTTTTAATAATATGGAAAATGGTCCTGACATACTGTTAGGTGTAAATATGGCTATAAAAGATACATCATGAACCTAAATTTGTCAAATTTAAATTTGTGTAAATCCACCCAATATTATCAATTATTTTCTCTGAGTGGCAGGATTATAGGTGATATTTATATTCTTTGCACTTTTCTCTATGTTCCTAAGCTTTCTAATCATGAGTTATATTACTTAGTTAATTACATAAGTGAATAGATGTAAACCAAGCAAATAAACTGCTTAGGGTAGGTTAAATTATGCTTTACTTTAGTTAATTTATCATTTGTATGTGAGCATATGATATGATCAAAATATGTATTGGAATCACACGAATCTGGGCTTCTATTTTAGCTCTATGGGTAACTAGTTGTGCAACCAGGGACACACTTGCACTCTTGGATGCTCCGCTTTCTCATCTGGAAAGTGGAATTAATAACTATCTTATAGACTGCTGGTGGAGATTAAGTGAGATCATGCATATAATGCATATAAAATTCCTACCCAATGGAGACACTTACTAGTAGCCATTCTGCAAGTGTTCACTTCATTTAGTTAGTTCACTTTGATGATCTCATAAATTTTTATTAATAAAAACTGCTGTAAAATGCTATTTTCATTAAATAGTTACAAAAACATGACTTTTTTTAATAATAATTTTTTATTATGTTATGTTAGTCACCATACAGTATATCCTTAGCTTTTGATGTAATGTTCCATGATTCATTATTTGTGTATAAAAACCTGACTTTTAAAATCAATGATACTATTGATGAAATGCCTTACTGCAGGGTAAAGTGGGGATGCTGGGGAGGAGAGCACAGGTGAAAGAGTGGGTCAGTGTTTGTGATTCTCATGTGAGAATACAAGACAGAGGAGAGAGTGTAATTCTGGGGTTAAAATGTTTTACATTACTCACTTAGGGGCACCAGGGCTTCCTCAGTACTTTGGATGCAAATGCATTTCTGGTTCTACTCGAGAAACTAGAAACTGAAAGCCCTCTCCAGATCTTTGAGGTAATTTACCTAAATGTATGAGCCCATATATATAAGGTGTCAAGCAACCTTAACTCATTAGACTAATGATTTTTCTATGTTTGAGAAACAGCATGATCCAGATGTTAGATAATACCTATGTGAGCCAGTAACTCACTTTATTTTAGCAATCTGGCAACTGGGTACCATTATTGTCTTGGCACTCAGTAAAAATGTCGCATTGCATTTAATCAGCTAGACTGCACTATTAACCAGTATTTCCACACATCTGTCATGCAACCTTTAGAGCCTTGTGGATCATCAAAGAAATGTTACATTGCACAGTCTAGATTTCATGGTACGCCTATTTAAATGTATTGCAATCACATATGTGAAGATTCCCTAATCAGAACGTCTGATTTTCTAGAAGAGTCCTTTCTCCTGGTATTAAAAAACAAGGAGATGACTCTATAGAAATACCTTTTGCTTTTCTGCTCCTTTTAAAAGTGTCAAGTGTCAAAGCATTTACCAAAGCAGCCAAGGAAATGAGAAACTCAGGATGATGTTAAAAGGCAAAAGCAGAAGTGAATGGTTTCACTGGATGGAATTCATAATGTAAAGTGAGTGAAAGCACCTTTCAACTCCCTTGTTTCACACCTGCATGATATTTCCTGTCACGAAACAGTTTAAAATACTGTGCAGTCCAAAGAATCGGTAATACATCTGATGAAACACCGGGTCTTCTAACCCGGGCTGCTACTTCCACTCAAGAGGCTGACTGTTTAGAAGTCTGGATAAAACAGAACATATTTTTTTCTTCTAAAAGATGCAGCTGCCTCTTGTCATTCATGGCGAAATATTTTCGTGTCTCACTAACCCAGGGTCTGCTAGGTAAATATGCGGTAGCATTTACTGCTTAAACATGTGCTTTTGTCAAGTGAGGGCAATTTTATTGCAAAATTTTAACCTAAAACTAAATGCAAAATGAAGTTGGCATTTCATTTTCTTTAAACTCTAATATGGATATTGAAGAGCATGTTTGAATTGTCACAAAAGAAGGCTTTTCTTTCTAAAATTAGCAAAATGACATTTTAATGGATGGCATAATCTTTCTTATCAATGTGCTTGATACCACGAGAAGTAACTCAAAAATGCAGGTTTCTCTGTTCCGGCAAGATAGGCAAGCAAGCTCAGGTACTTGTCGAGAGAATGCATTGATATGGGAATGTTCTGAGAAAGCAAAGGTTTGCAGCACAGACTTAGTTCCACTTAGAGGACAGAGTTCTGCCTGCCACGGTTACATAGCCAGAAAATAATACTCGGAACAGTGGATTGTTTCTGCCCAAAGGGAAATGCTTTTGTTTTTATCCATTTCTATTTTCCTTCTTCATGCACAGACAGGCACCAATTTGTGGCTTGCTGATAGCGGAAACAGAGACCAACCACTGTGAGTGGCATTCATTTCCCTCACAGATGACCCCTGATGTATACTTTTAACTACAGCTTTGACTTGATGTAGGAAAAGGCCTAAGACTGAATATATAGTGCAGCTGAGTTGGCTAGGCCTGTACAAGTCTTCAGTTACTTTGCTTAAGTCAAGATGGAGTCTCTACATCTTGGCCGCTCAAAATATGTACCTGGACCAGCAGCACTGGCATCAGCATGAGCATCTCCTGGGATCTTGCCTGAAATGCAGCGTCTCAGGTCCCACCTCAGACCTGTGAATCATAATCTGCATTTTAAGAAGGTCCCCCAGAACATTTTTGCATAGTAATGCTCGAGAAGCACTGGTCTGAACAGTGGTGTGTGGGTTTTACTTGGTTATCGTGTTATGTAATACAGCCACTGGAAACATTAGCTGATTAGAAACCACTTAACAACTATATTAGTCAGGGTTCTCCAGAGACACAACCAATAGGAGGTATAGAGAGGGATTTATTATAAGGAGTTGGCTCACATGATGATGGAGGTTGAGAAATGCCAATCTGCAGCTGGCAGACAGGAGATCCAGGAGAGCCAGTAATTTAAGTCCGGTCTAAGACCAAATGCCTAAGAACCAGGAGAGCTGATGGTGCAATTTCCAGTCAGAGAGTTGGCAGGCTCGAGACCCTGGATAAGAGAACGTTTCAGTTCAGGTTTGAAGACATGAAAAGACTCAGCTGTCAGCTCACTCAGGCTGGAGGAGTTGTCCCTTCCTCTTATGGGAGGGCCAGACTTTCTGATCTCTTCAGGCCTTCAGTTGATTGGCTAAAAGTCACCTACATGAGGGAAGGCACTCTGCTTGACTCCGTTTACCAATTCAAATGTTACTCTCATCTAGAAACACCTTCCTAGACATACTGAGAATGACCCTAAGTATCTGAGTACCCATGGCCCAGTCAAGTTGAACGTACAAGGAGTCATCATAACAACTGTCATGGATAAAGTGCTTTGAAAGAAACATTTTTCTGGCCAGTTCTGGATATTGGTCCAGTTCCCTAGAAGCACCACAACAGAATATTGTGCTCAAAAATCCAAGACACGGTTTTCCCCGCTCTGTCACCACCACCCATGTCAACAACCTCCCACTGTGTGGATAATAGCAGCATTACCAGAGAAAGCAAAACCCAAAGGGAAAGTCACACAGGAAGCAGTGTGTGTCCTTCACCATTGCTTGCTTTGGTCTGTAGGTGTCCCCAGTTGCAACTCTTTCTGCCCTTACCCTGTTTTCTCTACTTGGAGACATTGTAGCAGTGGCTGTAATTTTATTACGTTTGTCTATTCATCATCAACTATGGCAGTTCACTTTTCCAGTTGCCTTATGTTATTTATAAAGCATCTATCACCATCTACACTATAAATTGGAGATTATTTACTGTGTGGACACAATACTTCAGGTTTGGCTGATGTAGACCTAGTCATCAACTACTTCTCTGTTCTAATCTCTTAATGAATCTGATTTTTCAAATATTAATATTTTTGTGTTACTCTGGTATTCTCTATTATACTTTTTCAGTAAATCCAGAAAAAAAAAAAAAACCTCTTCTGTCTCTTTCATTTCTCTTAAAACTTTTTTGGTGTCCTAAATGACTAAAACATTTTTAATTCAAGTGCATCTTCTCAGAGTTCTCCTCCTTAACAACTTGTAGTAGCTCTCCTTACCTTATTTATTTTCACTAGCCGAATCTCAGAATAGGTATATTTTTTCCTTTTTCTTTAAAAACATTTTAAAATATATATATAGTCTTTTTACTTGAGAGAGAGCACAAGTGGGGGCATGGGCAGAGGGAGAGGGAGAAGCAGACTCCCTGCTGAGTGGGAAGCCCGGATGATGACGCCGGGCTCTAACTCAGGACTCATGAGATCATGACCTGAGCTGAAGGCAGATGCTTAACTGACTGCACCACCAAGGTGCCTCTATTTTTCTTTTTCCTTTTCTATTTAAAAAATAAAAAAGAAATCTGTTTGTGATTATGTCACCTGGAAAAGACCAAGAAAAACAGGAAAGCATCAGCCTATATATGGGGAATAGCTATTGTAATGTCATCGCAATTTTCTCCTCTTGATAAAGGCATAAACATTATGCTGATTATGTTTAGGATAATACGCTCATTAGTTAAAAATTGACAACAAATTACAGATAACTGTATAGCTTAGCAATACTTAAGTGTATACATTTTTAATCTTTACTTAAGATAGCTAAGTTAGGGGCGCCTGGGTGGCACAGTGGTTAAGCGTCTGCCTTCGGCTCAGGGCGTGATCCGGCGTTATGGGATCGAGCCCCACATCAGGCTCCTCCACTATGAGCTTGCTTCTTCCTCTCCCACTCCCCCTGCTTGTGTTCCCTCTCTCGCTGGCTGTCTCTATCTCTGTCGAATAAATAAATAAAATCTTTAAAAAAAAAAGATAGCTAAGTTAATGGTAATATAGCTCAACATCTCTATTTAGGACTTAAGTAGAAATCGGTCAATGATTTGGATTATACAAGATCTTCTAATACCTGATACTTGGTTCTGCACTAGTATTTGGCGTATGGGAGATTATACTTCTCTTGACTCTTGAAATTAAGCCTGCTGAGTTGACTTGCTCTCATCAAGATGCCATCACATATGCCACTTCTTGGCGGAAGAGTTTAACTATTTAATGTGCTACACTTCAGTCTTTTGCTGTTGCTCTTGCGATTTTCCACATGGGAAAGATTTCATTGATCTGGCAAAGTTAGGATGGCAGAGGTCAGAAATGCTCACCAATGCCAGAGGACGTAAAATCAAAGTGAGGTTTTACAAATTATCACAGCATAGACTAATTTATCCTGGCAAATTCACTGATGGGAAGTTATAGCTTTGGAGAATACTGAACAGATTGAAGCTGAACTGCTTGGTGTAGGCAGAGGACTATGAGAGACTGAACCCTGGCCAGGGCGTAGGATTATACTTCTTGGATGTTAAAATGATGCTTCAAAACCCAACATGAGTCCAATTATGTCTCCTGTAAGAACAAGCAAAGTAGACCAAAAAAAAAAAAAAAAAAGGAAGCCCAACAGCTGCCAAGTCAGGGTTCAGAAGGATCAGAGGAAAGGCCTCACAGTATTGTTACAATTGGTACATGGGAAAACCTCAAAAGGGCTCTCTCTTCCTCTTCTTCCTTCTTTCTCTTCCTCTTCCCCCCCTTGCTTTCCCTTCTCTTTCTTTTTCCCCATTCCTTCCACTTCCTCTACTCCTTCTTCCCCTTCTATCCTTCCTTCCTCCCTCTTACTTTTTTTTTACTTATTCTAAATATAGGACCATTGGTCTGGGTAAATCTATTCACTATTTTATTGAATGTATTCTGCCTTTCCCTGATCTTTTCACAGATCCCTTTCACTTCTGTATGTCTACCTTTGCTAATTTCTTCCTTCAAAAACAGTATTTATCTTTAAGAAATGTCTTCTAATTACCATTAATTTATTCAGGTCACTTTTTTCCCCACATTATATCCCCTCTGTTCAAATTCCCTCAGGTATTATTGTGTGTTCGTCTTTTTAAAAGCATTTGATTTAAAATTTCTTAGTGGCAGGGCTGTTGTATTTTGTTTTATTTTTTACAAATGACCAAAAATCAACTTTTTTTTATAAGCATGATGCAAAATCATTATGAGAATGAGGAAGGGGAAAAAAAGGTAGAAATCCTCATTACCCAGACATTATCTCTGTTTTCATTTGTTCTACATGGTTCCAGGAATCTTTTAACACATATATACCATGAGGAGAACTGATATCACAATTTACTTTTATTAAATACAACCGTACAATTTTTAATGAAAACATGTAGTTTAATTATATTAGAATGTTTCAGAAGGAAAACCTCAGAGTAGTTGGAGCTATTGCAGATTCATATACTTTTCTTTAGAAGAGATATTATTGCCTGAAAGATTCTTCCATGAAAAAAGAGGGTTATGAAAGCCATTCAGAGGTTGGAATCAATTTTTTGAAACTATGTTTCAATTTACCTCTGTATCACTTGACTCCCCATTGACTCCCCACTAGGAAAGACAGTCACTCACAATTCTTCTGTTCTCCTCACTTTTCCAATTTTATTTGTTTTATTTGTATTTTACATGCTCCAGGTATCCAAACGTAATATTGTGACCTGTAAGCATATCCACACAACAGTTTTCCTCTTATTTCTCTATTTAATTGTATTTGGTGCCCACCAGCATTTCTTGTTCTTTATTTTGGCTGTATTTCATTTATAAGTAGTTTTTCAAAGAAAGGCTCATGGGCGTCTATCTGCTCTCTGGATTCCTCCCTGTTGACTTTGTATTGGTACAGTAGCTCTGCTTAATATAATATCATTGGATAATAGTTTCTTTTACTCATATTATTATAGACATGGTCTGTTATTCTCTATTCGAGACAAGTCTGAGGCCAACCTGTTACTTCTCCCCTTGCATGGGACTTGCTTTTTCTCCCTGGTTACATGGAGTATTCTTATTTGCCCTTAAAATTCTTCACCACGATGCATCTCCATGTTGAGCATCCTATAACACTTTCCCTGAAACCTCACAGATTTCATTATTCTTGCTCTTTTTTGGGGGGCATTATATATTTTATTTTTTTCTGTTCCATTTGTTGAATTCTTAACTTCAGGGATACCAAATATTATTAGGTTGGCTTGCAATCGTGTGTCCTTTGTGTCTATTAACTTCCTTCCATTAAGTCAATCTTTTTGTGTTTTGTATCTGCTTTCACTGAAATTTTCTCAATCTCTTCCTCTGTGATATTAATTGATTTCCAGACATGTCTACTTTGTGCCATAATTTTTCAATATATTCATTAATTTTTAGTAAGTATTATCCTCAACAATATCATACATATAGATATAGGTCAGCAACCTCTCACTCCCACCTTTTAAAAAATCTCGTTCTATTGCTTTATCCTCTCATCTTTGAGTTCCTGCTTGTACAATTCATATTCACAATACATTGTTCTATAGTGTGCCGACTTTTCTTCTTTTTGTTGGGGGGATATGTTTTCTTCTAGGTTAGGTATTCACCTTGTAAAGGATTTTCCTTTTCTTTTTACTGCAATGCTTTTGCTTAATTGCCATGTGAATTCTGTCATCTTGTTTATGCTTGGGTGGTCCTGTCCAAGCCTTCTTCTAGTCAATCTGATGTAGTGTCTCACTGTATTTGAGAATTGTGCCTTTTCTCCTCCAGCAACAGTTTGAAGACTGAGTCTTTCATATGCTTTCTATTTTTCTGTAGCCCTGGGAATTGTCAGGGGCTGAGGGAGAACTCAGCTGTGGAAGTATACAGATTTACTTGGGCTATGCTCTTCTGAAAGTCTGTGAAATGTATTGTATGATGTTTCACTCCTTATTGTGGGGAGGTAGAATTTACATTCCCACGGAGGAACACTTAGATTTCAGCCCTTTGTTTCAGGTCAATGTGCAGCCCTAGAGGTTTTATTTCTGTCAGTCAGCTCTGTTGTTCATGTTCCTCATTTGTCAATTTTCCCTGACACATGTTTTCATTAGTCAGAATTCGAATGACATGCTACTCACTCAGTTTGTCTTCCTTTTACTGAAGACGTTTACTGAGAGTTAGGAATTTTGCCACACTGTGTTGTGTGTTGCCTCTTCCCTGTGTTCAAAATCTTACCTTTCCTACTTCGACCATGCGTTTTGAAGTTTTTGGGTATGGACAATGTTCCCTTCTTTGGTTGCTGCCAGGTAATTGCTTTTGTTTGAATCTTTTTTTGGTTGTTGTTGTTATGAGAAAGGGAGATTACTTAATCGGGTTTATTCAGCCGTTTTAACACAGATTTTCCCGCATATTTAAATTGCATATTCCCCATATATTGAAATATAGTGTTCAAGTTATGTGAAATCTCAGTAATCACTGTACTCTAGTGATTATGCTGGGAAATTTGCCCAAATCAGATTTGGGTTGGAGTCTTGTCTCTCACTTGGTAGCTACATGACCTTAGGTAAATCATTTTTCCTCTTTGGGTCTGATTCTTCATGGGCAAAACATGAGTGATAATACCAATAACTTCTTCACTGGGTAGTTATGTAAGGTATAATAGAGAACATATGTGTAAATGGCAGGTATGCAAGAAATACTCAATATTTAAAGATTGATTGATTGATTATTGATTTGACAGAGAGAGAGAGAGAGAGAGCACAAGAAGGGGGAGGGTCAGGGAGAGGGAGAAGCAGGCTCCCTGCTGCGCAAAAAGCCTGATGAGGGGTTCCATCCCAGGACCCTGAAATCATGACCTGAGCCGAAGGCCAATGCTTAATCGACCGAGCCACCCAGGGGCCCCAAAATACTTAATATTTATAGGTTGAATACCTTTCAACATGTCACCAGAGCAATACTAAAATATTGACATGTACTCTTAGGAGCGAGTGGTTACAATTAAATTTTAAATAATTTTAGTACATTATGGGATGTTCTGTATGCTTATTATAAAAAGGTAAACCTATAAAATAAAATGAGATATAACAATTAACCAAAATGTTAGGCTCCATTTTCACAGAATATTGGAAGTTGCTTCCAGTTTTATCGGTAATGGTTCTGTTTCCTGTTGCATGTATGTCCTATGAATTTAGAAGCTACCTCTTGTTCTTTACAGGACATTTCAGCTTCTGTGTTTCACTTCCTTTCGTCTGCCTCCCCTTCCTTAAATAAATAATGCAGGGCAGCATAGTCTGTGTGAGTACGGAAGTCTCTGCTGACTGGAAAGCAAGTCTGTCAGGGACCTTTTCTGTGAGAAATATCGGGTTTGCAGTAGAGGAAAGTGAAAATCAACAAGGTTTTGTCCAGCATCACATCCCCTGGCTGAAATATTCAAGAAAGGATTTTTTATGCTTCTGTATATGCCAGCCTGAGTAGGAGTGACAGGAGCTGGGGGGCAGAACTTAGAAAATGGCCCAAGGACCAGCCTGCCAGCTCTGACCTGACCATAAGCAGACTTGCTCTAGGTTTTTAGTTCACACACCCAAGACCATGAAAGTTTATCATGCTGCTTTGCATTAGCCTTAATATATAAGAATGTTGCAATTTACAAATAATAATAAAATTAAAATTATAGCTGTCATTTGTGAGCAGCTGTCATGGGACTGTGCTGGGAATTTACGTCTATTTCCTCATGCAATCCTAACATGACTGCAAGGAGAGTATTACACTGCACTGTAGTGATGAGGAAAATGATACCAGAATGGTCAAATAACTTGCCACTGTCAAGTGTCTCAGCTTCTAAGTGACAAGCAGCTATAAGTGTCACTCAGCTGTAAATTGCTAGCAAGAATGTGTATCCTGGTTTCTCAGATTATAAAGTTCTCATTTTCCACTATTCTCTATTGGTTTCCAGAAATCTCAATTAATAAGTTAGTTTCTTCATTCCATGTTTTAATGGCTTTATTGAGATATAATTTACATACCAAAGGTTCAACCACTTAAAGTGTGTAATTCAATGATTTTAATATATTTAGGGTTGGCCAACCATTACCATAATCTAATTTTAGAATATTTTTATGACACCGAAAGGAAACCTTAGCGAATAAAAATGTAAACTATACAGTGGAAGCAATTTTAAAAAGGCTAATTATTACCTCATACTCAATATATATTCAGCTATGGTTATATCTTCTTCTATTGTAGAATCCCTGGAATTTGAAATGATGACCCCAATGGGTTTATGGGTCTTAAACTCCAATGAAGTTTATGGTTTGGCCCTTGACCTTATCTTTCCAAATGTAACTCCTAGTAGCTTTCTTCTCTCTCTACTCCAATCACACAATCTGATAATGCACAGTCATCTGCCCTTCTTCCAAGACATCCAACACTCTGCTCCTTTCCTGAAGGTTTCAACTGCTTGAAATCCTCTTCCCAAGAATCTTCTGTCTATTGCCTGTTCCCTTTCCAGCAGTCTTTCCCATTTTTACTACAGTTTGCTGATGATTACTATAATAATAGCTATTGATTGATTGATTTCCCAAGTATGACATGCAGACTTCATGTTGATCTTTTTTAGTCTTTATGTCACCACATTTGGTGGAAATAGTTATCTTTTTTTTTTTTTAATAAATGGGAAAACTTGACCTTGAAGATTCCAAGATAACTGCTAGCAAGTGCAAATGCATTCATATTCACATATCTGACTACAAAGTGGGTAGACAGTCTTAGCCTCGGAGCAATAAATCTGCCAGAGTAGTTGGTTAGAATTACAATTATTTCTGTGCAAATCTGAATTGCCTACTAAAAAGTGGACCAAAGCCAAAAATTTAGAACAGATGTTCCAAGATGGAGTCACTTGTAAAGAAGCCAGTAGGGGACTTGATACTACTGATGACTCTGTCTTCACTGATCCACACACTTGCTTTACCTTGGATTTGAGTGTGTCCTTCTCCAGGCTTCTCCAGGTTTCTGCCCAAGAGCTGTGTAAGCCTTCTGCTGTTCTGAAACTCTTGTAAGGAAAAGGCTGCCATATTTACATACCAGTTCTATAGCAGGGCTCTGAGCTGGGTTCCTGGTGCCAGCTCATTTCTACAGGTTCTGCCCTGTGAATGTGCTAAGTAATGCAAGTCTGAGGATAAGCAAGGCCCTTTCATTAACATAGTAAATAAATGTGACCTGAATATACCTGTGAAGGGAAGTCCAGTTGTCAAGTACAGGCACACAGATGAGACTGTATGCCTCACAATCTAAAGGATTTATTTCATTCGGTCCTCACAACAGCCTGATTGTTTATGTACTCTTGTTATATCTAATAGGTGAGAAACCAAGACCTGGTAAGTGACCAAACCAGGTGAGTCCTCAGGTCTGTGTGATACCACAAAGTGGTACTCTTAATCAGTTCAATGTGTTACAAAAATTGAGTCATCTTATATATATAGAGAGAGTTATATACAGTTACATATTTTTGTATATATGTAACTACATATAGTTATATATATGTTTTTAATATATTAAAATATATAGTTATGCATTTTCAGCTTTTGCTTTATTGTCTGTATAGTGAAAGTGGTCATATATTATTTATAATATTGATACAAAGTATAAAGGCATTACTTTTAGAATACTTTTAGAATGTTTTGTTTGTTTGTTTTGAGAGAAAGAGTGGCAGGGGGAGGGAAGGAGGGGCAGAGGAAGAGGGAGAGAGAGAGAATCCCAGGCAGGCTCCTGCTGAGCGCAGGGCCCAACACAGGGCTCAATCTCATGACCCTAAAATTATGACCTGAGCTGAAATCAAGAGTAGGATGCTTAACTGACTGAGCCACCCAGGCACCCCCCCCCAAATAAATGTTTTAATATACTTTTAAATAGAACTATTCCATGAGCTAGATACACAGTTGACACAAAGGGCCAGGTGAGGCTTTGCCTTTCTTTGAGTACTTAAATATAATTTAGTATCTAATTTTATTAGTCAAACTAAAACATCTACATAATTCAATAAAAAGTACATGATTTTCTTTGTGGAGACTATAAAACCCTTGGTAACTACTTTTAAGCATTTAATTTTTATTTAATTGGAATCACTGTGCAACTAAATGTCTTTTCTATTATGTTAAATGTCTTTTTCTAGTGGTAGACTGTGATATACTTTTATATGAATTTATACAGCATTTCTAAACCTGTTTGCCATGTACAGAGACCAATCTGTATGTGCATTTATATTTGTATGTATATGATTTTGAAGTTTAAAAAGTATATAAATATTCATGTTTGATCACCTCTTATCTTTCAGTTATGCTCTATTTCCCCTAAGAGTTTAAATAGAAAATGTTAGGTATTCTACCGATTGTCTTTTTCATCTAAAGCAGTAATAAGTGCTGCTGTTCTTAGATAAGAGTTTCTTTGTGGTAGAAGATGATCTTGGTGGAAATACTTGCTCATGTTCTGCACCCTTAAGTTTAGAAATTTGAGATTATGTATAATTTTTTAAAAGTATTATCACTTAAAAATTAACTTTCTAGAGTTTTTTTTTTCTGTGTTCATAAATGTACTTTCATTATTAGAAGATGAACTAATTGAGAACAATGACTGTGTCTTATTCATAATTGTGATCCTAGAACTCAAGATCCTGGCACATAGAGGAAACCCCAAGACATTTTATAAGTGAATAATTGAATAGCATGTTGAGTAACTGGCAGGCCCTTTGACCTTACCGCTGTAAACAAGTAATTCCATGTACAGCAGAAAGATTTTTCCATACCTAAGACAAATGTTCAGGAACGTTCTTGCCCCTGTTTCCCAAGCTGTTTTTCCCTAATTGAATGAGAGTGAGGATGGAGTGGAAGAGAGTATTTTTGAGCTAATATTCTTGGTAGCTAGATACTTGCAATTATTCTGTTCAGATTATAATAAAACAGTGAGAAGAAAGAACGGGAAATTTTCCTCTTGCCCCCTTTTTATCAAAATTTGGATTCCTTACTCTTTTTCTTCCTCTCACGAAGTTTGTTTTCACTGCTGTATTGACCAGCACAAATGTGGAAACACCTACATTTACCCTGTAGTTTAGAAGATTCCTTGTAACTTGGGCTAGGCAGGTAGCAATGTTAGAGACAAAAAGTCCGTGTACCGGTGGTATATAGGGAGAAGACTCGGTAGGATTTGACAAACTGGATTGTACAAATGAGGAAATGGGAAGAATCAAGAGCAACGCCGAGTTTCTGCTGTGAGCAATGATGACTCTTCCTAAGATAGGGAGCACGGGAGGTCTACTGTAAGAAAAAATTAAACATGGTATAAAAAGTCTAATTCTACTTCAGTCCTGGGGTGACAGGAACTGGATTTACTTTCCCACTTGAAAAAACTAAAAAATAGACAAAATACATGAAACAATGACTGTTAAACGTCGACCATCAATCAAAGATTGATCCATCCTTGAAAGACTGGAAACAAATGAGGTGAGCCTTATGCTTGTCCCAGCTTTGGAGAGTTTCCAAGTTTCTGCACAGGGAGAAGAAACCCAAGAAAAACCTCATGATCTTTCTAAATTGAAGAGACAGAGCTAGGAATCTGGGGAAGCTAAGGATGCCAGACATTACAAGGTAAAGTACGTGGGAGGAGAAGGTGGGAGAGAGGAACTCTAGAGACATACAGAGAAACCCACGACGATGACCTCCAAACACACAGATGCAAAGATTCTTAACAAAATTTTAGCAGATAGACTCCAACAATATATAGAAAGGATAATGCATCATGACCAAATAGGTTTTATCCCAGGAACAAAATATTCTTTTGTATTTACGAATCAATAAATGTAATTCACCACATTAACAAACTGATGAAAATTCATGTGATCATCTCAATAGATGCAGAAAGAAAGAAACATTTGGTATCCACCATACATTGCTGATAAAAACTCTCAGTAAACTAAGTTATAGAGGAACATTCCTCAACATTATAAACGACATTAAAGACTAACCTGCAGCTAATAGCACACTAAATGGGTCTCCCTCCAATCAGGAACAAGATCATGACATCTGTCTGTTTCTATTTACTTAGCACTTTTGAAGATTGAAAATAGTATCAATTAAAAAATATTTCCTGATTGTTACTAGCATATAGAAATAAGCTTGATTTTGGAATACCAACCTTGTAGATAATAACTTTGCTAAAATTTACTTCTCAATTGTAGTAGATATTGAACTACAGAGTCTCTTGAATTAGAGATTTCTCTAATTTTCTACTTACATAATCGTATTATCTATGTATAATGACAACATTATTGTTTTTGTTTAAAGCCCTATGCCTTTATTATTTTTTTTTTGCCTTAATGTACTTTCTAAGACCTCAAATACAATGCTGAATAGAAATAGAGATAGCATAGACTTCTATGTTTGATTGCAGAACTTAAGAATTAAGAAGATATCTTAGGGGCATCTGGGTGATTCAGCAGGTTAAGGGTCTGCCGTTGGCTCAGGTTGTGATCTCAAGTGGGATCAAGTCCTGCTCAGGGCTCCTGACTCACTGGGGAGTCTGCTTCCCCCTCTCCCTCTGCCTTTCTCCCTGCTCCTGCTCTCTCTCTCTCTCAAATAAATAAATAAATAAAATCTTAAGAAAAACATATTTTAAAATATTTCATATTAAATTTAATGTTTTCTATAGACGTTTGTGGATATCCTTTAATAGAAAACAAGTTCCTGTCTATTACTAACATGATACAAATTTGTAACTTGGAAGAGGGTAAATATTTATTAATTTTTTATTTATTGAGATTATCATATATTTTAACCTTCATTCTGTTAATATGAAAACATAGCTTGATTTTCAAATTTTAAACCAAATTTACATTTCTAGAACAAGCTTATTTTGGCTTATTTCTTTTACATAAACTGAAACTTAATTTGCTGTAATCTGTTCAAAAATTTTGCATCTACGTTCGTATATTGGTCTGTAATTTTCTTTTATATTCTTCTCATCTTTATGTTTAAGGTTAAGATAGTCTTCTGGAGTAAGTTGGAAATGTTTTCTGTTTTTTTAAATCTCTAGAATGTTTTGTATAAAATCGGTCTCATTTTTTTCCTTGAATGCTTGGAGGAATTTGCCAGTAATATTACATGCACTTATCTTCATAAGAACTTTCTAAAATACAGATTAAATTCCATGATAATATATAGAACAAATCAGATTTACTATTTCTCGTTGTGTCAGATTTGGCAAGTTATGTTTTTTTAAGGAATTTGTCTTACATAATCGTATTATCTATGTATAATGACAACATTATTGTTTTTGTTTAAAGCCCTACGCCTTTATTTTTTTTTTTTTTGCTTTTTGAGCATAAAGTTTTCATAATATATTTTTATTACCTTCTTTATTTTTTGGAGAACCTGTGGTAAAATGTCCTCCTTCATTCTTTTTTTTTAAAGATTTTATTTATTTATTTGACAGAGAGAGAGACAGCGAGAGACGGAACACAAGCATGGGGAGGGAAGAGTGGGGGAGGGAGAAGCAGGCTTCCCACCAAGCAGGGAGCCTGATGTGGGGCTTGGTCCCAGGATCCTGGGATCATGACCTGAGCCCAAGGCAGACGCTTAACAACTGAGCCACTCAGGTGCCCCCCTCCTTCATTCTTGATATTGGTAATTTGCATTTCTCTTTTTTCTTCATTGGTTAACTAAGGATTTATTCCTTTTCCTACTCTTTAACAACCAATTTTTGCATTTGTTAATTTTTTCCATTGTATGTGAAGTCTTTGTTTCATTGACCTCTGCTCCTTTTAAAAATATTTTCTTAAAAAGATAAATAAAAAAAATATTTTCTTGCTTCTTGAGATGGAAGCTTAGATCATTGATTTTCAGCCCTTTTAAAATTTATATAATTAAGGCTACATAAATATTGCATTGTATTAGTAGAAATTAGTCACATTTTCAAAATATTTTCTAATTATTTGTTTAAATTTGTTTTGGCCCAAGTGATATTTATATTTTATTCATTTTAAATGACCTGGTTATCCTTTTGTTATTTTTTTCTTCACCAATTTCATGACCGTCAGAAAACACACTTTGTATATATTCTTTTCATCTTATTCAATCATTTACAGAGAGGGGACTGATGAAACATTCAATCAAGATTTTGCATATTCTATTTTACCTCTTAATTTTGTCAGTTTTTGTGAGACTGTGTATTTTCAGTTTGTGCTTTCTCCTATGGCAGAATCTTTCAGGGACCTTAATGGACAACCAGGACTGGAGTACATTGTCCTCCTCCTTGGTGAACTTTGAACTACAATGTTTGTCTTCTGGGAACTGTGAAATTACAAAAAATTTCTGCTTTTAGAACTGCTTTCTGGTTGGTCTTGGCATTTTATACTGGATATGCATAGGTAGGAACTGGCCAATGTCTCTAGGGGAAATTGCATATAGAACATTGGGTTCATTTCTCAGAGGCTCAGGAACTTGGGATCTCAGCACTCCAAATCTTAGGTGCCTAGATCGCTCTCAATTGATTCAAATCACAGTTTTCAATCAACCCAACTTTTGGAATTATTTTCAGTCAGTGGGTAACTCTGATACCAGTGCTACATTATAGTTGTTGTATCTTATTTATTTCAACTTGACTGTAAGCCTTTTTGAGGGTGAATGGAATGCTGTCTTAAAAAGTTAAGGTCTGGTACATTGGTAAGCATATTACATATTTTATCCAATGTATAAAAGGGAATATAATTCTTTTGCTTTTCAGTCACTAAAACCCCAATGATGCAAGAAGGATAACAGCATGGAAAAAATTAATGTTTTGTAGGTGGAAATAGTTGGATGCTTAATCCAAGTTTTTTTATTATAAAGTGTGTCACTTAGCCAAGTTATTTAATATGATTTTGCACAAAAAGATGGTAACATTTCACAGTATTTGCTTGAAGATTGAGTGACACAACACATAGTAAGTGCTCTTAAATATTCAGTTGACTTCTCTGACTCTCCATTCAGCTTAGTAACACACATTTTGACTTAATGACCAAGTCAGCATTTATTTTTCCAAAGAATGAGAATGACATTCTTAATTACTTGTATAAAGTTCCAGTTTATAGATTTAGGGATAACAGTGACACAAATGACAGGGAAGCTGGTACTTATATGGAACCTTCCAATGGTGCTTCACTTCTACTGGTGCACTCCAGGGAATCAAGAATAAACCTCAAAGCACAACCCAGCAAAAAGGGAGGAGTCGGTCTCCTTTATGCCTCAGGGTTAGCAAGGAATTTAGTCTTATAAGAAATAGAAGTGAAGTTCAAAAACTAACTTAAGCCTGTGCACAGTATCATTTTCTCTTCTTGAATGAAACTGCTCTGTGTCAAAAAGGAGAAATGCTCAGGAGAGTTGCCCCCACAAAGCTGAGTTCAGCTTCTTTTGATCCAGCAAGGAGACATTACAACCTCAGAAAGATGGACTGGGTGGAAAGTCCCAAAGACCTGAGTACAGGTCAAAGCCTGTCATCTAAATAGACTTAGTTCTTGCCCATCAAACTATGCAGCAGGTAACT